>NC_057376.1:600000-1200000 GCF_016906535.1 Rhizoctonia solani
AGCAGCTTCTTTACTCTATTCCAGCCCCAGGCAGCCCCCCAGTGCGGATTTCTGGTCCCCAGTTCGCAATAGCACATGAGTCCCGGCGCTCTGTCTATCCTCAGAGTCCTCCCCTCCCCCTGCTCGCTCGCGAACATCGACATCACTCCTCCCAGAACCCACGCAGAAGGAGCTTGATGAATACGAAGCTCTTTGTCGACAATTGTGAGATTTTTCCACCCTTCATTTCTATCTTTTGCCAGGTGTCGCTGATGTCAATTTGATTTCTTGCTCGGTACCCCTTTAAGCTTCTTTGCGCAGGATGAGAACGCAAAGATAGCTATGGACGCCATGATGAACAAAATACCCCAATACCACCAAGCCAAGTATACCCGCGTTCAGGTAAGTCCTTTGCAATGGACAAATTGTGGGGGTACTTACCGCTCCTAAAGGCAAATGTTCGGCGCGAGTTTCATCTCACCCAGAGTCTTCGAAAGATATCCGAGTTCCGTGCGCATCTATCTTCAGTCCAACCAGGATGTTCTCTGTCGCCTGCTGCGCGAGCAACCCCTAGCGGGACTTTGGCAAGGAGGGAGCGAGCCGACAAGTTTCAGGCTTTTCTTGACGCCCAATGCGGCAGCGCCGGCACTCAGAACTTCTTCATCGGATTGTATGCCGCTATGAAGCTGCAGACCCTCCCTCCGAGCATCGGCGGGACTGGTGAGAGTCGTATTGAATGGGAGATCGATGATGCTGTATTCATGGAAAGCGGGTGAGCTCATAGCTAACATCCGACCAATTCGGACAACACTAAATATATCTTTAGCGGAAATCAATTCATGCTGGATGCAATCGACATGATGAAAGGGGTCCTTGGTTTCGACGAACGCCCGTTAAATTACCGACCACTTCCCTGTCGGTCGTTTCACCAATCATCCCTATTCTCGTCCACGAATGTCTTGCCTCGAGACAGGGCTGAAGATCCCTCGGTGTCAGAAGCGATAAACAAGCCCGTTCGTGCCGCTCCACCAGGGCGCTCTCGCGCTTCATCGGATCCGTTCCTAGACCCCACCAGGAGCTCCCTCTCGATGAACGCAGCCCTGTCCATGGCGCTTCCTACCCCTGAGGAATCCGCCACCGATTTGGATTCGCTTGGTCCCTCTACGCCTCTTGACGAGCGTGGTCCCGAGATTCCTCCACCTGCCTCGTTATCCGACCAATATGCCGCCAGCACCTACAGTATGGACGCCGAGACCTTCTTAAACGAGCAACAGCTGCGGATTTGGACATTTCCTCCTTATATTACGAACCCAGAACTACATAAGCTTATGGCTATGTTCCCTTCGAGTATTACAAGTCAGACAGTTCCACGCTTCAGACCGCTCGCCAAGACCAAGCAACGGAAGGGTAGGCGTAAGGGCGCGGACGTTGATCTCGAAGGCGACTGCAATCTGCAAATGGGCTTGGGCATTGATCCTGCCGGATTTGATAACGACCTCGTGAAAGAGCGAGGCGAGATTCGGAAAGGCACTGGGCGTATGTGGATAGGCGACCTCATGCGTTTGCCAGGTTGGCGAGGTACCTTTTGGGACACTATACGAGACTGGTTCCGACACTTGTTCCGTTGAAATACTGCTGACATACCCTTGCTACTTTCACGAAATGTTATGACTGGATTTGCATGATCGCCTTGAAATAAATTGGAATGACCTCGTTTTTGTTCAAGGACATTCGTGTTTTTGTATGTATACTTTCTTCTGTCTCAATTGTTTCACCAATTTTTACAACATGAATGTCTGATTGTATGGAGATCGTATCGCACGAACGTTCTGCTTCTGTATGTTATTATGTTTTCTTGAACCATGCGAAGATATCGCATGCTGTTTCCCTTTGCCTGTTTGTTATTATGTGGCTGTGCGTTGTTTTGTCTACATCCTTGTCGGACTTACTTTGCGAGCTTGGATACCATGTTTATTGGCCGCGATTGACTCTGTACATACCAGAACTTTGTGCATGCATATATACGAGCGTGAATCAATCGATATCTCTATCTTGCTGATCGGGGACTAGTACGCCATAGGAGTCCACTAAACAAGATATCGCTTGAAACCGCCGAGAATATACCTAACCCCACAGACTCCGAATCCGCAAATCCCAGTGGCTAACCTCGAGGACTCGTCGACTTAAATACTTTAGCCAAGTTTCGCTCTTTTCAGCCCGTGCTCCTGTCTATCACCTCAAGGTTAAGAGGAGTGAAACCCCGACAGTGGATCAGATGATACTTTCGGACGTAGGTAATCTTGCGAGAGACGCCGCGTGTTTCGAATCCAAGTTGTAGTTGACGTACTTGGGTGGATGCTGCGCGCTCGCTTGTGATTTGATTGTGATACAGTTATTTTTGTCCTCGTGTTCGTCCGGTCCCCTACGCTGAACACCGGTGGCTATAACGGACGGTACTACCCGAACAAAATCTCTATATTTAGATTCAGCCTCTCTGTATAGTCGGGACAGAGAAACTGCCGCGTAGTACTATATATTCCTTCCTAACCAGGGCTACATAGCGCATCGAAGTTCTTCGAATCCAACTCCCAGCGCATACAACGCATAATACATGAAATCGATTGACAATTGTGTCTGTCGCCTCAGCGACATGTACAGAACTGGCCTAATGAACAGATCCATTCGGAGAGATTGTCGCTATCGAGGCTGCAAGTGACGCACTTGACGCTGGTCGAGGTCGGACCGCCGGACCGTAATTGACATGTTCTCGATTTTTCGAGCAGGTCCTTGAACTTGTTAAAAATATTTTGGTTCAAGCTGAAAGTGTAATTTTGGTTTCAGGCAGTGAATTGGTCTTCCGCTAGATGAAGCGCACGACAATATCTGAAAATATTAGTTTGAAATATCTAATTTTGGGCATAAATTACATTTCTGGAGGGAGATAAGTGACGGCAACAATGACTCGAAGATCAGACTTACGTCCTCGACTGTACAGCTTGTTCATAAGACAAGTGACAAAACGTACGGCTTGCGGCAAGGCTTGACAGTTCGTGGCAGCCAATCCATCCTTTCAAGGTTTGATTACACTTCTGCAATAAAACTGGTTACGAGAGCATGTCCAGGTTCGCGGGGATTATAGTAACTGACATGCCGCCGGGAGGTTTCCCGATTCGTATTTGCTTCTAGTTGGTGGAAATGTGTAAGCTTGTGTGCTCTATCAAACCAAATAGCCAGCTAGAGTGCGGCAGATGACCGACCCCTCTTTGCTACATCGAACTTAATGTCCCAACTCCTCATCGATACAACTTTGTAAGCAAGCAGTGCTGACGAATACGTGCTGTGATTGGACGGAGAAATCCTGAATATCCGTGTTTACCGGGGAGGAGCGGTAGCTACTCCGATTTCCATGTGCATAGAATCTCAGTTTTACTTTGTATCAGATGGCAAACCCCGGGTAACAGGGAAATATAACCTTTGAAACTCGCCATATATGCGCGTGCTGGGTCTAAACCATGTATGCGTTGGTAAAGGAAGTAAACCTGCCCCCAACCGGATCACCCATGTAGTGTATCTGACCTCTACCGAGGTTGTGTCCATCCTTCCCGATCGCATACTGACAGCCAAATGAATAGGATAAGCCCCGAAGGAAACTTATTAAAGTTCTATTATCTCGGTGCGTATGCGAGATCATATACCCCTGGATAGACTGTCGTAAGGCAACTCATCCCCTATCGCCCGAGTCGTCTAGGATCCATTAATAGCAGTCACCTTTCCCGGCCGGCGGAGCGGGAAACGAAACTCCACGAGCGAGTGCGCACCATGCTTGGCCCGACCCTGGCCGTTTTCATCTGCCGGTGTTCTGAGCCATCTAGGTCGGAGCTCAGCATGCTGTGCGCATGCCTTGAAACTTGCTATAGTGCGCTTGTCACGGAGAGGGGGGGAGTAGACTTTATGTGTGTTTTCAGTCCACGGGGATATTAATCGAGTCTCTTTCTAAGTTTGCACCCCAAATTACATTCATGACGACGAGGCAGTGTTTTTGTAAGCCGGTATAGACTCCTTTTAGGCCGAGGGGGAAGGGGGGGGGGGGCAATTACCGGCCAAGGCACACCATCTCACTTCGGCCATTGCGCTAGAATACCTAGATATACGCGCTTTTTAAACGCTCACTATTTCAGTACTACTAGACTAGAAAACCATAGCTTCCTAGGGGTTCCTTTGAAGAGAGGTGTGACCGCCCGGTAATCATAGATAAGCCTGGTTGGCTCAAGATGGCGGGGGGCACGCGGTGCAGTTCATCAGAGCTGGAACGAAGGAGATCATACAACTGACTTGAATTGATAGGGCCGGTACTGAGGATCGAGCAGTTTGGATTCATGCATGGGTTACCACAAGATGGACAACGCGTATTAAACCTTGGTAAGTTGTATGTCAGGAACCCAGGAATGACAAGTGTACAATTAGCTCGCGACGCTACGTACGTGTTGTTGATTAGCTCGTGACTACGCAATGGGGTGGTGGCCGTCGACTTGATTAATAGCCAACCCAATGTGATCCGTACCGAGTAGACTAAATGCACATACTACGCTCAAATGACTCTGTTCGAGCAATAAATGTCAAAATAACGCACAAGTGATTGCCGATGCTAAATGAGCTAGCGTCGGGATCAAGCGGGCGAGCAACCCCAAGTTGATTGGTCACTCTAGCTGGAATTTGGTCGATGACCGTGATGTATTTGCCACTGACAAGGGGGGAACAGATTTCAGGGACGTTGCCCGAAAGGAAACCAACTCGACGAGAAGGGGGGGTTACTTCTTGTGTCCCCCGGTTATTCCAGCCCTGGTTGCGTCTATTTGCCGGACTAGCGATTACAGTGCCACGCATAATTGTATGGAATTACACATCTCGCGTGTTCAATAGCTGTTATGACGATTCTTTTTAGTACTTGGGCAGGATTGAAATTGAGTACTATGGTAATATGTATTGTGGGGTACAGTTGCGGTCATTGTTCGTCGGAGGTCCGGCCTCGGCAACTTGACTGGTGAGTGATGTATTATATAAGCTAAGCGCCCGGTCGCTTAGAACAGATCCATGCGCCAGAGTTGACAGGCAAGCTGGACAGTTTCACGCATGTATATTATCTGTCCTATAAACTCCAATTGAGTCACCCAACATGAGGGTGTACCGTCTGTACGGATTTTATGTGACACGCGAAGAAAGGCACATGCCAATGAAGTGGTCTCGATGGTGGCTATGCCGATCGGGAGGGGGTGACGTCAAGCGGGGAAGAGACCAAATACAAGTGCTATTAGTAGAAAGGCCGATTACGAATGGTATAAAGAGGATGAATTTAGCTCTGTTGTTAATGCTGTAAGTAGTAGGTTAGGTGCGGTGTTTGTTCCCTTATGTTCGGGCGGCAAGTGAGGTGGAAAGTAGAAACGACAATCAGTCCGGATGTGCTTGGTACAAATTGATCACGGCCCTGGATGAGAGGGTTAGGAAAGGCCGAGTTATGTTACCGGGAAGATCAGAGGCTCCGCCGGTCGGGTGGTTGTCAGCGCGTAAAGCTTCGGATATGAAGACCTTGGAATGAGTTTGACAGCCAAGGATTTGAGCCAAGGGCAAGCCATAGACGCGAGGAGAAACTGAAACCGAGCGTTTGGGCCGAGGGGGGGGACTCTGGCCGGGGTGGTATTGAGGCGAGGGCCGAGCGCATTTGGAATAAACAAGCAGGAGGGATACCTAGCAAAGGGGAGCTGATGGGTGAGGGGAAGCAACTGAGCTGGATCGGCCGGGTACCAAGTGTAGGGTTTGAATGCCGGGACGTGCAGGTCGGAGGCGGGCAGGCGACAAGAGATATAATGGGGTGGACTGGGAGGCCAAAAACCCCACTTTCGTTGCTGCTGCTGGCGCATATACCTACGTGGCATTCGGCGCCGAGGATTCGATTGTGCTGATTGCTTGTGCTGACTGATCTTATACGATATAGGTGAGTAATTCGACGTCATCTGCGAAACACCAAACTTAAAAAAAAAAGTAGAGAACGAAACAGCACGCCCCAGCCCTCAGCAGATACGACGAACTAAGTTTCCCCTGAAATATTAATCTTACTAGCCCTGGTCGGATACTAGGATCGCTAGAGTCAGACATTACCCTGCATCTGCAATCAATATCAATATGATCCAGACCGATATGCCATTTGTCGGCGTCCCGGCTGGGCCCGGCGGAACGGCATTTGGGTCCGACTATGGGAGCGGCACTCTTGAATGGGACCTCGACCTGTTCACTCCCCACTCGAGCGCCGTCGACCCCCGCGCCATGTCACTTGACTATTCGACACACTCTGATATTGACCATGCGCTGCAAGCGCTGCACGCTGCGAATGCGGCACCGGCGGAAGCTACTGCAGACGACGGCGAGTACCACGAAGGGGGGTACTTGTACGCTGCGCCTGGCGACTCATTCAACCCCCGCTTCAGGGCCGACTCTGTGTCGTCTGCCCACTCGCTCGACATGCTGGGCGACTATCTGTACGACAGCACACCGCAGTACTCGACACCGCAGTACTCTGAAGACTCGATGTCCCCGGATGGCGGGCCGTCGTTTGATCTGATGAGCGCACTCTCGGCCTTGTCTGCGCCCGATGCTGTGCCCGACTACGCAGCCTCGCCATTCCACGGATCTCCCCAGCCGTTCTCGGCCTCGTCGCCGTTCCTGGTGCCGACGACGAGCGGAACGGTGTCGCCGACAGCGATCTCGAAGCCGCAGTACGGAGAGCTCGATGACCTCGTGGGCTCGTTTAATTTCCAGCAGCAATTTCCGTTCATGGAGCCAGCTGCCCCCCGCGGCATCGTCCGTCGCGATGGCTTCCCGATCCGTCAGCCCGAGCCAGTAGCGCCCCTCTCGGTCGACAGCACTCTCTCCAGACTAAAGTTGGAACAATTCCCTGCTCCGGAAGCGTCGGCCGACCTCCAGTCGTTTATCCGGTGAGTCCGTTTCCACATCCATCGATCCTAGCTTATGCGCCCCAGACCCTATCTCGACCAATACATCAATTCCCGCAATCGCATGGCCATGGGCGAGCGCAGCATCATTGTCATGTCCTCCAAGGTCGCTCAAAAGTCATACGGCAGCGAGAAGAGGTGTGTTTTCTATTCATTTATTTCTTCATTTCATTTCATCTCACACGTCATTAGGTTCCTCTGCCCTCCCCCCACAGCCATCCTCATCGGCAACCAGTGGTGGTCCGAGAGTCGACATGGCGACGAGACAAAGCTCGCTGCCCCCAGGATCGTCATCTCGATGAGCGGTGAGGCTCCCCCCCAGGAGAGCTCCATTGAATGGAACACCACCTCGGGCAAGCCATTCGACGTCAATGAGCCCTTTTCCGACGACACTACTCATATCGGTCGCTCCATTGGCAAGCACTTGTTTATTTCCACCGACGACCAGGAGCGCAAGAAAAAAGTCGAGGCCCTCGTCAAGATCACCGCCCCAGCCGAAGACGGCGAGCCCGAGCGCGTGATTGGCACTTTCCCCTCCCGCCCCATCCAAGTCATCAGCAAGCCCAGCAAAAAGCGCCAGAGCGCAAAGAACTTGGAACGTAAGTCATTAATCTTGTGGCGTCGCTCTCACGCGCGCCGATCAATCGCATCGGGATCGTATACTCATATGATCGTCGTCTTCTAGTCTGCGTCAACCATGGATCGACAATCTCCCTCTTCCACCGTCTCCGTGCCCAGACCGTTTCTACAAAATACCTCTGTGTTTCCGGCTCCGGTGCCTCTTTCAAGGGTTCCGATGGTGCTCCTTTGCCTGGCATTGACCCCAGGCAGCGCGGCACCACTCCTTCGTTTGTCGCAAGGACAGGCCAGTGGGGTGAGTAATCTACCTTGATCGATGAAATCGAGTACTTATTCGGCCCCCCTCAGACTCCTTTATTATGTACATCGTCGATGTCAATAAGCCCACAAGCGGACATGACACTCCTCCCCCTCCCCCTCCTCATCCCGACTACCCCTCGCCCCCAGCCAACGCGATCCCGTACTCGGCCAACGGCGCACCCATTCCGATTTACTACAACCAGACCGTTGTGCTCCAATGCTTGATCTCGGGTGTCGTTTCCCCAGTGTTGATCATCCGCAAGGTCGAAAAGACCACCATCGCAGTCGGTGGTGGTCTCCAAGACGGTGCCAAGGGTGTTCCCGACCAATACTGCGCTCCCGGTGAAGTGTGCGGAGACCCAGTCTCGCAACTTCACAAGGTTGCCCTCGAGGTCTACGAGCCCAACAAGGGCGCACCTGAACCGGGCACCCCGGGCGTCTCGGGCCCCTTCCTCTCGTGCATGGGTGAAAAGGTCAACACCTACCGCCCAGTCGAGGGACGCCAATGGCATGGTCACCCGACCGGATCTTCTCCCGGATCTCACCCGCCTAGCCTCCCCGATTCACCCGTGCTTTCGCCTTCGACGAGCAGCTCCGAGTACCTCTACACTGGATCGAGCAGCGGTGCAACGACCCCCGACTACCCACCTCCAACGACGGAGGCCGCGTCAGACGCATGCACAAACGCCACTCGATCTCGGGATCCTTCACCACCAAGCCGATCCCCAAGAACCGACGACGCATGAACTCGGTTGGCGGCGGTGCGGCCGGAGCAGGTGGCAGACCCGAAAAGGAGCTCTCGTCCGGTGCCCTCTGGAGCGTCGACACGAGCGAGACCGCGGTTTGGACGATCGTCGGAACCGACCAAGTGCGATACAACTTTTTCGTACCGCCTACATTGTACGACTCTCCAATCTCGTCGTTTTCGGGTGTTCCCTCGAAACCGATCACGCCCTTCCCGGGCTTGGTCAAGTACCTTGCTCCCGACCGTGCGGCCGAGGTCCCGAAGCCGAATTGCGCCGCTGCGCGAGCTGCCATGTCCAAGCCCAACCCACACGCGGGCAAACAGCTCACTCTGTACGGCGAGAACTTGAAAGCCCATCCTATGATGGTCTACTTTGGGACCGAACCGAGCCCGAGTGTCGAAGTGAGGTGTAACGAGGTCATGGCGTGTCTACCCCCCGCCGGGGATAACGGCGGACGAAAACGGCCGATCGTGTTGGTCAGGAGCGATGGAGTGGTGTTCCCTACTGGTGTCATGTACCCATGATCCTGTTCTTCTCTCTTTCTCTCTTTCTCTCTCCTATGCGTGTATTGTTTTGGTGCTATTATTCCTTTATGTTGCTCATTTCCCGTGTTTGCAAAATAGGCGGTATGATATGGTGTATTGTATTCATCATGACCTGGTCCCTACACTGTTTTCTCCTTTTTTTCTTTTTGTTTCTTTTGACATGTTGCATTGTGGTCTATCAGTCATCCGTGTGTGTGCTTTATATTTCGATTCCTGATTATTTGTGGATGTATTGTGTGTAGTATAGATGAAACAAAACAAGAGCATTTTTACTCTACACATTGGTGTGCGATCCTCAGCAAAGTTTGAGTGTCTTGATCAGGGTAAGGTGGATGGGCTGGCCCATGGGGGCTGGGCGGGCTAGAGCAATTAGCGGTGAGAGGCCGGGCGGCATACTACCGCAAACTAGCAATCTCTCATCTACTTGGTCCGCGCAAACCCCGCAAAAAAAATGTTTCTAAATTCCTGGATCTCGCTCGCTCCTCCCGCGCGCATATTCGAGCTCCAAAAGTCCACCTGCCGCGATGAAACTGAGAAAATCACTGTCTGCGCCAATGTGTGTATGTTACGCGCGTAGCGGAATATTCAGGAATTCTTTATACCATACGGGGGAAACGTGACCCCAAGGATTGCAAGACCGAAGGGAGGGAGGGACCTACATTCCGGATGGATTTCAAGTTCCCGATTAAAGGGAGTGATGGATGTAAATTGAGGATAATTTGGGGGGGTCTTTACGGCTGCGCGATATCCATTAATATTGATTTGACTGTCCAAGGCTGCCATTTCTGCGATTTTGCATTTTATCGGTGCACCCGGATGGGAGCCATGACTCGCCAAGGTCGGCAGAAACGGAACTATCAACGTGGTATGGATGGACAAGTGGAATATGGTGGTCTGCAGCATACTTGGAACGTGTGGTTCTGGTATGGATGGTACGCTTACATATCCCATGCTTGGCGCATATTCTTGCTTCAAAGTTTATGCCAAGTCGCTACGTTCTTAGTTTACGATAACTCAAAGCCACAGAGCAACCGACGCCGCCAAGCCCCCGCAATTGTACCGACCAAACCGTCTGCCCCCCTCCTCCCCTTCCCCTCAAATTGACACAACATGGCTTCTTTCGCGAGTGACCCAGTTACTCCGGCTTGGTCGAAGATAGAAGACATAATGACTGGAGCAATCGGGTGGGGTGATCCGTATGGACCCGTACGAATGGTGCACATGTTCAACCGTATGTGTTAGCGAGGGGGCGACCCTCGGGGCGACCGCGATTGTGTACTGTACTGTACTGCTGGGCGATGTAAATCAACCGATCGCGAGTTCTCCCTTGTTTCTCCGTAAATTCTTGACCCTGCATTGGCCGAGTGTGTTGCTTGGTCTCTGCCGCTCTTGGGATCCTTTCTTCTATATGCGAGAGGCTTTACCAAGAGATCAGCGCGTACGTTATGGTTTTAGAATGCCTCCCAGATGGGGGTTGAGACGGGGTGGCGGGTTCGGAATTAGTAGGATGTATGCGTCGGATCGGCATACTAACTGGATGTCAATGTGTGCTGCCATTTAGATCACTGGGATCATAAAGTATCGACTATGCACATGCTACAGCTCCAAACTGTGATTGCTGATACGAATTAACTTGATTGGTATGAATCGATCTAAAATTGGTACACTGCTGCACCAGTGGTTCGCACATGTGTTGTATAGAGAGAGAAGGAAAGAATGCGGAGTAAAGTGGTGCATAGTTGATAAAAAAGTCTAGCCAAGAACGAGTTTTTCCACGCGTGTGTTAACACGTTGGTACAAATTTCAGGCCCGGATCGTCAAAGTTTAGCGACTGGCAGGGTAACTCGGATTGCGTTCTGTAAGCTCCTGGTAAATGCTCCCAAGGTGTGTCAAACCTTGTACTTGAACAAGGAATTCTGTGTTTGTGGATCGGATACTCTGTGGGTTTCGAGAAACTGGAGCTGGAGACGCGAGCGCTTTCCGGAACACGTACACATGTCGTTACAACATCACTCGAGGCCGTTGGTTTGCTCATGTTTTGTTGATCTAAGCTCGGCGCCTAGTGTCAATTAACACGTGCATATACCACTTCATCAACTTTCCATTTCATCTAGGGAGACTATCGTGCTCATAGGCGACTTGTGGTTGGTGCGGCCGTGATTTTATTCTGGGGGAGTGCAAAACTCGGCGTAGCACCTATCTTTAATAAGATTAATCGACCAGCCCAGACACGCGCGAAAGCACTAATTCAACAATACTCTCAAGTGTCACTTTGTGTTTGGTGTTTTCTAGTTGTTACACAGGACAATCACATCCACTACTAGGCGTAGGTTTTTAAATACTAGGGACCTTGCCTATGTCGCAGTCCGGTTCTCTCGCGCTCAGCTCATGGATACCCGACTTGGTTACGCCTCACCCCAATTCTTGGGTCGCATTCATTGCTTCAATGTAAGTTACAATTGTGCCAACTTGTTCAAAGTAAATACGGACAGACTTACTTTGTATCAGATTTCGCGTTATGGCATATATGATCCTTGCACCGATAATTATCCTCACCATCACGGTTAGTGACGTATTGTCGATATCGTTTGAATGACAGCATGAATAAAACGAAAAACGAACAGGATATTGCTGCATGGGCAATTGCACGCACTCTAGGAGCAAGTTTAGATAGCGATTCTAATACGACCCAGAAACCAAAAGAGGCTCGCCTTGATCACATTGTGCAACCGGCCACCAAAACCGGCGAACGAGCCGAAATCGCAAAAGTAGATCTGGTACCCCAACTTGAATTACCTCACTCGCCCTCCACTTTTGCCACAGATTTGCGGTTTACGACCCCCGGGGAAGCCAACTACGAACTCTCGGGGTTATTCTCGCCACCTATTTCACGTGCCGGCTCACCGGGTATATCACTGTCATCTCATCGACTGAGGTCTTTCAGCACGAGCTTGTCTGCTGCGGGATCAGATAGTGAAGGTGCTATCGGCGAAGGGAGAATAAATAAGAGGCACGGTTTAGGCATGACGCCCATGGATGACGGGTTGCGCGCTTCGAATGGGGACATGACCAGGCGGCGAGCAGCCCGAAGTTCATCTGAATCATGATCACATTTATGCGAATGAATTCATGTTACAATGTATTTTATGTGAGGCAAAGGAGGAACGCAGTTCTAAATCAAAATAGTACAATATGGCTAATTACACTGTCCAAAAATAATACGAATAGCATTACCACCCAAAACGCAACTGGTCACGAGTGAAAGAAAGGGGTTTCCAAATCAGCTTCTCGGGGACGATGCGCCGAGTGCGCTTTGCCATCGATTTCTGGTACTGTTCTTTCACAGCATCTGTTAGGCAGATCATAGGCACATTGCGCTTCCACTTGATCAACTGGTATTCCATGCAGCTGTGAGTTAGCGTTAGCAAGCGCTCAAATAAACCTTGAACCCCGTTTGCCACTCACGTATATAAAATATCCTCGGTTTTGATGGAAGTCTTTGCGGAAATCTCATCAAACGTGGTTTCTTTGAGATTTTCGGACAATAGGAGTTCAATGATCGTCTCGGCCCAGTACGCGCGGTATCCCAACAGCCCCAAATCACTGAGTGGTTTCTCCGGTGAACCAACCTTGGACTCCTTCTTGGATAGTGCATAAGAAAATTCGATTAGAAGTTTTCCATATCCATGTCGTTGATACTGCGGGAGGGTCAGGATGCACGCCACATTATACCCTTCAGCCGACTCCTTTTCTTTGGAAAAATATCCGATAAGGTGGCAACCGCGTTGGTCACGAGTAACCTAGACACTAAATCAGTGTGGAGTCGGACAAAGTTATGGTGACGCCTACCATGCAATAGTACATGAACGGCTGGACGTCATAGTACAGCGTCTTGCTAAAAAAAAATAACGTCAGTATCGGTATTTCTTGTGGAGGTAAGCAACTTACTGATCCAGAAAGCATTTCGACAGTAAGCTCAGGTTCCGACACCAAGTCATCTGCCTCTTGCCATCGATCTCAAAGAAGGAAATGTCTTCGTGTCGATAGATTTCATTTCCAGGCGGATGGAGTAATGTGCACTTGGTCCTGTGTCGCTCGAACATCTTCTCGCTTGGAAAGTACATCAGGCAGTATTCACATATGTATAGCAACGGGAGATGCGCGTATTCAACCGGGTAAGGGCTAAAGTACCATGCTTCCACTTCGTGTTTACCCATTCTTAACCTGTTTAAGTTTTTGACTCGAGCGATTTCAGATACAGCCTGGGTCATGGATCCACTGTGTCGAAGCTTCTCAATTTCTTGCTCCTTGCTCAGTGTTGGTTGCACAGTGGGGTTGACGGGGTCCATTCCTTCGAGAATAGGTTCCGCTTCGCCTTCAGCGTCTTCCTCTCCTTCGGCATCTTCCATACTATAGTCACCGTCCTCATCTTGAGTTTGAGAGCCTGCAACAGAAGGTTGAAGCGAAGGAAGTCGACGAGGTGTAGAGGGAGTGGGAGTAGAAGGGGCGTGCGGTTGAGGAGAACTGGCGTTGGCAGCGGCGGCTGCAAGTGCTGCCTTTGAAGTCGCCCTTTTCAATAGTGAGTTGGTCTTCTTGTCCTTGGTTTGTTGTTCCTTCTTTGTCAACGTAGGAGGGGGAGGAGGTACTTTGGGTTTGGGCCACTCGAGTTCGCGTGTTAAAACAACGCGCGAGGCGGGAACCCAATCGTCCAGGCGCTTATTGAACTCTGTCCAATGAATATAAAATTCAATTTTGTCCTCGGACTTGGTTGACTTGGTTTGACGCGCAAGGTAAACATTTTTTGATGGGTCACGAATTGAAAGCACCTCGGCTTTGCGTTCTTCCTCGCCACCGCCTGGGAGGGGACGTTTTACAAAGACCTTGCATCCTATGGAAATATTCTAAGGACTTTCCGTGAAGCTTTATCAGAAAGCACCAAGCAGCGATTACTTACCTCAAGATCATACGTTCCGGGAGCAGATATGATAGGCGGCTCAGACTCCTCTTTGGGTGCAGGTGTAGAGGGGGCCATGAGCGGTGAGAGTCGCAGTTTAAGTCAGAAAAATCGTGATTCAAAGACCCAGATACTTGTTGCCACGAGTGAAAGCTGTGACGGTCACGTGATTGATTTGAGGCTCATTATCATTTCACACACGCATATATGCATAGGCACGGAAGATAAAGGCGTGGTGACAAACACGGGAAACTTCAATGGCAATATCACCGCCCTCCCGCGAGATACATTAATGTTTGTAACTCGCTTCTATCTGAAAAAAGATATGCTGAGATGTCATTTTCTTCTGGAAAATCGGCTTCAAGCTGGAAGAGGCTACATGATTAACCGGGAACGAAAGCCAGTATTATGAGAAACATACCCTTTTGAGCACCTCTTTCTCTTCTTTTGTGAAATCGGCGCCATAGTGTATTCTCCCCAGACGATTATCTGGGCCGAAGATCATGGTAAATCTTTCTGGATCCGTCATCATAAGGGTCATCATAAGCGATGCAACTTGCGGTTTTGATTGAATAAGTTCCTCAATGAGACAATGTACAATATCGGGATGCATGTGAGCATGATCGCAAATCAGTTGTACGAGGGAATCGCTTTGAAGGGACTCGATAGTAACACGACCTCCCTCAGGACCAATGCTGGGTGGACGCGTATTGACGGTAGTAGGTGCCCTAAGTTCCTCAGGCATGGTTCCTTCAGCCAGCTCTGCGTGACCATCAGAACTTGGGAATGCTAGCTCACATTTAGTCGGGCTAAAGCGCTCATCGGGATCCTTGGGATCTGTCTCTCGAATATGACCTGGTAATTCTGTGGGCTGTGGCCTACAGATAATGAAACCGCCGCTGGGAATATCGTATCCAGAAAATGGGTCGGACGACGTAAACGAGCCCCCGCGAGCCCCCTACTAAAGACCTTAGCACACTCTCCACATTTAAATACAAGAACTCACGGTTGCGGCGCGTTTGGCGGCGCGTTCGCTGTCTCGAAAACTAGCTCTTAAAGCCTGCACTAGCTCATCTTGGTCAGAGCTCATGTATACCAAATCCTTGACTATTTGTTGAGGTGTTGCACGCGCAGTAAAGGAGCCAGTGTAACCAGAGCCTTTGATGCCATGTGGTGATGTATGTATCTGTTGTATCTCATCACTTTTACTATCAATTCCACCCTCACGCGGATGTTCGGGCGCGTTCAATGTCGGCAGAGAAGCGGTCGGTTCGGAGGTAGCACTCGTATTGGCTTGCGCAGAGACAAATTCATGCGTCTTTGACCAAACAAATCAATTTAATCAACAGTGTGTGCTCGTAGTCGACGGACTTACTTGTAACAGCTGAATGAAGATCCAGTGATTCTCCTTGAGGTTCAGGGACTCAATGGTTTTTTGATCATCGGCCAGCGTTCTTCCTGTTGAATACACCTATGGATAAAAAATGCTGTGTAAGTAACTTATAAGGCTCACCCGCGTACAAGAGCTTCAAAATGTTCGCTCGGTGTTCTGCCAGGATCCCAACCTTTTCCCTAAGGTTAAGGATGGTGTCCTGGGGATCTATATCGACCTCAAAGGTTTTTTGCTATGTGTATGGACAATTATAACGTACTGCAGACATTGTGACAGGCTTACAACATACCTCGGGTGTCCTTAATCTAATCTTCATAGTAGACTAATAGGGGGGTATGTGGTTGAGACAGGTACGTGTAGGGTGGGTGGGCACACTTGAGCTTCCAAATGCCAACAACTCGGAGTAGGCTATTTATCGAGGGTAATGGTCGTTGAGCATTGGGAACGACTACGTTCGCCACTAGCTAAGAGAATTTAAGTCAGTTGAATGCACAATATACTCGTGGTGGCGCTAATCAGAGAGCGCCTGTCAACGGGGCAGAGGGTCGCGAGACAGTTGCCAATCACTACACGCTGACACGGGCATACTTGTCTATAACATGTCCTGAGCACAATTCAAAAGGCAGCTGGTACTGAATATTATGGACTCGGAGAGTTAGATTACAAAGACTTCAGTAATCACCTACCTAACGATAAGGCCAAATTCAGACGCCCAATCGATATCGTGCGTGTATGCGCCAACTTAGCGCTTGTGCGGGGCAAAGATGGAGCGATCAGGCATGGGGTTTAAGCCGTTTCTACTTCAAATGGTGCTGGGCATATTCTATTGCAAGATATAACTGGAAATATTCTGGTCTCTAAAAAGCTGCATCGGATCGTATTCATAAAATAGGTAATTTGGTGGAACACGGGTAGAGACTAGTAAGCGACAAAGGGCAAGGCGCGTTTAATTAAAGCCATTCTCAAACAAGTAATTTGCTGCCAACTCCTCGTTCTTGTCGCAAGTGAAATAAGCCTCTATCGCTAACTGGCGAGGGAAACCGAGAGCCTCGAGCTAATCAGGAACTATGAGTATTTACCTGTTGAAGCACAGGATTAACGTACCCTTGCGATTGCCTCGGCCTCTTCCTGCGTAATATTGATAACATGGGCACCCGGGGGAATTCCTCCGCCTTCACCATCGCCATCGTCGTCCTGGTCGTCTCCACCAAGTCCTCCTAAGATTTGGTAGAGGAGTTCGGGGTTTGACGTAAGCTGTTGGGCAATCGCAGGGTTAGATTGGGCAAGTTGCTGGATCAAAGGCTGGAGGAGAGCTGGGTTTTCACGAATGGCACCCAAAGTGTTCTGGAACATCGGGCTATTTTGCAGACTCTCCAGTGCTGCAGGGTTGATACCTGCGCCACCGCCCGCGCCCTCCCCAGCATCTGCACCAGCCCCAGTAGATGGGTTACCACCAGATTGGGCAGCCGCCTAGAACACGTAATAGTACAATTAGTTCCATAGATCTCCAAGGGTGTCTCTAAGCTTACCTGAGCGAACAGGTTCAGTGGGCCGGATGCTCCACCTCCTGTCCCAGAAGTTGTAGTAGGACGCGCGGCAGGTGCGGCGGCTGGGGTGGTAGGAGCAGCAGGAGCCGGGTTGGATGCAGCTGGTGTGGCTGCTGGGCCGCCGGATGCAGGTGGTGCGGTTTCAGCCAATAAATGTTCGGGAATGCCCTATTCAGGATATGAATATTGGGATAATTTTACGACCGAGGCGACTTACGGTGAGAAGATATTCAACTGCCCGGTCAGGGTTGTTGAAGCTTGCTCTCAATGCACGCATAATTTGTTCTCGTTCAAAGCCCATGCCCATCATGTTTTCGATAGCAGAATTGAGAGCACCACCTGCAACGAACGAGCTAGTATCCCCAAAGGCTCCCTGTGGCTCTTGTGCAGCAGGAGCAGGGGCAGGAGTTGATGTAGCGGGGGCAGGTGATTCAGTAGCCGGAGTCATAGTAACATCTCCAGATGGTGCGGCGGGTGCTGGAACAGGAGCTGGTGCGGGGGTTGAAGCTGCCGGGGTCGAGGGCACAGGGGCAGCCACTGGGGCCGCAGCCGGGGCGGCGCTGGTCGAAGCTGCCGGAGTGGCTTTGGGCTTTTTTTGGCTGAGGTGAATTTTTGTGTACTGGTTTAACGTGGCTCAGCTTACTTTCGAAACCATGACCACCAAGAAATCTTTCTCCTTAATGCCCAGCGATTCGACTGATTTATCGTCGCTCAAGATCTTACCTTTTTAATGGCCCAAGTAAGTAGGAAGCACGCACAAAATAATCAACCGACATACCGGAATAGATCAGCTTCTGTTGTTCGACTTGGTGGCCTTGAGCATCTTTGATTTTCTCTTTCAATTGCAGGACCGTATCGGAGGGCTCCGCATCGATTTGAAACTGCTTTTGCTGTAAAATGAAGTTAGATTGAACATTCGTTTGAGTCCTAAATTAAACCTTTCAAACTTACTTGCAGAGTCTTGAACGTGATCTTCATAGTGGCTGGAGATGGTAATAGGGAGGATGTACGCGTCCTCCCCAAGCGCCATAATCCGTGGACGTCATCTGAATATCACGTGAACAATTTGAGGCTTTCCCACTGCTTTTCTCTGTGCTCGCAATGTCTGTCTTTGTCCGCACTGCTGCCAACTCAATCCGCGCTGCGACGGCACGCAATACTCTTCGTCAGACCGCATACATCCAGCGCCGAGGCTATGCGGATGCGGCGAGCGATACCCTTAAGCTCTCCCTAGTCCTCCCTCACCAGGTACTGATCACCGATATATCTCTATGCGTATGCTTATTTCATAAAATCAGTCCATCTTTACTTCTGCAAACGTTGTACAAGTCAACATTGCTGCCGAGTCCGGAGATATGGGTATCCTGGCCAACCACGTCCCAACCGTTGAGCCCCTGCGCCCCGGAGTCGTGGAGGTTATCGAGACCGGAAGCGGCTCCAAGAAGTGGTTCGGTGAGTTGTTAAATATCACCGCACCAGAATCTCGCTGATATATGCGACGAATGGATTGCAGTGAGCAGCGGTTTCGCGACAGTTCACCCCAACAACACCCTCACTATCAATGCGATCGAGGCTGCTCCTCTCGAAGACATCTCTGCAGAGGTAAGCACTGCTATTGATACTGGAAAAGGACGAAAATCAACGCTATTACCAAGGCCGTCCGCGCCAACCTGGCTGAGGCACAGCGTGTTCTTGGAGGCAGCGCTTCCGACAAGGAAAAGGCCGAGGCCCGAATTGAGGCAGATGTTTACGAAGCAATCCAACAAGCCCTCTCCAAGTAAAGGCTTATTGTATAGCCATGTTCATCTTCCCAATAAAAACAGCCGTCCTAACCGGCGCTCGTACATGAAACCGTGTTATAACTCGGGTAAATGCGGAAAGAGTCGTGGTTGATCTCGGATGGCGTTTGTGGGACAAATGCATAGGCTAAATCACATCTGATTGCCATATGTTTAAGGTGTTGTTAATTCGCTCATTTAAGTATACTGGTAGGGTATTGAAGCTCTACGATTGTCAAGAACTGGAGCTCTGTTCCTTGCCATGGCTGATACAGTAATGGGTAGCGCTATTACATAATAGATTCTCAAGGCCATCCGCGTCGATCAGACATCAAATGATCTACCTCGCTGTATGTTCTCTACAATGTACCGACATCGCTGTTTTCGCCGGCACTTATTGTCAGAAGCTGCTAGATGCAGTAGCGTGCGATGTTTGTACTCGGGATTGACATCCTTAGTGTTCAGAGTGTGTCTGTCCCTGATATTCGAAGGAGTGGCGTGATGACAGGTTAAAACTTGGAGACGGCGTCCACAACCCACTACAAAAGGACCCCAGATGAGTGGCGGAGGAGTGAGCATTCCTATTCGGTGTTTATACTTGAAGCAGCTCATTTTGCGTATTTGTAGTCTTCACATTCAAATCCCAACGATTTAAAGGAAACATGGACTGAATCAAGTCTTGAAAGACTTATTCGTCTCAAACCCGATTTGTTCAAGGTTTTCATCAACAACAAGGCCCATAGGTCCAACTCAAAGCGTTGTAAAATGTTTTACAACGCGATGAAAGCGGGTAATGGTGAAGATGATATCAAGGCGGTAAGCCTCCGAATTGCCAGGTGCAATAGGTTTTGCTTACCAAATAAACTGTTATCCATGCAGGGGCAACTTTTTCAAGCTTGGGTCGATTTGGCATATGGGAACTCTTCAGAAGGCGAGCTGTCGTTGGGAGTTACATCGACTGGCGACGAAAAGACGAACAAAGAATGTTACTCTGTGTTTTTCTACGTTCAGCGGTCTTTGGCAGAAGTGCTCGACGACCCTCAAGAAGTTCTCAACCTCCATCGAGAAAAGCTAGGACTGGCTCCACTCGATTTCGACCATCCTAGCCTAATCCCGCCCGAACTTCCTAGTGACTACAATAATTCAATAGTCCTGTCCGTCCCTACCGCCAGGAGGGAGGCGGTCGCAAGGAAAGTCGGAAACCGGACTAGGAGAGGTAATAAAGCTGGAGAGAAAAGGAAAACATTAGCTTCGTATCGCGGTCAATTGAAGGGAAAGACGAAACCAAGTGGTGTAGCGACAATGCGGACTTCAGCACCGGGGGAATTGCCCGAGAGCGACCAGGATGCGGGAGTTTGGGTGTAAGTGCCTATCATATATTCGTGAATATTTCCCGTATTCATGTCTTATAGCGACATTCCAAGCGAAACGTCACAGTATGATTATAACCTCGGCACATTTCAGCTGAAAGACGCATGCGCTAAATTAGAAGACAAGGCTGTTATATCACGATACAAGGCAAGCACGCTATCTTGGATCAACCGCGTTATGCTTAAACCGGTGTGACTCCAGGCAAAGGGAGGAAACAGGTTTGGGGGAAGGGTGGCTTCAAACGCTCAACATACTGGATCGCTTCGTTCGCCTGCGGGCATCGCAATCACTCAGAGTTTAAACCAACGCGATGTCGCAGCGGCGCAGCCTCAACAGGAATTTGAGTTGATCCCCGTTCCCAAAGTAAAATCGAGATCGAGGAGACGGTCAAAACCCAAAACGGCCTCACGAGCTCCTGTAGTGGGAGTTGAGACATTCCCAGGTTTACCTAATGTGAGCCTATTTGTTGATCCGCTCGAAACAGAAGTAATATTACAGAGCACTGACAATATTTTAACCAAGGACCACATCCCTCCACCCCCACCATTGGCGCCGTATGTCGCAGACTCTGGCGTGCACCTGCCTCCTATTGGTTATTCGTCTTTATATGGCGATGTTCAGGATGCTATGAGCATCGGGCACTCCTTGGTGAGTGAAATACCAGCGTCCTTTTTATCACCCTTCACAAATGCCCCTCTTCATTTTGGGCTGCCTGTTTTTCCTCATTTACAGCCACTCCCCGGTACGCTTCCATTACTAGAGGAGGCGCAGCCCTTCATATGGAACGATTCATATCTCACCCAATACGTGCGAATCCCGGTTTGGGCAAAGGTGAGTTTATTCAGACAAAAGTGAAGGGCTACGCCTGAATATATCATTAGTCTCGCCAAGAGTTATGTGAGCTACGTGAGTAAAATACAATAACAGGGCCCCTTAGATCATTGGTTTATTCTGCCTTTCAGCGTACTTCAAGTCAATGCAAGGTGGTGTGTATACACGAGGAAACACAGTATATGGGTACCTCCTCGGTCGATTTCCATCACCACGAGACGGATGGTTTCATCAAGGGAGACTAATCATTTCGCACGGGTACGTCTAATGGGGTCCGAAAGTTCGGTAAATTGATGCTAGTGGTAGAGGAGGCAAGAACGTTATGGATGAGGGCGAGAACGATTCAAGCAAAGTTCGACATCAGTTGGGTGACGATCAGCTAGAGTCCGATAAGTCTGTGCGCGCGTTACTCACGGCTTACCGAATGTTTCGACCTATCGTTATATTGGCCGAGGCGGATTACGGACCCCTTCAAGAATTCAATCTCAAGCAAGGATATACTGAGGGAGCCAACTACTACGTGTTGGGCCATTATGCCATCGTGGCCGCGTGGGGTAGGTTAACTTATCATGAACTTAATACGTATCACTAAGAAACTCTGTTAGCCGAGCATGAGGAGGTTATCATTCAAGGCTCCGGGTTTATTCATACACGTTGGAAGTTTGCGTTTCAATATATTGAAGGCAACCAAGGCCCTCCCTGGTGGCTGCGACCTCCAGGCACAGCAATAAGCCAGCCGGAACTTCCAGCTATGAGTGGAACTGCACGAGTCCTCGAGAGGAAAAAATTCGGCGGGTGAGTTGATCAAGGAGCGGTTACGATTCAAGAATTCACCTTGATACCTTCAGCCTAGTTTCAGGGGACAGGAGGCGTGTATCGGAGATCACTACTAATTCGTTTACAGGGTGAGCAGAAATACGTTACCCAGATTAATTCGGTTAACTTCTTTTCTACCAGTACACCGTCGATAGAGTGCATCGAATGCCAAACTCTTAGCCCTTACGTGTACGCATTGACTCCCATTTGCTTAAATCCGGACTGCTCATCGTTCTGGAAGGTACGCAACTTGTCATATATCAATAATCTTAACTCAATACTAGTAAAGCACCAAGGGATACCAGTCCCGCAAACTGGGTTGGCCTTTAACCCTGATTTCTTGGTGCTCAGGGGATTACCTGAACAACTTAACACAATACCGTACCCAATTGTCCCAGAGTACCCTGACTGGCAGCATCGAAGAAATGGCGAGTCTATTTTAACCGCCACTACTGGGCTGGAGCATGCTGCCACCGGTGTGGTAGAGTCTCGTGCAGGTATGGGGTCTTTCTTGTGATGGAATACACGGTACAGACTAAGCGAGTTTTAAAGACAAAAATGGCGGTGCTGGGAATGCTTGACCTGCGGAGTGAGTTCAATTAAACGAGTCTGGAGAACGCTTGATGGCTGATTACAACGTCTCAGCTAAAACGGGACGAATCTCGTCCCCAGATCTACGATTCTTCGTGCCTACTGGGGCCTATGGATTGCGAAACGCAGGGTGATGGTGTTTTCTCTCCACATGATATGAAATGCACGTCCAGAGTAATCCAATACCACGATGGACATAGACTCGCAATCTACTATGAACTGCCAGATGACATGTAAGTATACGGGAAACGCTGGGTTTTTCGTCATTAACTTTGGGATAGCGGAAGAATTGTCCACGTTCTAAATAACCCGAATGTTACGCAAATAGCCAATCAACTGTTCCAACAGTATCAAGAAGATGCCAGTTCTATGAATATGTTTCAGAGGCATGCGATGAAAACGGTGTGTTATTATGCCAATGTTACCCTACTGTAATCTGACACCTTGATAGCACGGGGGTGGGTTTGATTTTTCTTCTCACCATATGGACTTTGTTTAGTTTATTACGAATTAGTTAAAGGCGAGTTATATGCGCAACATTATTCTCACAATGGTAAGCGGTTTGGCTTTGTGGTACCAGCAGTTACTCAAGTATGTGTCTTTGCTGTTGTATTAGCCGGCGCTCCATACAAGGTACTCGATAGACCTATGCCTGCAAGTAAATCTAATACGCCACTGATTTAGTACATTGCCGAGGCCATATCGACCCCATTTGAATACTGTCCTAAATCTGTAGTCGGAGCAAGGAATCATATCCAGTATTTATGTGAATCTGCTTTAGGGAAAAACGTAAACTTCAACGAAGTGCTTTCTGTGGCATACGCAGTGAGTACAAAGGCTCAAATGAAGCTTCATACTGAAACTTAACTGAAATTGAGCCAGGAGGGCCAAGAAATGAATGTGCGCGTTTCAGTTTAAATTCGGCTCGTTGATATCGTAATAACATACATATTAGTTTCATTCGGATGATGAACCTGGCTTAGGTCCCGTCGTTGCAGGCCTGACTTTAGGCAGCCACGCAGAAATGCTTTTTAGATATCATGTTGCGTGTAAGAAGAATCTTCCATACAAGAATGGCCCATTCAGACCATCGGAGGCACGAGGAAGTGACGATATGGATTCGAACGATCGTGTTCTACAGGTTGTACTCTCACATGTGCGTTTAAATATTCCTCATCCCACCCCGATGTAGACCATGAGTGGCTGACGACTGACATAGGGCGACATACTAATCATGGATGGTGCGCAAATTCAGAAACAATACGAGCATGCAGTGTTTGTTCGGGATACCGATATGGTGCGATTTGCTGCTACTGCAAGATTAATCGACCCGAACCCCAAAGTATCAACCGCTGTACGCGATGAGCACCGAGATTATCACATAGAACAAGAGATTGCTTAGTCGCCGCACAAAGGAGCGTGGGGCATCCCGACAACAACCCGCTCTGCTGTGCCCAATTTCGACTGGGTGGTAGATTCTTAAACGGAAGATAAGATACACCAATGCTAGCTATTACGTATACCACCAATACAAATCCATCTAATCTATGACTGTTTCCGGTTAAAAAGTGAGGGTAACTTGGCTTGAGCGGATTGTTTAGTGCCTCGGCCTGTAAGTTTGTTTTTATCCGCTAAGCTATCTTCTTTTGCCGCTTGGGGACATGTCGCAGAACGTTGATGATCGAGATCGATGTCTTGTAAACAGTCTGGACATAGTGAATCCACGTCGATAACAATCTTATGGACGGTTTTTGGTCCCGTTGGTAATGGCCCGGGCCTTCTTTTACTTGGATCGGTTTTGCTGCTCTTATTCCCAAGACTGGGACCGACAGACGCACTACGCTTCCGCTTCGGGGCACTTGATCTTTCAAGAGGGACCGACCCCCTGGAAATAGACAGCTTGGTTTGCTTAAATGTTGGCCCTTTGGTGCAACTGGACTCTGGGCATGTGTTCGGGACGGTTGTACTTAAGTGTTTACTAGGCGTCGATGTGTCAGCTATCACAGGCTCGCCATGAGAATCCACTTCCCATAGCCCTAAATCGCTGTCCGCATCCGATTCTTCGTCTATGGGTTTCATATTCCCAGCTTTTGAAACACCTGGTCCTTGAGCCCAGAACTAGGAGGGGGGGGGGGAAGTCAAGTATGCCCATAGGATAAAACAAAAGACTCACCCGTTTGAGCCCAGCATTAGTGTCTTCTTTAAGATCTTTTAAATTGGTCAAACGGAGTCCCATGAGACGTAGGCAAAGAGGGAACTCTTTCACAAGAAGCTCTTGGGCATGCTGGATTCAGGAATGAGATATATTATGAAGTCATGTAATACGTTTGGGCGAACCGGTAATAGATCTTCCTTGGTCATTGTCCATTTGGGCAGTGGCTTGGCTCGGGAAAATGCTAACACGATCTGTGTTGATTGATGGTACAATACTCAAAATCACTCCGGACTTACTTTGATAATTATCAAGCTTATACTTGAGTGTTAGAGTTTTTCCGGCCCACCCTCTGCAATTATGTTAAGTCCTATACCCCACTTCCGGGATAGCACCGATACAACACCTTTTCTCGCAATCTTGGGCAAGCCCTTCAGCAATCTTATCAAGAGTTTCGAGAAGAACCTTCGAATCATTCTGTGGATTGAATGTGCGCTCATACCCCAGACTGCGTCTCGAATCTCGGGTATACGGAGCAACCGTATTATCATGCACGCCCAAGTACGCGCATAGAAGCGAGTGGAGGTGAAGTTTGTTTTGTTGCGAAAGAAGATACAACTGAGCTCGATGCGTGAATACATCACCACATGTCTTGAAGTAGACGATCAGATAGGAAGATGGCAAAAAAAGTTTAAATATGAACACTTGCCCTAACCCCCAGGCTTTCGAGTATTCGTTCGGTCACTCGACCGGTACCCGGCATCTACGGGCCGTATGCGTGTTGATTTATTTAGATGACAACAGTGCACTAATTGGTACGTACCTTGCGCATCGGAAGTTTCCTTGTAAATTCCAGAATAACAGATCGATCGAATGGCATAATGTATTGCCCGTTAGGCTTATTGAGATCGGAACAGATCTAAGTACTCGGATCAATTGCCACGCGCGGCAAGTACCGTGTCTCCAAATGCCATACCTTTGCCAAAGCCTAACACCCGAGTGAGCAACGAGCAATCATGAAAGTGGAAGCAGGCCAAATATGCTATGAATTCGTAGTGCTTACTTTATTAGGTGCAACTCCGCAACTCATGGTTAACCCAGTTTCTTTGTAGACTTCGTCGCGCATACGCTGTACGAGAACTTCCGGAGATTCATTCGCCTCCTCGCAAACTGAAGTGAGGTTCAGGTAGCCTTCGTCGCACCCTGCAGCTAGCAGATTTGGGTCGTACTTTCTTAACACGTTAAAAACTCGGTTGGACATCTCCGAGTATCGATGAAATCTCATGGGCAATAGGTTGAGGTGTGGACACAACGCTTTAGCCACGAAGGCTAAAAGGGACATAAGTTAGACTCCAAGAGAGCAAACTAACCTACGCACTAGCCATCCCCGATCTAACGCCAAACTTTCTAGCCTCATAGCTAGCTGTTGAAAGCACGCCTATTCCTACACCAAAAGCCGTACCTTCATCGAGTCCAGTCAGCACACGTGTTACATATAATGGGCTCTTTACCTTCAAGTGATGGGTTATCCAAGGTCTCAACCGTCGCATAGAACGCATCCATGTCCGCATGGCAAATGATCTGTGAGAAATCTCGTTGCGATTCGATCTCTGCCAACTGAAACATATAAATAATTGAGTGGCGGAATCAAATGACGTTCGTCTACTTGTTTGTCTACTGTGGCCTCGATTTCGGCTAACCATGTGTCAAAATCGGATCAACCATGATGCTCAGGCTATTAGCCTACCAATTCGAGCATTTTTCATTAAACTATCCCGTAGTGCGAGCAGCTTTTCAATTCGAACGGTGAGCTGTGCATCTTTGC
The DNA here is from genome assembly GCF_016906535.1 of Rhizoctonia solani. Classification (NCBI taxonomy): domain Eukaryota; kingdom Fungi; phylum Basidiomycota; class Agaricomycetes; order Cantharellales; family Ceratobasidiaceae; genus Rhizoctonia; species Rhizoctonia solani. Next base: position 626,412 of record NC_057376.1, read on the forward strand.
GCTTCTCATTCTGAAAAGTGGCATGGGTATCGGTTTCATTTCGGTCATAGATGTCTCGCACCTCATAGAACTTTGACCCTTTGGACACTTCTGCAATTATTTTATTAATTTCGGTCTGATCTTTTGCTAGTCTACGTCCAGCCACGAATTAGATCTAATCCTTCGTAGTACAAGGGAGGTACTTTTTACCCAGCCTTTCCAGATGAAGGTCCAGATAGCCGCTTTAGCAAGCTGTCCGTTTGTGTGGGAGTATGTTCCATATATTGATCTGGCAGGTAAAGAGTTTACACACTTGCCGATTGTCACGGTCTGTACGAACCTCTTTGGGGCGCCTAACGCGTCTCCATAAACAAACCAAAGACACGTGATCGTGGAATCACTCGCCTTGGATGACTGGCACCAGTGTACCATTCGTGTTTGATTGGTGTTTGAATTTTGTAGCTACAGCCGCGGATATACACCACTTTGCTCTTCAAAGCAAACCAAACATTTGCTCGTCATGCGGCGTGTCGTCACACTCGATTAGATTGATCGCATACGACCGAACTCCTGGCACGCGACCAAACCGGGTTACTCCAATGTAAGGATAGCCGAAGTGTATTGAAAATGAAACAGGTGAAGTTTTTTTTTTTTCTCCTCCAGTGATAGATTTGTATCCAATGCGCACGGTATGTTTTAATTGACGAACGTATTCGCTCGCGGTCAACTATCCTAGAAGCATCTATTGACCCTGACTGTCATGATATATATCAGCTGCATTTATCCAACGTCATGCAAACCTGCTTCTGGGTCATAATCATGACAGATCGGCACAATATTTCAGATACCCAGCATCCCTTGGCATGAGTGGGTTAAGACCGAAAAAATAGGGGCCGCAGCTATAAAATAATCTGGCCTATCACCCCAAACCTCATCCCCTGTCTTGTCACCACATTCTTTCATTGGTTTGCTTGACTCGATGGTTTCTTTTACTTCTCTTTCTGCTGTCGCTCTCTTAATCGCCTCAGGTGTGATTGCTGCACCTTGGTCAGTACATCACATGCAATGTGTTGTTTGGCACCTGACTGAACTTGGGGTCTGTAATCAATAGGCATTCCGACATTAACTATCACACTCATCGTGCTCGTGGCGTTGGAGCGAATGGCGTGAGTCTCGCTAGCTATCATCCACCGACCGTATTCGAGGTATGCGTTCCGCAAAATATCATCTTGCTCTCAGATTCTAAACGTTAAATTATTATAGACGTATGGTATCAACGGAGCAGCGTTCTCAATCGACGACCACTCTCCAGAAGGCTTGGCCAAGTCATTCCTTCAGGAAAAGTTGCGAGTGACTGCTGACGCATTCACTCGCCATGCTGGACACACTCATGATGGCGTCTCGTATGAGTATTTTACGCAGAATATCGTATGTGTTCGTTTTGATACTTCGCTCTTTGGCTCATCAAACAATCTAGAATGGCATTCCCGTTGGGAACGCTGTGGCCAACGTTGCTATGAAAGACGGGAAGGTTGTCTCATACGGTTCCAGCTTTATTGAACCAAGTAAGTTCTTATATTTCAGCGATCCCGACCATCCGCGCTCATGCCGATATGCCCATCAGAGAACGTAGGCCCGAAGGAACCTATCATCGACCAAGAAAAGGGGATTGCGTTCGCGGAGGAGGTTGTTGGTGGAAAGTGGAATCAGTCGCCGGTCAAACTCGAGGTTCGTTGTATTATCACCCCGCACGCGTGGTTACTAAACTCGGCCAGTACATCGCAAGGGACGACGGGTCTTGTGCTCTCACCTATGTAGTGCAAGTCGTGGGCTCAGACGGCTCCTGGAAGGAGCTTTATGTTAGCGCATACGACGGCAAACTCCTCAACGTGGTTGACTTCGTCGCGGACTCGAGTGTGAGCGGATTGGTCAGAAAGTATCTTTTAAAATCGCTCATAGAAGTAGTATCACGTTGTTCCCCTCAACTGCCAAGATCCTACTCAATGCTACGAGGTGGTCACTAATCCGGAGGATAGCGAGGCTTCTCCTGAAGGCTGGCACGACAAAACTCTCATATCAAGCGTGACAGCAGGAAACAATGTTATTTCTTACAAGAACCTCCCCCTTTCAATAACTGCCCAGTCTACCAGCAATTATACCTACGACTATCCATACGATCCCAAGAAAGATCCTGAGCAGGACCCAAATGTCGATGCCGCCCGAGTCAACACATTCTACGTGGTAAACAAGATGCATGATTTGGCAGTAAGCTACATCGTGTAGTTGATTGAATGCTACGTACATCTTACTTGACCTTTTTAGTACCAGTATGGTTTCACCGAGTCCGCATATAACTTCCAGGATGACAACTTTGACAAAGGTGGTAAGGGAAATGACCGCGTGCTGGTATCGGTCCAGGATGCCTCGGGAAAGAACAACGCTAATTTCGCAACACCGCCCGATGGGGTGGGTGGTCAAATGCGTATGTTTACTTGGAACATGACGTCCCCAAACCGGGACGGTGCTCTGGAAAACGACATTATCGTCCACGAATATACGCATGGTATATCCAATCGTCTGACTGGTGGGGGAACTGGCAGGTGCTTGCAGACTCTCGAGGCCGGCGGTATGGGTGAGGGCTGGAGCGATGCGATGGCTGAACTTACCGAAGCAAAGTCGACCCCGTTGCCCAATTTCACTCTGGGATCATATGTTACGGGTAAACAGGGAGGCATTCGTAGCCATCCTTATTCCACCGACATGAATGTGAATCCGTTGACATACGGAAGCCTATCATCGAAGAATGAGGGTGGGTCGTGGTTTTTATTTCTATTTGTTTACTCAGTTTGACGATTTCGCCAGTTCATGCTATCGGAGAACTTTGGGCAGTCATATTACACGATCTTCTTTCCCATTGTGTGAAGGAATAGTTAGTTCTTGCAGCTTAAATCTATTGGTGCTCGCTAATTGCCCTTCAATAGCGGGATTGGCAAACTTGATCCTTCGGAAGAAATGGGCAACTCGATTGTATTGTACGTCTTTCAGTTCAACAATGTTGACGCCAAGCTGATGAAATTATGTGCAGGCATCTTATCATGGACGGCTTTTCTATCCAGCCGTGTAACCCGACGTTCATCGATGCTCGAGAGGGTGAGTAACTACAACGGTGCTTTGTCGTGTATGCTGGCTGACTTATTTACACCAATCAAGCTATTTTACAAGCTGACCGCAACCGATATGAAGGCAAGTACAAGTGTGACATATGGGAGGCTTTCGCCAGGCGAGGTCTGGGAAAAGGTCAGTCTTATCGTATACGCGTTCGATTGAAATTTGACATTCCATGCTTTTCAAGGTGCTCAAAAGGGTAAATACGAGGACAACTTTGATCTGCCCCAGGAATGTGTTAGGTAGAACATAATTGTTGGCTCTTTTCTGTCGTATACAACTGTCATTCGTTTATAGTAGTGTCTAACAATATATACATATATATATCATTAATTCTAGCTCGTAAACAGTATGATGAGCGGTACCATATCTTGCAGCACGTGTCTGTGTTCTAGACCGAAAAGGTTTGGCATGCCAACATAATTGAGGAGCTCCAATTCGGAGTATTCACGTCCAGTTGACATATTCTTGACTAACCACAGACTATCTTTGACGGGATCTGTGGACTTCGCGTAATGATTGACGGAAAAATGAAGATGGGTGTGTATGGGTGTGCCTGCATTTGACGTCCTTTCCACGCAAAACTTCGGGGGATCAGTTGTTGTCGTATAATGGGGCTGTCCGTGGGCTCGTGCCGTGAACGTGCGTGAATGGAAGCGATGTGTTTCGTCGCGTTTTTTCGAACGAGCATAGGCACGATCCGAGGGTTGAACGCCCCACAGTCGAATACAAAGCAGCAAGGGTGGAAAAACAAAAGGACATATCCGGAAACATGCGGCGCAATCCAAGGTGATTTTACCTGATTCGGCCGGTGGGCCAGGGCAAGGCAAAGGGCGGGGCAAGGGCACTGTCCCTGAGGGCCCTGGATTTGCATCCGCGTTGGATTGTAATATAAGACCTGAGTACAGACAGTCGTTCTACTCCAACGCTTTCTTACGATTGCTACGACCACCTCCCCATTGCCACCATGTCTTCCTATCTCTCTGCACCCTCTAACGATGGCGTCAAGAGCACCCGTCAGCGCGGTCACTCTGCCATGGTAAGCGATCGTATCTCATTTCGCGATCAGGGCTGGCTCCTCCAGGGCCGCGTCCGATCTCCTCAATGACGCGTTTGTACTACTCTTGATCGCTATACGCGTTCAAGTCGCCTGTTTGCTCTTGGTTTTTATCTCGATGTATGCTACGACCGCTCCATGTAAGCTAACGCGTGTTTTTCTCGTTTTCAGAACTTCAAGACCGCCAGTACTGGTGTTGCTGCTGCCGCCATGCGCAACGAACTCAACCGTATGATTGCTGATGTCAAGGACTCGAGCCAGCGCAAGGTACGCTAATCTATTAGCGTTTTAAGACGCGATTTTAACGCGTAATGTATAGATATTTGAGGCCGAGATGCACAGCTTCTTCGATCTCTTCAACCGATACCTCGATGTCAAGGCAAAGGGCACCAAGATTGACTGGGACAAGATTAAGCCTCCCCCCGCTGACCGTGTCATCGACTACAAGAGCCTTCCCGAGCAAACAGAATGTATGTCGTTCTAGTTCAATTCACTCGCAGCTCCTTCTCACCCCCATATTCAAGGCAAGGAATACCTCGATAAACTTGTTGTTCTTAAGCTCAACGGCGGTCTTGGCACTACTATGGGTCTGGCGGGTACCCCCAAGAGTGCCATCGAAGTCCGTGAAGGAATGACTTTCCTCGACTTGAGCGTGCGCCAGATTGAGGTAAGCTTGGCTACACTGGATCTAGGATGTATTACTAAATGATATGATATGACATGATTAGCACCTGAACGAGAAATACAAAGTCAATGTCCCCTTGATCCTCATGAACTCCTTCAACACCGATGACGAAACCCAGCGCATCATCCAGAAGTACGCCAACCACAACATTCAGATCCTCACCTTTAACCAGTCGCGATTCCCTCGTGTGGGCCGTGAAAGCAATTTGCCTGTTCCTCGATCTGCAACCAGTGACAAGAGCCAGTGGTACCCTCCTGGCCACGGTGACATCTTCGATGCCCTCAAGAACTCCGGATTGCTCGACAAGCTGATTGCCGCTGGGAAGGAGTACATCTTTGTTTCCAATGCTGATAACCTTGGTGCCGACGTCGACCTCCGCATTCTGAAGGTGTTTGCCGAAGGAAGGAAAGAGGGTCCCATTGACTACCTGATGGAGTTGACCGATAAGACCCGCGCTGATGTCAAGGGTGGTACCATCATCGATTATGACGGGCATATTCGTTTGCTCGAAGTGGCTCAAGTTCCATCTGAGCATGTTGAGGATTTCAAGGTCGGTGCAATCCCATTGTCGAATCGACCCATTGTACTGACTAGGCCGATCCTTTAGTCCGTCACCAAGTTCAAGATCTTCAACACGAACAACCTGTGGATGAACCTCCAAGCCATCAAGAATTGGATGAGCCAAGGGAACTTGGGGGATGAAGATGACGGTCTCGATATCATTGTCAACCCCAAGGTCGCTGATGACGGCCAGCCTGTTATCCAGCTCGAGACCGCCATTGGTGCTGCCATCAGGCACTTCTCTGGAGCTTGTGGCATCAATGTCCCTCGCAGCCGCTTCTTGCCCGTCAAGAGCTGCTCCGACCTTCTCTTGATCACCAGCGACTTGTACTCTTTGGAACACGGCAAGCTTGTTATGAACCCCAACCGTCAATTTGGCCAGACACCCGTTGTCAAGCTCGGTGACAATTTCAAGAAGGTAGATTTATGCTACCCTACCAAGAGGACCTAGAATGATACTGATCTACATTCTGCAGATTGCCAACTTCCAGAAACGGTTCCGCACTATTCCCAACATCCTCGAGCTCGACCACTTGACGGTTGCTGGCGATGTATGGTTCGGTCGCAAGGTTACTCTTCGTGGGACCGTTATCATTGTTGCCAACGAGGGCTCCAGGATAGATCTTCCGGATGGCTCCATCCTCGAGAACAGTAAGTGTACCAGTCTGAGTTCGATCATTTACATGCCTAACTAGTTATTTTAGAGCTCGTCTCTGGAAACGTTTCTATCATCGATCACTAGTTGGTTTCTTTTTTCGCATTTGTTGCTTTCATGTTTTTGTCCCATTCGTATTTTGTACTTATCAAAACAATCTAACCATAGAAAATCGGGAAACACCCGATCATCACGATCTATGTCTTGTCGCGCTGTTGAATCATAGCCTTCCACACAATAACTCAAGTATATCTCGGGTTGTATGCTAGAAGGGCTTATCTGGTCTCTCTTTCAAATCCCCATAGTGTTGATAGGGAGTTTGTGGGGGCCTTGGTACCTGATTAAACCCTCGTACCCCGTACAATAGTTGTCTGCGAGCTACGGTCATACCGACGGTTGTCACCAAGTGAAAGAGGGGCATTACGGGCAGGCACGAGAGTTGGAACGGCAGCAAGGGGGGTGGCTAAGGATATACACGAATTGAACTTCTTCCATCAGCCAATGATTCCTAAACGAATTATCTCGATCATCTATCATGATTTGCTAGTTCCATACACCGAAGACATTCATAATCGTACTGAACAATGGCACGTATATCGTAGTATATTCGGACATCCCTACCCTTTGCATATATAATCAGTTGCAATTATCGCGTGAGCTGGCTATTTACCACTAACAGAAATTATATTTAGTGTCACTTAAAAATAGACGAAGTGGACGAAGTAGATCAAGGGCCTACCCCAAGTAAATGAGACCAAGTACTATTTTGGCAGCTCACGCGCCGAACGAAGCTGATACTATATGGGTCGCTAGTTGGTCCAATTATCGGCCAGAGTGATATCTATATTCCCCCTTGTAGATCCCGCTCTGTCGTCGGACACCGAAAATTCCGCGCAGGACCTAAACAAGCTTAAAGAGCTCCCAAGTCTTCCCGGATCGAAAGGTCCGAGCATGTCGCATCACTGCAAAGTATCGCGTGATCGATAGGTTATATGACAGCTCCGCTAGGCACAATCACGGACATGGGCGAAAGCAGCAGTTGCTCCGCTGGACGCGATCAAGCCGCTGCACTGTCGTTTGTTTTTTGGGGGATTGGCAAAATACTACTGCATGTCTTGGGTTGGACAGGTTAGCCATGGATGCCGCGGATGTAGGGTATCATATTGTCGTGGGGGGTTGGTATGAGATCACAGCTAGAGCACCCTGGTGGTTTGGGCCGGTAGAAACAAGTTACGAGAAATACCGTCTACATTAGAATCGGCGTCGAAATGAAAGAACATCGAGTGGTATTTTACTGGATTTGGACGAGTTCTGCCGAAGAGATGAGGACCACATGCTTCGTTGTGGAGTAGACCCTATTTGTGCCACATTTGATTTGAACCGTGTGGCTCTCCCGCGCTTCCTTGACTTCGATGCTGCGCCATCCTAGCTCGCAATGGAAACAAGCATGGCTCACAATTTCTTTATCTCGTTCGATCGCGCCTTGAGCTCTCTCCGCCTTTTTCCATACAAAACTAGCTGGTTTTGTTCTGTGTGAATCTTTCCCCCACCTCCACAGCCCTCTCCAACTTGATCCGCACCACCATGCCCGTCGTGGCTGGTACCGGTGTAATCACGAGCGGCATCACACCTAATACTAGAGGTCTCGCAGCACTCCCAAACGACATTCTACTCAAGATACTCGAGGCTCTTGACGTAGAATCGGCTGTCACTTTCCATCGGGTACGTGGGTACAATTCTGGTCGGCTTTGTCCACTTACAATAATATTCATTTTTGGTAGATTTGCAAGCTCTTGTATGTGTTTGCTACTTCGAGGCCGGCGTGGTTAGCTATCGCTAGAATGGTCTCGCAAAACGGAATACTTCCCTTGCCGCTGGACAAGACATACCCTGCACCCTCCTCGCTTTCAACGACAGAGATGAAGAGAGCGATCCAAAGAGGGATCATTGCTCAACGTGCCCTTGATCGTTCTTCTCCCGCGCTCCATGTGCACTCATACCTTGGCACGGGTTCTTATCTTCGACAAAGCTCGGCCTACTCGCTGCTATCCGACCAAACCGTCGTTCATTCCGCCTTCTTACCTGGTGGTCGCTTTCTTCTCACTGTCCAACTTGACAGTTCCTTCGCATGTTGGGACTTGGAATCACCTACCCGAACGCGTTCTGTTCGATTACAGACCGGATCTGACACAGTCGAAGATGACGAAATAGTCGAGCCACATTGTGTAGCATATTGGAAGACAGGAGGAGCATACGTCGAGTTCGCACACGACCTAGTCGAAGAAGGCAATGCTGTTATCGTTGCCCTTTTGGTCATCCATACCGTCCCAGACCAGTCAGTTCCAATTTTATCTCGACTCTTTTTTTTCCCGCTAGATGATTCTTACATCCCGTCCTTGTTGTAGGCTCCCCCTCATACGAAATCTTCATGTACTTCGAATCGAATTACCCACTCCTAAATCTCGCCGACATTCCAGACCACCCATCCCAGATGAATGCATGTACAATGCGCAATTACTCGCATCCGCTCCCATTCCCCACCCCTTATTCGTTTGCTCTTCCTACGTTCACGCTTCTGGCCATGCGGGATTGATTGGTGCGATGTCGACGGGTCCCGAAGTTATCTTTGTTCTCTTTTTCAACCCCCGCCCCCCGCCACGAATAGCACCCACGCCTCCCTTCTCGATGCTTACTTTTGCCGAAGCTGCTGCAGCCGTTACAGCTCTGGGAAACTCTCGCGTCACACTGGTTCAATGTAGTTTTCGCACCAAACCAACACGCTTCTATGCCCTTGGTTCTGCAGAACACATCATTCTTTATTGCGAATCTGGCGGCTGTGTATACTCGTATACGCACGACGTCCCATCTCTCCGCGCGCTAGCATATGCCCGCTCGGCGATAGATCCGGTATTGGTCATCCCCGCTCCTCCACCCCACGAAGATCCGTTCCCAGCGGGCGAGCACGGAACACCTGGCGCGCCACATATTCAAAAGATGTGCGTTGTGCTCAGGAAACGGGGTCCTGCCTGGCTTGAATATGGTGACGACTGGGTAGAGTACAAACCCAACCCTGGCACGCACAAGATTAGCGCCCTTAGCATGACGATCGACGCCGAGACAACCAATCTAGACGCATTCCAGGGTCTTGTTATCGGCATACATGGTGTGGACACTAACCGAAAAAGTGTTCCTCGAGATGACAGTATGGATATGGACATAGAGATGAGCGTCCCCGACAGTGCCCGACCACAGCACATCCCCAACCCACAGGCCGTTGCATCCCCCTCCCCTCCTCCCAACACACTCCCTCCTACCGAGAGTTATTCATCCTCCCAGCCTGCCTCTACCCAGCCTCCACGATACCGCCGCGAGTGTCGCGTGCGATACAAACGCACCGTCTTCCCTTCACGTCTTCAATGTACCTGGCACGAGCTTGCAGCCTTGGGTGTACACGGTCGTCGTGTAGTCTGGATCGAAGGCAACGGTCCTCCACAAGACGAAGGACGTCTGGATGTTGAGCCGCACGACGAGAATGCCACACTACGCCTCATGCTATCTGCACTCGAAGGTAGTGGCCCCAAGGAAGTTTCCATTCCGCCCAGCGTGAGAGCTCAACTCACGCATGTGTCGTGTGTTGCCTTTGAGGATTCGACTGGTGCCATTGCCTTGGCAACTCTCGACGGCCGAGTCATCCTTCTTCAGTTTACCTAGTTGAGACCACATATTGTATCGTATTTCTTCTTTTTCTACTTTGTCTTGCAACACGTCGCTTATTTAATCCCTCTCCTCAAACCATCGTTTTGCTCTCACTTATAGTACTGGTGTACTCTTACTCTATTGCATTGTTTTCCCACCCTCATTGTATACTTTCCTCCTCGCTGTCCCTCTTGTAACCTTAACATCACTTTTTCACCTGGATTATCATATTGACCGATCTTCGCTGCATACACCGAGTGCCACCGTGGGATACTTGTCCTAATTATACATGTTAATTTGGGAAGTTGATTACGCTTAATTTGCAATATGGTCTCTGGATAGTGAAATCTTGTCTCCGAGTTCTCTTCTTGGCTCGACAGGTGGCGCGGGCTGTCCGATCGTAGAAGCGCACGCTGCTTCGAGCGATATATATAAATTAAGAATACACGCCTGCACACATGGCTCATGTCCACTAGAACGAGCGTCGAGAGGTGCCAAGGATAGGCACAATTAGAGGAGGTGCGTGTGTGTGGCACAAGAACAATGTACTTTTAAAATGTGCTTACAACCCTAGCGTTCTGGAAATTCACAACGTGCTCACGTTCAAGTGAATTGAGTATGACGGTGGTCAGGTCTCAGATAATTTAGTGTCACAACAGCCAGGTATGCATGGCTGAAGAAGTGTGTCGCCCAATTATATAGAACCACTGGATCGGAAATTACATAACTTAAGCAAGTAAAACTAAAATAGGATACATGACGGTCATCATCCAAAAACACTGTTTGTAGGATGTCATTACTACCATCGCGCCATGGTAGCCTCTGCATATTCCTGATATCGAGGTCAACAGATATACAATAAGTGTCACAACCTTGTCTCACCTTTAAGAATGGAAGTCCATGGAAGGTAGCGACATTGGCTAGGACTCGAATGCGCCTTAGAGCCTCGGCACGTCCAACGGTCAATTGCCAGGGCCCGGCGCATTTGCAGTGAGGTGACATATCGTCTATTCGAATCTGTTTGCACCTTGTACACTTGAGGTCTTGGGCTTGATGTGCAGCAATTAGAGATCGAACGTTGTCAATTAAAGTGGATTCGATAGCACGACGATCATATGCCGAACCACAGGCAGAGCATTCCCACTTTGTCTCCATCGCACCTGCTCGGGAGCGTGAGGGCGTTCGTTCCATGAGATCCGCGTCGCGACAAAGATCGAGGTCACGGACATGAGTACAGGTCCTGCATACCACGTGTGGCACGCGACAGCGCGCAGAAGGGTCGGACCAATGAGCTTCGTTTGCGAATTCGCGCACTCCAACCAATTCCAGTAGATTGCGTCGGAGAATCCCAACCTCATTGCTGTGGGTGCGGATAAGGGTGAGGCACGCGCACATTGCTTTGACATATTCAATAACAGGGGTGGCCATCGTTCGGTGAGAGCCTGGAAGCAACGGCCAAAGCCATTCTTCGCGTGTTTCTTCTTCTATAAATGCCTGTTTTTGCGACGATAAGATTTTTGCAACACGACCAAGTAAGCGACGAGTTAGACGCGACTCTAGGTAGTTTGTGACTGCTTCGTTTGTTTTTTGTTGAACTTCGTCTTGGGGGGCAGCCGATGCGTCCTGAGTAAGGTTATCTATAACACGCAGTGGCGCACGATCTACATCGGCATGATTTTGGTGCTCAGTGTAAAGCTCGACGATAATGCGCCGAAGGTCTTGGTGAAAAGCGGCTCGCACTGCAGGAGGGAAGAAAGATTCAATGCTCCAGTTCATGGCGACGCAAGGACCTGAGCTTTCTGAGGATGAGTACGCATCTTCTGATACCACCCCACCTAGGTTGGCACTATCCATGAATAAAAGGAAGTCGTAATAGCGATCAGGTTGAAGTTCGAGGTGAGTAAATAGGTCATGAGAATTTACAGCATTCAGCAAGTAGGCCGCATATGCACCTGCGGTACCCGGGGGCTTTGATGTTACTAGAATAATATGACCAAAATCGGCTTTGACAACTTGGGAGCCAAGTCGTTTAAATTCCGCCAACATTTGGATAAACGTCTTCTTCATCAATCCTTGAACGAAGCGCTGCATGCTGGGGTCATACATCTGCGCAGATGGGCTGCTCAACCAACGCCAGAAATGATCTACTGCGTGTTGCGATGGTCCGCCCGGGTTGCGTACTTTATCCAAGAGCCAGGTTTTGGCCATACCCTTGAGTATACCAAACGTTTGAGGGGAAATTACCGAGTCGCCGAGTGTCACTGATACTCGCGCTTCGCCAGATGCGTAATCATTGAGTGTATGCGAGGCAGAGTCAAAGGCGGTAGCACCAGCTGTCCCTTCGAGTTCGTTTACAATACCGGATTGCAAGACCGAGTTCAGGGCCAGGTTACGGACGTTGACAGCCAGGCAAACATTAGTATAGCATCCAGGGTTGGCAAGATCCACACTCGAATTGGGGTCGTCACTAGGGGCGTTCATGTCATGCTCCGTTCCTCCAAGGTCAGGGCGGAGGCCGGGAGACCACCACAAGAGTGAATCGTTTTGCCATAGTCTACGTGCAAAATCAACATCTGCAAAAAAAAGGGGGGAGTCTGCTCCAATGTTCCCAAGTGGGACATCGAAGTACGTTGACTGCTCTATAGCGGTTTGCAACCAAGAGCCAAAGGAGAGGTATTGTGTCATGAGTTTTTCGACGGTTTCGTTTTGCCATTGGAGTGGCGCAGTGACTAAGTGTGCTGCTCGGTCGGTGAGCATTGGGATCACCGGGAATTTGTGCATATTCTTGACTCGAAGGTCGAAATATTCTGGATCTCTTGAAGATGATAGTACGATGGAGTAATGTTTATCGCTCACAGAGCCAAGTTCCGCTGATAAGGAAGCCATGAGCTTTTGTTCGTCTTTGTGGAAAACGAATTCGGTTTCAATTGCCTCTGGATATTCATATAACGAGGCCCCCCCTGCGGCCTTGCGCGCAGAGTTGAGGGCCGAATATTGTTCTTGCATTTTGCGTAGCGGTTCACGATTGCCTCCTGGACTGACCATATGTACTTGGAACTTGCCTTTCGGGAGGACAAGGACAAGGACATGACGGCCATGGTTGGTGGCATAGTAGATGAATAGGGGTTTCAAAACATTGCCGCCATCAAGATAAGTGCGCTGCGTAAGAGATGGGCCAGCTCGTTCTAGGCCGTTCAGCTCGAGTCCTAGACTTTGGGCTCGGTTTATGGATATGTCGTTTTCCTTTGTTGTAGTACATATCGTCCCGAGTTTCAAGACCGCACGCATGGTATGGGGAATCTGGAACAGATACAATCGGCCCCGATGATGGTCAAGATACAAGTAGAGGGCTTACCTGCATCTCGTAGACACCATCCACATTAGGATTGTTGGTTAAATGCGCGAAATGTGACTCCATTCTTAGGTATTCGTCTTCTGAAACACTGACACGGAATAGATGGTGACATGGATGATTGCGTGGGAGCGTTCGTACAACGTTTTCCGTACGATAACTGTCGTCGAACAAGCTGATATCTGGGCTCTTCAAGTTGAGGTAAAACTCGCGAGGGATGCGTAGAGGAACGGAAACCAATTTGTCCTCCAGAGACAGCCAAAGTGTGAACTTTCCGGGATCTCTTCTTGGGCGAATTTGAACAATCTCCCAGACGTAGGTAGATGTCATCCTAGCTCCTTTGAAGATAGAGGCAACGGAAGCGTCCATGTCCACACCCAGTCGCTCTCGGCGCCTTTCCTCCCATCGAGGTCGCATAGCTCGGATCCACGCCGAATAGTTCTTAGAAGGATCGGGGAGGGGTGCCTTTGGTGGTGCAGCTACCGCAGGTTTGACAGGCTTCTTGACCACTGCCTTAACACGGTTGTCTGCGGACTTTTGTTTGCCAAAGTCTTCCATATCCACATCAGCATTTCCGTCTTGAGTATCAACGGGAGCCCTGGGTGCTGTTTTGAAAAAATCGGTCATCTTGTGCTGCTGGAACTTGTCTTCGAGTGCTGCGACGCGCTTATGAAGCCAATCTGGATGACGGATTCGTGGGACCGGGTTGGCGACCTTTTGCATAGCAGCGGGAATAGTGATAAGCTTTTGAATGACCGATCCGAGTCGCTCAATGTAATAGCCCCAGTCCAAGATTGAACGAATATCAAAGTCAACGAGACTATTATCTCGGAGCCATTTACGCAAAAACGTGCGCTTTACCGACTCCTCCGCAGAAAATATGGCGACGGGAACCGCGCGATCAGTGACGGGAGCTCCCAAAGGTTTGGCTGAAATGATGAACTTGCAGGCCAGGCCTTTGTCTTTGACCATCTGGCTACCCAAGAATTCGGAAAGACGCTTAGCAGTGCTAATCGACGTCGACTTTTGAGCACCATATTCGGCGAGTGTTTTGGACATGCTTCGGTTTTCGGCAATAAGTTCGACTAACTCCTCATCAGCAAGAGCTGTAGCCCGACTGAAGAGTACATCGAGCCACTGGTCGGCAACTTCTGCAACAGCGGCATAACATTCTTCGGTTGTGGTACCCAACAGGAATTTCTCAAAGATTGATGATTGGAAGATCTTGATGAGTTGCAACTCTCCACGGCGTTTGACTTCGAAGCCTTTCAACTCGGCCAAAGAGCCGTCTTCGTTAAATACGGCATACCGCTTCTTGAGCAATTTATCTTCTTCCTTGGACGAGGGGAGAATCATCGCCTTGTATGGTCCGTCCAATTCGAAAAAGATCGAGTTCTCGCTGTGGACCTTGTATTTAGTAGAGTTCTTCTCAACTCGGTCATGGTATTGATGGTTCGTAAATTGAGCATGAACAAGATGATTAAGCATGGTGCAGGGGTACGAAAAACCGATCGCTTTGCCCTTGGTCGTCTGGAACTTAAAGTTCTCTGGGAATGTGCCTGGAAGCATGCACCAAATACCGTCCGTGTCCAGTTCTAGAGGGCGACCAATTTGTTCTACCAGTTGTCGAGCCATTTGGATGATACGAGCGCCAGTAAGACAGGTGATCCCAGCCATCTCCATCGAGTGCCATCGAGCACCTTTTCGCATTACGTAGCCGTAGAACGAGTTCAAAATACACTTATGAGCAAGCTGTAACGAGTCGTAGAGTACGATCATCTTTTTAGCTTCAGCGACATCTGCGAGAGAGCCTCCCTCGGATGCAAGGTCTAAATTGCGTTTCCACGTCTTGTGTAATCCCTTGTATTCGTATCGACGGTCACGGAAGCTACGCACGGTATCCACATAGAAAGGGTTTTCACGTTGGCAAATGATGGATTCGCGGTACACAACCTTGGTTTCCTTGGTCTTGCGATACACCTTGCGCGAGTAATCACCGAGCCGCTTGTGTAAGAGTGCCGTGCGCTCGTTTTCGGTGAGCTCGTTGAAACGACGTTCGGGCAAACCGGGTTTCCTGGGAGGAAACATCTCCTGGTTGAGGGCGTGTTTGATCATGTTATACTCGTCGCGTTGGGCCGGGAAGAACTCGCCACGCCACGCCCAAGTCATGCGTCGATCGCAGGTTTTGTCGGGCCTGTTAAAGTCGCAGACAGCACACATCGCTTCGTCGACCACGGAATCAGGCTGGAGCCGGTTCGACAACATGATGTTGGGATACATGGCCGCGACATCCAAGTGGTAGATAAGAGGGTTGTCTTGCCGCAATGGTTTGTCTCGAAGGTCTTCCAAAGCGGCTTGAATCTTTGATTTGACTTCATCGTAGTTGGTAACGCTCTCCAGGGGTACCTTGGATTCCTCAACAATGCAGAATATCAAAGCCGCATCTAAGTCGTTGATGAGCTAAAATAGCGTCAGTTGAGTTTTATATCCAATCCGAATGAGCTTACCCCTTGAATAGCCTCTGGAACGATCTTGAAGTGCGTGGCTATATCGCTACGGAAAACTCCAGCCTCCAATGCCTCGACATGGCCACCAACATAAGTTTCAGAAGCGAGCAAATGCCCTTCATAAGTATTTCCTGTCGGTTCTTCGTGCCTGTTGGGCATAATGACGCCAGCTTTATATGCTTCAACCTAAGTCGCAAGTGCGTTTTAGTTCTCGTTTTCCTGAAAGAGTTTCACCAGACTGACCATAAGCAACGTTTCACAGAGAGTCCCGCTACCCTTTCGTAATACCTCATCGCCATTGAGGGGAATAATATTACAAAGAGAAAATATAAAGGGGTGAACGTATTTCATGTAGAGGTAGTAGGTAGCCACAGCATCGGAAACGGAATATTGGGACAGCACTTGAGGTTGCTCTGACGCATACCTATACGCGTATTTGTCCAGGAATAGATACGATAGGTTAGACGAGAGAAATACTTACGGTGTCATAAGTTCGGGGTCCAATTCTATAGGCTCATAACCTAACTTCGCCTTGGTGACAGCTTTCAAGCCTTGACTCCCTTGGGGAAGATAAGAGTCACGCTTTACCCAACGGAAACAATCCATGTGGATGCAAGCCCGTGACTTGAATTCATCCTCCGAGTCTCTAGCGAATCCAGTCTCAAGCATAAGGTCAAGCCCATGGACTTTTGCGCGTGCTTCCACAAACGGAAAATCGAAGGAGTCACCGTTGAACGTCGCCATGACCGTGGGTTTGCATTCACGGATATGCTCAAACCAGCGCTGTAGAAGAGCAACCTGTGGATAGTTGAGTTAAATACTCGTCTACCCAAGACGGCGAAATTGAAAGATCACCTCGTCCTTTTCGTTGAAGATAGTGAATGGGCCTTCGTATTCAGGCTTTGGCGTGTACTCAAAGTCATCGATATCTTCGCCAACAATTTCTCGGTTTGTGATTAGAAAACCTTGTCCATCAACCATGTAGGAGATCATCATGATGCAGTCGGTAGCTTGATCGGGGAACTTGAGGGGGGCCTTGGTTGTTTCGATATCAAAAGCCATAACCACAGGCTCAGCACGCTTGACTCGATCAACCAGACGAGTGAGGGTAAGCTGACCAGCATCCATAGCTACTTCATACCACAATCCAACTCGGATGTCGCAATCGATGGCAACGCGGAGGTAGTATGGAACGTCATATTCTCGGATATCGGTGATAAGAGCACTTGGGTCCGCCGTGCGAGCACGAGCAGCAGCCGCAGGGTCCTCCTCGGCACCCCAGGCTTGACGAGGACGGGATGATGACATGCCATCTGGGTCGTCATTGTCGTAGTCAATATCCATGCTTGCGGAATTCGAAGCCGCGGCTTGCACGACCTCGGCGTATGCGTCGACTGCGCTGAGTTTCGCAGCATTGGTGAGTGCCAGAGGCATGATTTCTCGGCGAACAGCCAACAGATCGGAGACATTGGCGAATTGGAGTTGTAAGTAAAGCCGTAGATGACCGAGAAGATGATTCGGCTAAATAGAGAGGTGAGTTGGCTGGAAAGAGTAGTCAGCCTGGGCGTACCATCTTTAGGTCCTCTTTCTTGACGCGATTGATACGCAGAATAACTCCCTCGTACTTTTTCATCAGCCATTCTTCAACTGCGCTTTCAGTACCCGACTATTTCCCTTAGAGTCAAGATCTGATTCTGTGATATGTAGATTTATCACGCGCACCTTGCAGCCGACATAGAAGTATGGATCATGAATAAGTGTAGCTTTGAACATGTCACCGTCATCTTGGATAAAGTAATAGTCAACACCGGCACGGCCCGTTTTGTGTTCTTCGTCTCGAACAAGGGTCTAACAAGGCCATCATTAGTAAAATGGGTAAAACAGCACAAGTCAGGTACTTACAGGGTGCATATTGACCAGCCAGCCAATACGCTTGGGACCTTCTAGATACTTCCCAAAGCCAAGCTTTTCATCCACTTCATCGCGTATCCTGGCCTCTTCAAATCGATCTTCGAGTCTAGTTTCTTCATTTGCGCGCTGTGGACCAGGTCCAGTATCACCATTGGCGGGATTGCCTCCTCGGCCTCTTCCTCGGTTGAAACCACCTCTTCCTCTCCCGCCTCTAAAATTTGTATTGCGACCCCGGCCCCTTCCGGAGCCTGGTATACCAAAAGTTGCCTGACCTCGAGCCATAGTACTGGTCGCGTCGAGACGCGTGATAGAGGTGATATAAACACGAGAAATCACCAGAAGTCACGTGCTATACGGATGAGGTAATGCGTAACGCAAGTGTGTCTGGTTACGTGACCTCATCTTCGTCCCACAATCGACCACGATGAGACTTGGACTGGTGACGGGATTAGCTATTTCTTCCACACTGGCGTGGGCCTATGAGCCTCGGGTATATCTTTTGTCTACTCGGGGCATGCTTAATGGCAACCGTGCAGGATCATCGGCACCACCTTCCCTCACGTTACCGCAAACCAACAAGGTGCTTGCAAACCATCTGGGGCTTGATATATACGAGAGCCTGGAGGACTATGGGGAAGGCAAGGAATGGCAGAAGATGCTCAAGAGTGGGATAGACTCCCTGCTTGACGGCGACGAAGCGCCAAAGAACACGATGATGCTGGTGCTATATACCGACAGGCCTCAAGGTAAGCTGCGCTGGACTGCGGTGGCATTTTCGTTTAATAACTTGGTATCAGACCTTGCAGCTATGCCAACATTTGACTATTTCCCTGAACAACCCAGCTTCTATATTAACTCCACACTGTCACGACGCGATATCTCTGCGTTACTCTCCAACTACGCTGCTCACGCTCGCGAGAACTTTGCCACCATTCCCAAGGGACTGGACTGGAATACCGATTCCGACTTCACTTCCAAATTCAATGCGGACGATATCATTCAAACCTTCAAAGTGCCAGGCAAATCGGCTGAACTTTTCCTCGATGAGATCATGGCTATCCAGTACTTCAAGCATGGCTCTTGGTCAAAGAACGCCGAGGCGTCCAATTTTGCGACGTTTGAGATCACCGCTCTTGATCTTTTGGCTGAAGAATACGGCCGTGACAGTGAGCAGTACCGCAAGGCTGTCGATGTCATCGAGTGGCTTAGTATCGTGCGTACCCGTTCCTGGCCAACACGTCCTTTTGATTAATTTAATTCTATAGCTCGGGTGGCACGAGGGCGAAACATACAGTCTCATCGTCACACCTAAAACTGAGCCTGAAGGGCACTCGTACCATCAGGCACGCAATATTGCTGCACCTATTGAACGTCGCGCACCCGTCTCGGGCAGCGTTCCTATCTACTCTTGCTTCAAGAGCGCCGATACTTGCAGCAACGCAACTTCGGCCTGCTCTGGACGTGGCTCTTGTGTTCCTGTCTCGCGTGCAGGAAGGACGTGCTTTACGTGCAAGTGTGAACCAAGCAGGTCCCAAGATGGTATGACTACTACCTACTGGGCTGGTCAAAAATGCGAGCGTAAAGATGTCAGCTCGTCAGTTCATTTCCTTATGCAATCCCATTGAATCTGTTACTTAAAGCCATGGTTTCTAGTGCGTTCGTTCTCCTGACCGGTACCGTGGTCGGGGTACTCGTCATCGCCTTTGGCTCAGTGGCGTTGCTGTATGGCGTTGGGGACGAGAAGTTGCCCGGAACTTTGACTGGTGGTGCTGTTCATGGGACGAAACACGATTAGAGAATCGAGGCCCCGAGCGGAGTATGTTGGTCACTGAGTCAAGAGTTAAGTGTGCTGTATTAATTTTCCTGTTACAATCTCTACGTATAAACTACCTTGCGCTGCCAATTACGAGACCAACCCACTAGGCGAGCTTTACACCTGCCCGGATAATTAAGATTGAAGTTACGGAAACATTCAAAGTTTTCCATGCCCTCTGATAACCAATGGTTGGCGAGGAGTCGGTGGAACTGGGAGATCCGTCCGAACTGGCTGGTATTGTGGTTCAGCACGTTAAATTTCACATCTCAACTAGGCTCCAAGTTGCATCTCTGAACGAAACGAAAATCACATAATTACTGGATCATTGAATTACTATAGTACACTGTCCAAGAAACTATTGAGTTCGATATTAATGAGACTCATTGGCCAGACGTTTAGCCTTCTCAGCCTTTTCTTTCAGAACCTATAGGCGTAACTGGGTTAGGACAGAACTTGGTGACTCCGAGTATCATAAGGAATACATACCTTCAAGACATCATCGTATGTCTCCCGGGTCAATTTTTGAGCATCGTCGCTACGAGATTGAGCGATCTTGAATAACTCTCGTAGGTCAGGAGTTGAGTCAAGCGCCTGAACCTCGGGTCAGACCTAAAACTTTTATCTGTAATTAGGTATTCTCACCTGCTCGCCCCCAGGAATCATCTTTACCATACTCTCAAATCCTCCGCCCGAGAACTTATCTGCCATGTCCTTCAAGCCGCCCTTCCCGCTCTTGGCCGCATCAACTTTCTCCAAGATGAACTTCTTGAGTTCATTGAGCTTGTCCTCACTAATGTTACCCTTGGTATCTGCCACTTGCTTGATGCGGTCCCAAATCTCGCGAGAGTTACTTCCGCTTATCGCAGCAACGCCACCCCCGACGCTCATGAGAGTAGACGAATTCTCGTCGAGTAGCTTCCTAATGTCCGGCATCTTGTCCAGAGCCGGTCCGGCCTGCTTCCTCGCCCGCTCCCAAGCATCCCGGCCCGTCTTTTCAGCAACGCGCTTCGCCTCATCCGACTTCTCGCGTACGATTTGGATGATAGTAGCGACTGAAGTGGCAGTAACGCCGTTAGACTTTACGGTATCGATAATCTTGTTTGCCGTATCGTCGTATAGCTTCTTTGCTTCGGGACCATGCTGCTTGGCGAAATCCTTGAACTCTTCCCAGTTTCCGCCAAGTGCCTCGCGCAACTTGGGGTGACGCTCGAGAATAGGGGTAACGGCGTCGGAAGAAAGCTCTCCGGCAACCTTTCCGAGCTCCCCAACACGCTTCTGGACAACTCCAAGAATGGCCATCACGCTATCCACATTCATTGACTTGCGCTCGTTGGTGATCTTCTTGATGTCATTGTATGCGCCGGAAATAATCGAGTCAATCTCGTCGCGATGGCTATTGTGTAGTTCATCGATCGAATCGAATATCGAGTCCACAGATTGAGAGCCGCCAGGGATAAAAACCGCGTAGGACTTGGCTACGGAACGAAGATAGGAGAGCGCCTCGTTTGGAGGAGGAAGAGAATCCTTGATTTGAGTCTTGGCGCTATTGAGAGTATTGGAAATCCTGTGAGAAGCATCGACTGCAGTCTTGACGCCTGAGAATTGGTACCACACGTAGCCACCGAGGAGAACAGCTCCTCCGCCAGCTAGTCCAGAAGCAATGTGAGTGATTGAAACAGGACTAGGATTGGCTGTGTGAGTAATATCCGCTCGCATCTGAAGGCTGGTGTCAATAAAATGTGATGACAAGCGCAAGCCAGCTCCTTACCGACTCGAATCGAGCCCCTCGAGTCTGCGAACGAGGTGCAGAACGGAGCGAAGCACGAGCAGTACGTGTGATGAGAGTGCGAGGGGCAGACATGATGATTAAGATAGGTGAAGTTCAATGAATTTCTGAGGAGGTCAGTTTGGCTTTTTATACCTTCGAAAAATGTCATGAGACCATTTTGTGCGAGACAGGCGGGCGCAAAATGACACTGGAGCTCTGAGCTATGACGTACACCGCGAGAGGTGACGATGGTCGCTGGTGCCCTTATTCATGTGGTTTGGTCTCGATGATCCAAATTGCCAATATCTCAATTGCTTGGAAGTTTTGATCTGACGTTCGAGTTACTCATCTTGGTAAATCCATTATAATGATGCATATTCAGACATCATTGCAGCCAATAGCAATTCAATCGCAGTATAGTAAGCTGCTTTCGAGCTCGGCTAGCGGATATTCTAGCCTCGATGACGTCACCTATTATAGGCTTCCTAGAATTTGTTCGTGAGTTACCGACACACCGTATACATATTGTGAGAAACCAAAATAGACCGGTTACAAGCTTATATTAACACCTTGATTATACTACAGATTATATGGCTTTACCATATAAGAAGGCTACGGGATCGACACCCACTCGTTGTTGTTTACGAGTTGGTTCAGGAGAAGACTCCAGCGGGGGTGCCAACTTTTGAGAGATATCAATATCATTGTAAAGGACTTCAGAGTGCATTTTGTAAGCAGAGGATACTCCATCTTTATGTTCAACCACAAAGTGGTTCGTTACTTATGACTGTCGTTGCCAGCCCTGCAAACAAATCAACAAAATGCACCAAGGTAAAGCATACAGCCTGGTGTATTGTGTTAACTTGCTTACCTCCCCCTTGTGTGCTTCGTCCTGCCTCACAGGGTCTTTGTATGCGCTCCCAATTGAATCATCGCTCTCTATCAAGGTATTACTGGCCATCGAAATCCGCTCCACTGGCGTGAAGTCAACGAGAAGAGTGTAGGTTGTAATGAATGGGGGAGCTATAAGTTCAATTAGATTTTTATGGAGGTGACGATCGAGAGTTATGGTACATACTACAATTGTGCCAGCCTCTTCTCGCTTGTAACACCGACGGATTGTTGTCATATCGGTCAGTTTAGACACTCTCTGCGAATATTGGAATGTCACTCCTCGAATGAGCCAAGCTCATTTATGAATGAGAGCAACCAGCAGCGGAATGGCCCTGTGCGATTATGTAATCCTCCGGATCTGCAGGATCATGCGGCTACTGACATACTACTATTAGAAAGGTCGATGTGGATCAAATGTAGTTACTTACCTATATCGAACTAACCGCCTTTACAGTATCGGTTGTTGCTTCGGAGTGCCACTTATAGGGAGATTGAGTGAACCTCTGAAGATTAGGAACTGAATACGGATTTGATGTTTTGATCGGTTCTACAACCACCGTTTATAGGTGCGACTATTATGTTGGGGCACGATCCTTAATATATCTTGAATTTCTATGAGAGAATAGTAAGTACGGATTTTGCCAGAGTTGCTGATAGGCGAATAGCCGTGTGAGTAAGATCTTCCACCCACTTCCAAAGCAGTTCATCCGCTCCTCCATCTCCATCAATGTATTTCTTCGATACATACACTGAATACTTGGAGATAATTGTGAAGAAGGTATAGCGTTAGGCGGTGGCGATGGTGATAGCAGTGGTAGTGAGAAAGCACGACCGTGGGATTTATTGCTTTCTGCCAAAATTCAATCTTGTGCATGCATGTATTAGTCATGCGGTGCAAGCTCACGTGGAATTCAAACCTGCAAGTTACAGTTTCGGTACTTATAAACACCATCTTTTTGATGGTGTTACCAGCAGGTAGGCGTTTTCATTTGCTACGGAACACGACGCTATAACTGATCTAGGCACACGCAAACACAGCGACGTAGTGGCAAGGTACCAAAACGCACCTATTATCGTGTATTGCTTTTACTCTTGGCAGCTATGGAAGAAATCCAATTGGTGGGGAACATCTCTATACAATCGGGCCTTACGGTTGAATTCAGTGTTACCAGGCGGTACATGAACGAGAACTGGATAACAATCGACAGCCTATCAATAGGCTCCCGTATGAAGTGCTTTCTCGGATCTTCGTGCTATGTAGACAAACCCGAAGTAGAAGACGAGGGCGTCCCGATCTGTTCTGCGCAACTGTATTACCAGTCAGTCATTAATTGTCACCTAAGCCCATTTTTGGACCCTCATCCTGCTGCTCAGTCTACATGTCGGCATTGGAGAAGCGCTACCTTTGACACCAAAGCAGTCCGTTCTATGCCTTACATGTTATATAACTATTGACATTAACTGTTTTTCAGCTTTGGTCTCTGGTGACACTTTCGGACCGCCCCCCATTTCATTTTTCGGCATTGTGTTTGGATCGCTCTGGGACAACGTCGCCGCTCGATGTCGAAATTGAGATAAACAATAGGTTCTGGCAACATATACCCGATTGTGACCCCAATACACGTGTGCAGGCGGTCCATGGCGCACTTACTTTTATTTTGGCACACGGTGGTATTCCTTCAAGGTGGAGATCTCTCTGGCTCTACACACCAGGGAGCCAAAGAAGCAATCTGGGTCTCCACATTGCGGCGCTGGACATCATCGGCGCATTTCCGATGCCTTCATTACAGTATATTGAGTTAAAATGTTCAATTTACCACTATGGTGGCGGAGACCAGACTCATATTTTGTCCTTACCCGCAAAGCCCTTGTTCCGTGATCCCTCTCCAACCCAGTTGCGCGTTGCTAAACTGGAATGGATCCCACGTCCTTATTTATTCGTAAATCCAGGCTATCCTCAACTTGTTGGCCTGAATCACCTCGAAATCCGTTTCCCGCTCGACCTACCCGAGCTTGAACACATGAAGACGCTGCTAGATGCTAGTCCGATGCTCAGAGTATTGTCTCTGGATTTGAGGGCCACTAGTCCTCAAATATCAGCGGAACTGATTTACCTTCCAAAAATCCACATTCCCAGTCTACAAGTCTTGGCACTATCGGCCAATTCCCGCACTCATACCCCACGATGGGGGCATAATTTACTTTTAATGATCGATGCTCCCAACGTCGAATCTCTCCGATTCCAATTGGAATATTCGGGGGCTGATCCTTTGCAAGACCAAGAATTGATTGATTATATTACCAGAGGTGCCAATCCAGCCAATCCTAGAGCTCTCTTTCCTTCTCTGACTGCCCTCGAGCTTTCAATTGATCAAGACCACACAGGCCTTTTCGAACAATTCCTAACAGCATACTCTCTGATCACCACCCTTTACTTGCCTCACCCTACGTATGGGCAGGTTGAGGCGTTACGCATGCAACCTTGGCTTGTACCTGAGCTGACATGCTTGGCCGTGAAGGCTGAAAGAGACTCAACGCTAAGGGACGCCATTTTCGAGCGGTGTAGTGCAGGATTGCCCTTGAAAACGGTGTTGGTGGAACTTTCTCCGGTGCCTCTGCCGTGGATCAGGCGTTCGGAGGCGAGACTTCGGGAATACCTTGAAGGGTTGGATGTTAGGATAATTCTTACCAAATCAAACACTCGGGCACGTAAGATGCTAGGATTTGTCGAATGATGAGATGGCGAGAGTGTATAGGCTTCGGTAAGGCCATTTTGTAAAAGCAATATATGTCACTCGAGATGGATGGGCAGAACTCACAGGGTCACAGCGATAGATGGAGATGGGGAATATTGATAAATCAACTTTACAGGCCAGTTTCTTTGTATTATAGAAGGTGATTTTGGTTGGAGTGAATCGGTTCACTAGAACCTACAGCTACACAAATGCGCATATAGTATCGAGCTAAATTTAAAAATAACCTCAGAGTAAACTTCCGCTCGATAAGTGCAGGTATGCAGCTTCACCTCTGTTTACGAGAATGATATTCTTCAAGACTAGGAGAAAGAGTGAGCTCGCTCCTAACCGTAATCTACAGTTAGTAACACATTAGGGAGAGTTGCCCTATATGATGTAATCAATCTTGAGGACATATTGAACGCCCAGCGTTTGAGAGATTTGGAGTCATGCGATTATTGATCTGCAGACTCTCAGGTCTCCGTCGGTTCAATTATCGGTGCTGGCCGCAACTTGCACGCTATCAAAATCTACTTTTGCCGCGACATAGGGCATACAGCAAGATGACCCCGAATGTTGGAGAATGGCCTGCGAATCGTGTCCGCAAGGAGTTTATTGATTTCTTCGAGGCCCGAGGGCATAAATTCTGGGCGTCCTCTTCGACTATACCATATGACGACCCGACTCTATTGTTCGCGAATGCTGGAATGAACCAGGTATGTACCGTAGCTCTGTGTACCCCTCACCGCTCATCGGCGTGATAGTATAAATCTATCTTCCTTGGTACTGTGGATCCCAACTCTGAGCTCTCAAAATTGAAACGAGCTGTCAACAGTCAAAAGTGTATCCGTGCTGGTGGGAAACACAATGGTCAGTGTATTAGATTGCCAGTTAATATCCGTTAATTCAGCGGCTCTTAACAGACCTAGACGATGTCGGCAAGGACACTTATCACCATACGTTTTTCGAAATGCTTGGGAATTGGTCATTTGGAGAGTATTTCAAGGCGAGTAGACTTTGATGGTATTTCTACGCTTCTAATAGTGGTTTTAATTAGAAAGAAGCTATTGCTTGGGCATGGGAGCTTCTAACCGAAGTCTACAAACTACCTAAAGATCGTCTCTATGTGACTTACTTTGAGGGCGATCCCAAGCAGGGCCTGGAGCCCGATACCGAGGCTCGTGACATTTGGAGGAGTGTCGGCGTTCCCGATGACCACATTCTTACCGGAAATGCCAAGGATAACTTTTGGGGTAAGCCATCGCTGGTTGGTTTTTCTAAATTCTAACCACTCTTCAGAGATGGGTGCTACTGGACCATGCGGTCCTTGCAGTGAAATCCATTACGATCGTATCGGTGGGCGCAACGCCGCTGACCTTGTAAACAAAGACGACCCAGACGTACTCGAGATCTGGAATAACGTGTTTATCCAGTTCAATCGAGAGGACTCGGGCGCACTTAGGCCGCTTCCTGCAAAGCACGTCGATACGGGTATGGGTTTCGAGCGATTGGTATCGGTATGCCAAGACGTACGATCTAACTATGATACGGACGTATTCTCCCCAATTTTTGCGCGCATCCAAGAATTAACCGGTGCCCGATCCTACACCGGCAAGTTGGGCGCAGAAGACGCCGATGGTATTGATACGGCTTATCGTGTAGTCGCTGACCACGTGCGTACACTTACTTTTGCTCTGAGCGATGGTGGCGTTCCCAACAACGTTGGTCGTGGGTACGTTCTGCGGCGAATACTCAGGAGAGGTGCACGATATGTGCGAAAAAAGTTTGGTGTGCCTATTGGTACCTTCTTTGGCCAACTTGTTCCGGCAGTCGTAGAGCAATTGGTAAGAGCCCTCATCCATCCAAACTACATGTCGTGTTAACGACTGTTTCAGGGAGATTTCTTTCCAGAAATCACCAAAAAGGTCGATGATATCAAAGAAATATTAAATGAGGAAGAAGAGTCCTTCTCTCGCACTCTCGACCGAGGCGAGAAGCTCTTTGAAAACTACGCGCAGGCTGCACTCTCATCCGGTGCAAAGGAGCTCAACGGACGCGATGTATGGCGTCTATACGACACCTACGGTTTCCCGGTCGATTTGACCCGCCTGATGGCCGAAGAGCTAGGTCTTGGGGTTAGTGACGCTGAATTCGAGGCTGCACAAGCCGCCAGCAAAGCAGCGAGTAAAGGTGGAAAGAAGGTAGTCGGAGAGGTCGTCAAGCTTGACGTTCATGACCTTGGCTCCCTAGAAAAACGAGACGATGTCCCTAAGACTGAAGATGGCGCCAAATACTGTGAGTTGATGAGCTATATGTATGACATGATTCATTGAGTTTGCCCCCCTTTTAGTGACTGGCAACATTGATGCGCAAATCAAAGCCATCTATCACCCCACGAAGAAATTCATTGACAGTCTTTCTTCTGAATCCTCCGAATCGTTTGGTATTTTACTCGACAAGACCTGCATGTATGCAGAATCTGGAGGTCAAGAATACGATACCGGAAGTATTATCATCGATGGCGTGGCCGAGTTTGCAGTTGAGAATGTTCAGGTTTTCAATGGATACGTTCTACACACTGGAACCATGAAATACGGGGAGTTGAAGGTTGGCGACAAGGTCGTTGCCAGCTATGATGAAGTAAGCCACGGCATACATGTTTTGCTCTGAGTCGTTGATATTCAAGGTCCCGCCAGCTCCGTCGTTGGCCGCTGCGAAACAATCATACGGCGACCCACATTCTCAACTGGTCTTTGCGGGATGCTCTCGGCGATCATATCGACCAAAAAGGCTCCCTTGTTGCGCCAACTAAACTCCGTTTTGACTTTTCGCACAAGCAACAACTTGCTCTCCCCGAACTTGAAAAAATTGAGAAATCCAACAACGAATGGGTCGCTCGGAACGAAAAAGTCCACTCGGCCGATATTGGGTTGCAAGACGGATACCAAGTCAATGGTCTCCGTGCAGTGTTCGGTGAAGCGTACCCAGATCCTGTCAGGGTTGTCGCTATTGGTGGTTCTGTAGAAGACATCATGCAAGATCCAAAGAACGAAAAATGGCGATCTGCAAGTGTAGAATTCTGTGGTGGAACGTGAGTGATATTTTTGCCTCGAATGGACCCACCTTGCTCATACGTAATTCAGCCACGTCAACAAAACTGGTGATATCAAATCTATCATTATTACTGAAGAGTCCGGTATTGCCAAGGGCATTCGTCGCATCATTGCCGTGACAGGCCACGAAGCTGCCGAAGTAACTCGAGTGGCTGATTCGCTCAAGGCACGTCTCGAGGCATTAGAACGCAATCCTGTAGACTCGGAGCTCCGACAGCTTTCTGTCGAGTTGGACAAGGCTGATATCTCGGTTCTTCGCAAGTCTGAATTGAAGGAGAAGTTTGTCAAAGTTCGCAAAGCATTCGACGACAAGATCAAGGCCAAGGCCAATGCTACATCTAAAGCTGTAAGGCATAAAGTGCTGTGAAGAAGGCAAACACTAAATTATTCATTAATAGGCTGTCGAAGGCCTGAAGAAGTACTTTGAGGAAAACCCCAACGCCCCCGGATACTTTGTGGATCTTCCCGATGTCGAGGGCAATGCTAAGGTTTAGATTTCAAATACTCTTTCATTTATCCTACTAACCAAATATACAGGTTCTGCAAACCCTTGTCGGCGAAGCCCGCAAGTTAAACAAGGCAGCCTACTTTTTCAGCGCTGACCCCACTGGCGAAAAGGTTACGCACGTAAACTTCATACCTAAGGCTGTGGTTACAAAAGAATTTGATGCGAGAGTATGGGCGACCAAGATATCGGGAGTCCTTGGAGGAAAGGTTCGTCGTGTCTCAAACATTGAGAGACTGGATAACTCATGATGCATTCAGGGAGGAGGAAAGGATGATTCGGCACAGGGTGTTGGTACAAATGTTAGTAAGATTCCAGAAGCTGTCAAACTTGCGGAGGATACATTTGGCGAATCACTTGGCAAGGCCGCCTAATTAAATGTAGTAATAGTATAGTTGCGGTGAATGAATATCAATAAGCAGTCATAGCCACCTGAGCCGCGCAAGCCACTATATCACGTGCTCTCACTTTGCTCGGACTGTTTGCATCCGAGTGTACTCGGATGTAAATTTCTGGCTCATCATCACATCGCTTGTATCGACGCCAACGCGCTAAAATCAATATGTCTCTAGTCGTCCCCGAAGCCCACCAGCAGTTCCAGGTATGCTCATATACACCCCGTCCTAGACTATTATTTATGCCATAACATAGCATATTCTGCGTCTGCTCAACACCAACGTCGATGGCAAGCGTAAGATTATGTATGGTAAGCAGCATTCACTGGGGTGTATAATATCCAGCCAAACGATTTGTCCTAGCGTTGACCGAAATTCGTGGTGTCGGTCGACGATATGCCAACGTCGTCTGCAAAAAGGCCGATGTTGATCTGAAGAAGCGGTGAGCACATAGCGTGACTATAATTATTATATATTTTAATATTTCGTCAGGGCCGGTGACCTCAACTCCGACGAGCTTGAGCGCATTGTGACCATCATGCAGAACCCCACCCAGTTCAAGATCCCCACTTGGTTCCTGAACAGGCAGAAGGATATCGTTGACGGAAAGAACTCCCAGATCTTGTCCAACGCCATCGACTCTAAGATGCGTGACGACCTTGAACGTTTGAAGAAGATCAGGGCTCACCGTGGTCTCCGACACTACTGGGGCCTCCGTGTCCGTGGTCAACACACCAAGACCACTGGTGAGTACGGTCATCCCGAGACCACTATCATTATTCAACCCTTGTTCAGGCCGTCGCGGGAAGACCGTCGGTGTCTCCAAGAAGAGGGGTTAAACGGTTTCGCAGTTGTTTGTGGTTTTGCTCTGTGTCATTCTCACTCGTTGTATGCTCCTCCATGCTTATGCCAAGTCACACAATCATCTGTGATGGTCCAGGAGTGATTTCTGAATTCAAATAGGAACCAAACTAGTTACAGCTGTGGGTTGATTTGGCACAAGTGAGTTCCACGCATGGCATGGTTAGAACAAGTGAGGGGGTGAGAGGCTAGCTTTGTCCATTTTGGTGGTGTAGCAATGTTTGGCATCGTGTACACAGTGGCCCATTGCTGGTAGACAACAACGACCGCTTTCACTCGGCGCTGTTGTGGCGACATCGTCGACTTGATATCTACTATCATACAGTAAATACCCTCTACACGTCGAGTAAGCCTTCGCTTATCTCCAAGAGCCAGAAAAACTAAATACAACTACTTGGAAGTCTGCGAGAAGGCAAGACCGAGAGCTTCACAGCCGACACCAACAAATATTCAAACTTCCTCCAGAGATCTCATCTCAAGTATTTGTGCGTGCCAGTCGCATTTGGGGTTGGTGATCCAATCGAAGATCGTGCCAGAACGTAGTGACGGTAATTAACCACGATACTAAAGAATAAGGGAGATAGACATATCATGTGTTTTAGGCTGTATCTTGCCCGTGGCAAAATACTGCACTGGATACAACAGCTGTATGTGTTCTCACCCTATAAGAGTTAGATTATTGACTATAATGTTAGCTTTGGACACGTATTGCAATCTTCAACCCCCCTATGGCGCTAGATTGCGCCAAGCTATACTTGTCTTGTTGTGGACCCACATCTTGACTTGAGTTCACAATTGATTTATTTGGCAAGTCCTGAGAAATTCAAATCCCTAAGCAATAGAAGAGTATGGCCAACATGCTTGCAATACATTCAAATTCATCATAGAGCATGGGGGTGTTACATCCAGATGGAGGGTTGTTTGATTTGAACAACTAGACTTTGTGCCTGTCTTGCTTTGCTCCACTTTCTTGGGACATTGGATTTACCTCTGTTGGAATACCTTGAGGTTATTTATTTGTGGCCAGTGCAGTTATGGCAAGTGGAACAGTTTGAGTTATCTAAACTTCTTGGGTCAACACCTCAGTTGTTGTTCCAAGACCCTCCTTGGCTGAAAACTACATGGTTGCTGGGTATTCCCAACTTGTATGTGTTTGGGCACCCTTCCCACCCTCAATTGACTGGGTTGACCCATTTGCAACCTAGACTAATTGCTCAAGATTGCAAGCTATGGTGCCTCAATGGACTCCTTGCTGCCAATCCTTGATTCCATCAGAGAAAAAGGAAATGTCTACGTAGACGCCTGTAGACGTTTGTAGCATTGGATCACCAGTACCTCTACGTAGAGGTCCATATTTCTACCGTAGCGGTCTATATTTCTACTGTAGACGCCCCTTTCTACGATGTAGTTGTTTGACCAACTCTATACGTATCCTTTGTTATCTACCGTAGACTCAACAGTTGCTGTACACGTTTGAATGATCGTAGATTAACTAAATGTGATTCTCAACAGGCATGCAACGTATATACACGCGTGTGCGATGGAAAGAAAATACGACCGGAGAAAATATAGATTTTGGGGGCAAATAAAATAGTGCTTTGATAAACTCACACCCCAACAAGAGCCGGTCTCCTCGTTCTCTTTCTCAGCTCAGGCTCATTATTGGTATTCCCACCCACGCGGACTTCCGTTTGCTGCCACTATTTTCTCCATTTCCGTTTCTCCCAACTTTGCTTGCCCCTTGCGTCCATATTCTTTGTCCTTCTGCGCCTCTTCGCTCTCTGCCTCGGGCGCATCTTCCGTGCTGAGGGGCTGTCGAACGGTGGACCGTAGTCGAAATATTCTTGGCGTTCTCGGTGTTGCAATTGTCTTCTTTGCACCCCTTGATGCCGGTTTGCCCTCTCCCTTGTCCACCTCCTCTCCCTCGCCTGCCTTGCTTGAGGCCTTGCCTATGACCGGCGCTCTCTCCGCCCCCTTCCCGTTCCTATCTTTGCGTTTCCTGCCGGCCCGCCCATTCTCCTCGCCACCAGCCGTCCACCTGTTGTTGGGCCCGACTTCGATCACGTCCAAAGCCTTGCCTGATTCCTGCTTTCCCTCTCCCTTGGCATTGATATCCGCGTTGGCATCAACATTGGGGTCGGTATCAGTGCTGGCGCCAGCGGCCGCACTACCCTCCTCATTTTTGCTCCCTTCCTGCTCCTCCTGCTCCTCCCGATTGTCTTTGCGTTGTTTTTGCTCCCACCCCAACTATTTAACTTGCTTTCGCTATCCGCCTCACCCTTGCAATCCATCAAGGGCCCAGGTTCCAAACGGACAATATCCTTAATTGAGAGCCGGCGGCTATTTGCCTTGGCTTTGGACTTCGCAATCATGGCAGGCTTGATAGGTGCTTGTTTACTGGTTCAAACGGGATGTAGTTAGTGATGAAGAAAACATGTAGATAGTAAATAACCACTTACATTCCACGTTGGTACATACCTGTCTGGATATGATCAATTGCGTCTGGGTCAACTTCGGCCAGGGTGAGCAGGTTGTCTAAATGATCCTTGTAATATTCTTCCAACATCTCCCTAACGATTGTGTCGTTGTGTTCTTCCTTGTCGCTGTGATATGTTTCAAGTAGAAAGTGAATCTTTTAGATGATACCCATATTGGCGTCAACCCTAGGTTCCAACATTAAAATGAACTTATGATTGCGCAAAGGAGGGCTATTGTTGGCAGCGGCATTTTCACAAACATCTTGGAAAATTTTGTCCCAATTGGTGGCTTGCCCTTTTGTTTGGTAAAAACTGTTGCATCACATGCGGTTTGCAGGAACGGGTGTTCGTAGTACCCTGTACGCGGCTTTGCACCAGGCTGTCGTAAATAGTAAATACCTGATAAATCCCACATATCCGATAAAGCTACGTACTTGCGTATGGAAGCCATGGTTTAAAAGTTTTTCAATTTTAGTTTTACCCTGTGCAGGGGCTCTTGTCAGACCATATTCCCCGGGAATCTTCGGCTTGATTGCGTCCTTCAGCTTTCCTTGCCAGCTAGTAATACAATATTTAATCTGCAAAGTGTTCAGGCGCTACTCCCGTTGTGTAATAAACATGAGTTGCTCACCGCTCGTAGTTTGTTGATACTTATAGAATAACAATTCAAGGTAGGATCATCAACAACCCTGCTGGCGCAGAAATGCCACGTACGTGCAATCAACTCGTCAAGTTGCTTCGGTTCGATAAAAAATCCCTCAGTGAGAAGGATAGCAAAAACTTTGTCGAGGGTGGCCTCTAAAATCTCCCAAACCAACCCTTGATAGTCGCTTGACTTGGATTTCCCTTTTTTTTTCTATAAACAGCTAGTTGGTTCAATTTTAATTGTCAAAATACTCGTCAAAATACTTGCCGGTCCATCTTCGTCACAGCTTGTTTCTCCCAGTTCATATACCGTGCTGTCTTGCTCAATTTGCTCGAGTTCTGCCTTTTTGTCATCAGAATCCACATCCCAGTCAATGGCAGTCACCAAATCAGAATGAGCGAGACGGGGTTGTGCCGGGGGAGCATCTTGGAGCCTGTTAGTGGTTGCCATGATGGACAATGTGGGTATATGCTTCTTGAAGGGGGCAGGACGGTGGGAATTAACAATCACGGGAGTATTATTGCAATTTGCTGAGGATAACAAGGGCTGCCGTGGCAATATACAGACAAGGTTGTTGATAGAGAAGATGGGTTTAATAGCCCAGGAGAGCTTGAGCGAACCGAGAGCGCAGTCAATACACTTGATGCCCGAGATTTGCTTCTAATATGAAGACATGTGCCCCCCTTGTACAGAGGTCCTAGAGAGTACAATTAGCGTCTGTTTCTAATGGTAATATCGCATACCTTTCCGAGTCTTTGTCCCCTTTGCATTACTAGGGTTGTCTGCCTGGACCGTACCCAAATCTTGAAGCTACTGCAAGTAAGTAGTGGATAAGGCATATATTAACCAATACCATACCTCTTCATCGCTAGTAAGGCCCCCAACTGTGCTTTCTGCAGCTTGCACGGTGGGCGCCAGTGTTGAACGCATGTTGCCGTTCTCCCAAACCATTCTCAGCTCCTTCAACAAGAAGTTGAAATGATCGGCCCAGCGGTCGCGCATTGCAATATTTGCGACTAGCTGAGATTTGAGCGTGGCCTCATCGACAGTTGCGTTACCAGATGAAGGGAGTAGCTTATTTGCGGCAGCTCCCTTATGAGCTAGTTGGTTAAATTAGCGTAAAACAAACACGACCAAGTTGAAATGAACACACCATTTGCTTGAGCATTTGTCTTCACAGTAGCTTTGGCACTTGCGGTAGCAGTAGATCCAACCTTGGCCCCCCTCTTTATGGGAGGCGCGGGTGTATCCTCTTCGTCCAAGTTGGACCCACTCTTGTTATTGACAGCTGAATTGTCCCTTCCATCCTCCTTGTGGACCTCCTCGTGGAGTTGCTGCTGAGAGAGCATCTCGTACTGCTCTTGAATGTTCTCCTTGCGTTTCTTGGTTTCCCGGAATCGCCTAAGCCGATCCATGTCTTTGTCTGTGCCGGCCGGTGAGTTGAGGTACTAATACAGGTCGGACAAACTCACCATTCTGTTCAGCGCGTTTTGCGCGTGGTGGGTCCACGCGTAGTGTCCGTTTTGAACCTGAATCTACCATTTTTTGCTAAGAGTGGGGGAGGGGGGACAAAAGACAAGTAACAACACGACAAACGGTGTCGCGCATCCTTTGGCCAGGGTCCGTCACGTCAATGTACAATTACCAATTCAGGTATGATAAACAATTTCATATTTTTGACTGTGGCACAAGCAGCAAGAAAATGCCTGTCAACATACCCGCGGGTATTTAACAGTGGAAGCGGTTGGGATACAGTCGGAACACAGTCAAAAGGCGGTCTGAAAGCAACCTGAAACTAGGAAGTTCAGCCCTACCATATTTAGCATAAGTGGCGATGGACTTACACGCAATGGACACCTACAGTCATTCAACAAGAGTGCAAAGTATAGGTTTGTGCGGGCTGGGTGGACTACCTGGGGAGTCAAAAAAATATGTTAAATAACACAAACGGATTAATGGAATGATCTACCTCTTGACCAACCTACCTTAATGCCTGCAAGACGACAAGCCGCTCGCCAAGAGCAATATACCTGTGAATATTGTTCTGAGTTGTTTTTGTCTTGACGCGGCTATAATATCCACGTTGGCAGAAAGGGGGCGTGTATCGAGGAGCACAGGGCATCAATAGCCGAAGCAGAAGCAGGGGTTGGTGACGCATATACCCAGGAACATGAGGTCAAGCAGCTGGATATTATCAACAAAGATGCTTTGGACAATATCAAAATGGAAGCTATTGACATACCATGGGATGAACTTTACGCCACCAAGAGTGAGGAGGCTGAACAGCCCAAGCACAAGCGCATACGAGGGACCGAATCATTTGTTGAGCATTTTCCAGTTGCAACTGCGGGGGCACCGATTCACCAGCCACCAAGCAAGAACTTAACCAACTGGGACAAACCCGCAAAGACGTTGGCCCCTCTCTGATCCCAAGGTGTTCGAAGTTGCTGAACTACTCGTAACTTTGGGAATGTCCGGCAAAAAGCGGACAAAACTACTCAAATTGGAGCGGGTAAGTTATTTTACCAGCCACAAAGCAAATTGACTCACAGAGAAGAATAGTTCCAGGGTACAACCCCCTGGAACAATAACCGTGAAATGATCATGGACGTTGATAAGTACCTACCGCGTGGGCTCAACTGGAACATCACAACAATGAAGCTTGTTGGGAGCAACAGGTCTGAACATGGGCAACTTTGGCACCAAGATTCACTACTTGCTATTAGCGAGATGTGTAAAAACCCTACCTTCAAGCATCTAATCCAATGGCAACCTACCCGTGTGTGGACAAGTCCAACCCGTGAGACACAAAAGTTTGGCAAGACCATGGCTGCGAACCGCATATGGAACCTTCAGGCAAGTCTAGTAATTTGTTGGGCATCCAAACGTACTCACCGTCACATATAGAAAATGCACCCTGACAAACACGCAACCCTGATCCCAACATTCCTTGCGTCTGACAAAACCACACTTACCGTCCATGTCGGCAATCAAAAGGCGCATTGCGTATACTTGACCATAGGAAATATCCCCAAACATACCCGTCGTCAAATATCAAAACAAGCAATGGTTTTGATCGGTTACATACCGGTGATGAGCCTGGACTGCGAACCAGACCCAGTGAAGAAAGCGCACTTAAAGCGCAAGTTATTCCACGCTTGTATGCGTAAGCTGGTGGAGCCCTTGATCAAGGCAGGCAAGCACGGGGTCGAGGTTGTCTGCTCAGATGGATTTGTGCGGCGCATATACCCTGTGTTCTGTGGTGGTATGCTCGATTTCGTTGAGCAGTGCAAGTATGCGATTATTTGACAACCCTACTGTCCTACCTGTGAAGTGCCGCCTGACAAACGTGGCAATTATACCAACTATCCACTTTGCAATTGTGAAAGGACCCTGGAGGCGATTGAGCAGCATTGCAGGGAGGGTTCAGCTGTATTTGAAACCCTTGGTTTAGTGGACATCAAACCGTTTTGGGCCGACTTACCATGGGTAGACACTGGAACACTTTGCCCCCCGGACCTACTGCACCAGCTATACAAGGGTGTGTTCAAAGACCACCTCTCAAAATGGTTGGCACATGTTGTAGGAGCAAAAGAGTTCGATAACCGGTATATTGCAATGTCCCCCCACCACATTTGCGGCACTTCAAGAAAGGCGTTACAAAAATCAGTTGCTGGACCGGGAAAGAGGCCAAGGCTCAGTGTAAATCGTTCTTACCAATTGTTGCAGACCAAGAACCAGAGGTTATGGCATGCGCGCGTGCGTTGACGCGCTTCATGTATCTTGCGCATTCATCGGAGCTAACAGAAGACGATCTGGTGGAGATGGATGAATACGTTCAAGAGCTCCATGAAAATAAAGAAATCTTTTGACAATTAGGAGCATTGGGGGAGCAGGATCCTACAAAGAAAAGGGACCGGTACGCACCTTTCACATGATCGCAAAGCTCCATGCAATGCTCCACTACATAAACTACATTTGCAAGCTTGGTACTCCAGATGGGTTTAACACCAAGTTGCCTGAACGGTTGCATATACCGTGTGCCAAGGAAGGGTTCCATGCGTCAAACAAGAAGGAGGTAATCCAACAAATGGCAACATACCTTCAACGAATTGAAGCAATCGCAATGCATCGTGCGCACCTGGATGACCAACAAGCTCCAAAGATTGGCGATTCCCCGGATGACAAGCCTCTGTGTCTAGAAGATGAAGACGGTGATTATGGGGACGACGAGGTGTTTATTGGGGGAGTGAACCGGCTCACTCTAGGTGACAAAAGCAAGGACGAGGGTGAAGACAAAGATGAAGACGAAGGCAACAACGAAGACAAAGACAAAGACAAAGACAAAGACAAAGACAAAGACAAGGGCCGTATTGACGAGGAGGCCATAGTTGCCGAAGACAAGCTTGGGGCCGATGGGGATGGGGATCCCAAGGTTGATCTGGAGTGCAGGGACGTCGACAACGGAACATGGGCCAAGGAGTGTCAGATTGACAGTGAAACGGGCCAACAGGATGGCCCATCAGTCTTCTATCCAGAACCAGCTATCAAACACTCAAAGAAGCCTACCCTAGTTGCCACTGCCGCGCATCTTATTGCCAAACATGGGGCCACCAAACTTCTTCCAGCTGTCAAATTGTTCCTCAAGCAACACGACCTATACGCACGCAACCTTGTCATCTCACCCAGCGACAAGTATCAAATATGGAGGCAATGTCGCCTTATTCATAGCCCACCTCCGTTCAAACCTACCAAGGACAAGAAAACCAATGTCATTCGTGCATTCCCTATGGTTGTTGATGAGCATGGCCAGCCAAAAAGGGAGGCGGAGTATGACACTGCGTTATTCATACACGACGACAAAAGTGATGGGTTACATTGTGAGTCTCTCACACATCTAGGCGTCCTGGTAAAAATTACTCTTTTTTATGTAGGGTATTGCGCATGTTGCGTCCGAGCAATCTTTGAACTTCCGGATCATTTACGACACTTATACAACAAGAAACTCATTTATGCCGAGCTTTTCAACCCCTTCCACTCGTCCTTCGACGTCTGCACCCATCTATACAAGACTGCCCACTCAATGGCACCCAATGGTCAACGCCTCGCAATTGTCATGCCGTTGTCGGAGATCAAACTTACATGTCATATTGCGCCTCACTATGGGTCCGCCACGGCTGAGCTAGACCTGGCACGCAAGACCATATATTATCTTCGTGTTGTAGGTTTCTATTCAACAAGTATGCAAGCTTTTTCCTCTTTGAACTTGCGCATCACTGGCGCCAAACTGGCGCAACAAAGTGAACAAAGTAAGTAATATTCTGGTTCACGAACATTGGTTGACATGCTTCCCAATAGTTGGTTACATTTCTATCCATTAATAGTCAATATTTTGCGCATGTATATTCTACTTTTGGTTTGAGCATTTTGTTGTTATCTTAGTATCTTAGTATAGTCACGTATCACAAGGTATACACACAATTTGCGTACAGATTGGCTTTGAGTTCGAATGTGTGCCTGGATCAACAATAGGCCACATCAGAACGCTCTGAAGCTTCCAAAGTGGATATTATCAAACAAGTTTAAGCACCAATTCCAATTTGGAGTGTTTGGAGCCCCAACTCTGCAACAAGACCTAATGGTCACGTGCCGCTTGGGTGTTTAGAGATACTGTACTCATCACGTTCAAGCCCCTCTGCCAACTCGCCAACGTAACTAACACAAGTAGGCACTACAAAGTCATATGATAGTCTACGTAGAAGCATGGGGTTACTTTGCTTCTACGGAGAGAGAGAGAGGTCTACCGTAGAGGACTGTAGACATTGACATCTACGGAGGAAAACCGTTTTTCCTGATGCCTCAAAGTGTTGTGCCCCTGTTCAATCTCCATGGTTGAAGGAGCTTCTATAGGGCTTGTAGATGAAACTCTTCCAAGCCAGTTTCCCAAAGTTTGATTGCATGATCTCCAAGTACTGTCCCTCACAGATATTGATTTGGCATCATGGACATTCAACACCATTCTGATGTTGGATGTGCCAAATGTCAAAGCACTACAGATTTGTGGGTGATTTGAAGGGATTGACAACTACTGGTGTCTGTTGCTCCAAATTGTATGGGGTGGCTAACTACAGACAGAGGATTCTGTGTCCTGGACACAGTCACATGACCAGTACAAGTGGTTGCATGCTGGCCCAAGCCCAAATTTGGGGGGTAGCAGGTGTAATCATGGGTTGTCAGCAGAGGAATAATAGGGCTCTATGGCTTAGTGGTCAAGCTGGTTCAATTCCAGCTAGTTCTATTTTCCTCTGTTTATGATACTCTGGGCCTTACTTTCTCAGATTGTCCCACCTTTTGTATGAATCCAATGGCAACAATAGCATGAACAATCTCTTATTACTACTTAATGCATACCCCACAGTCCATTCCCTCAAAATTTTGTTACAGACTTACCTTGAACAACTACTCATGTGTGAAGACCCTTGGTTAGTCCCCAAATTGGAACATTTACATGTGTTATGGGCAAAAGGCCTGATGGAACTCAAGAAAACCACTGTGGCATGCCATGCAACTGGTTTATGCTTGGAAAAGATTAAAGTGGTTTGCTCCTGTCCAATCCAGAACAAGAATTCAAGCAACAAAGCTAAGCTGAAAGAACTGGTCAAGTTGGTGTTGGTAGAGGATGGAGAGGAACTTGAAGACTTCATATGGAACTATTAGAAGTTTCACAACAGAGTCCATACTATCTCAAACATGGCCAATCTGTACCCATTTATTCAAACTGTGCAGTGCTTGATTTAATAATTCTAAATATGCTGCTTACAGGGCTGCCATGACTTTGGCCATGTCATGACCCACTCCATTCTTTTCCATGAGTCCTGACCTAGTCAAGCCTCTAACATGCTCATGTTGCATATCAACATGATTGCAAGCATGCATATACTTGCACTTCTGCACTCAGAACCTCTGAGTTCCCACATATAAGAGACTTATGGTCAACATGGCTGGACTTAGTGATATTCTCTAAGTCCAGGTCACATGACCTCCCCCCTCCAGTCTTTTATCAAATACTATACTAAACTACTACAGATTTGAGGTGGGGGGGGGGGATGACATAATCTCTTCTATAATAATATATTATTCAGACCTTGCCTGTTGGCTACCTTAACATTGGCCTGCAGTGAGGGGGGTGGGGGGAGTGCAACATCCCCCAGCAACATATATTATTCATATATCACTGTGCATCATATATACTATATATCTTTGACAGTGGATATATATGGTAATAACACTTCCAGATATAGGTTATGACAGGCCATGGTACAATCATCTAGATCCCTTGCCATCCACCAGATTGTATCACATCATGAATATCCCCCTGTTTATAACTACTGTTTGTCCTGCTACAAATGTAAGTAAGTGTCCTGTGATAGAATTTTCATTCCTACCTGTGATGTTCCCACTAGCAGGGCTAGTCAAAAAAGCAACTAGATCTGCAACATTCCCAGGTAGGGTGATTTTTCCTGTGGCTGTTGCTCTCAGTGTCTACTGTAGCACAAGTAGTCTATTAGATATACTAGGCATATAGAATAGGATAGCTGGGCATACTGTTCACATACTTCTTCCTTGAAGCTACTAGTCACACCATTGTGATCTGCTGGAAGGGATGCCAAACAACTACTTAAGGACAAAAAAAGGCAGATAGATTAGAACTGTATGTCTGTAGCTGTTATAACCTCCTAACTTATACCACTGGATTTGCCTGGATTTTCTGATATTTTTAGTATTTTTTACAGACTTGATATCTTTACTTTTTCAATCACGTGATCTTGGCGCTTATTATGCCAAGATGCTGCGCCAAGATGCCGTGCCAAGGGCGCTTAGGAGAAATCCACGCTTCTGCGCAGCCTGCAGCACACTTCCTTTTTCACATGGACTCTTCCTTTCCCACACGCTTTGACCATGTACATACTTCTGTTTTGTCTATATATACAGCAGGAAAATTGCTTGGAGACCCCAAGTTGATTTTACCTTGTCTCATACTCATTTGAGGAGGATCACCCAGCCAGCTAAGTAGCCGGCCCCCCACCAATACTCAGACATTAACCCCTATATTTACCTACCACACCTCCCAGGCCTAAGGCCCCATTGTCAACAGTAGTTAGAAGTAGAGCGCCTTACGCGCTAAGTAGTATAGCCTTAGATTAGATTACATAAGCAGTGTCTGTATTGGTTACAGCCTTAAGCACCCGCCACTAGCAAGTACCCACCTTACAGTGGCGTACAACAGTAGCTTGACATGTCCTAGGAGGGGAACAAATTAGACAGGAGCCCAAGTTGACAAAAACAACAAACTATCAGATATTTACAGATCACTGTAAGTGTTGTAGACACACTTGATACCAGGGAATTTATTCCCAATTTCTTGAATTTAAACAAAGGCAATTGGACTAGTTTTTCAATCACATGACTTTGGCACCTATATTATACACTAAGCGCTGAGCCATGCCCCCTCCTGTGCTTATTCATCACACATAGCCACCTCCACTTGATGACATCATTATGACACATCAGTGACATGTATGCATGAGTAAGGCCAACTGTGGATCAGGTTCTTATTGGTTATGATTTTGCATATGGTGTATTTGTAATTAAACAACCTCTGTAATATATAAGGAGGCCAACCAACCATGGTAACACCCAAGTTGATTACCTCCTGTTGCATCACCCAACTGTTCAAGGGCCTTACAGCCCAGCAACTCACTTAGTTACTCAGTTGTTGCTGCCTTAAGCAGTTTACTCACTGTACTTAGATAGCTTGCTGTTGCCTTATGTGGCTTGGTTACTGTAGTTAGGTACTTAATTGCTGTAGTATAGGTCCTCACCACCTTAAGCAGGTTATCTTTTGTACCTCCCAGCCTTAAGTGCCATCACCCACACCATCCCAGACTATGTCTAGGACAGTAAGTGAGTGTGAGAGAGCTCATGTGCCATCTCAGGGCTTGTTTACTCAGTAAAAACATGTGCAAAAAGGAATGACCTCTACCCAGATTGAATGGATGACCTAAAGCAGTGACAGCCTTTCAATCCAGGTCCAGGGCCTCCTGGCTGTCAGAGACCTGTCAGAGACACCTGCCCTGGCAAGGGGCATATCCCATGCATGTATGTGATATGATCTTGGCCTTGGACCACAAGACTTCCTTGCACAAAATCACAGATGGGTTCATATGCAAGTAGATCTACCTGCAAAATACATATCTTCATGCATGCTGTAGATAGAGAAGTTAAGTCTTAGTGACATCAACTATAGTTTCATGTGCGCCATTTACAATATCCAGCTTGGTCTCAAACATAACTGTTACTGACATACCCAATGCCAGTTCATCTGACACAGCTTGTTTGTCACAACCAAGAATGAAATGACTGCTGTGAGATATTGAGACAATTCACACAGATGAGAAAGTGGGAAATTGACAAGGTGAATTGTTCTTGGGGTTTCCAAGGAAATTCACAGTCTTCTTTTATAACAAAAGTGAAAGGGGGTAAATACAAGGAGAAGGGACAGTGTCCAGGCTGCACAACTTGGAAGCAAGATAGAGCATATGGCTCAGAAGCTCTACACAGTGAACCAGGCCAGTGCACAGCAAGATAAGCAAGATAGAAGCACTTAGAACAGGATAAGTCTGGACTAAGTGCAAGAAAGGAACAAGGAAGTGGGAAGAACATAAACAAGGAAGATAGGAACTGTACAAACAGATTGGATGGGTACAGATGAGTTCCCCAGGCAAATGCACTGGGGGGGGGGAAGGAAGTGACAGGCAATACATATTCATGTCAGGAGGTGAGGCTCATGACATTGTTCCCACCAAACCCCTGGCAACTGCAGGGCAGTAACTGTGTTTGAGCCACTACATATTGCTCAAGCAGGAATACCAGAATGCTCCAAGCATAGTAAAGTAGATGACATAGATTACAGCCACCAAAACAAATAGTCAAGCCAATTGCATATGTACATATTGTAGTTTAAATCTTATCCAAAGCTTTACACATTGCAAAGGAATGTATATTGAATAAACATTATAAGCAACTGGGGTAATATCCATCATTCAATCCCTGCTTCTGTGCCCTCTCAATGTTTGCTGGCATTAAATTGTCCCCATCTGTGGTGACACTGACTTATATCAATGATAATTGATAGACCAAAGGCAATGATGGTAAAGGGATGGGGGCCTGCTGCAGCAGAAGTGATAGAGGCAATCCTAGAGAGGGAGATGATGATGGGAGACAAGGGGTAGGGAGTAGAATTGGTTGTACAGGTGCTGTAGGGAGGCAGATGAATCAATCTTAATTATACCTCTTTGACTTCCAGTTGCCATGCACAAAAGAACTGGGGGGAGTAGGCTGCTAAGAATTATGCATTGATTGTTAAATAAAAATGTTCATTGATAGAAATTGGCTACATCTGCTGCTTCCTCTTTTTTGCCAATCTTGCATTGATATTTGTGTCATGCTCAAAAGTCAAAAGCTCTCTGGAAACCATTTCCATTGGCCTGTTTGCATAAGGATCCCAAATAATCCCTTCTTTGTCAATAGCAGTGCATGCACACTTGTTCAGGGCTGCAATGGCATTCAGGTGAGGAGTAACACTTGACTTGGGGATCTGGAAATGATATGCATAAATGTTGTTTAATTTACAAAAGATATGCACTCTGCAATCCTGGGCAAGTTGGAGCACCTGTTCTGGTGAGGTCCCCAAAATCTTCTTTGTGCCTTCAAAGACATTCTGTGCAAGCTGAATTCCAGGCCCCATCAGCTCACACATCAGCTTTTCTTGCTGAAGCTTCTCTCTTGTAGGTCTATCTTGGCATTGCTTCTCCAACAATTTCTCATGGGCACAGCAAATGCTCTTGAACAATGCTTTTTCTTTGCACCCCTTTAGGCAGTGGGCAAGCACACTAGTGGGGGTATTGTCACTAATATAACTAGTCAGCTGGAGTGAACACATGATGGGAGCAGATGTACCAAAAAAGACAGTCCTGAGCAGGACACCTGAAGACTTTGGGATCCTCTGTGATCATGTACTGAATCAAGTCAAACCAAGGTGTGTGTAAAAGATCCCTGTTCAATGTAAGAGAAGAACAGATGCTAAGATGACCAACTTACTGGTGTTGCTTGAGTCCAACCCTACTTGGAAAAATCTCCTGACATGGATGATTTCCAACAGGTGTCCTAGGCTTGAGCTCCTTGGGTAAAGATTTGCATAGGAGACATGGGAATTTGCCATTGTGCTCCTAAGATAATACATGTATCATGGTATGAAAATATAGTGAATTGACATACCTTGGCTAGCTGCTCATAAAAACCA
Organism: Rhizoctonia solani; assembly: GCF_016906535.1. Lineage (NCBI taxonomy): Eukaryota > Fungi > Basidiomycota > Agaricomycetes > Cantharellales > Ceratobasidiaceae > Rhizoctonia > Rhizoctonia solani. Next base: position 670,552 of record NC_057376.1, read on the forward strand.
TTGACAATTAATGGTTCAAGGATCCAGCTCATCCATTCTTTCTTTGTCTCAACAAGGTTGACATCTAAAACCTTGAGATTGTCAACATCTTGAAATTTGGGTGCAACAATGCTGTCTTGGTTGTCTTCCTTGTCCTCATTGACTAGACAATTGTCCTGCTCATTCTTTTGGTTGTCTTCAGCATCCTTGATTTCTTGAATAAGGTTGGTGCTGGATAGAATGCATCAACACTTGTCAGATAGGATTCCCTTGCCAAATTTGGGCTATACACATATGTGAGTAACAGAACCAGGGCTTTGAACTCAACTCACAAGTTTTATCATATCTTCAAGATCCTGTACAAGTGAATGAGTTAAAATATTGGTGGTACAAGTGCCTTACCTTGAGATGCTTGCTTGGTTTTGGTACTTGTATTGAGCTACTCATCTTCTCTGCATAGCTATGTGCTTGGTTCACCTTGTTGGTTGTGTAAATGGTTGGTGTTTTGGCCTTGGCTACTTTCCTCTCTTTTTCTGTTTTTACTTGCACTTGCCTTGTCACCTTTCTCACATTGGCTGTTCTGTCCTGCTGAACAGTCTTGATTTCTGCTCCAAGCTGGAGTAGCAGGTAAGACATGTGTATGATACAAGGAATAGCACATGCCTTGGCAATATGCGCAGCATGTTCAATGCAAGTAGGATCAGCCTTGTATGTATTGGTCATGCTCTTCACCCACTCAGCCTTTTGGCCACCATGTGTACAGATGGCCTCACAAGGAAAGAGGGTATAGAATTTGTTCCATAAATCTTCAAGCCTGGTTACAAGCAGTTTGATTGTTGGGTGGTTCTGGATTGGAGCTTTAGTTATTGGCACTTGGTCATCAGTAGGTTTGTACCATTACTTCCTCTGTTAAGAGTTGTGTAAGTACAGGAGTAAGAAAGAATTACTATATACAAAATGTATATGGGAATAACTAAGAACTAGTATTAAGAATCAGAATATATGCACAGAATATATGCACAATATAGGCTAAGTTATCAGGAATAACAACTCCTAACAAATAGTCTAGCAACTATGAAGTGCAGGTGGTTGGTTATGTATAGTACCTTAGACTAATATTACTTAAGCCTAAGTGACTAAGGGTATGTATACCTAAGATCTCTGGGATAGTACCTTAAGTAAGAGGGTTACCTGACTAATGTACAGGATTTATAGGGTTTGCCTAATAAGTATAGGACTTATATATGCTTAAGTAAGACTTAAGACTTATGGGGTTTACCTAAAATATATCTAGGATTTATGAGATATTGTAGATAAAGCTATCTACAATATAGAGGGTATGGTGGATTGAAATGTTGGATTTTCAATATCTTGCATTCATGTTACATACTTATTACCTCTTACAATTGTGATGTGTTGTATATAAACAAACATGTGTTCTCCTTTTCCTTAGTTCTCTACGCAAACATAGTACAAGCTAAGGTATTTTCCTCTAATCTTCTCTCTCATATTTATCATGCTTATAGTACCTGTAGATACATTTGTATAGGTACTGTCTATATACTGAGTTCTCTACGCAAACGTAGTACAAGCTAAGATACATTTGTATAGCTCCCAAACTACTCACCTTAAAATGAAACACTATCACTCAATCACAACAATCCTTACAGTATTGTTGCACTATACTCAATGTTGAACTCAACAACTGTGACAGTCAAGGGGCACAGGGTTGCAGTAAGTACACTAATAGGTTACCCTGTGTCTGTTGGGACTGGCCTATGGTCTTAGTGCGCCAAATAACCTCCTATGCTATTTACAGTGAGTCAATCACTAAAGTAAATGTGCAGATAAGCTGTTAAAGGCTTGTGTGTATATGTCAATATATAAGAGTAAAAGTAGGATAAAAGTAAGATGCATTAGAAGTGTCTTCACAGGGTCCTTTTATACCCTGAGAAGGTGCACAAACAAGTATATACATGATTGATACCAAGAGGGGGTACAGGAGGTACATGTGGCAACTGAAACACTTGAGAGAGCCAATACTTTGGTACATAGTAAACAAACAACAGATCCTAATATTTGCCCCAAGGCAATGTTTGCCCCAAGGCAGTATTTACCTGTGTGGGTCCTTAGATGTCCCAAGGCTAAGTGTTTCATCCTTGGAGTAAACAGTCCCAAAGGTAGGATACCGCTGCATTGGGTTCTTACAGTAAATGGGGCATAACTCTGCCAAATGTTGTCTGTTTTGGGAGTTTGACCCAGCGTTCTGGAGCGCACAAACAGGCGCACCTAAGCGCAAGCAATTTGGCAGTGTGGGATGCCTGGGTGATGGAGAAAAGGCGCATTTAGTGCGTTGGCGCTTAAGCGCTGATTAAGCACCAGAGCACTTGCCTATGCAACAGGGGGGACCCTGAATATTTCTGTGTGTAGCCACAAGATAGAATCTTGAATAATAAATACTACAAACAAGAGAAATATTACTTGTTACTGTTTATCTACTCAGCTGAATTTATATATATTTAAATGAGTGAGAAAACAGCATATATGCAGAAGGCATTACATATTGAGGGTATTCCTAAGGTTTGTAGGTTTTGTAAAGGTCACTATTGGATAGAGGGACCTTGAAAACCTTAGTTTGCATCTTTGTCTCATTTGTTTAATGTAAGATTGCTAGTGTAATTAATAAAATAAGTACAGATTATTGAAGAAATGTCATATCCATAACATCCTCTGTCTGTTTGTTGGTCAGTTTTACCAACAGGTTTCCTCTGACTCTTTTTTTCTTCATGGGTTCTTGTGGAATGCCAGAGGCACTGTCATCATTGCCAGCAATTTCAGCTGCCTCTTCAGCTGAAGCTTTGATACAGAAGCCTGTGTTGAGGAGTGTGTTTGCAACAAGACCTTCTTGTTGGTGATGTTGGAGGCTAATCTGACAACCAATAAGTATAATAAATATACTGTGATGTCATAACCCATATCTGGAGGGGTTATTACCATATATATCCACTTTCAAAGATATATATAGTATATGATGCACAGTGATCTATGAATAATATATGTTGCTGGGGGATGTTGCACTCCCCCTGCCCCCCTAGCTGTGGGCCAATGTTAAGGGAGCCTGTGGGCAAGGTCTGAATAATATATTATTATAGAAAAGATTATGTCATCCCCCCCACCTCAAATCTGTAGTATTTTAGTATAGTATTTGATAAAAGACTGGAGGGGGGAGGTCATGTGACCTGGACTTAGAGAATATTGTCCTGGACATGGTCACATGACCAGTACAAGTGGTTGCATGCTGGCCCAAGCCCAAATTTGGGGGGTAGCAGGTGTAATCATGGGTTGTCAGCAGAGGAATAATAGGGCTCTATGGCTTAGTGGTCAAGCTGGTTCAATTCCAGCTAGTTCTATTTTCCTCTGTTTATGACAAATATCACTAAGTCCAGCCATGTTGACCATAAGTCTCTTATATGTGGGAACTCAGAGGTTCTGAGTGCATATGTGCGAGTATATGCGTGCTTGCGGTCATGTTGGTGTGCAACATGAGTGTGTTGGAGGCTTGACAAGGTCAGGACTCATGTAAAGGGTGGAGTGGGTCATGACATGTGATGTTGCAACTCACTTTTTGATGCAGAGGTAGCTTGTGGGCTAAAAGTCCTAACTGGGCCTCTGTGACAGGTAGATGGAGTGTTCCCTTAGTATAGCTGTTGGTAAATGCCAAGTCTGCCTCCTGATGACCTAGGAAGAGCTGCCCAACTTGAACCCCAAAAAGGATCTCAAGCTAGATTTTGTTAGTTAGAAGAATATATAATCTCAAAACCAACCAACCACAGTGGTGCTGTCTCTACAAAGAGCATGATAGTTGACAACAGTAAACCCAGCTGGCCTCCCCAATGTGTTGAGCAAGGCAGTCATTCCAATAGCACTAGCTGGTTGACCATCAACAAGACCAAGCCTCTGGTGAGTCTATTCAAGGAATCTGGATGGGCTTGTCAATTGCTCTTGAGACATGAATAATGTACATACAAGGGTTTTTTGAGAAACTCCTTTTTGATAACAAAAAATTGATCTTTGTAGTTGAATATGTCCACAAGCAACTAGAGAGCATTGAGTCAATGGCAGGTATATACTAATGAATGCTCACTTTGTGTTGTGACCCAACTGTAAGGTTGGTCACATGCTAATGACAGGCGCTTAAGGCTGTATCTAATACAAGGTATCTTTGACTAACTAATAACTAGGCTATACTACTAGCACTATAAGGCGCTTCTACTGTAACTATTTGGACGGTGGGGCCTTAGGCCTGGGAGGTGTGATGAGTAAGGGTTAAGGGGGTAAGTGTGTACTACTACTGGGGGGCAGCTACTTAGCTGCCTGGGGGCCTTCTCTAATGTGTAAGAGACAAGGTAAAATTGACTTGGTGTATCCAAGCAATTTCCCTGCTGTATATAAGGGCACTATTTACATGGTCTGTGCTCATGAGAAAAGAAGTACACAGATGAAATAAGAAGTGTGCTGCAGGCTGCGCAGAAGCATGGATTTCTCCTAAGCGCCCTTGGCATGGCATCTTGGCGCGGCATCTTGGCATAATAAGCGCCAAGATCACATGATTAAAAAACATAAGATCTTGAGTCCATAAAAAATAGTAAAAATATTGGAAAAAATAGGCAATTCCAGTGGTATGTTTTTAGGAGGTTATAACACTTTGCAGTCTTTCAGTGCCCCCATCTGCATTAAATGAAGCAATAGTAATGAGGGGGTGTTGAACCATAGCATATGCATCTTTGTGATGGCTGACAGTCTGTACTTGAGCAGGCAAGCCATATTGTCTGACAAATTCCATCCCTAAGACACCAATCATCAGTGTTGGTTGTGCATTGTATGGTTGGTACTACCTTTTGGTTCATCAACACAACCTCTGCATCCCAAATGCCATAGTCCATTTGCTTGATTATAACATCTTTGCATTTCATGAACTGCTTACAGCATTAGCACATGTACAGATACATAAAAAAGCACTTACCTTGCCCTTTTCACAATACTGTCCATGTGACCATCCCAAAGAACCAACTCAGGCTCCAACCTGGAAAGCCATTGACATACCTAGGATGGTTTGAAGAACCAATGCTTGCCTGTGTTTCTTGGATAGGCAGATTGCAACTTGATATATGAGCAACAGTTCTAGATGGCCAATCCACAAACAGGTGGGAGGTTCACAACTGAGTTCAAACTGAACACAAACTAAGAAGAGGTGTTGTAGACACAATTAATACCATGGAATTTATTCCAATTTTCTCAAATTTAAACAAAGTTAAACGGACAACATTTTCAATCACGTGACCTTGGCGCTTATATCATACGCTAAGCGCCAAGCCATGTCCCCCTTTGCGCTTACTCATCACATGTAGCCACCTCCACCTATGACATCATCATGACACGTCAGTGACACGTATGCATGAGTAAGGCTGACTGCAGAGTAGGGTTCTTATTTGATACAATATTGCATATGGACATATTTGTAATTAGGTAGCTCTGTAATATATAAGGAGGACAACCAACCATGGTAACACCCAGGTCAATTACCTCTTGTTGCATCTCTATCTTGTACAAGGGCCTTATAGCCCAGCAACCACTTAGTTACGTTGTCCCCACAGCCTTAAGCGGTCTCTCAGTTGTACTTACATAGCTTGCCATCACCCTTATGGCCTTGGTCCCTGTAGTATAGCTGGTTGTTGTTGTAGGTAGCTTGCACACCACCTTAAGCAGTTTATATGTAGATACATCTGGCCACAAGCGCCTGCCTCCTTGACGTCCCTACAGACGTCTAGGACAAGAGGTTAGCCAAGACAAGCAAATATGGTTTGGCATGCACAGCACAAGGATACATCATGGAATTGTGCATACAGCCCTGATGTGAGTGCCTTGGTTCCAACCTGGGTACCTTTGCTATCAATCATGTTTTGCCCTACTAGTGATACTAGGTTGGAACACCATTGTTTGAAAGTATCAACTTTGATGCAACCACCAGAGTGTCCTTGACTACAGGTAATCTTTAAAGTACTTTAGCTTAAATCAAAAATTGTATGAAAATGTACCAAAGCAATCAGAAATTTTTTGCAGTGTTTCACAAAAGTAGTTTCATCCCAAAATCTTTCTTGTGGGAGATGTTGTTGTTGATGAAATACATATGTCCAATACAATTTGTTGATTTGTTCTTGACACACCTGTATTGTTGGGGACCTTGCATGGATGTTCTCCTGCATGAGCTTTTTGGTGGCTTCTTCCCATTGCCCCCAAAGATCCTCAGTTTGGCTCTCAAATGTGTTGCACATGCATTCAATGAATGTGAGTGCTTTCCTGTTACCCAATAATCCCATGAGTTCAGCATCAAAAGGTACAGGATTTGGGGCAGTTTGGTTGGTATTGCCAGAGGATGAATCACATGGCAGGTTGGTCAGTATAGGATCATCAATGATATTGCCATTGGGGTCAACCATAGTTGTAGGTGGTTTTTTGATCATTTGAAGAAAACCATTGTCAAACAAGTGCAGATTTCTAGCAGCATTAATACCAAGCATAGTGTTGTCCATGGCAGTCAAGACAAGGCAACAAACATGCTAGCTCACTTGAGAACAGAGCTGTGGCTACCAAAAATGTATGTGCCACAAAACATGCACAATTAATTCACTAACAACATACAGTCACATGTATTTTATCCAAATCTATGTGCTAGGTCCAGCACCACCATTGAGCATTTTCCTTCTAATTGCTGCCAATTGTTCCATCCCTGCCATGCTCTTGTTTACAACTTGAGTGTTGTCCAAATCTGTTGTTGTAACTGCACTGCAAGGTGGGCTACTTGCTAGTGGGCAGGTGTTATGGATATGACATTTCTTCCATAATCTGTACTTATCTTATTAATTACACAAGTAATACTAAAGTGAATAAAATAAGATAAAGATGCAAACTAAGGTTTTCAAGGTCCCTCTATCCAATTGCAACCTTTGCAGAACCTATAAGTCTCAGGAATACCCTCAACATGCAATATCTTCTGCATATATGCTATTATTTTCTTGCTCATTTAAATATATATAAATTCAGCTGAGTAAATAAACAGTAGCAAGTAATATTTCTCTTGTTTGTAGTATTTATTATTCAAGATTCTATCTTGTGGCTACATACAGAAATATTCAGGGTCCCCCCTGTTGCATAGGCAAGTTGTTATGTATTACATGATATTTCATTCACAGCTCACCATCCACAACAATCTGTATATATCTGACTTTCTGATTTAATGGCCATTTGTCTCTTATTTTCCATTATTCCTGTCATTACTCTATGTAACACTCATATTGACTGTATGTGTTACATATCATTGAATAGAGCTCCTTTTGCTTGTTCTAACGCTGCCTGTCACATGCTCATACAATAAGATCTCACAGAGATATTAGCTGCACAAGATTATATCTATGTGGCTCAAGTACCTTACTAATCATTATATTTATATCTTTACATCTAGCTCATCACATGACTAGCTCTAACTTGGCAAATGAACCTTATTCCTAGCTCAGTTGAGTCATACCTCTCATGAGATTACTAAGATTTTCCTTATTTAGTAATTTCTAGTGGCACTGCAAATCCTGCTTATGAGTCATTCTGCTTGCCACCAGAATGTCTCACACTAATGACTCACTCTAAGTGCTCATTGGCTGCCAAGCATTTCTTGATAGACTGAGTCATGTATTTAGATGTTTCTATTTTTAACTAATTGCAGTTCAACCCAAGAGCAGTCACATTCCATCCTAGTCATATCTGTGCCTTCCCACCCACCAATCAAAGTCTTAGGAAGCACAGTCCTAAGCAAGTCATACTCATACTCTGACTAGGTGAATGACTCAGTAACCTTGCCACTCTAGGGTATAAAAGGGGACTTGTTATAACCTCCTTATCTATACCACTGGAATCACACAAATTTTCTCTTATTTTTAGTATTTTTTACGGACTTGATATCTTTTGTTTTTTGATCACATGATCTTGGCGCTTATTATGCCAAGATGCCGTGCCAAGATGCCGTGCCAAGGGCGCTTAGGAGAAATCCATGCTTCTGCGCAGTCCGCAGCACAATTCTCATTTCACACATGTACTTCCTTTCTCACGCACACAGACCATGTAGATAGTGCGCTCTCTTCTATATATACAGCAGGGAAATTGCTTGGAGACCCCAAGTCAATTTTACCTTGTCTCATATCCATTGAGGAGGCATCAGCCAGCTAAGTAGCCGGCCCCCAGAAGTTCTGCTGACGCATCACCCCCCTTACCTAACTCACCACACCTCCAGGCCTAAGGCCCCTTTGCGTCACCAGTAGATAGTTAGTTGTTGCCATAAGCAACTTAGTTAGTAGTAGATAGCCTTAAGTAGTTAGATTACATAAACCTGCATAGTAGTACAGCCACAAGCGCCCGCCTTCACCAGCGTGTACCCACCTTACAGTGGTGTACAACAGGACTCTTGCATACCCTTGGAGGGCACCCCACTTTACTCCACCTCACTGTTACTGTTGACTGTCACTCTTGGGTTTGGGCTTGCCCCTCTCAATTGTGTGATATATTGTGCCTCAAGATTTCAAATAACTTAAACTTGTATAAGTGGATCTCCCAAGTACCCATAGTGTGGAAAGGTTGTAGACCTGATACAGAGTTCTTAGGTTAAGTGAACAGAAGGCAATCATCCTTAAAGAAGGATATATACTAAGTAACCAGTTAGTTCCTGCAACTAGGAGTGAAACTTACATAACTATCTCTGCCAAAGGGAACCTGAGCCAGTACTCTTGCCCTTACAGGAATACTTACTAAGACACTTTACACTGAGAAAGGATATATCTGTAGTTGATTGTATTCAAGATAGCTAGACCCAGAGAACCCTAAAGAAGCTACTTCTTTACTTAACTTGGAAATTGGGAATCTTCCAACACAGACTCTGCTCAGCACCAGAGTCTTAACCTCTTTTCCCCCAATTTACAACACTCAGAACCCTCCTTATATATTCAACAGAGAAGGGGAAGAGTATATACATTGACAAACACAATAACAAAGATAAGGTCACATGACCAAAGATAAGAAAGACATGATCACATGACTAAAGATCATGTGATATGATTACATAATAAGTGCTTAGCACCTAAATAGCATAACAATGCATATATCCATAAATCTTCATGAAAATAGCGCATATATTCACTATTTCTTTGACTTAGTGGATTCTAAGGTGGTCACGCCTCTAGGGCATGACAAAGGGAGCCCACAGGCAAGGCCTGAATAATATATTATTATAGAGAGATTATGTCATCCCCCCCACCTCAAATCTGTAGTAGTTTAGTATAGTATTTGATAAAGAACTGGAGGGGGGAGGTCATGTGACCCTGGTGGACTGTCAGTCTCTAAGTCATGAGCCCTTAGAGTAATGACAGTTCTGACTGCATATATGTGAGTATATGCGGCCTTCTAAAGACTGTGGAATATCCTATTAGTAGGTGGCTTGGTCAGGAGACATGCCAGCAAAGGCATGGGTCATGACACTAAGTGTTACTGGCTGTAAGGCCTTGTACAGTGTGTGGAGTGCAACAAATGGTAATCAACCTGGGTGTTACCATGGTTGGTTGGCCTCCTTATATCTTACAGAGAGTGTCCTAGACATCTGTAAGGACGTCAAGGGCGCAGGCGCTTACGGCCGTGTGGGATACAAGATATGAGCTGCTTGAGGTGGTACAGTCTACCCTACAACGTCTAACTAACTAACTACAGTGGCCACACGCTATAAGGCGGCGGCAAACTACGTATGTACAGTGAGGACAATGCTTAAGGCGTGTAACTAAGTAATTTACTGGGCTGTAAGGCCCTTGTACAATGTGGGATGCAACAAGAGGTAATTGACCTGGGTGTTACCATTGTTGGTTGTCCTCCTTATATATTACAGAGCTACCTAATTACAAATATGTCCATATGCAATATTGTATCAAATAAGAACCCTACTCTGCAGTCAGCCTTACTCATGCATACGTGTCACTGACGTGTCATGATGACGTCATAGGTGGAGGTGGCTACATGTGATGAGTAAGCGCAAAGGGGGACATGGCTTGGCGCTTAGTGTATGATATAAGCGCCAAGGTCACGTGATTGAAAATGTTGTCCGTTTAACTTTGTTTAAATTTGAGAAAATGGGAATAAATTCCCTGGTATCAAGTGTGTCTACAACAGAGAGTACTAATTACAAATACAATGTGTGTGGGAAAGGAAGTGTTGTAGACACACTTGATACCATGGAATTTATTCCAATTTTCTCAAATTTAAACAAACTCAAACAGACAACATTTTCAATCATGTGACATTGGTGCTTATATCATACACTAAGTGCCAAGCCACATCCTCCTCTGCGCTTATTCAGTACATGTAGCCACCTCCACTGATGATGTCATCATGACATATCAGTGACATGTTTACATGAGTAAGGCCAACTGCAGAGCAGGGTTCCTATTGGATTAGGTATTGGATATATTGTATTTGTAATTAGTTGTTCCATAGAATATATAAGGAGGCCAACCAACCATGGTAACACCCAGGTTGATTACCTCTTGTTGCATCCAAACACTGTACAAGGGCCTTAAGCCCAGTAACCACTTAGCTGCACACTTAGTCTACTGCCTTAAGCGGCTTCCCTACTGTAGATACATAGCCTGGTCATTGCCTGTAGGGCTTTGATCATTGTAGATACTTAGCTAGTTGTTGTAGGGTACCTCATCACCGCCTTAAGCAGTTTGCTTACTGTATCACCCAGCCACAAGCACCTGCACCCTCAATGTCCCAACAGACATCTAGGACAGGAAGCTATCTAAATGTAATAAGAACCCTGCTCCAATTGTGGCCTTACTCATGCATATGTGTCACTGATGTGTCATAATGATGTCATTGGGTGGAGGTGGCCACATTGCTTGAGTAAGCATGGATGTGGATGTGGCTTGGTGCTTAGCATATGATATAAGTGACAAGGTCACATGATCAAAAAAGTTGCTTGTTTTACTTTGTTTAAATTTGAGAAATCAGGAATAAATTCCCTTGGTATAAGTGTGTCTACAACTCTGCCCCCCCTCTAAGGGCCTTGGCAGCACCAAGGGCCTTCTTCTTCATATATTCTTTGTACTTTTTAAAAAATTTCCCAGCATTTTTGAGGTTCTCTTGGGGCTCCCATGTGTTTTCTTCTGATGTGTATCCTTTTCATTTGACCCTGAAGAACCATTCTCTGTTGTGCTCTGTCCTGGACACAGTCACATGACCAGTACAAGTGGTTGCATGCAGGCCCAAGCCCAAATTTGGGGGGTAGCAGGTGTAATCATGGGTTGTCAGCAGAGGAATAATAGGGCTCTATGGCTTAGTGGTCAAGCTGGTTCAATTCTGGCTAGTTCTATTTTCCTCTGTTTATGACATGCTCCTCTGCATCTGTGATACCCTCAATCTTGTATTCTTCTTCTCTGTCCACTGTCACTGGTGGTGGGCAGTTCTCTTACCTTTTATAGTTAGCCAGTTACCTTTTTATCCTTTTTTCTCATTTAATATCTCTCTTTCCTTTTAGAGTATATTCTTTTATTACTTATTTTCCCTATCCACAACAGTCACAACACAAACAATTTTTGTTGAGTATGTCCATAATTTTTCACAGTCTATGCCATTATTAAGGAAAGATGGTGACCCAACTGCTGGAAGAGATGCCAAACAACTACTTAAGGACAAAAAAAGGCAGATAGATTAGAACTGTATGTCTGTAGCTTGACATGTCCTAGGAGGGGAACAAATTAGACAGGAGCCCAAGTTGACAAAAACAACAAACTATCAGATATTTCCAGATCACTGTAAGTGAGTGTGAGAGAGCTCATGTGCCATCTCAGGACTTGTTTACTCAGTAAAAACATGTGCAAAAAGGAATGACCTCTACCCGGATTGAACGGATGACCTTGAGGAGGTTCCAAGGCAAGCTGGAATCTCACGCTCTACCACTGAGCTAAGAAGTCTTGTTATAAGCTCTCATTACAACAAACGTATTGGCCTCAGTAAAGTTTAAATGAGGAAGTGTTGTTAGAACCAAGTCCCAAGAAGATACATTGGGTCAAATTCTCACTATTAACTTCAAGCTGACTGCATTGTGGTGAATATGATTATTGTAACTATATGCAATCTCTCCCAACTAGGAGGGAAAATACATGCTCTGCTGACTAAATACCTCATCTGTTCTGTAACTTACTCTACTTGTCTTGACGCCTGGGTGCTCCTCCCTTTCTACACCTATCCACTGAATGCACATTTGCATGACCAAGATCTTGTTACCTCATGCAAGTATGACCTCAGAGCTTTTGTTTCCACATCATCCAGGAACCCTCCCCCCATGTTCACCAAAGCACGTTGCAAGCCGTTGGTTTAGAATTTGAAGCAATGATCAGTTACACCTCACTATTTGGCTAGGTAAATATACAAGGGGGGTCATCACCAGACAAACAAACAAAGAAAAAAGGAAGGAAAAACACAAGATAAAATAAACACGACGACACGACATTACAGGGGGGGGAATCCTTTTTACCGCTCAATGTTCCTACTCAATGGCCTCGAACTCGATCCGCCCATATCTACATCTGCCCCAGTTGATAGACTTACAAACGGCTGCATCGTAAAGGGCGTAGAGAGTGGCCTGTCTCTTTCCCGTTCACGGGCGTCTCGCTCCATCCTCCGCTGCCATTCTCGCGTCTGCTCCCTGTCCCAGGGATCATGATCGACTTCGGTAGTAGTCCATGCGGCAGACGAGGAAGGGGGGCGCTTGTCTTCTTTATCGCTCGCAGCGGGCACGGGCGATCCATACTGTAGCTCCCGTTCGCGTTCGCGTTCGCGCTCCCGGTCCATACGAGGGTCACGCTCTCGCTCTCGTTCACGGTCTCGGTCGATCCTCGGCTCTCGCAAGTCACGTTCGCGGTCCAGGCGAATATCTCGAGAGTCACGGTCGCGTGCGTCTCTGGGGTCCCGCTCGCGGTCCCGTTCCAAGCGGGTATCTCGCCTACGCCCGGTTGATCCATCCCATGCGGGAGCAGGGCCAACGACGTAGCTATGCACTAGCGTAGGTGGGTACTGGGGGCCGGGTGCAACTTCATGTCGCGTTCCGGGGGTTGGACCTGTTACAGAACTCGACGCTGCACCATTCATAGAGCGGTAGCTGTAACCTCGGGACCGAGCATAGGCTTCTTCCTCGCTGGTATAGTTGAGAGTAGGAGGTTGATAGAACGTTGTGCGCCTGGGAGTCATTTGTTCCAAATCCCCAATTGCATCGGCATAAGAAAGCGGCGTAAGGGAAGGTGTTGCGCGGACTGGGACAGGCGCACGCTGAGGGTTTGCATGTAGCTTGAGCAGTGATTTTAACGAGGGGGGTTGCGGAAGGCTACTGGGTGCCGCGGGAATAGGCCGAGCTGCAAGGGCGTAAGTAACCAACTTTACTGAAAAAAAGCTCAGCAAACTTACTATTAGCAGGTCGTTCCGCAGTCCGCTTTTCTCTTTCAAGGCGTCGTCGTTTTCGCGCACATTCGGTTCGCATATTATCACGGAGTTCATCTCTTGCATGCCGCCACTCGGACCATGTTGCAGCCTCTTCGGCCCGCCGCATAGTAGCGCTCCAGCCTATTTCGAGAGAACGGCGGGTTTCGGCTAATTGTTTGCGACGACCGCGGCGTGCGTCCAATTCTCGCTGAAAGAACACCAGTTCCGGGTGGGTGCCTATTGGAAGACCGTCAGGATCACACAGGACTCAATTCCAGTAGAACCGACCATCGAGGATCATTGCTTCCTCTCTTGCCGCCTCTTCCATCTTATCGGCGTAGAGTCGCTCTCGAAGTTCAGCGAATCGAACTTCCATTGCAGCCAGCACATCAAGGGCCTCTGCTCGATGAGGAGGCTGCATGTCAGGATCGGCCTCGATTTCTACTTCGGGTTCGGGACCGGGTTCAGGCTCGGGCTCGGGTTCTGGTTCAGGCTCTTCCTCTGGTTCAGGCTCTGGTTCAGGGTCGATGCTTGCCTTGGAATCGTCACCAAGTCCAGTCTCGTCCTCTGGCTCCGGGTCGGGATCGGGTTGGGCTGCACCTCTATGATGTGTGGGCTTAGAGGTCTCGACAAGCTCACCGGGTTCGGGTTCGTCTATTGGCATATCGATGTCCGACTTGGTTTCGTCGGGGTTTGCAGAGAGCGCGGAATTAGATTCATCAGGAGTAGGCGATGGCTTCTTGGAACTTGGATCCAGTTGGATAGGCGTGGGGGATGGTCGAGGTGTAGTTGCGCCTGCTGGCCATTGGGTAAGCAAACAAACAAGGCAAAAAATAGTTTCAACTGACTGTTTGGAGCAGAAATTGGCGTACTGATGTCGTCAGTTGTGGGGCGAGTTGATATAGTGATGCTCGGACGCTCTGTTGCGGACATAGGTTTATCGTGCCTCCGGGGGGTAGGTTCACTGGAGGCGGTGGCTGGGGTATCTTCGATTTCACCATCACTGAGCTACAAGTGCAATTAGCAATGTGTCTGAACATGTAGCATGTATGGTTACCTGAGCTGAATCGGTGGCCTTTGTCTGTTCCGGACCGCTCGAGTGACTACGGCTGGGGCTGCCGTCACGGGGGGTGATGTCGAGGCCAAGTCCGTTGGGCTGTTGCTTGGGTTTCTTGTAAGCCCACTCCCACATGGCTGGGGGGACAACTACACCGCCTCTTCGGGAGCGAGAGCTCATCTGAGGCTGGGAGCCGCTGGTGCTGGTGCTTCCGCTGCCGTTGTGATTGCCATTCGCTGTGCTCTCAGACGTCCCGCGGCTATGGGCCCGCCGAGAGCTATGTTCCCTATCGACCGTTGTGTACGGAGTGGGAATAGACTTCCGAGGTTTCCGACCTCGTTTTTTCTTCTTTGTCTTCCGTTGCTTGACGTCGTCTTCGTCCGTAAGCTCAGACGAATCTGAACCCGACTCTAGCCCCGTTCGCCGCGCCTGTTTGTTGGTAATTCGGGGCTGATTCGTCGTCTGGACAGGGGGGAGAGCAGTACTAGCTCGTGGTGGAGACGGTGCAGGGGAACTGAGTGACCCAGAAGAGGCCCTGATCGAACGTGCCGGCGTCGAGTCCATCGTGGTCCAGTTGTCTCTTCCTCCCGGCGCTTGACAGAATATTGGTCATGTTCCGCTCTCTGAGCTCAGAGTGCACGTGCTCGCCACAGCCACGGACAAGCGTCTATTTGCTTCGGGTCCAAGGCCTTCCATTTTGGGTTATGAGAAAGCGGGTGCCACTGGCACGACCTTCTGATATCTCTCAAGCAGAAGATCCACTCTTAGTGCACTATTGTGGGTAAATTCTCCCTGGAATCGTTGTATGATTTTCTGGGCCATGGAACACCGGCTTGAAGCTCGTAATCACATCCTCTCCATATCCTATGTGATGTCAATTACAGTACCAGAGAAGACGCCTCAGATATGGGTAGATAGACGACGCTATTTTGATCATGGAGACTGAGGCTCTTAACCCACACTCACGATATAATTGTCATACTACGATCAATCTCGAACGGAACGCAACTCGATCTCAATTACACTACCTAAACCCAACTTCGAAATACCGCCAAAAATACGTGGCTCGGTACCCTCATCGGCTATGGTTGACTCTATGGGTGTAGTAACCATATACCGGGGGTGATAGTTGTCGGCAAACCCTGTACAAGATTCTGCAAGAATGGCACTCATTTCTCGGCTCGGACGAGTGGTACCCGCAGGATTAGACCGCCGATGCTGAGCGTCTGAATTACGATCTATGCCATCTCACCCCCACTGTGTTATCTACCATATATTCCAGCTCAAACGAGGAATCCTTCTTAATTTTTGAATAAGATCACCCTATAGGACGAACAAAGTTATATCAAAGAGCCACGGGCTTGACGTGAAGCATATATACCTCGGACGAGACAGAACTCTTGGGCCTCGGCAGAGATACAAGTCGCAAAAACAGTTTCTCCTCTCACAAGAATTTTGAACGGAGCGAATGATAAAACTCGGATCCCTTCCACATCGTGCACATAACCAGCTTAAGTGGAGGATATTATGCTGGACGATGTATTGGGAGCTACAGCGGATTCGCACAGTACCCCAGATGTTATTGTTACCCGGTTTACTACCAAGGGAGCTACTGTTCATGCGACCAAGTCTCGGCTTTTCCATATGACCATTGATCAGATATAGTGCTGGTTATCTCCATCGTCGGGTTGGTTTGGCTCAGCGAATACAGTCAAAGTACAACCATCAGATGGGTCTGTAGTTATTCCGTCATACGTGTACAGATAGCTGATAATTGTACCATACCCAGCATCTTAATGGCCATGTGGGTACCCCCGACCTGACTGTTCCATGTGCTATACTCCAGTTGGATCATGAGGGAACTCATCGCCCCCAGCGTTTCCACATATGGAAGACGGGTAATGGGTATCCGGCAAACTCGCTAGAATAAGCCTGAACTAGGTTCCGCTGCAAATACTCTCAAATCAATTTACCGCCGGCGCCACTATCACTGCCGTCATCGACCATGTGGTAGGTTGTTGGGCCACAAACGACGGCATCGTAAGCCGGCCTTAGATCACCCTGTTATGTAGTACTCTGGTGCACTTGAAAGACTAATTTGGAGAATGCCTATGACTCACAAGACCGACACATGGTGCCCGAGCCATACTGCGATGTGGAGGTACAGCTCTCCTTGCAACCGCATTCTAGAACATAACAACATTCATTCACACCAACTCGTGGATTGTCGATACTTTGTAATACTTCATGTGCACACCACGTTAAACATGCTTGAAGAACCATACTTATTACTCCGAACTTGAAATCCTGAGGAAATTAGTTCAGTGCTTCGGGCGAGCGAGTTTCATTTGGATTAGGCATACGAACCTAGACTACAGTATGGTAAGCTTGATATTTCCCCAGAATGACAGCTCATCACTCATGGTTCATCAGTCCTTCTGTCCGAGCACTATCTGACTGGCAATCTGCACACCGTACTCCATAAGGTCCCGTCAGGCGGAAGCCCATAGTCACCACAAGCTACTCAGGACCAACTGAAGTCACGTCCTCCCGCTTCGTGCTTTCCTTCGCTTCCCCATGTTGTTACGTCGCCCTTGCCTCACGGTTCAACCACGCCAAGCCATTCCCAAGAAGCCATCCTCACGCGGACACTTCCCCCGCCACCTGGATGCAAACAAGGACACGCGCTGTACTCCCGTCGCACCTTCGCCCGACGCTCCTTGAGAAGGCATACTGCTCTGTCCGTATATGCAAATCGCGCATCGCATGACATTTGACCCGGGAGATAATGTGTGGATGCACATGCATGCGTTCCCAATGGGAAGACCTAGCGTACCGAGCCAGTAGTATAAATAACTGTAGTTGGCAAGGACAAGTCGGCAGGCGCTCCTCGAACGTCAAAGCTTCCCCGCTCTCTTCAACGGTCACTCACTCATCCAATGGCTTTCATCGCTAAGCTCGCCGCTGTCGCTCTTCTCATTGCCCAGGGCGCGATCGCCGCTCCTTGGTAAGTCTTGGCACTCTATTTTCAGCACTAATTTCCCCCGACTAACTCGATACTTTAGGGATGCGTCCGTCCGCCAGACTACCCACCGTGTGCGCTCGGTTGGCACCAAGGGCGCTCAATTCCAGTCATACCACCCCGAGCCTGTCTTTGAGACCTATGGCGTTGACGGTGTTGTTCACCCGCTCGCTAAGCGAGGTCTCCCGGCTACCAACGAGGAGGCTGCCAAGGCTTTCCTTGAGGAGAAGCTCGGTGTCAAGTCCGATGCCTTCGTCCGCAAGTCTGGCCACTCTTCCGACGTTGTTTCCAACGAGTACTTCAAGCAGAGGATCAACAATATTCCCGTTGCCAACGCTGTCGCCAACGTTGCGCTCAAGGGAGAGAAGGTCGTTTCTTTCGGTGCTAGCTTTGTCAAGCCCAGTAAGTAAACATGGCAGATTACTTGACCACAAACTTACCCGACTACAGAGAGCGTTGCGGCTACTACCCCCAGTTTGACCAAGGAGGCCGCTATTGCAAAGGCTGAGGCCGCCCTCGGAGGCAAGTACAACAACTGGCCTACCGCCCTCGAGTACTTTGCCAAGGACTCGGATCATGTCGTCCTCACCCACGTTGTTCAAGTTCAAAACGCTGAGACTCAAGAGTGGTACGAGGCCTTTGTCGATGCCACTTCTGGTGAAATCATCAATGTTGTGTCTTTCGTCGCCGATGCTAGCGTTAGTATTCTTACTTTGACCTACCATGAAATCTTTCTAAAGCCTCTCACAGTACCGTGTCGTTCCTTTCGATAAGCAGAGCCCAACCGATGGCTTCCAGACCCTCACCAACCCCCACGACACCACCTCATCCCCCAACGGCTGGCATCAGTACGGAACTACTACTACCACTACTACTTCAGGTAACAACGTCCTCGCATACAAGAGCTCGTCTTCCACCGGCACCACTTCGCAGAGCTCTGCCACCAACAACTATGTCTATACCTTCAACTCAGCTGGTACCCCTGCTGCTAACAAGGACCCGGCTACCGTCAACGCCTTCTATGTTGGCAACATGATGCATGATCTCCTTTACCGCTATGGTGGGTATACATATATATGAATGACTAATACATTACTAATATATGGGCTAGGCTTCACTGAGACCGCGTACAACTTCCAGCGCAACAACAACGGAAAGGGTGGCGCTCAGAACGACCATGTTCTCATCTCTGTTCAGGATAGCTCGGGAAGCAACAATGCTAACTTCGCGACCCCCGCCGACGGACAGTCTGGCCAGATGCGCATGTTCACCTGGACCCTCACCTCGCCTAACCGCGATGGTGCGCTCGAGAACGACATCGTTGTTCACGAGTACACCCACGGCCTCACTAACCGCCTGACTGGTGGTGGAACTGGTCGCTGTTTGCAGACCACCGAGGCCGGCGGAATGGGCGAGGGTTGGTCTGATGCTCTTGCCGACTGGACTGAGCAGACCAGCGCGACCGACAGAGACTTCACCCTAGGCAGTTACGTTTACACCAAGAACATTCGTGATTACCCTTACTCGACCAGCAAGACCACCAACCCCCTCACCTACGGAACGCTCCGCACTCGCACTGAGGTTCACGATGCTGGTGAAGTCTGGGCTACTATCTGGCACGAGATCTTCGCTGCACTCATTGCCAAACAGTAAGCAACACCAAGCCGTTATCTCACTTACCAGACTAACGAATTATCTTGCAGCGGCTTCTCCGCTGATAAGAACAATGCCTCTGGTTCCGCTGGAAACATCGTTGGTCTCCACCTCCTCGTCGATGCGCTTCAACTCCAGCCTTGCAACCCCACTTTCATCGCTGCTCGCAATGGTAAGCTATAATAAATATGGGGGTTGCACACATATACTAACGAACTATTCGCATAGCTATCATCCAGGCCGATGCCAACCGCTACGGTGGTGCCAACAAGTGCCTTCTGGTAAGAGACATACAATTATTTCTACTTAGCAACCTACTTATTGGTTCATTTAGTGGACTGCCTTCGCCAAGCGTGGTCTCGGTAACGGCGCAACGACGACCAAGACCGACAGCACCACTCTTCCCAGCGGTTGCTAAACGATATTTCACGGAACACAGGACACGGCATACTTCGGATTTTTACTTGGGCTTATGATTTGATGAAAACTGTACACACCGCAGGATAACTGAATCAACTTCGTTTTCTATTTACACAATACCGATAAAAATGTTGCATATACTCATAGATCAAATCTTGAGAGACAAACAAGGCACATCAGTTAAGGTAGGCGCCAGCCAGATTATGCAGGCAACCCCGAGTACCAACATTTGCTTTTCTCCCCTCAAACACAATATTACCGTATTGTGACTTGATAAAAAGCTGGTTTTTTGAACTTCCTAATTATTTCCCTTAATAAATTCCTATAAAAAAAAAGTGCATTTGAAGAGTTGTTTCAATAACACTGGTCGCCGCTGCCTGCATGATCTGGCTGGCGCCTACCTTATTGCTCTCCCAAGGCCCTCAATTTTTGCAACTAGCGCTCAGCGCTGTGAATGTATTCTATCACAATCCACCGTTCTCTCAAGCTCTGTTCAGCCAAACGTACATATACTAGCCGATTTTGGTCCCCTCGGTATAGTGGGGACGATAGTGAAGCTCTGAATCCTATAGTTACGCAGCCCCAACACTTCGAGAGGTTGCGCCCAAATAATATTTAGTGTACCTACTGTGCGGTTAGCAGTACTTATACCGCACATAAGACACGGTACACAAATTTTCTTCGGAGTACAGTGTGATCGGGGAATTTGGCTTCTTTGAACTTCCGTGATTCTCATGGCTTGTGTCTCTGTGCTGTTCCACTCGGAGGATTCCGATTAATCACGAGTTGAGCGGAAGATTGCGCAAATGACTTGAGAGCCCAGTATTCGGCATTTGAACTACCTACATTACTATAGATGATACTCCAAGACGTTCTTTCTCTTATGCTGTTGGCTCGGTACGGGAGAAAAGACACGGGGCCGACTCGATGTTCATCATAACATCTCATTGAGCCGGTTATGAGTATCTCGTGATATGATCCAGTGTTCTCGGCCTAACGAGTGAATAGCCTCCATTTCATTAGATAGCCAGCTGTGCCCATGTGGTTGGGCATGCCGAAGATAAAGCTGATTCATGCGGAATTTTCATCTTCCGTGCGCATCCACTGTGCGTACATAAAGCCAAGCATACTGATTAAATCAATACACACCGTCCTTGTGTGCACGGCTCTTCATACTACTCAATGTTGCTACCAACTTGGCGTCTCGCCATCCTGGCGACGTTCTGGCAGTATGGCACTGCAGCCCCATGGTATTACATCCCCTCATTACTGGTGGATTATCAGTTCAATGATTCCTTCATGCCAGGAATAAGCATGTCAAACGGACAACTCATCATTTCCGTTCGCTTGGACCCAAAGGAACTCAATTTCAATCTTACCACCCAGAGCCCGTTTTTGAAACTTATGGGGTAGAAGGCCTTTACCACCCACTTTCCAAACGTGGCATACCTAGCACAACTCAGGAAGCGGCCAAGAAGTTCCTTGAAGAGAGACTTGGGATTAAACCGGGGTCCTTGACTCGAAAAGCAGGACACTCATTGAACGGAACCTCCCACGAATATTTCAATCAGCTCGTCGTGAGTGCCCATAGCGTTACTGAGAAGCAATACGACAAATCATTATTTTGAGCCACCAGAATGGAATCTACGTAGGGAATGCGGTTGCAAATGTGGCTTTGAAGGGGGATAGAGTTGTTTCTTTTGGTTCCAGTTTCGTTCAACCCAGTGAGTTTCTTTGAAAACAAATTTGTCATCGATGGAACTCTTGAACTATATCATTTCATTCAGAAAGTATCGCGAAAAATATACCGGTATTAACACAATCTGCTGCCATTGCTATTGCGGAGTTCGAGACAGGCGGAAAGTATAATAATTGGCCAATCCAAATAGAGGTATTAGATTGCATGTTTTAATCGGCCTTTATATTTAACTTGATGCCAAATTTAGTACTTTGCTGAAGATTCAGATCATATCGTCTTGGTATACAAGATTCAAGTTCAAGATGAAGAACAGGGCGAGTGGTATAGAGTTGCAGTAGATGCAGAGTCTGGTCGCATAGTCGATGTGGTATCTTTCGTTTCAGATGCTAGTGTAAGTAAGAAAATCCTTATTTTACTTGCTGAGATATGCTAAAAATCTTGAAATACTAGTATCGAGTCATCCCTATTATATGGAAAGACCCAACTGATGGTTTCACGACGGTGACTGACCCCTCTGATACATCGGCTTCCCCGAATGGCTGGCATCAAAACGGCCCTATAGATACAGGCTCAACATCCGGTAATAACGTGATTGCCTACAAATCGGACTCTAGTAGCGGAACAACCCCGCAAAGCTCACGAATTAACAACTTCATTTACAACTTTGACTCTCGAAGTACTACCGCCAACATCAAAAATATATCAACTGTGAATGCATTCTACTTGGGCAACATGATGCATGATCTACTTTATCACTACGGTGAATATCATTAAAAGGAGTAACTGAGTGTGTCTAACTTGGGTATACACAGGTTTTACAGAGGCTGCATATAACTTCCAAACAGACAATTATGGTAGAGGCGGGAAGGCCAATGATCCTGTTTTTATCTCGGTGCAAGATAGCTCTCGCGTCAATAATGCCAACTTTGTGACGTTACCCGACGGTCAACCCGGCCAAATGAATATGTTTATGTGGACCCAGGCGACTCCGCCTCGCGATGGAGCGCTTGAGAATGACATAGTTATTCACGAGTATACTCATGGCCTCACCAACCGCCTCACTGGTGGCGGCACTGCCGAATGCTTACAATCTATCGAAGCACAGGGACTTGGAGAAGGTTGGTCGGATGCGGTTGCAGACTGGTCCCATCAATCAAGTGAGGAAGATGTTGTCGAGGATTTTACAATGGGTACCTATGTTAACCTCCGGGGAATTCGGGACTACCCGTACTCAACCAACATGATCGCAAACCCACTCACTTATGGATCGTTGCGGTCGCGCATAGAGTTCCATGATGCTGGAGAGGTCTGGGCAGTTATATGGCATGAAATATTTGCATTGCTAGTAGAAAAATAGTAAGTCCACGCAGAGCTTATACCGCATCAAATACAGTACTAATCCTTCAATGTCATAGCGGATTCTCTGCCGATAAACGGGATGCCTCGAGCGGAGCAGGAAATATTATAGCTTTACATCTGCTCGTCGATGGACTTCAACTCCAGCCTTGTAATCCGACGGTTCTTGCGGCTCGAGATGGTGAGACCAGGTTATGCATGTATGCGTATGTTAGATGCCCAACATTCTACATTTCAGCTATCTTACAGGCTGATGCCAATCGATACAATGGTAGAAATAGATGTCTCCTTGTGAGTTCATCACTGGCGGCTGTGTATTCATCAACTCATGATGCATTTCAGTGGATTGCTTTTACCAAGCGAGGCCTCGGATGGAAGGCGACAACAGCTAAATTTGACGATTTCACGGCTCCAGAAGATTGTTGATATAAATAGACTCGAATATATAAGAGCTTTAGAGCTCTATCTGAAGCGCCTGATGGATTTTGTTCAGATGTTCTGTATTTTGTCTACCAGCTCTGGGTGAAAACAACTGCATACCGGCTGCCACAAGCGCCATCTAATTTGAAATAGATAGATGTGCCAACGTCAAATCACCTCATGGCTCACATCTTCCAATACACAATATCACACGCAGCACTCGACTTCTATTATTCTTGGAAGAATAAAGGTTCACATTATATCAATGTGTGATAGTTGTCAATGCTGGGAGTGCAGTGTGACCATGCGTTTATTGATAAGATAATACTCCGCGAAGTCATCTAAGCGCACTTAGAGAAGCCACTCTGTAAAACACCACATGCTTGCTTGGGAATTAGAACTACCCGATCACGCAATAATTCTTGCTCACATATCGAATCATGTTTCTATGAATAGACTCATGAGAGGTAAGTGCCAAGGCTTTCCGTGGTTGCTCCCTATCATAATACATAGCGCCGGGATGATTGAGAATAGGTACGTGCGGTGCAAGAACAAGAAGCAGCTAAATTTGGATTTGCTCTGTAGTCTAGAACAAGAATTCCGTTAGAACGTATGGTAATGTCCGCGTAAATTGGCCTCGTAAATGTAGTCAGCTTGGTGCAAGCATGTAGTCCTATGGTCATGCTACACTCGCTTGTTCCTAACCGCGAGGAGGTACATTGGTAATTGAGAATAAGACCTTACATGACGGGGAAGCTGAGCGGCGAGCACACGACTCATTTATGCATGAGAATACTATAAAGTCCAACTGGTTGGGCTCTTCAGTCTCCAGCGGTCTTTGGATCGTACCTTCAGCTCTTTTTGGTGTAATACTCCTTTGGTTACTCATATTCACAATGGCTCCTCTCGCTAAACTTGCTACTGTTGCTTTGATGATTGCCTCTGGCGCCGTCGCTGCTCCCTGGGACAGCACCTCTCGTCACATGACCCATCGTGTTCGCTCGGTCGGTCCTCAGAAAGCTCAGTTCCAGTCTTACCATCCTCCGTCGACCTTTGAGACTTTCGGCCAAGGTGTCGACCACCCTTTGACCAAGCGTGGGATTAGGGACGCAAGCACTCTGGAGGCCGCCAAAGCTTTCCTTGAGAGCAAACTCGGTGTCTCTGCTGACGCTCTGTCCCACAAGAGTGGCTCCACTTCCGATATTACTGAGCACGAGTACTTCCGCCAGCAGCTTGTGAGACTTGTATCACTTTGTGTGTCATTACTGTTGCTCACTCATGTTTCGTTAGAACGGCATCCCGATCGCAAATGCCGTAGCTAATGTCGCGCTCAAGAATAACAAAGTTGTTTCGTATGGTGCCAGTTTTGTCAAGCCAAGTAAGTAATTAGTACAAGTTGTTAAATACAGGAAGATTCTTACCCCGTAACAGAGTCTGTCGCTTCAGCCACGCCTACCTTGACCAAGGAGCAAGCTATTACCAAGGCCGAGGCTGCAACAGGGGGGAAGTATAACAAATGGCCTACCACTCTTGAGGTATGAAAAGGCTCTAAGAAAAGACTGCATGCGTACTTATCTATCGACCCTTTCAGTACTTTGCCAAGGACTCGGACCATGTCGTTCTTGCACACGTAGTCCAAGTCCAAAACGATCAGTCCGACGAGTGGTATGAAGCATTTGTCGATGCCAGCACCGGAGAAATCGTCAATATCGTTTCTTTCGTGGCTGATGCTAGCGTAAGTGATGTATCCATACGAAAGTGGCGCATATACTCACAAAAGAA
Organism: Rhizoctonia solani; assembly: GCF_016906535.1. NCBI lineage: Eukaryota > Fungi > Basidiomycota > Agaricomycetes > Cantharellales > Ceratobasidiaceae > Rhizoctonia > Rhizoctonia solani. The sequence continues at coordinate 695,503 of NC_057376.1, forward strand.
CCAAAAGTACCGCGTGGTTCCATTCACCTCCCAATCACCTGATGATGGATTTTCTACTGTGACTGACCCTCAAGACACTGTGTCTTCCCCTAACGGATGGCACCAGTATGGTACGACCAGCACGACCAGCACCTCTGGCAACAACGTCATTTCGTACAAGAGCTCCACCAGCGGCACAACCTCGCAATCGAGCGCCACGAATAATTATAACTATGTCTTTAACTCGGCTGTCTCTCCTTCCACTAGCCCCAATGTGGATGCTGCTCGCGTCAATGCGTTCTACGTGGCCAACATGATTCACGATGTTACCGTAAGTTGCATCAAAGATACGGGTGACCGTCTGAGGCTGACATTCTCTCAGTACCGCTACGGCTTTGACGAAACTTCATACAACTTCCAGCAGAACAACAATGGCAAAGGTGGTGCACAAAACGACCGCGTCCAGATTTCTGTTCAGGACTCTTCTGGTACCAACAACGCTAACTTTGCCACCCCTGCTGATGGTCAGCCTGGCCAGATGCGTATGTATACCTGGACTTACACTACCCCCAACCGCGACGGTGCCCTCGAGAATGACATTGTTACACATGAATACACCCATGGAATCTCCAACCGCCTGACTGGTGGTGGAACTGGTCGCTGCTTGCAAACCACTGAGGCCGGTGGAATGGGCGAGGGCTGGTCTGATGCATTCGCGGACTGGACGGAACAGACCAGTGCGACTGACAAAGACTTCACCCTTGGCTCATATGTTATCAAGAATGCTGCCGGTATTCGCTCCTACCCATACTCTACCAGCAAAACAACCAACCCCCTTACCTATGGCTCTCTCCGTACCCTCAATGAGGTGCATGACATTGGTGAGGTTTGGGCTCTCATCTGGCACGAGGTGTATGCTGCTTTGATTAAAAAATCGTGAGTGTTTTTGCTGTATAAGGAAATTTCACTAATACCATACTACAAATGTAGTGGATTCTCGGCTAGCAAGAACGACCCTACCGGCACAGCTGGTAATATTGTTGCTCTGTAAGTAACTTCCATTGTTCTATTAGATTAAGCCAGCTAACAGAAGTATAGACATTTGTTCATTGATAGTCTGAAACTCCAGCCCTGCAACCCAACTTTCATCTCTGCTCGTGATGGTGAGTGGACATATACTGAGAACTGTTTGGACAAATTGACAATGCTACTACAGCCATTATCCAAGCCGACGCCAACCGATACGCAGGCGCCAACAAGTGCACACTTTGGGCTGCATTTGCCAAGCGCGGCCTTGGAAGCGGTAAGCCTGTTTTAGTCACTGGTGTGAAAAAAACTCAACAGACAACCAGGTGCGACTACGACCAAGGCGGACAGTACGACTGTCCCTAGCGGATGCTAGGCGGTATAAAGGGCAGATCTCATCGGGAATTACTGTGACATATTTGAATAAAAACAGTTTTACACTCTCCAGCATATGAGATTGCGAAATCGACGAGCGGGCGACATATATAATGATCATTCACGACCAGTCCCAAGTCATGTAGCATGTAAGAGGCGTTGCCCTTTCAGATAAATTTAGCCAACAAGCGTTCGGCGTAAAACTCAAATGGTAGCTAGAAATATAAATATTCAGGCTGTTGAATAGGTGGCACCCTACTCACAGATCGTCCATACAGCCGTTTTTTACATACCTAACCCGTCAAAACGCTACCTGTTACTTACTTACGGTCCACTACCTATCATAGATGTGCCAGAACTAGAATGTTCTGTCACTCATCCAGTACCCATCGGGCAGGATAACTATGACTGTGACAGCCGTATTCATGATTCTGACTCTACAAGTTCCAGTCCCCATGAATGATACGTATTCAACTTCATAAGTGTTTACGGCTGAAAAGAGGCAAACAGAATCATCAGTAGGTTTAAGATACCGGGGCTGAGTTCCATTATTAGAAATCTGGACGATGGTGTTGGAGAACCCTATAAGACTAGCCTAACTAAAGGTATAACTATGGACGCATACGTATGATCTCCTCATGTAAATCATCATTTAAATCATCAATGATACCACAACCACTGCCGAACTAACATTATAATCAATTTAATCTCAGTTTTTTCTGTCATATTTTATTGAATGTTACCTCTGAACACCCCTTGGGCTTGACCGACCAACTGACGCTTTCAAAGCGCCTATGATTTAACTTGCGTTGAGTGAATTTTGTTTTGGATATAATATATCCGATATTGGAACCGAGTCTATTCATGAAAAATTTGACTATATGCGCCCTGATTTCAGTCTGGTGGCTTCGTGACAATAAATGTTACAATCTTCATCAGGTCTATTTCATTATAAGACCTTCGATGTGTCACTTGCTGGCTACTCCAGCAGCAGCAGCAGCAGCCTCGGCAGCGACATGTCGCCTTTTATATTCTGCTGGTGTTTCTTTGAGTCTACTTCCCTTTTCCCATATGCCTCGCTTAGCGGCTCTATGAAAACAATTCATCGGGTCATAAGCCCCGAGAATAGGTAAAACATACTCACTTTGCCTCCGTCTCGACCCTCAAAAATGCCTCTTTGGTATATGGGTCATACTCTGCTCCTCCTTGCTCGTATACGGTTGCCCATCCAGCCCTCAGCATCTCCATGGATAGGTGTTTTCCTTTAAATACGTTGTTCGGAAGGAGGCGGGGAGGAAGATAACATGAAGCGACCTATGTATATCCTGTCAGTTTGCTTGCTTTCGTTTACGGAAAATAGTACATACAATTCTCCCGTGATGGTCTCTCCTCAGAGGCCGACACCAAATCGTCTTTCCACCGATCTGGTCCTTGAGCCACTGCAATGCTTCCTGGCTCTTCGGTTGCGCTTCTCTCCCGAAATGGGCTCCCTAGATGCATACATTCCATCCTAATGTATAAGTAATTTGGCGTACCTTGGAACATACCTCGGGAGCATCCACAGCATTGATCCTTATATGTAGTGTTTCGTTAGCCAGATCTGCCAAGTGTTCAAGTTGCTGCGCGCCATGCTTTTATATATGTATACCTTTGGAATTCGTAGGCACCTTTCTAAACTTGAAGGGCCAAAACCAGAACGGGCCAGGAGTATGGTATAATCTAGCCGCTCTATAAGCTCTAGTTTTATAATAGAAGTGAATGCTCACCTGAAATTATCAGCATCTCCTACCCTTCACAACATCAGCCATAAAAACAAGGTGAACATCGAAACAAAATACCTCGTCACAACACCTCTGATCAAAGGTCTCTTGAGAAGTAACCCGGGATGCATCCAATCAGCATTCGGTATCCGTCTAGAAGCCTGGATAAACCGGGAGCCGGCGAAAAATCCTACTAGCCCAATCATTGAAGTTGCACTAGCTGTCCATAAAACGAGTGCGCGAGCGCGCGAGTCAGAGGCGTACAGAGTCTTGAGGTCATTAAGCTGCTTTGATAACGGCAAATCGGAGGCGATAGACTTTGGCATGGTGGCAAGATTTGGTAGTGTGTAAACTGTCTCTATACTTATGATATATCTCACATATAATCCAAGAGGGTCGTGCCCCAGGCAGAGGGTCGAGACGATCACCCCAGGGTCCCGGCATAAGGGATGACTAAGCACCACAAATCCCACCGGATGATTTGAACTTGGCGTCGATAAAGACAGAGATATGCCTCGCATCCTAGTGAGGATCCTCCCAAGATTTGTGGCGCCTCTCATCCGCCCAGCCACCCAAGCTGTACCCAAGCTATCTGTATCTAGGGTGCCTCAAACTGCGTCCAGCGTACCCAGCTTCTCCCCAATCCTTTCCCAGCTAGGTCCCTCACTGCTTTCTGCTGCATTCAGGCGTCCAACCCTATCTACGCCTCTTGGAATTGGATCAGGCTCGGTACTTGGGGCACTCTTACAAGCGAGGCATAGCCACGGCGATGAATATCAACCGTCCCAGAGAATTAGGAAACGGAGACATGGGTTCCTCGCGCGCATGAGGAAACGGACTGGGAGAAAAGTGTTGGCTAGGAGGAAGGCCAAGGGTAGGAGAAGTCTGACCCACTAGTCTGGTGAGTGGTTGTAGCAATGGATACGTGTAGTTTGTTCCTAAGTTTTCAAAAGCAGTATAGTGATTGTCGACAATCCAATGCAAATATGATAAACTCTAAATTACAAAAATTGCTCTATGCATCACGGTTAACATAAAGATTTTCAGCCGCAGCCTTTAATTTTGATATCTTCTGTCTCATCACATCAACAGCCATTGGCATCAGGTTGGGTGCTGGTATGCTTCCTGAAGATTCAATTCGGACTTTTGGTCGGTACAGAATGGAGAACATCAGTATTCGGTAAGCAAGACGGGCTTAGTTTCGATACTCACACATGAAGAAATCCCGTATTCTTGTCAACTCAATCATCCCTTCGAACTCTTTATGCCTCAAGACCTCTCTCGAGACCGTATCCTTCCTCATATCCTTTGCAACAACTTTCTTTTGGCCATTGGCACCTTGCTCCACAGCAAATACGCCAGAAGGGAAACACGAGACAAATTTGTCGCACAAGTGAGGAGGAATGGGTTGTCGGAAAATGACGTGGGGCATAAGGCGGTATGAAGCAGTGGCAACTGGCGAGAATTTCGCATGGTCCTGGCCAACACCTTTCACACAGTGCAGTTCCATTTCAAGTTCCTGATACATTCCAAGTTATTCGACATTTCCGGTAAGGAAGCGGGAGGAACGAACATACCTGACCAGGTCGGAGCTTGGCAAGAAGAATCTTGGGATTATGTGGTCGAGGCGGATTATTCCCGAAATCATTGACTTGTTCACCAACGCCATTCCATTCCATATGACCCGATAGCACTAATTCAAAGAATAATAAGTTGCAAATTGGACTGAAGTGTAAACATCCAAGATGTACCGTTGGCATTCTTGTATAAAACAGCCGGATCGGTCTCGTCCTTTGGTACACCTGGGTTCCGCGAACAGGTGACACTCAACTTGAAGACAAGTGTATTTCGATCTGTTGGTCCCACAGCACCTACACAACGCAGTGTTTCAGCAAGAACTGACTAATAAAACAGAACGTTGCTTACTGTCAGGAAAATCTAACAACGCAGGATCTGCACGAATAGGCACTAATCCCAGTCTATGTGCCAGGACTTCATCTTGAATGACCGAGGTGTTGTTCCAAATATATACATTCTCGATTGCAACAGTTGGCACCTGATCCCATCTGTTTAGCTTGGGAATGAGAGAGCAAACACTTTCATACCTCGGCTATTAATATCCTTCTGAATGCGTTGGCTATCGAGGCGTCCACTCCAACAAGGTCAAAATCTACAGCTTCGTCGTCTGCCCCTCGCACTTCCACATGTAGTCTCTGGAAATGAGGTAAGTTTGAGCAATATTTATGGGCTGTAGTGACTCGCCTCTTTGAACTTATCGAAATCCCAAGAATGGTCCTCTCCGGGGTACACACCTGGAAACTCAGTGGCCGTTACCTAACCACATAGCACATCAACAGCATTAGTTTGTTTATAAAATCAACGGTAGCGGATACCGACATTGGATACATGCTCAGGATGAATTTTAACATGTCGTCGAGCGTCATTCAAGTTTCCGGCCATGGTGTCAAGTCAAGAGCAGACTTTTGATTTCCAATACACCACGTGATCGCCGATCCTATTAATTGCCAACTACTTTTACTCATTTTGACCAATTCGCCCATGGCCAGTAAACAACAGAATATATATGTATGCTAGATAGTGTATAACATTCCCGTCATCTTACTAGACAGAAGAACGCCAAACCCCGTTTTGCCCGTTCGGTCGCATCCTCCAAAAGCCGGCCTTGTTCCATGGTCCACCACTCGGCCTGGGGAATATCCTCTGGCCGCTTACCCTCCCTCATCATCCCGTCCCAGCGCGACTTTTTCATATTGAGGGCAGACATTTGGCGAGGATCCCCGTTGCCTGACATGATGCACAAGACTGTTCCCGCAGGAAGAGATTTATGGATTGTGGTGATTCGGGAGTTTAGATCTGCATAGGCCGATTCAAGAGTCGATGGGTCTGGCTCGGTAGGCGTTGGCGTTGGAGCAGGACTTGCACTTGCGTTCGGCTGGGTGCGAGGGGTTGTCCCTAAAAAAGGGGCGTAAGCGTATTATACACATGCGAAGGGGGAGTAACGTACACCCAAGGGCTTGTGAAAGCTCCAGTAACCGCCCGAAAACAAAGTCATGATTCCGAGCCGCATCGATAACTCCGGTCACCACCTATGGTGGAAAAATAATAAGAATAAGCGAGTAAAAAAAAAAAACAGACAACTGCGGACCTGATCATCAGTTTGACAAGATACAGCAGAAGTCGCTTTTGCTCCATGCCATGCCCGTGGGTTCCCATGGTCGATTACGGCTGAAGTGGATCCCTTTCCATGCCGACCGTTCGATTTAGATAGCCGCTCAAATATGGATTCGACATCTTGTTTAAACACGCCAAAATCAGGTCCTGTAAAATAAGCGAGCACACCAGATTAGAAAACGGCCGGTATGACGAAAAGTCGTTTACGTACCCTCTTTTAATTTCTTCGCAAGTAAGGCAAGACACGCACGGGCGTCCTCTTCAGGATCATGACCACCCTGCTTCATCTGTATATCTAGATTCAACCATTTTTGTGCCAACCATTTCAGACCGGGTTTATACGGAGCTCCACGCGGGTGCTTGTAAATGATTGATGTATCGATACATCTCGGATGGGCGAGTTTCAAAGCACGTAGATCGTTTTCAAGCGAATGCCCGATAATAATCGTGTCCTTGTCTATCAGCTCCAATAATCCCGCTTGAGCATCTGGAAGCTTATGGGTTACAGACGCGAGTTGTTCCGCTGTGATACCAGAAAACCTAAACGATACCGGCGGGTGAGCGAACACGTTCGGGCAAGTTTGATTAGCGTCAGGAACATACTGGGTTAGATAGTCGATGACGGGTTTGTCCGGCAAGACCAACTGATCGTAAACTACTTTATCCGAGTAAAAATCCACCGCACAGACGCGGGCAAGCACCTTTCCGTCCTCTGTTTCGCACTGTTGGGGATACTAAATCTAGACTGTGGGGGAAATCCTTGAATAGACTAGACTGACCATCTCGCAATCTATTGCGACTGCTTTCAGTGCCCCATCTCTAGTCGTTTGGGGGGTCTCGACCCAACCATTCTCTCTCGTCTGAGGCGTGGGCGCAGCTACAGGCCATGAACTCGTTGCGCGGACAGATTCTGGATTTGCGCTAAGACCTTCGCCCAAATACGACGGTACAGGATAGCCATTATCCAACATGCCTGGGGTATCCAGTAGATACATGCTAGGATCGTCGTTACTGAATTCTGCCAAAAAAGGGAAGTATCAACAAGGCACTCACAGATCAGGATTGTTTAGAGAGACTAACTTTGTTGCTGGCGTTCCAAAAGACGCTTACGTTTCTGCTCGGAAGATATAGGTGACTGAAGCAAAGTGGTCAAGACCGAATGCATTTTGGTAAGCTCTCCGGTAGCTCGTGTTGGGCAGGCATGTGAATAACAGCTATTGATCGATGGGATTTTAGAGGCCCCAGTGGCGCCGATAGCTATGGGGTAGGCGGAGCCATAGGGGGGATCGACTGCACCAACAGCTTCTGGACTGATACCAGGCACCAATAGGAGTACAGCTCGAAGGATACTGCGAGGATTCTGGTCAGACACGTGGTTAGCAAAAACGCGCAATGTGAACTTGAGATTGCACCTCTATCACAAGAAATTTAGTAGGTGCACCATCTCCAAAAAGGTGCAGAAAAACATCCCGAACTTCCTAAGTTCGAACAGTGAATATACATATCTCTGTTCAGTAGTATAGCTCGTACCTCGACTGATATCGGGCCCTTGCGCTTCCGAAGCTCTCCACCAGCAAACGATAACGAAGGTGGCTTGTCGTTCTAACACAATCCACCAATTCAAAACAAAAACTTTTCAATGAAATGATGAAGCACTTACCTGTGCCTTTGTCTCTGCCTTTTTCAATTTTTTATTCTTTCTTTTATCAGTTTTGGATGGTGTATCACCGGGTGGGCTCTTGAGAGGAGCTGAAGGTGCAGAAGGCGAAGGCGGACTGCTGAGGCTGGGAGGCGACGGCTTTCTCTTGCGGCTCGAAGCGGTCAATTCAACACCGAAATTGGGAAGAGATTCTGTCGTCATTCTGGAGCTGCATATAATGTTCCACACCCAGACCCAATCTCATCCAAAAGTCACAAGTCAGAGTTGGGACCAAATCATTTCCTCGGCGCTTGCACTTGCTCGCGTGCTTCCAAATTGCAAATTGTCGACACGAAGAAAACATCAACGGCTCGCCCCGCGCGATTCGTTCTTCGACCCATCTCTCCCTGCACAACCTCCGTCATCGGCACTCGCAAGGTTTAAATATCTTTAAAAAAGGAATAAAAAGGTATTTCGCGTAATGGCGACTACCAAGGCGCCAGATGCAAACGGTCACACGTACGTGACATAGTGCATGCACCACTAACAGCTAACAGTCCTTTTTTTAAAGGCCATCGCCAGAAGACAATCGTTCGATATTGACCATGTATTACCAAGATATCACCACGCTAGACTGGATAAAATGGCCTAGTATGTATGCTTATCTTTCACTAGAGCTTTGTTTAACCCGGATCATATAGGCTCGTCGTTTAGGTTGATGGCTCTCCCGGTTTTACTCTCTCTCAACTGGAAAATCATAGGCACATCTCACAAAAATCCGTTCTCTTCCTTAATCTTTATCTCCAATCCCGTCAAGACACGACCAGACGGGCAGGTCCTGTATGCCAAGAGTTATGCGGCACGTCACTTCCTTATTCTCAAATTCACCCGGTGCTGACACGTTTTCCAGGATCTTTTGTTCCTGGTGTACTATGTGGTTGTATTCAGCTTTATACGTCAATTCCTCCATCTATATGGCTTGCATCCTCTTGCAAAGCGCCTGGGATTGCGAGGAAGCAAGCAGGAGCGATTTGTTGAACAAGCATATTCGTTCTTGTACTACGGCTCGATGGGGATCTTTGGACTGGTAGGTCTTCTTTTTAAATGAATCTTACTTTCATTCTCTAAAGCCTCCCAGTTCGTCATGCGTGAACTGCCGACGTGGTGGTACAAAACCGAACACTTTTGGCTCGGTAAGTTCTCAGTTGACTATCCAAGCGATGATTAACAAAATCACCATCAGAATATCCCCATTGGGAGATGACTGCTCGCATGAAGTATTACTACCTACTCCAAACTGCGTATTGGACTCAACAACTATTCGTTCTGGTCCTCAAGATCGAAAAACCTCGCAAGGACTACACCGAGCTAGTGATTCATCACGCTGTTACTATTTGGTTGATTGGGTGTGTACTGCCATCCTGTCCGGCGTTATCGTACTGATTGGGATAAAGCTGGAGCTATCTCATCAACTTGACCTGGATCGGAAATGCTGTGTTCGTGACTATGGACTGGAGCGACGTTTTTCTTGCGGTATGTAACACTACACGACTTTTATTTGAAGGGTCTAATGCGCATATAGATCTCTAAAGTCTTGAATTACCTTGACATGGAAATACCTAAAACAATCGCATTCATTTGGTTTACTATTGTTTGGACGTACGTGCAGCGTTTCGAAAACATGCGATAGGACCAACGCAATGTGATAATCTAGGTACACCCGACACTACTTGAACTTGCGTATCATCTGGTCAGTCTGGAACGAGTTCTGGCTGATCAAGTAAGTAGAGCTTGTAGCCTGAATTACTTAACTCTTACTAATGAAATTCATAGACCTGAGAATATGATGTGGGACCGTGCAAGAGGAGTATGGCTCGCTCCTTGGTACGAATTTAGCCCCTTTAAATTCACTTTGGAGGTCTAACCATGCTTGACAGGATGAGATACCAGGTCTTTGCACCATTAGTCGCTCTTCAAGCAGTCAATCTATTTTGGTATTGGAACATTTGGCGTATTATTATTACGTTAGTACCTACTCCTTGTTACGCATCGCTTCATCTGACTCGTCTGCTCCAGTACGGTTGTATTCAAAAAGGATCTCGACGACGACCGATCAGAGCACGGGGACGACGAGCCCAAAGAAAAGGAGGAATAGTTCCCGGACTTTTCCATCTCAGCATCCTAGTTTGCACCCATACATTCCCATATAATGAAAATATATTCATCGATTGGTTATTACACAGCGGTTTTGAAACCCAAGAGCACTCCTCCAACGTTGACACCAAGGGTATCAATGTGATACCCGCTGGAGACCTCAATGATCAACTATTCGCTCTACGTGAGAATCAAGAGCCTACCCTTCCATGACGAATAAAGTTGGTAACTTGAGTAAGCCTATCTCCCTACCTATTTCATGGTAGCCCTCGGTTGTGAGGTTGAAATTACACAAGGGGTCATGTTTGTATGTATCAACCCCTAAACTATACACTCGTTTAGCATCTCACCAAAAAAATATACCTCCATCTTGAAATACGAACCTGACCAGTAGCCACTGTGAACCAAATTCAGAAATTCTCTCTAAACCCTTTTGAAGCGCAGCGATATACTCTATGTTCCCGGTTGTGTATTGTGCAAGTGGTATGTTCAAGTTGAATCCTACTCCAGGGCCATCCCCGATCTCCTCCGAGGTCCCGGTAAAATCTACTCATGGTCAACTCATGGAAAGAGGCAAGAATTCACACACGAACAAGGATAGTCTCCCTCTGCATGAAGGGAGATATACAGCACGGACGGATCTTGGTAAAACACGTCTTGAGCTATCATCAGGCCACAGGCCACATTACAAACTGGTTGCAGGGTCAGAGATAACGGGCAGAGTGTGCTTACTTCCATTTCCGTGGTGATAATCAATGTCTAGAATCGCAATTTTGGTGTTGGGTACACGAGATTGCAGGTACCTTGCTGCGATCGCGGCGTTGTTGAAGAAACAGTACCCTCCACATACAGACGGACTTGCGTGATGTCCTGGTGGTCTCCTGGTAAATAATTGATTAGTCAAGCTTGATTATATACATCGTAGTATAAATTGCATAGTACGAACGTTAGAGCGAAAGCCCCTGGAGATGCTTGGGCAGATGATTCGGACACGAGGTATTGTAGTGCGGAGAGCACGACTCGTACTGCAGCTAGCGCACTTGTGAACGTGTCTACGAAATGAACCTATTTAGATCCATATGTATATGCTGCAATGACTTGTCATTTACCTCCTGTGATCGGGCAACTAAGGTCGAAACAATACAATCCTACATCGTGGTACGAGTCACTCCCAATTATTGCTATACTCTAAATCCACTGACCCGCTTTTGCTAACGGCGAAAGATTCTTTGCATACATAGCCTTTGACTTGGAGGACGCCATCAATCCGGGATGGGGAAATGTTTCTGGCATGACTGCGTTCTTTCAAACCACAAGATCCTCGAGTTTATCTCAGCTTCAACTAAGCTCCAGTTACCAGAACTCACTTTGCTACCCCCATCCTGCACCCACATCTCATATGCGTCTCGTAAATACTCAATATAATCAACGTGGTGTACTTGTTGGATAACCTCAAGCAGATCTCCCTCACTGACAGCATCGACATCAATGTCAACGTCTTCCTGGCTCCAACTCCCATCTTGTGCTTGCAATTGTGATAAATGAGACATAATTGCGGACATTCGATTCGGGCTCTCTAGATAAGGCACCGCGCTCCCCGAGAGAATTTCGTACCCTGGGTTGTGAAGAGAGCATTTGTTAGAGTAGAATACTTTCATTACCGTGGGTCAAGGTTGATCAGAGTGCCAATAATAATAATAATGACCAGCACGAACGTGGTCTTCAAGAAGTGAGGATACCGATCGATATGTAAACCTTGTTCCAGTCAGCAAATCCCGTTTCAAATTACTGGTTATCCGATATAAATTTTGTTGGGTACATGACTTATCGCTCGCCTTCTCGCCACGTGTAATCTCTTGGGTGTGAAGCCCAGAAATTCATGTCCGCATAAATCAGAAGAGATCATTTATACTCCGAGAAGTGGGTAATAATGGGCATCCGGCGCAAGCCCGGGAAAACTTTGTTACACTACGCATACACTCGCTGAATCAATCAAACTATCTTGGATAGGAAATCACAGGAATCATGCTACGGTTAGGGTTCAGGTATCACGGGGCGGCATATTCTTGGCACTTTGGCTCGTATACAATTCAGCGGCTACTTTTCATTGAGAGCGTAATTCGTTGTTCGTTTGGTGCTGGCTACTGGTGCGAGCATCGGACGGAAATGGCCGGCCTATGATCCTAGTCTGGATCAATCATGATGACAACTCCCTGAGATCGTTTAAAAGCTCTCACTTTCACTTTGAACATATCACGACCCCCTCTTCAAGATCCCAAATGTCCGAACAGCCTGAAGGAGGTGACGGATATTCCAGTCATGTATGAACCCTTTGTGTATCCGGGGTGTGTGTTCTGTGTTACTCTCGCGGTGTAGGCAAGCCACTTTTATTCTCTAATTTCTGGTGTATGCTTACCCACGTCGTGAAAAGGGTAAATAGGTCACCTCTGGCCCATGCGACTACCAAAGATAGATAATTACAAAAGTGATTTCATTGAAGCTGATGAAGATCCCTATACAAGAATCAGCAAGACGATTACACAAGTGAGTATCGCTGGATCATTTGGCTGGCCCTGTGTTGAAGATCATCTATTCAACCTAAGGATCTAGGTCCAGGAAGTACCACCCACTCTCGTCCACCTTGTAAAGTAAATTGCTCTGTCATTCCAGTAGCACAAAATTCGCTGGAGCCCCGTGAGTGTCCAATGTCTAAGCGTCAGTCGGAACCCCTACGCTGTAGTATCTTGGAGTGCAATTCATAACACGACATAGATGCAGCTGAACTATCCCTGGCAAGTGAATTAGCACCTTCACGGGGAATCACGTGCACACAAACCGCCCACGACATCCTCCGCGACTCAATTAGGCACCGAACCTCCTCAGACCTGTCGATCACCACGACGTAAAAACCGGTCACTATTGTAGCAATTCTCGACGATTACCCCAGCTCACACTACCACCCTACGATTAATCTCTTGTATTTCGATGGCAACCACGACAAGTACGCGCTATCCCATCCAGGCGAACGGATCTCTGGCCAAGTAGGTTACATTTTCGCCACTTGCTTTCATACCATTTTAGCAACAATTTTGTATAATTTCAATAGAGCTCGTGCTTGTGCAACTTGTCGTGCCTCCAAACACAAATGCGACGGCAATGAACACAGTACCCAACCCTGTAGTCGGTGCTCTAGGGCTGGCAAGCCATGCATTTGGCCCGAAAGGAAGCCTATGGGACGACCAAGGAAACACGTCTTGACGGTGACCGCTGAAAACTTAGGTAAGTTTAGGCTAGCTATCGAGCAGAATAGTATCAAGGTTGACTGAATCGCTCACAATGGTTCACAAGCGCCCGTACTGCGTACTAACGTTTCAAGCCCAGGTAGTGATAACTTGCGAATTACACGTTCCCCTTCCGCACAGGATAGCCCCAATTCAATCTCAGATTATTTTGTATTGAAAGGCTCGTCTCCTTCCATACCTCGCGCTCGACCTACCGGTCGAGACTTGGAGATACGAAACTTGTGGGTTTGGACGCAATCAGTTGCCGATCAATTCTAAATCGTCATTTAGGATCGACAAATATTTCGCCATTCCTCATCACTTTGTGCCTGTCCTTCGACCCAGACAGGAGTTCCTGCTTAACCTTCCAACAACCCATTTCCTGACTACCAGCATCCTGGCATTCGCCTCGCGGTATGCGTACCGCACCTCTGCCAATGACTATCGAGAGCTCGCACTGTCTCAAGCGACGGTGACTAACGAAGCGGTCGAACGACCGGTTGAATATGCTCAGGCCATGCTGTTACTTACCTACCTTGAATACGGGCTAGGCAATGTCAGCAACGCAGCCAGCCTGAATAAGCAGGCCGTAGAACACATCATCAAACAAGGCTGGCATACGCTTGATCGTGCAGACGGTCCAGCATGTACGGATATATTCCAGGGTGCCGCGGGCGGGCTAGTTTCCCTTAAACGCAGTTGGAACAGAGACGGCGAACGTAATAGATCTCAGGCCCCAGAATCACAGAATGGCCCCGAGAGGTATACAGATGGTCGGTGTGAAGAGCGTAGACGCATCGTTTGGGAGCTGTGGATCCAGGACTTGTTGCTAAGTATTACCAGTGGCACCCCGCGTTACCTCGCAGAATCCGAGTTTGCGGTGCATTTCCCGAGAGATACGATAAATTCTGCTTTTCCTTCGGTATGACGCGCTTGTGCTTTACGCCTCTAATATTACTCTAATATCGATTTCGACAGCTTTTCTACCCATTGCGCATCAAGTCGTTTATGTTTCTTGAACACGCGATGGCGTTCCCCACGTGTACAACGCTCCAATTGCGAGAAGAAAACACACAGAGACTTTTGATGCTTGATACGTTTATCGACAACGCTTTGCTTGAGGGACTCCAAACCTGGTCAGATGCCGTAAAGGGTATGAATGATCAAGACACCAAAGTGGAGTGGCAAACTGTTCGTACGACATGTTTCATGTCCCTTTTAGTTCTCAATGCGTACGTATAAAGTTTATCAACAAAAGCCAAATTGAAACTGATAATATTTGACTTTTTCAAGAGCAATGATCCATTTGCATCACCGTTATGCCATCCCGAATCTTCATTTTAATTTCAATGTCTGTTCCGTGGCCCCCACGGCCAGCGGGCTTGCGGCATTAGCTGCTATCGCCAATGGAACTCAGCCGATGCAAGCAACGCCTACAGATGACACACCTCCACTCGAAATTCCTCCAGCTTCAGTTGCCAAGATCACCACGTCTTCGCGGTCCATTCTCACCCTCTTCCGGGACTCCCAACGAGCTGCTCTTGCTCAATGCATACCTACTTTGCATCCGGCTCCAGGGGACGCTATCTCCGGACCTGCAGATGTGACACCCGCCCAAATGGACGATATACTCAGGCAATCTCCGTTCTGCGGGTGTTCCCAGGTGATTGCGTGTTTTGGTAGTGCGATAGAGGTTGCGACGGCAGGGGAGAAATATCAAGTAGGTTCAAATCTAGCCCTATTTTGAAGCTCCGACTGACCAATGGATATCCTGCTATCAGGCGCTGGCCGCATATAGGTATGCACCCATTATCTGCTAGATGCCAGTCAGCTGATGTCCTATCTTAAGCAACCTTGAAACGGCAACTCACATTTTGAAAAGGCTGAAGAGCTTGTGGCCCGTGGCAGGTGCCTACGAAGGTCCGTTCCTCCGCTTCTCTAATTAGGGGACTGCGCTGAACTATTCTAACGTAGAGGAGCTTACCAAATGCCACACGGCGGTACAGAGTGCGTTGCAGGACTGGTAACTACTGTTTTCTCTTGCTATCTCTAGTTTTGATGTTTGCTGTTCAACACCTTGCATTACATGTATTCTTTATCTACACCCCGCTTTGTTGATATGCACATCCTATCTGTTCGTTGCCACTTCCTTGCCCCACATTTTGAGTTGGCGATCGGCCTCATGAAGTAGACAATTGCCTAGACGAGCTAGTTCTGCTACCCCTCTGGACCGATGTGGGGAGAGTAGTTGAGGATCGAACAATTCCACCCATCAGCTGGACCAATCGTAACATTTCTGTCCAATCGGCGATGCCCTACGGCACTACTCCTACGGCTCGGCTCAAGCTGAATTGTAAAAAGCTTTCTCTACTTTATCTTTGATGGAATAGTTAGTGTATGCGGTATACGGAATGACGATCCGGTGATCGTTGGTTGACTGACACTCATGTGCCTCGTTGGCGATACCCCGCGTTTGGTCGAACACGCTCAGAGTGATTGTTTTAATCGATCCCGCGCGCGAAATCACGTTCATGTTATCGAAGTACAAAGTAGCCACCCCTAACGCCGCTCGCATCTTGTGACTGTGCACCACGCATGGGAGAGGGAGGGCCCGATGTATTGTTCACGGGGGTTCCCGAACGATATCAGAATCTAGACGTGTATTCATTTTGCAACACCAGCAATTATCGAACTGCACGAAAGTTCAGGAGAGACGCAGATGGAGTGCCCGATATATCCCCGGGTAGGATCGAACTGTTCGAACAGGGCCATTTGCGGGGAAAGAAACGTGGGCGTGCCGTGGTCCCAGCAAAGAGGCCTATCGACCCGCCCATCGTATGATTGAAATTGTATCGCACACTCAGTAGGTTCCCCCATTCCGCCCCGAACCCATCCCCGGAGGTCGAGATCGCCCCATTTCCAGAAACTGGGTGTGGGCCACGGGTGGCTCAAATAGCACGTGACCATGACATAATGCGCTGATTGGCCCAGGCCCTGAGTCTAGGATTTGTGCAAATTCATTTGAGGGCCCAGGAACTCTTTGTCCCCCTAGAAACTATGTTTGGTTCCCGGGATTTTGGGTACCGTTGTGCGCTTGGGCTGTGAAGAGGGTACGGGAGAGGCGCATGTTGCTCGTAGGGTGCCGGGAGGAGGATAGAATAGAATTGAATCACAAGACGGAACCGTGTGGAGGAATATCGCAAATATTCCTTGGTGACCCGTGGTCCATACAAGAGAATATCGGCGTGGGAGGCTCGGCGATCCGCGATCTGGGAGAATAGCCGATGTTACATGTAACGCAGCCTAGATCAGGATGATGATAAAAAGCCGGGGTGCGTGTGGAAATGACAGTATCCCGAGCGCGTAACTGTATCCGACAGTCCATCGTGGTATCCACAACGAGGCAAAGTGGTACCAAAACCCTGGGCTTTGATTGCTGTCTTTACATGAACAACGCACAGCAAAAAGCTGTTGTTGGCCGCACACGATGCAGACCCGCCGCTGTCCCCCCTCGGTCGAGAGCCGCTTCTGCCACAGACTTAAATTCAGGCCCTCTCTTCGAGTGAGCATATCCACCTCCCAGACCCCTGTCTGTCTGCCCTCCCCTTCTCGCACTACTGTGGCCCTCGACACTGCTATTTCAGACACAGTCTCATTGATTGACGAGGACTGTACGTCACTTTCAGCGATTGTCTACACCCCTGTCGCTGACACTCCAACAGTCAAAGCCACTCTATACATCTACCAGAAGATGCTGCACCTTAATCTAGCACGCACGACCAGACCGGTATTCGATACGAGCTATTCCCCGACGAATCATCCGAGTGCTCGTCGTCGAACCATCGCTCGCGCTCTCCCTCTCCCCACCGCCGCAGCCCCAGTCCCCGGCGTGTGCCACGGTCAAACACAATCTCAAACGGGCGCAGCACCTTGCCCCGTTCCCAGACCCATCCCACCGACTTGGCGGCCAGCGCTGCTATTTTCCGCCGACCTTCCCGAAATGGCAATGAGGAAGTGCTCCGCTCCAGACTCGAGGGTGTGCTCTCCAGCGCGAGCACATCCCGTGATGCCTCTTGCCCACCTTCGCCACACCGCAGACGGGCCACCACCAGCGGCGATATATCTACCACATTCGGCCTCATGACTCCGCCCCACGGCCCGCTCCCCCCGGTCCCATCCATGACCCGGTCTCGCACTTCTCCCGCCATCTCCCGCTCGTCCCCCATCACTCCCCCACCATCTCCCCCCTTTGACGCCAAGCGCATTGCTCTCCAGCTCAGAGACCGTGAAGGATATGTTTCATTTGCCGACGTTCAGGGCCTTGGCATTCCCAGCGAAGAGCTCGACACGCCAGACACTGATCGCAGCCGTGCCAAATGGTGGTCATTATGGAAAGGCTAAACACCCAGCCAACTCATGCAACCCAAAACAGTTAGAAGTCGCCTTTATGTTTTATTATTCGGGTTCCATATCTCTATCCATATCTACATTGTACCATCATATCCTCTCTCTCCACCCACACTCTTCTGGGTCTAATACGGTCTAGCCCCCCTCGTCGTTAGCTATCTCTCCTTCAGCTACCCCATGTCATGTCATGCCATGTCCCTCTTGTTTGTTTCCTTTAACCTGTATTACGAGCACTTCCCTTGTTTTCGACGTTGGGCCGTATTCCCCGCCCGTTGTTTTTCTTATTGGTGTATCTGTCGTACTCTCGCTTGTCTGGATTTGTACTCATAGGTCGCAATTGTTATGCAAAACTGAAACACCCTCATATACTTGAATTACATACATATGCATATGTATCCGATCATCCCATCCAAGCCGATCACTACTCATCTAAGCCACTCGAATTGTAACTATCCATCTTCAGGGCAACCATTGAGTCCCCTCCCCTCCCTCGAAAGTTTAAAAAATTTTAGCATGTATGCCCATCTGTAACATGCGAGCGGTGAATTCTGGGTCGACAAATCTGCCCGTGATTATCAATTGGCACCCGTCGGCCTCTCACGGCCTTCGGTCTCTTTCCATCATAACCGTTCACACGAGAGACGCTCGCGTGGGGATCGTCGGAACGCTTGGGAATGTTGCTATCAATGACATCCATAATCGACACGTTTGCAAAAAAATAAATCAAAATCAAAACGAAAATAAATAAATAAACTATACGTCGTTGTAGAGATATTACGTGTTGATTGCCAGGGACAGCGTTCATTTTGCCTATACCTGGGTCCGCCCACGTAACTTTTGAGGATTAGGCTCGGTGGCCGAGGTGGTAACCATCAACGAGAATGAAGTCACATACGAGAATGACCTCAGCGCAGCATATGTTACACGCTTTTCATTCTAGACTTCTAACATTGTATGACGCATAGACGGGGATCATGATCATGTGGTCAGTTTGCAAGCAGCCCATAGGCTCGAGCTTATTTGTTATGCGAGCCATCACGGACAAGCATAGAGTGAATGACCCCATACATATGATTCAGGAATTGTCTCCGGACACATTCTCTATCTGGATTACAGCCGGTTATGGGGAGGAATATCGTTTCTTGGCCACAGGTCTAAAAGGAAATCCGGACCGGGTGAACGAGACGCATATAGCCACTGGTCCATTTTAATATATAAATAGACAAGCCAAAAGCTCCTTGTGTGCGCAAGTGAGATGTCCGCCCAGTGGCCATGGGATACACCAACTTGAAAGATCGAAACGCCAAGTGTAACGCGGTCATCGGGTAAAGTAAAGCCTGGCGGCATGTCCCCCAAGCCCGAACGCGGTTTTCGTTTGTTTCGACTGGGGCCCGCTTGTGCTCCGGCAACCTTACCAACACGCCATCCAAGTTGGTCGTCTCGGCCCCCCGATTCCGCAGCACCAAAAAAAATCACAAAAAAAACCGACGTTTATTGACGCGTATTCGAGTGGGATACCGTTTCCCGGACAGACTCGGTCCCCCCAACAACCAGAAAGCAGAAAGCTGGCATTGCCTCCCTCTGTCCCCTAAACAACAATAGTACGGTAACTCGTCACGGACGAATTACAAAGAAAATACCGCTTTTACGCCTTTATTCCGAGACAACGAGGTCTCCTGCAGGCAGCGCGCACGCAGCCCTTGTCAATATGCACTGACTTGCCCAAACACGCGACTAAGGGTTGGTCCTTGGTGGCAATACGCCTTGGCAGTGTTGGATCGACAAGCCGCAAAGGGCTATACGGTTCCTATTCGGGCCGACTCGGCTCTGCTTCTGGCTCTGCTTGGTTTCGGTTCGGCCTACGTATGCGTGCCATCATTCGACACGCGGTCGATTGGTTGCGTGTGTGTACATGTGCGGGGGGAGAGCAAGGCGTGTGTGGATTGTTTTGGGTTTTCAGACGCGTGTGTATGCGGGTACCCTAAAATATCGTTCGGGTGTCGTGTGCGTCAAAATGGGGGCTCCAGTGGAGTGTAGAAGGTACCAAGGTGTTCGTGTGGAGAGGTATAAGAGGAGCCCAAGCGTGAGGCCCGTTGGCGTTTGGCTAGCTAAAACGGCGCGCACAATGGGAGCAAGCTTCTTGGATTTGAAGATCGAGCAAATGATGTCTGTTAATGCGTCAAATTAGACACCTTAGGGTTGGATCTAATCCTATTGGTTAGAAAAAAAAAAGTAGTGACGCGCTCGGTTCTTCTACTTCCCAGTAAACTTGTAGCTAAAGTGGGCTCGGTGGGCGCTTTCGGGGGTGATAGGCCTTTGGTTGAGCGGGTGCGGCCGCAGTGGCGCGGAGTTACTGGTTTCTCGGTAAAAGCAAGTACGCATACCGTCGGCCGTTGAGTTCTTATCTAAAGACCGAAAACTCGGGTGCGGCGAGAGCTGTCGGAAACTCGGTGTTATCACCAAGACATTACAAAAGTACAGAGGAAATGCTTCGTCCAAGGAGAACTCCGTAGCATGGGCGATCAAGCAGATTGAACTGTATTGATCTGAGATCAGCAGCTTAAGATCTGGGGTGGTGTTAGAGACAGAAGGCCTGACGTTGAGGGTAAGCCTGCAGCTAGAGGCAGTTTGGATACAGAAGTTTTGGTTGGGGAAGGATAGATGAATAGGGGGAAAGTGAGAACAAGGTGACTGAACATCAGGGATGAGCCGCCCGAGATCTAATATAGAATTGTCAGGCTTCGCCAACCGTGACCGTTCAGGTGGTGCCCAAGATCCAGGCCAAGTTCTACAGAATCAACCAAGTGCAATAGATGAACTTAGAGCTTGCTGCCCTGGCCGAGGACATTGCGATTGACAAGGTACCGAATGTCATATACGATGCACGTTGCGATTACACGTAAAAAGGCGCAGAAGTATCAGATGAGGATGCAGTGTATACGCGGCTAGGACAAACAAAGTAGGAGACTCAGGAACTGTGATCTACGTGCTCAAGAAAATATAGCCATTTGCTTGCATTCACGTGACACCGGATCCGTGTGGCTCAGCCCAGCTAGCCACGCGCTTAGTGATGAAAGCATTCATTTTAGCCCGATATATTACTAGTAAGATCCATAGGATTATTCTAACCGAAAGGAAGGTACCATTCCTTTGCGGCTTTGACATTCAGTCCAAACTAAATTTAGAAGTTATGAGCACCTTTCTCGTGTTAGTGGCAAGACTTAGTGACATCGAGCGCTTGTTTGTGCCATTACTGGCGCCAAGGATACTGTTGATTCATGAATAGCATAACGCATAGAAGGTATGACGACAGCGATGGCGCATAGTAATAACACATTTTGGGGTTTATATCAAAAAATGAGAAAGAAAAGCCCTAGAACTAGAGGCCGGGTTAGCTGTGTAGAATGTGAGTAATATGAATGGCACACGACATACCCTGAGAGGAGTGAAGAACCAGCGGTTCTTTCCAGTCTCATAACGCTCCTCGAACATCTTCTTGATGTTCTTCTTTGCGTCCTCGCGTTGGCTCGGCTCCTTGAAGGTCTCAGCCTGAACGGTGCCCTTCAAGTTCTCGAGTTCGACAGCATATCGGGTGGGGAACAGATGGGTGTAGTTCACAGACTACAGCAATGCTCATACGTGAGGAGTAGCAAACATGAGTTAATAGAATAAATGCGTACCTTGATGAAAGGCTTGATCTTTTTCCTCTTTGCCAAGGTCTTTGCACCCATGCGCTTGGTGACCTTGCGCGGGTACCTCTCAATACCAGCTACGATAGCATGGGGGTAGCGGCGCTCCTTGGTTCCATCATCCAATTGCTTGATCACCACAACCTTCTTTCCTGCGTGCCTGCCCTGGAGCACAATGGCGACCTAAAATAATCCAAATATTTCATTACTCTGCTAGTCAAGCCAGCACTCAACGTAGTTCACACCTTTCCTGGCTTGTAGACTTCATGAAAGTGTCAACAGTGTATCAACAATTTATTTCAGACGCTACTTACTCTTGACCATTTTGTCGTTTCTTGATGTGTCGAGAGCTTCGGATGCAATTCCGGAAGGTAACCGGAGATTCAGGTGGCTCCATGAGACTGTGCAGCACCAAGCAAGCTTCACGTGGTATGCTGACCGAGACCCAGCACAGCCACCAATTTGACTCTGAGCCACGGCCATGGCGTTCTTGTTTGCCCAACCTGTGGATATCGACATCAAGCTCGAGAACGAAGAAGCGAGGAAATTGGTAGATACAAAGATAGACAAGGAAAGGACCCAATCATGTCCAGTATACTATGACGGAGAGTCGGTTGTTGGTCAGGTAAGTCGTTGAGCTCTACAGTCAGTTGTCCTGTCACTCATTTGGTTCACTGCAGGTAACGGTGAGAGTCCGAGATGGGCGTAAACTTGTGCACGATGGGATAAAGGTGGAATTTGTTGGCTGCATTGGTGCGTGTCAGTTAGTTTGCGGCATTTTGTTAATTGACGGGTGGTATTTTCTCAGAGCTGTTCTATGACCGTGGAAATCATCACGAATTCCTGTCGCTGTCTCAGGAACTTGCTGCTCCGGGAGAAATGCGACAAGCACAAACCTTTGACTTTAGTTTCAAGAATGTCGAAAAGCAGTATGAAAGTTACCAGGGCATCAACGTAAAGCTGCGGTACGTTATCTCTCATGGGGATGCACAGTGATCTCAATCGAGCCCAGATATTTCGTGCGGGTCACGTTGTCGCGCCGAATGGCAGATGTCACCAAGGAGCGCGATGTTTGGGTCCATTCGTACCGAATGCCTCCCGACAGCAATAATTCAATCAAGATGGAAGTCGGTATCGAAGATTGTTTACATATTGAGTTTGAATACAACAAATCCAAGTGCGTTTTTTGGCATCTCGAGAGCTCTACGTGTATCTAACCTTGGTTCAGGTACCATCTCAAGGATGTAATTGTTGGCAAGATCTACTTCCTACTAGTTCGGATCAAAATCAAACATATGGAACTCTCGATCATCCGCCGAGAAACTACTGGTGCTGCGCCTAATCAATACAACGAGAGTGAGACCATCACGAAATTCGAGATTATGGATGGTGCGCCAGTCCGGGGTAAGTTTATTCAATTACTCCCGCCAGCATCACCGTAATTAACATGATCCCGTGAAGGTGAAACTATCCCAATACGGCTGTTCCTGGGCGGATTTGAGCTTACTCCTACTTTCCGCGACGTGAACAAGAAATTCAGCACACGGTACTATCTCAATTTGGTGCTTATTGATGAAGAAAATAGGCGTTACTTCAAACAGCAAGTAAGTTTACAAATATGCAGTAGCTATGAAATTAGGAAATCTGACTTGTGGGCCGTAAGGAAATCACTGTATTTAGGATACCCGAAGTAAGTATGGTACTAATACCCAAGTCGCGTCCTGCGCTCATACCAAGTATCAATCTAGAATTGACCCACGGACTTGTAACTATATTGCCTAATAAATTCCGTTTTGCTAATCCAACAACTACGCTTCTAAGAGGTATTGGTTTGACGATCGCGTTATATCTCGGCCGACTGCACAACAATGTGAGTCCACGGCAGGACAATACGCGTACTTGCCGCTTTAAAAGGATATACCAGCACCGAAGTTCTCGGAAGTTGACTGAAGCGTCATGACGTTGGAGGTCGATCAGCCAATAAAAATTGATCGGTTAATTTGAAAGAATTTATCTCCACTGATAAACTGTTAAACTTACCTCCCGCACCTCCACCTCCCGCGGTGAATGCTGAGTCAAACTTTCAAGACTACTAATCTTCCCAATGTCAGACCGCAGCTGGGACAAATATACATCGCGAGCGGATTTCGGAATCCGCCCGCTATAAAACCCAGGATTCGGTTGGAGCAGACTCCGCAACCGTCCCATTTCTTCTCCTCTGCTCGATCGACCCGCATACAATCTCAAGCTCACTATAGAACGCTGACCACAATGTCGACTATCCCAGGTGATAACTCAGGTGTGTTGACTTCTGCGCAAGTTGTTTAAACACTAATGGGTTCGTGTTAGCCTGCTGCACTATTCCTCCCGTTGCATGCAAGTAAATTTATCAATGCATCCATATGTCGACTAACGCTATTGTAGCTGACTATAAGCCCAAGGGGACATTTGAGACTATCAACGGTATTTCGACGTATGTGATTGGCGATAAATCGTCCAAAAAGGCCATTGTGGTTGTAATGGATGTCTTTGGTATGGTCCCCTTGACCCAACAGGTGACTTTAGTAAAATACGTTCACGATATCAACAAGATTAACATTTATCTAGGGGTGTGACATACTTGCTAGCCAAGGATTCTACGTACTTATGCCGGATTATTTGGGGTAAGTAAA
This sequence comes from Rhizoctonia solani, assembly GCF_016906535.1. NCBI lineage: Eukaryota > Fungi > Basidiomycota > Agaricomycetes > Cantharellales > Ceratobasidiaceae > Rhizoctonia > Rhizoctonia solani. The sequence continues at coordinate 719,677 of NC_057376.1, forward strand.
ACTAAAGAAAGTACATCAGCCAGTGTATGAATACCCTTTCCCATGGCCAGTGATCAAGCCCTTGGGGATGGGGACATCCCATTCAACACCCCGGAGAAGATCGAGAAGCGTAACAAATTATTCTCTGGAGTGGGGAATCCCCAAACGCGGGCCGTTGACCTTGTGAAGCTCGGAGAAAAGCTCAAATCCGAAGGATTTACGGTAAGCGCGGTGTAATTTTACTCAATCATATATTCATGTTTTGTCAGGTTGGGAGCATAGGCTACTGCTGGGGAGGCAAGCTCATTATGATCGCTGGTGCAAGTGATGCATTTGCAGCGGTTGCCGGTGTTCATCCTTCGCAAGTAACTTTTATTGTAATTCTATCAGTGGAATTAACAGTTCGTGCGATTTAGGCTTCTAGCGCCTGAGGATGCAGCGAATTGTAAGGCTGCAATTGGCCTTTACCCAACTAAGGATGAGGACCCCACTGCCGTGAGTGGATCCACGTTTTTGACTAGCTACAAAAATCAAGCTTGATGGACTTCACTGCAGATGGAACCGTTCGTCAAGATCGCGAAAGACTACAAGTTGTATTCTAGCGTTCACCATGGTTAGTCTTATCACTCATGCCATCTCATTCCTCTTATTAATTTTGCTTTTGTAGGATTCGCGGCAGCTCGCGCCCGACTAGATGATCCCCATCACAAAGCAGAGGTCGGTCAATTATTACCCAGAAAGACACTGATTCTGACGATTTGTTTCACTAGTATGAAGATGTCTTCAGGAGATTGTCGGCTTTCTTCAAGAAACATCTTGCGTCAGCCAAACTTTGATCGTCGTATCAACCTGATTGATGACTGCCATATATAGCTGAAGAATGATGCTAGACATTCAATATATGTATATATTAGAATTTAATAACGATGAGAAAGTATTGATATGATCATGGTGGCCATTGTAGAGTCAGTTGCATTAAGGGGTATTGCATTCACCTAGACAAGAGGGGAGATTGAACCAGCTTGAAGAGCTCTTTTCCGAGTTTCCACTGTTACGGAAGGTACGTACGACCGCAATGATCAAGAGCTCATTTCCTTGCGCGTGTACTTGAGAACCAGCTCTGAGGTACTTTGTGATGTCTTGAAGTGGCTTCTATAGTTCTACGTCGTCTCTTAAGCTTGAATGTGGCCGAAGTTTTCAACATACTTGCATATGGTATTTGGCTCTATATTGAGACACTCTTATCTGGGAGCAGAGGTTTAGGCCAGCGTGTTTATTGGATCCAGAACCAGGCAGGATATATGGCCGTTCAATTGGGGTTTTTAACCAGAAGGAATACGCTGCATGAACACATATATGAGATAGTTTAGGTAGGGGTGACGTCATATGACACTCTAGATCTACTTATCCCTCTTGAGTTCCAGAAATTCTCAATTATCCGTGTCTAGATCTAGACCAGCAAGTAACAGATTCGGTTGATCACACAAGGGTGTGGATTAAGCTTGAGATACGTATTTTTTATACTCAAAATATTTGTTGGGCTTGATTTAGCGACGTTCTCGTGTTTATTTTGAGCGTGGAATCTCGGGAGAGGTTGCGTACCTAGTAACTCAAAGAGCGGTAGGATATGTCCATATCGGTAGCTAAGAGTTTGTATGTTCGGTGTATTTTATCTTATCTTTTTTAAGCACTGAGCATATCACCATGGAGCATCGTGCTGCAAACAGAGAATTGACGGACCCGAACATGAATAATTTAGGGAAACTCATTTGTACAGATAAGGACGGCTTATGTGAGGCTGGTGGCAGTCACGGGATAGGATGATTGGACCCTGTGTTGGACGCGTCTTAGCGTGTTCCTCCACACTACGATCGACCATGCCTCCATCGGTCCCGGACAAGATTCCAGTGCGTCGCGTCCTTTTAATATAGAACACAATGCTGACAGGGAAATAGTGCCACTCTGCGAAAGACTTGCGTTATGCTCTTGACCCACTTCGTCCGTTGCAAGAGCAACTCGAAACTGAAGAAAATTGGGACAAAATATCTCGTGCAATCCAAACCATAGCCGCCTTGACACGGGGTGGTGCGGCTGAGCTAGATGCTGAATACATAAAGGAGATTCGCGGGTTCTCAACATTGATACTAAATAGTGTAAGCAGATTCATAATGTCGTGTCTCAGACTGTTGACCATACGTTTATTTAGATGAACTCTGAACGTACCCGGCTTGCTAACATCGCTGTCGATCTATTTACGTCATCTTACCCCCACTCGGCAGCAAATTCGAGCCATTTATCGGTGTTTTTGTCCCTCCATTGATTAAACTCCTTGGACGTACCAATAAAGTCTTCGTCTCTCGCGCAACGACCGGTTTACACGCAATCATTTCGCATTGCCCTCATCCCAGAATACTCGTGGAGCTACGAGTTATGGTCAACGACAAAAGCGCACCTTTGCGTGTCCTTGTCGCCGGTGCGGTACTACTATGCCTGACCAGCTGGGATTGGTCGATACCTACGTTTGCCGCAAAAGCTGGGGACGTAGAAATTGTAATACGTACCTTTGGAACTGATTCCAATGTGGACGTACGAAAAATCACCAGGCAAATATTTGATCAATACAGGCAGGAATTCCCCGATCGTGTGGACAGGTAAGTATCGCCCTTCATCTTATACCCGCTGCTTCTAATATGTTGCGAGCAGCTTCCTTGAACCTCTTACTCCTGTCATCAAACGATATTTAGATATCAAGGCCAAGTCCTCACAAGACAAGGCTGGACCAGCTCCCAGAAAGCAGGCTCCGGTTCCTGCTCCCCAATTTAAGGCTGTTGTATCTGCACCTGCGCCTGTGCCTGCGCCCGTCCCATCTGCTCAAGAAGTTCCTGTTCAAATTGTCGAGGAACAACCTCGACCGAAGATGACCCGCGTCGGAGTGGGAAGACCAGGACCATCGCGGGCTCCAGTTGTTGATTCTCACACACAGGCACCATCCGCTCCTACACACTCTCGCATCGTCTCTGGGCCTGAACGTATCATGACACAAGTAACTCGAGATCACACACAAGATGTACATGCCACTGCTGGCCCTATGCGTACTACTGTTGCCCAAAGTTCATCTTCTGCGCCAGTTGTGAGGTCTGTGAGCTCCAGCGGGCCTTCTCGGATGCGTGTGGAGCAGCCTGTTGCAGCTTATCCATCTAGTGCTTTTGACATCCAACCCTCGAGCTCTGCTCAGCCCCCTGCTGAATCGGGGCGCCGTTTCCGTCCTGTGCGTGCGCCAATGGATCCATCGCAAATGCCTCAACGTGTGGCAGTTCCGCCGCCCGTTCCGAAGCCAACAGTAGAATCCAAGAAGCCGAGCGGTCCAACCCGTGTCAACCTCGGAGCAGGCGTACGAAATGTTAGCGGTCCTACGGTAGCACCCCCTGCTCGAGTTGCGAGTGTGACCGTTAAGACGGATCATCCACTAGGAACTAACCTCACGGCACCCAGCCTGTCTCCTAACACTGATGAACCCCAAACAAAGGCATCCTCTTCTGCACCTGCGCCCACGAGTAGCTCTATTCAAGTATCGATACCAGGAGAGCCAAACCCGTCTCTCCCCTCACCAGCGTCCGCTCCTGTTCCTTCCTCTGCTCCTGCTTCTCGGCCCGCGTCTACGATACCCGCCGACTCTCGTCCACCTTCCGTAGCTTCTAATAGATCCAAGGCACCGACTACTACGTCGACATCTACCGAAAGTCACCTAAGCTCTGTCAAGAATGCTACTACTGCCACGGCTCCGGCTAAGCCCACTCTGACTACATCCAAATCCGCCCCTATTACCACCAAAGTTTCTGCGCTCATTAAACGTGGAAATCCTTACGCTCCCCCACCATTCGTCCCCAAAAGAGCGCCCGCTTCCGGCGGTGTAGGCGCTGGTACCGCCAGTCAGATGGCTCGGCAACGTGAAGCTATCGCAGCTCGGGAAAAGAGAGAGGCAGAAGAAGCGACAAAGAAGTCCAAGAAAGAAGCCAGAGAGGGCAAGAAACCGGCCAGTACCGACGGAGCTACCTCTACCCGCTCCCGGCCTGCGTCATCCCAGGCTGGTACTTCTCGAAATCCGCCCGCCGCTCCTCGCAAACGGACTGTCTCGACTAGAGCAAAGCCCCCAGGTGGACCTCCAAAGGTTGACCTGAAGACGATTGAGCCTGAGATGATTGCGGCTGTATGCGCACCTCTGCCAGGATCCCCAACCCCACTCGCGATTCGAGAAACGCCTCTCCCCCCATCGCCAGTTGAGAACGCCCACAGCCCGAATCACGTCGACGCGGAAGTCATGGTCCTCGACGACGGGGTTGAAGGAGACGTAGAAATGCAGCAGGTAGATCAGGAGCCTTCCAACGAGGAACCAAACTCTATTGAAACAGAAGGTACAACATCAACTAAGCAGGAAATAGTCGTCCCTGCTCCGGAGCCAGAGCCAGAACGTGTAGTTATTGAAATATCCGATGACAGCTCTGAGGTCGATATGGATGAACCCCATCATGAAGATGAGCTTGCGGCCCACACCGGCGCTGAGGCCACTGAGCAAGCTGTTCAAACACCGCCATCACGCACAACCCCTATTTCTATTATCGATCAGACTCCCGTCCCTGCGGGTACAACACCTCCAATGCCCCCTACCGGATTTGCTTTTCATCCTCAACTTGCACAGCTAATGGCTCTCCCTCCCCGACCTGTCCAAGAGGAAGATGATTTCTTGGTAGATTTGTCGTCTCCTCCGCCAAAGGAACGCCCTAGCGAAAAGGAAGGCTCGAACCGAATGGTTCTCACGGACCGGGGTAATACCCACACATATCTCAGCCAGTTTACTCAAGATTTGATGTCGCTGAGCGGATTATAAGGAAAGCTAGGGGCAACCGCCCCGTGTACATGGCCTTTTCTCGTTTCCTACGGTAGTCATCGTTTTGAATTCGGATATGTGTACTACATCTATGGCGGGCTCGCTTTACCTTTTCTATTTCTGTACTTATTTTGCTTCCAAACCGTACCAGTTACATCCGGATTGAGACACTTCGCGACAATACATATATAATTGGCTACCCCTTTCGCATACATGACACTGTCACTATTAAAGTAGTCGGAATCCCCACGAACAAGTCTCCCCTTGCAACAATAGGTCTCCAGACCAGCTCACAATCCAACGACTGTCACTTGAGTGATAAGTCCCGAGGAAAGGAATGTTCGGCTTATGGCACTGATAATGAAGGCGGTTATTGATCAAGATATAAGGAGAAGAGGTATTCCCTAAATGACAGTAACTACCAGAGGAATAACAGTGGATTGGAAGGTAAACCACCAAGCAGGTCGGCGTCCGAACTAGTTGGAAGAAGTTGGATTCTTTCCTTGAGCGGAATTGAACCTCTGGGCCCTCGGATCGCTTATATAACAACTCGAAATACAGTAGCGTTGTTTAATGGTAATCACTGAACACCAGAGATCATACTATCCTATGGTTGTCAAGATCTCTGGGAGCTTACCGCACCCAAAGAGACTGGTCTTTTCAACATTTCATACAGCCAAATTAGAGATAAATCAGTTAACGGACCGCCTAGTACTGTTAAGCCCCGAGACAGGGCCGGCGCCGTACGATCACGACATGTGGGCCAACGCTGAGGGTCAATTGCCACATCAGGTAACTCCTTCCGGCTTTCTTCGTAGGGAGGGGGTAACCCTCATGGTCCCAGAGCTCCCCGAGCGTTTCCTGATGTGGGCCGCTAGGACTACATGCGGTATTGTGGATCTTCCCCCTGGGGGACCCAGTTGTAATATATCAATATCGGCATTATGTGCATCTGGTCCAATTTACTAAGAGTTGCACCAGTTATAATTTGGTGAACCGGTTGAACCGCAAAGGTAATGACTCGCATATTACTGTATTATGACGCGAATTAGTGCACCGTACTTGAGGCTTAGACAACAGAAACACCGCCCGCCAGCGGTAGTGATATTATGCATTATTTAACCATGGTATAACTACTAATATGGAGAATCATGCTCGTAGTATTCGGCCGGATTACCTCTAGCCATTTTTCCAAATAATGTATCTTTTGACACTATAGGTCCCCAAAATACCACTAGTGTGACCAAGGGCGTTGTGAGCACCAATGCGCATAGCACCACGATGGTAACTCGAGTTCCATAAGCAGAAAACATGACTGTCCACGTTAAAGCACAGATTACAAATCCAATGACAGACCACACTAAGAAGACGAGTGGCATGCCCTATAGTACGCCAAAAATTAGTCAAGAGCATAGGTGTTCTAGTCTCACGAACCAAGTAGGTTGCCATCCAGAGTAGGCGTAGAAATGAACCCCGTCTATGGTTTAAATACTGCCCATCAGCAAGATCGCCATTAAATGAAGCTCCTAAAATGTATTTGCACTTTAGAACGCAGTTTAGTCAGTATATAGTGATATAATATGGTGGTAGTCCCTTAGAACTCACTGCATCCAACGATCCTGTCCCCACCATTGGTTGGTGTAACCAAATAAGGGACAGACTAGATAGCAAACCCCCTAGGGTCACAAACATTGAGAAAATACCAGCACCACGAGAAAGATCCGCAATTATAGACGGACTGTCTTCTGAAATCCCTGGTAGAGCCAAGAAGCCAACATTTGCTCTAAAACGCATATAGTCAAACTATATAAAAAAAGAAACGTCGTAGGACTTACGACAAAACCAACGCTAACTGAAATCAGCGCAAAGGAGTGATACGATGTCAGAACTTGTATAACACAGAATAGATAGGACGTACGATAATGTTCAAGTCGTTCCACTCCTTGAGCAATCCTTTAATAAGCGTGCTCCATAGGTGTGGGAGGTACTCGCCCTTGTCTGCCCTGGAAGCAATAGTACGCATACGGCGAAAGTAGGCAGACGGAATACCAAGCATGGGGCCTCCCCAAATAAGAAATGTAACCAAGACAGCAAGCATCACGATTGGTCCCCCTGTACCTTCCGCATAGCCCGCACTAAACGTAGGATGGAGCGGAGGTTGCTTGAACTGTTTTGCTACGTATGAGCTATGAGTTCAAGCTGAAATGGATCACGTTAAGACACTTGCATTTCAGAAAACGATTAATCACAGTTCTGATAATCTTTTGGCATTGTTTGTCGGTTACACCTGGGTTATAAATAGCAAAGTAAGTCATGAAACAAAAAAAATCAATAACAAGAGCAACTCACGCCGCTTCTGAAGGGCCGATAGCAAGGAAGTGCACTCTGTCATTGAAAATGCATTCTGCACATCGATCTTTGAAATATGACCTATTAAAATCGAAGATGAGTTGAGTATAAAAAGAAAACATAAAGGAAGGGGGGGGGGACATTACCGTTTTGGTGATCCCACACAACTTGCTGCGCTATCTTGCGGCCTAAGCAACTATACTTTTTTGGGTGGGCGGAGGGTAGGAATAAGTGACTGTCCAAATTCTTTCCAATCATGTGGATCCATTTAGAGTACTCTTCAGCCCATTTGGGATCTTCGGAGTCGCCGAAAGATGGCCTGAGTTCGAGCCAGCTACGAGTAAATGTTCGGTTGAAATGGTCCGCGCAATATAAAGCGTATCCTCTCTCTCGCTCCCTCTCGCCCCCGAGTCCATCATAAGGTATGGCAACCATCTCAGTAAATTCATCTGTATTTTGTGTACGTGAATCTTCCAGGAGGCTTAACAATGTATCTTCGAGATGCAACATGTCAACATTGGTAGTAATTCGACGCTCCGCATGATAAAAGTAACCGCTCGCAGGTAGCCAGTCAGTCGCGTCCATTGATGATGTCGAAGTGAGGAAGTGGCTGGAGTGTGGAGTGAGCGCCGGGTTGGCTGGTGCTGTGAGTGAATGAAAAGTCCATCCAGGAGGAAGTTTGACATCGCTAGGAGGACGATTGAGTGGATTAAAGGTAAAAGCATAGGATAACTGATTGAAACCCCCAGTCCTGATAGCTAGGTTTGTAGGTGCTGAAACCGGTCCAGAGCGTCGTTGGACGATCTGAATGTTAATTGGCTCCGGAGATGTCATTTTCTCGGTAGAGTGGCCGATAAAAGTGGTCATGAAGGGGTGGGACCAGCTTTGAGGGGAGCTTCTAGGGGCTTTAAATACTGCAAGGTGCAGTGGCGCAACTTGTACGTCATTTGAGCGATTTGACGCGTGTTGGTGGCATGTCCTGGCCCTGACAGTGGGTGTATCACCAGAAGTTCAATACCATGTTACATTGATCCCTTGCGAATGAGTTCCAGTCGAATTTCCAACAGTTAGGGATTACAGGATAGCATACCTCACTCAGACAGTATCACTTGATTAATTTCACCGTACAATTATCTATTTAAGCAAGCTTAAGAGCAATATACGTAGTTAAAAGCCACCGATTAGCCGGTATCTGATTCCCAATACTCTTGCACACGTCGGGTTTGGAGGAATGCCAGCGTCTAATGGCGCGTATATATCATATGCGTGCGCAAGTACAGTGCCGGTTCTGATACTTGTCTCATGATGAATGCTTTTAATCGTAAATTTTCATGACCAAATAGTCAGAAATGTGCCAATTTGTTGTTTTCAAATAGTAAATACGAAAAAACACGCACATGTATTACAACATTATTACACTATTGGCTACGAAGCACCACGCATCATTTCTCTAACAAACTCTCTCCGGATGCGATGTAATAATACGGGCTGAATAGACCGCTCAAAATGCATATATCTAAGCCCATGCGTACTGCTGCCAATCTACGTACAATGTTCAAACCATTCCGGTCTTTAAGTAAGCCTTTGGTTGGTGTGTCTCACAAATTTATAAGGTATTTGCCCTTATGAACTCCAGTGGCGGCCTCACGCAGACAAAAGTAGGTAGAATTAAGCGTGGGGTACAGATCATAAGTGTGACCAGACATTAGATTGATGATAGGTTTTTCACCAAAAAAACCAGGGTGAAATTGTAGGAAGCATTGTATGACTATCGTGATAGGCTAACCGCAGCCCGTGGAGGTTTCACGGACGATACTTGACCAATAACGGAGGTACGCGGTCGACATGAGCCTTCTCAGATGTCATCCCATCCGACCACCTCCCATCCCCATGGTTCTCTGCCACTCTAAGCCTTCAATCCGGATGGTCGCTGTTTTTGGTGACCTGGCCAACAACCCTAGGCCACCAAGGCGTCCCCGGGCTCTCCCACTCGCGCCGCGTACAGAACCACTAGACATTGGAACAGTGTGATTGTAGATAAAGATATATATGCATGTCATACAAAACATGCACGAACAGCCCAGCTAGAGCACAGGTCAAGTCTGATTGCCTTTAGCGCTTAAACCACTCAATGCTATGTATGTGGAAGTAGGAGGAATAATACTTTTGGTCTGCACGTTTCAGGTGCAACAAGTACAAGACACGCAGTGCCTGCTATCATGATATTCATAAGCCCACAATATCAATCCAAACTGGGCCTGTGGTATTTAATTTTAAGTATTCAAGAGCTAAATTATACAAACTCGGAACGAAAGATCAAATCTTGTCCGGTCAGTCTTGAGGGCCAAATGTGTTTGTTCAGTAGTGGCAATAGCCTATTCATGTGATAGGAGATTCTTTGTGATAGAAAGTGGAGCATCATTAAATTGGGCGAATAAACGCCGATTTGATTCTGTGGTACGCGTACAAGCAAAGCTACTTGAATTCAGCCTGAAGGTCCCAAAAAGACCGATATACACGGACTTATACGTTCTGGTTAAAGAAGATAGAGTCGACAATTGGTTATAATTAAATGCACAATTAATATCTCTAACAATAAAGTAAGATTTCAGGTATCTTGCACCAGCTTTTTGTGTGCCACTGCATACTGAAAGGCGGGTGTGTTTGATAGGGGCTAATATGACTAATCAGACGTCTGCAGACTCAATAACGCCCATCCTTGCCATGCGGCATGATGGGCCGAGGGTAAGAAGAGCTTATTTCGAAAAGAATTAGCACTTTGGTACCCTGAACAACGATGCAGTGAAACACACTCACCTACCTGGTGGCCAGCTCTCCTTTCTCTTCACCCGACTCGAGCAGGTGGCTTAATATTCCCATAAATCTTCGGATTGAAGACTACAAAACATCTTCTGCAGATATGACAGCCAACGAACTTAATGGGTTTCCACCTGGCTACTTCTTAATAAGAGCACTACACTCCGATTACTATGGCAAACGAATGGTGCTTGATGTGGCTCATTCAGAACGGCTCCCTGGGGTTGAATTGGTGCTATGGGTTGATGAAGCTCAGTCAACGTGGCAGATAAAGCACCGTGAGTTATGATGACGTATTTTGTAAACAACATATCTATAACGTAAATTCATACCAGAGCGTGAAGATAGCCAGGTGATTACAACATTCTAATACAAAATAATTCGTGTATCAACCCTTTTTTTTTAGATATTTTTCATGAGTGAAGACGGACTGCTCCGCTCCAAGGCATCGGGTCATCCTATCGGCTGGCAGATCGACCGTAAGTTGATTCTGTGTAGCTTGAAATTTCTTCACAAAATCTGAACCTATTTCTCAGAGGCAACAAACACGGCTAAGCTAGTGGTTCAAACGCCTCGCCCATTCAACCATCGACCCCAGCCACATTGTCGGTTCACATACGATATCCAGTCGCGGCATATTACGACGCGACTGCCCTACGAAGTGTTTAGTGCATTGCAGCCTTTCGAGCCCAAGCGCCGAGGTACTAATGTATCTCAGTCAAGCATTGCCAGCTCTGTCACATCGGCGGATGAGGCAGCCCCTCCCAGTTCGCCGGATGCGGGTCGGAATTATGTACTGGAAGTAATACCTCGGGGGCATCGCCAATCGAAAATAGTTCGAATATTCGATTCAGTTCTCGAATCGCCAGCCGAGGAATCTGATCAACCTGTCTCGAGCACAGAACAAACATCTCAGTTGGGAGACATACGCAATGACTCTTGGTACAAGGGCCGAGAGGTGAAGTTGTCTCGGGAACGTTCAGGAAAGCGCAACCACGTCAATAAATTGCAGCAATGGGAAATAATACCTCTGTCTATCATGCGATCCAACCTCTGAGGGTTGGTCAATTTAACGGGCACCAGTACAGTTCATTGTATTCTTGTAGGACTTTATTCAGGTGCTGTACTGGTAACATGCTTGTTCTCTCCCAGGTTCGTACTGTGTTTTCTGAAATCTTGTATTATTATTTTGAAATGGAATACAGCCGATTGCTTTGATACCTCGAGCTCAGGCACAGATTTCGACTGGAAGCGCCAGATTCTTAGGATTATTACGATATGATATACGCTGCCAAGCACCAGCTGCCTCTTGAGTTGGGGGCAGCTGGATCGAGGAGCAGTTCCAAGACTAGCCTGAGCGAGATCACATGCTCCTCTTGGCGCCTTGTGCTTCCATATCCAGTACAGGAGAAGACGGTTCTCTTATCATGCCTCCCATGTATAATATAAGTCCGTCGTACTTCGAGGAATATCGTCAATGCTGCTTCTCCGCTCTGATAGCGTGATCCTGCAAATATCTTTCTCTACGCACCATGGTTGAAGTCGCGCACCCACTTGGTGTACACCCTTATTTAGATACCCTATTGGCCGATTCTCGCCAGATACCGTTCGCCGATCCTGCATCTGGTGATCGAGTGGAAGGCCTTCCCCCCGCTTACCCCACTGCTTCTTGGGCGCCAAACTTGACTACCGCGCCAGCATACACCACTCAACCGAGTCCTACTGAGCGCATTATTTCCCGCACCAATTCAACTGGAAATTCTATTCGGGCCGGGTCTCGCTCGGATCCGCGCCCTCTTCCTGAAGAGTTTATAAATAAATCGTCGCGACTAACCCTCGACCTTGGACGGCGAGTATGGCCATCTAGGTGGCCGGTCTATGGTACCAATTCAACTGTTTCTGGCAAAGTGTTAGTAAAGAAAGCTGACCATGGAATCAATATTATTGTTAATGTGAGCATTTATCGTATCGGCGCAAGACAGACTGTTGACTAACTTTACTACCTTAAAGCTTGAAGGTCTGTGCACAACGACACTGGTGGAAAGAGGAATGCCTATAGCGCAGTCCCAGACAATACTGACCAATCAGTCGCTTGAGTTGTGGAGCTGCACGTCAGGCGCCCCTCCAAAACCCTCATACGAGTTCGATTTTCCTTTACCCACTTATTCTAAAGGCAGCACGAACCCACTCCCTCCATCATGCTATCATTCTATTCTCATGAGGGGGTATGTGGAAATCAAATACTATGTGAAGGTAGATATGACCCGAACCCGATTCCATCGGCATGAGACGTAAGTACAGATACGATTGGTCAACATACGACTTACTAATTAAGTGCAGAATCTTAACAAATATTCACTATTTACCTCGGTCGTACTCGCTCCCGATCGATATATTGGATCAAACGCTGGATGCAGCCACTCCAGCGATTGATGCTTTATGGGTGACAACAGAGCTCTCGCCTGCTTCCAACGAGTCCGGCCGCAGGCACGCCGCGGTTGATACATCCAGGCACATTTCCGCCCAAGTGAGTATCTTATCATCCAGCATTATATTAAATAGAACTAACTGAGCCGCGATTAGTTTTCCCTTTTCAAACGGCCCGTTTACAGCCCCTGCATCCCAATTCCTTTCAAACTCACCCTTCGATCTTCATCACCTGCTCTGGTGCTGCTTCCTCACGTAAACATACAACTTATCAAGCGCTGGGTGCTCGTCTCAGATTCATCCATTAAGTGTGTGCATAAGGAGGCGGTGCTAGGCAGCGGTGAGATTTGGCGCGTTGAAGAAATAGAGGATGGGAAGGATTGTGCAAAGGTTGTGAGTGGATGCTTGGTTGGAGGGAAACCAGAGGCAGAGTTCTCGTGGTGTGTAAAGGGAACCTTCAAGGTTGAAGTAAGTCTTGTAATAACTGGCCTCTATCCACATAGTAATGATGAATTCACGATAGTACTTGGTTCGAGTATCTATCAAGCCACCCGAGGATATGCACTTCTTAGGGAGTTCGTTACCCATCCTCTTTCATCAAGAAATTGTGCGAATGGCTACTCACGAATACACGAGTAATGAACTTGTTCGGGGGCACCCTTGCCTTGCACTAGCCCCAAGGTCCGTTTGGTAGCTGAATTACTTGGTAGCTGAATTCTACTTGACTGATTTCTTATACCGGGGCCAGTCGTGGGTTTAAGGAGTTATCTTTGTGTAGCATTGAAATGTATGACCATGTATTATTAGCAGCTCAGTACAGCCTGTAACAATGATATTTGCTCGTCACGCTGGAGTGGTTGGTTCGGCATCTCCCTGCGAGGCAACTCGCTTAAGCTCTTTGTATCCTTCACTATTATCAACCACCTCTGTCATTCCAAAACCAAGAGCACGTGCTTCGTTACCCAATGAGTCGACGTCGAGCATCATTTGCGCACGTATACGTTCGTCATCGCGTTCTTCTCCCCCGGAATTTCGAGATCCAAACAGGGAGAAAGTGGGCATTCGATTGACCCGCCGAATCGACTGCTCAGTTTGCTTGATTTTGATTAGCAGAGCTATGTACCTATTGCCTGATGTGAGATTCCATTGGTGGGGTCATAGGCGTAACATACCTCGCCACGACATCTTCAAAAATCGCCGAGCACCATTCTTTACCAAGGTCATCCCTCAGTCGTTCTCCTGGTCCATTTTCTCCGAAAAAGGTCGCCAAGGGACGCCAGACGGTTGCAATAAACGGGCTGGGCTCCGTGACTGATCGGCGTGCCCCACGGTACTGGACAGGAATGGATTTTGCGTTGGCGAGCGGTTCGGCGCAGCGTTTGGTCAAGATTGCAATTGCTCGAGTCCTGATGGTTTTCTCGTAAGAAGATATATTCTTTAAAGAGCGTACGAGTGCATCTGAAGTACAAATGCTGATTTGAATGTATGCGTTTCAATTACTGTTTGGTCTCACCTTCTGCCCGTTCCTCGTCATCACCGGCATCTATACCGTCTGGTAACAGCACTTGTATTACATCTTCCCATAGTGCCTGTACCTGTACGAAACGATTAGGCCATCCGTCTGGCGCAAAACGATAACCACTTGCCTTTTGCTGCAAGAGTCGTGCATCAGATAAGGTAAATCCTAGAGTGGAAAGCAAAACATCATCTGAGTTATTACGCTCCAAGATGTCTGGGGTACTCGGGCGAGTCCCAGGGGTCGCGAGTGTCGTAACCTGCATCAGAAAAATTCCATAAGCGAACGAGACAAGACCGTCCGTAACGTAAACCGGCAGCTCACCCTGTCTGGCTGGGCAATCGGCGCCTCCTTGAGTGGTAGCGATGTATCCATCCACGTTCTATATCGACTTAACAACTACGATATAAGGAGGAGATCATTTCAATAAATACACCAAGGGATTGCTGTTGTTGTACTTACTTGCAGGGTCAATCGCCAGAACCTGTGCCCGAGCTCAGGGACATATACTTGTGTACTCCAACAGCTTTTAATTGCAGCATAAATAGCATTCGCTTGAGGTGTGGCAAAATCCTGCTTTTCCCCTTCAAGATCTCGTCAAACTCGAAGTGAAAATACTCCTCAATGCGAGGACTCACCAGCTCCACTTCCTAAAACATTTTCACACTTGCCAACAATGTCTTTCCATCGTAGCTGAAAGTACACCGGGAGCTGCCACCTCCGAGAAAAGGTCGTTGTCAATGGATGAGCCCGGAGCGCCGGGACTGAAGCTCGTGGCGCGAGTGCTTCCAGTGCTGAAATGAGGTGCTGTGTTGTTGTATAGTTCTAAAGACGGGTATAAGAACCGACCAGTGCATTTGATGGGTAAGCTGGCACATACCTGCCTGAATTCATCAGGTCGGCCAACGGCAAAGACGGTACTGCCTAGTTCATCCATCAACGCCCTGGCAAGTTCAGCCCATACGACATTAGCTATGATCTCTATCCTTTCGGGGTTCTCCGTTACCGCCGCCGTAGGATCGGCTCCGACCAACCCGGGACCTATAGGGCTAACTCCAATACTGGAGCTGGGAGGCAATCCACCGGGACTGATCCCTAACCCACCAGGACTCATTCCTCCAAAAATATGTCCACCTCCCCGACGCGATTTACCGGAAACACTTTCTGCAACGCGAACTACACCCATAACATCACGTTGAACGAATCGGAGAACCTTGTTGTACAACCCGACCAATGCGTCACCCCCGCCTGCTTCGTCGGTTACGGCAGCTCCGTTTTTATCGTTTAAAGGTATGCTCGTATCCCCGAGGTTGGGCTCGGGTATGAGTATCTCGGGATGGATGTTGGGGGAGAAAGACGAGGCTGCAGCGGTCGCGAGCGGAGCAAAGGGTGTGAATGGGGTGTGTGGAAGGAGGCAAGTTGGTGCTGGGTGAGCAAAGGGAGTACGAGGGAGAATAGGAGATTGTGGTGCAGTTAAAGAGGCGGGGTGTATAGTCTGTGGCCAATGATTCGTCAGTTAGATTTCCGTAATATGTCTCCAGCTACGACAAGTGAATATGCCTCTAACCTTTTTGATGAAAGGACGAACTAACTCCCTTCTAATTACATCCTCGGCCTCTCTCCACATTTTCAAAGCGTCGTATATTTTGAAGCATTCAACAAGTTCAGATGTAAGACGTGCTCGCTCAGCAGAAGCGGCCGAGGGCATTGTGGAAGAATCTGTCAATGCACGAAGAGTGGATGCCAGATGATGATCCAAGTCTCGCGAAAGTGTTGATGTGATACGGTCTATTCGCTATGCACATGTAGGTAATAGAGGAAATATTTCAACGAGGCGATGATGGTGTCATTAAAGCTACTTACGAATTGAAGGGTATCTACCAATGCGCAGCTATTTTCACGAGCCTTGTCTGCGAGGTAAAGCACTTGGGATAGCTCTCCTGCTGCACGCGAAAGGTGTTTGGCGTAGCCTGCACGAAGCCTAGGTAGCTGAGCATGTTAATAGATTGGGCTCAGTTGAGAAAACGCCTACTTGGGATCGGTATCATCCTCCGTGACGTGCAATCGTAAACCATCCATACCACGTAACCCTAGGCCATCGGAAGCAGATAGTGTAGTAGCTTGGGGCGAAGTGTTCCCAACGGCCAAACTGTCATCATTTGAAGGTGAAATCGCGAGTAGTACTTCGACCCGCGAGACAGAGTCGGCGAGTTTCAGCAGGAGACGAAGAATACCCTTTCAAGTATATGAGTTTGATTTTAGTATTGAAATGGACGTTTATACCTGCTCTTCGCGTAGGACAGTACGAGCATCGAGCTTTGTTTGAACTGCATCCTGAATATCGCGCAATTCTGCCCTGGACGTCTGGACCCGAGGTCAGAAGTGGCCTCAGTACTTGGACGTATGACTTACCTCAATTTCAGTGATAATCGTAGACAGGGGTGCCCTCATGGTATCGATCGTCTCTCCCTCCCCACGCAAGTCGGTGCTTAGACTGATAAAGTCTGCATAATTCTCATTGATGAGGTGCACGAGTTCAGCTCTGAGTTTGTTCAAGTAATCATTGAGTTCGGTGCGCAAGTCAGGGAGCGAGGTGTGAGATCGCGATAACAAAAATTCGTCAACATCGAAAGAGTCACCAGGAGCACTCAGTAGTGGATGGGATGCATCTAGCGGGGCGACATATGGGAGCCCGTCTTCGTCCTCCATGGTGTTTGCAAGCGCCGGGCTGCTACGCTGCTCACCTAAGAGATCTGATTGTCGGTGTCTCGAACTTCTTGTGTGTAGCCACATCGTTCATTACCCTCGCTCTCAGTCTCAATGCCTCGTGGACACAAAATGAAGAAGGGACGCGGTGGACGTGGAGACCACCAACATACACACCATGACTTTGATTTCGACGATGATTTCACGAGTAAATAATTTCTCGGACTTATGACGCAGATTACACTCTAATCCGTCCGAGCAGTCTATGATACCGTCGCAGCCAGAGGCCATCGTGGAAGGGGCTCTGCAAGGGGTGTATTCAACCATATGTCTTCTGTGTTCATCCCAGCGGCTACACGTGCTGTCCCTAGAGGAGCTTCCCGTGGCTCTGCACCATCCACTCCAGCACGAGGGAGAGGATCTCCTACCCCTAGAGGCAGAGGCGACTTCCAGCCACGAGGAAGAGGGGGTCCCATGTTTCGCGGTGGAACTCGTGGCAATAACATTCCTCGTGGTCGCGGGAGAGGGTACGGTTATGTGGATAGAGGTTACGCAAGTGGCGCAGAGTATCAGAGCCGACTGCTCGAACCAATCAAGTTCGTTGCTGCGGAAAGCACTCCTCGCTTTTTATTCGAGGAGGATGCCGCGGAGGATATTTTCAAGGCCGAGGTAGTGGATTTGGCACAGGGTATGTCTGTATACAGCCCACCGCTCTGGAAATCCACTAACTATTCTACAGGAGATGGAGCCCCAACAGCAGATGTAGTCGAGGCTGCATTCTCGACACAGCTAGAGGATCTGAGAGGATCTGAAGAGGACACAGCAGAAGGCGAGAGCGACTTCCGGCCTCAAGCAAGCGACCAATCCGAGCACATCGCAAATAACCCTCAACGCCAGTGGTCGTCAACCGGCACACCTTTCAGGGAGCTACCCAAACTGGATATTGCCTCCGCTGTATCTCTCGCGACTCGGTTGAAGGATGCAGCATTGACACCCCGCGAAGAGACATTCCGATCTGCGACTCCTAAACCTGAGCCGCCCATCAATAGGAATGGCGCTGCGACCCCTATTCTCAGCGCACCAATTACAGAACCCGACTCAGACTCGGCATCTGATAGTGAAGACGTAGTGTTATTTGTGCCGACCCCACAAACACCTGCTAGACCTTTGACACCGCTACCTTTGTTAAGCACTCCAGTCCAGGGACCCGCGTATATGCTTGCAGTATCGCCTTCACCTATGCGACCCTCCCCGCTCTCTTCATCATTCAGTCCCCCAGTGTACGAAGAACAAGATCCAAAACTAGAACCCGTTGCAGAAGTCCCCAAGCCTGAGCCACCAGCAAAGAAATTCGATGAACTAGTCCCAGAAATTATCTTATCTGAAGTAGAGCCCCAACCTGGACATGATGTCGAACCTACTACTATCGAACCCATTCCTGCAGGACCAGCCCCCGAAACCGATATCCTTGTCGTTAACTTTGAAGACCTATCCTCTGTTATGTTCGTCGACACCACTCCCACCCCCGTCACGGATATCCCAGTACGAGACGAAACCTTGCCTCAAGGAACGATCTACGAACGTGCGTTGGGGGTTGAACCAGCTAGGTCTCCGGATCCGACCAGACTACATGGCATGGAAATCGGATCTTCTTCTCAACATGTTACTCAGAATACCATTCATGGTAGTCCAGCAGTCAAACAAGTGACTATCTCGACAACCCAAACCATCACAGAAACAGTGCTATCCGTCCCAGACGCAGCTACACCCCGACCAGCGACACCCAATTTCCATAATATGACCTTCAAGTTCACACCACGGTCCACTGCCTCTCGCGACCGCGCCCGCGCTCGCAAACTCCCGAATTATCATGGCCATCGCGGTCTTGGGTACAAGTTCTCAGGCAAGCCACGCGTGCCTCGGGAGGGCGACTCGGACTTGGACTGGGGCGATAATGGACCACCGAAGCCCGAGGACTTGCTCGAGTCAACTAGCGACAAAGAAAGCGATGATGATCCCGGAATGGTGGAAGATATATCGTCGGCTGGTATGCTCAATTTCTTGAAGAATATCGAGGGTCGCGAATGGGTTACTATGGATGATATCAATGATGAACAGATGTTGCGTCAGGAGGACGACGATGACGAACTTGAGGTGGATAGCGAGGATGACAGTGAGGACGAAGACGACCTGGACCGAGCGCTTGCAGAAGCTGAGGGCGATATCATCGAATCCGACGACGATATTATCGCACATATGGTTGACGAAGATGACTCTGACGATTCGGATGATATCGACGAGAGTTTCCGTACTCGTCTGAATCGCTTGAGAGAAAACACCCCGAGTCGTGGAAAAAATGGGAAGAAGGGCAAAAAGGGTAAAAAGAAAGGAAAGGGCAAGGCTCGTATGGTCGATGATGACTCCTCCGATGACGATGATTTCATGCTTCCAACGAGAGGATTTAGCAAGGCGGATGCGGATGAGGAATTCCTTGCAGCAATCGAGGTAGGCTAATGTTAAACTATACTAGAATAATACTCACACTTCACAGGACCAGTTTGTAGGGGAAATGTTTTTGAAGCGTGAGCGGAAGCGAGGAATGATTAGCCCGCCCTTGAGTCGTGAGTATCAGCCAGGGGACGTCGCAATGGACTTGCTCAACGTTAGAGCTATAGCTGCGTCTCGTAAGAAGAACTTGCCCCCCGAACTTCAGGCTCAATGGGAACGAGATCGTCAAAAAAAGGCCGAAAACAAGCGCCTTCGTGCCGTCCAGAGACAGGCTTCTGCACTGGAAAAAGCCCCCAAGCGTGGTGCTGGCTCCAAGGCCTCGTTCCTATTCAACTCCAACACACTGACGCTTTCAGTGGTCGAATCCAGATTGCGTTCGTTTGTCGCTAATCTCGCCCAAAAGACTATGGCATTGCCAGCTATGGATAAAGAGTCACGCCGTCGCGTTCACTTGTTGGCCGAGTGCTTTACTATCAAGACCGTCAGCAAAGGCAAAGGCGTTGGGCGGTACATAACGCTGACGCGGACGAGCCGTACTGGCATTAACATCAATGAGAACAAGATACGCCGGTTGGTGAACGCAGACAATGAGGCGATAGGAGGGGGAGTTGCCGAATTTAACAAGGCCTTTTACCGTCGCGTTGATGACGGCCCGGCTAAATCCAGGATCAAAACGCATGACGGAGAGATTATAGGTCATCGGGCGGCAAAAATTGGCGAGGATAACGTGGGCCATAAGCTACTGAGTAAGATGGGATGGAGCGAAGGAGACCGTATTGGTATGTCCGGCGGGCTTTCTGACCCACTTCAAGCCATTATGAAGAGGAGCAAACTCGGACTCGGTGCTTCGTGATTTGTAGCCACACAGTAATTTTAGCTTAGCCACATGAAATATTGAAATGCGTATCTTGTAACAGTCTAGATTAGGTTCCTTTTCGGGTGTAGAATTTTTTGGAACACTTTCGAAGCAAAACAAGCGCTGAGCAGGGGCGTGTGGCTTATGTGATGTCAATGGAGAGGAAATTTAACTCTTGCCCTTGACCTCCCCAGAGTATAAAGTGCACACTTGAGCGTCCCCCTACTCGCGGCTGACGAGCACATACGAACCCCTATAATACTGCTAATATGGCCAGCGTCGTTGGAATCGACTTTGGTAACCTCGCCAGCAAGGTACGCCTGATTGCACGTTGTGTATATGCGTGCTCGCTAATCTATGCTTTGCTTTTAAATTAGATTGGCGTGGCGAGGAAAGGAGGAATCGATGTTATTGTGAATGAAACCTCTAACCGTGCTACCCCGTGAGTAAATGCGTGTGCTCGTACCTTGCTTACCACTCACGCGTCTCGGGTAGATCTCTGGTCTCTTTTGGCGTTAAGGCGCGTGCGATGGGCGAGGCTGCCAAGACCCTTGAGACCTCCAACTTCAAGAACACTGTTGGCTCCCTCAAGCGTCTAATTGGTCGCTCGCTATCGGAGCCAGAGATTAATGACGTTGAGAAACAATACCTGAATGCTCAGCTCGTAGACGTCAACGGAACAGTTGGTGTCAAGGTATGTTCATTTAGCAACACGATTTCAGCCTTTAGCCTCACGCTTGCTACCCGGTAGGTCAACTACCTCGGCGAGCCAACCACTTTTTCGGCTACTCAGCTCGTGGCGATGTACTTGGGCAAGTTGCGCGATATCACTTCCGCTGAGATCAAGGCGACGCCATCGGATGTCGTTATTTCCGTGCCGGGATGGTACAATGATACCCAACGTCGTGCCGTTCTCGATGCCGCACATATCGCAGGACTGAATCCCCTCCGCCTCATCAACGATACAACCGCCATCGCCCTTGGATATGGTATCACCAAGTCCGATCTCCCTGAACCCGATTCGCCTCGAAACGTTGTCTTCGTAGACATTGGTCACTCCAACTACTCCGTCGCCGTTGTCGCTTTTGCAAAGGGTCAACTATCCGTCAAGTCAACTGCGTACGAACGCAACTTTGGTGGCCGCAACATCGACCTTGTTCTCGTTAAGCACTTTGCTGCCGAATTCAAGGAAAAGTACAAGATTGATGTCATGTCTAGCCCCAAGGCAGTTTTCCGTCTTATCACAGCTTGCGAGAAGCTCAAGAAGGTTTTGTCTGCCAATGCCGAGGCTCCGCTCAACGTTGAGAGCTTGATGAATGATGTCGACGCGTCCAGCAAAATGACCCGCGACCAATTCGAGGAGCTCCTTGCTGAACCCCTGTCGCTCATCACCGTACCCCTCGAGGAAGCTCTGCTCGAGGCAGGCCTTACCCCCGACCAGGTTCATTCGATCGAGCTTGTAGGTGGCTCAACTCGTATTCCTGCTATCCGTACTCGTATTCGCGACTACTTTGGCTCGGATCGACAGCTCTCGGCGACTCTCAACGCTGATGAGGCAGTCTGCCGTGGCGCCACTTTTGCGTGCGCAATGCTCTCTCCCGTTTTCCGGGTCCGTGAATTCACCGTTCAGGATATCACTCCCTACCCGATCAAGACGAGTTGGGAGCGCGCTCCTGGGGATGCTGAGGAGGATGACACCGAACTTGTCGTCTTCTCTCGGGGCAACAACATTCCTTCGACCAAGGTCTTGACGTTCTACCGATCCGCACCATTTGAACTCGAGGCTTCATATGCTGAACCTAACAAGGTTCATGGCCAGGCCAAAATTGGGTCGTTCAAGTGCAACAATGTCGCGCCTGGAGCGAACGGCGACCCTGCCCAGATCAAAGTTAAGACTAGGCTGAACTTGCATGGTATCCTTTCGTTCGAGGGTGCTCAGTTGATCGAAGAGGAAATAGTCGACCCAGAGCCACTCCCCGAGGGCGCTGAGGGGGAGCCACCCAAGCCTAAGAAACTTGTCAAGAAGACTGATTTGCCCGTCTCTACGAAATACAACTCGCTTGAACCTGCTGTCCTTGAGAAGTACCGCGAATCCGAGCTCTCGATGCATGCTGCCGATAAACTTGTGGCAGATACAGAGGTAAATGCGCATATATCCCTCGGGAACTACATATACTTATACATTTTTTCATTTCAGGACCGGAAGAACGCGCTTGAGGAGTACGTGTATGATATGCGCGGCAAGCTCGATGAGCGACTTGCCCCCTTCGTTTTGCCAGAAGAAAAGGCCAAGATTCTCGACCTCGCACAAAAGGCCGAGGACTGGCTGTACTCTGAAGAGGGCGAAGATGCGTCCAAATCCGCCTATGTCGAGCGCCTTGATGCTCTGCACGCGTTGGGCGATCCTGTCACGACCCGTTACCGTGAATGGGAGGCGCGCCCACGTGCAGCAGCTCAGCTTCGCGAGACGATCGGTTCCTATATGGAGCGGGTCAACCAACCCGATTTCGCCCACATCGACGAAGCCGAACGCAACAAGGTGGTGGAGCGCTGTGCAACGGAGCAACAGTGGCTTGACGACAAGTCGGCGCGCCAACTCGAGAGGCCCAAGACTTCCGACCCGATCCTCACCTCGGCTGAGATCTTGAAGCACCGTGACGAACTCATCTACTTTGCTACGCCTATCTTGACCAAGCCCAAGCCCAAACCTCAGACGACCGAGACTCCTCAGGGAACTGGGACTCCACAGCCGCAGAGCGGTGCACAGAGCGGCACGCAAACGCCCAATCCAGATGCTAAGAAGGAGCCTTCAGAGATGGAAGTGGATTGATTTACCGCTGTGTGTTTGCGAGATTATTGTTGTGGGTGGGTAAAATTGAACGCATAACTATATAGATTTGATGTATATATCGTGACATTCATAAATTTACTATCAAGTTATACTCTCAGTGTCAGCAAATGATCTCCCACAGGATCCGTGTGACTTTGCTGTAATTAATCTGTCTCGATGTCCATTTGGACTATGGTCCGTATCCACTAGTGACCCTGAGTGTGACATTCACTATAACGCTGACATATGAGCGCTGGCTACTTAGCGCCCAAATCACGATCTCCGCAGCTCCTTATTCCCAACCACAACCACATTCTACTGGTAAGTGGAGTGACGTCTTACTCGGGCTGATCTGCTTACGGAGGACTGCAGATATTATCAAGATGAGATTTCCTAGCATTTCTGTCGCATTTGCCTTGGCTGCCGGTGTGTTTCTAGTCCTTTGTCCAACTGTTAATGAAGATTAAATGAACCTTATCGCTGGTTTGCAGGCCTAGTCAGCGCTGCTCCTATTCGCGTGATAGTCGTTTCTACGAACCAACGCGTTGCGCCCATCAGTGCTGCTCCTGCCTGGGCACAGAGCATCCGCTGGGGCCATGCCGCAGCCCCTGCCTTCAACTCTCTCCCTCCGCTGCTCCAGCCACACTCGATCGACGACAAGTCTTGGGTTCGCGTCGAGACACCCGTACGCACCGGTACGATCCGCAAGGGCGGCTGCCGTGGAGGTATGCGGGCTAAGACTTTGCAAATCGGTAACAAGTTGCGTGTCATCCTTGGTCTACCCCGCATCGAGCCACACTTCCATGGAATGAAGAACATTCAGGCTACTGAAGGTGAGGATACGTTTTTCTGGTTTGTGTGACTCCACTAATCACCTTTCATAGTCACAGCCCAGCCGGCCCATCACCGCCACCACCATGCCCATCACCACACGAACGGGGAAACCTTTGTGTATCGATTTAGCCAAGCTCTAGCGTCGCTGACTCCATGGGAAGGACGCGCCGTGAGCTTCGTTTTGGGCTGCGGGTGAGTTATCTGTTATCTATCTAGTTCTTCGGGATTCTTATCGTCTCTTTACAGGCTTGGAGCCATCATGCGTATGTTCTTTGTATTTGGTGTGCTTCTCGTGCGTTCCATGCGCTGCCAGCGTCAAGAGCAACCTATTTCACTTGAGGAGGACGCTATTATCTTTGTCGCAGATGTCAAGGAGCCAGCGGAAGTCGAAACTCTACCAGCCTACGTTGAAAAGACCGATACTGCTCCGCAAGGCAATAATGCAGCCAACTGAGCAAACTGTAATTACCTCACCCTTCTTGCGTGTTTCAACCTGACCTATTTGTCTTGAACAATTGGACAGTCCACATTCTCTAATCCAGTTTCTGTCATCTGTCTTGCTAGCTATTCTACCTTTGCTCAAAACAAGTGTTACATTGACCCTCCCGTAAATTTAATATGATTGTCAGGCCGTAGCAACCTGGGTATTTGCTGTATTGTGTTGAAGAAATTGTAGACCTGATGCGCCCAACTGGCGGAGCCCTTGTCAAAAGACAGG
This sequence comes from Rhizoctonia solani, assembly GCF_016906535.1. Taxonomy (NCBI): domain Eukaryota; kingdom Fungi; phylum Basidiomycota; class Agaricomycetes; order Cantharellales; family Ceratobasidiaceae; genus Rhizoctonia; species Rhizoctonia solani. Next base: position 744,102 of record NC_057376.1, read on the forward strand.
AACGTGGTTCTACACGGACGTTTCTTCGACAAAGAAGGCGATGATATAATAATAGAGCTGCCGTGGCGGCCTTGCGGCCAATGATCGTGAATAGACCTCTTACCGATATCGAGGGCCGATAATCTACCGGGGTTCGGCCCAACTGATAGGATGGCCATGGGCGGAACAAAAACCAAATGATCACTATTATGCAGGAACGTCACTTTTTAGGTTGCGAGGACAGCATAGTATATCTGAAACCAGCATTCTGTAATAAAAGGTCCATAAATGTGATTCTCGTGATCACTTGAATCAAAGACTTATCAGATAAAAGTACTTTCACCCTGACGATCATCGTCTCCAAGTCCTCTTCCGCATACACACCTCCACAGATGGACCTCACTAATGCAGACACACCAGTCACCCAACCTGGAAGAACACGCAAAATCGTGGTTTTAATTTCGGGCTCCGGTAAGCTCATAAACTCCCAGTCCACCAAGGCATCGAATTTACGCAAACTTCAATACCAGGTTCAAATTTGCAGGCGCTCATGGATGCATGTGCCTCCGGTCGAATACCCTCTGCCAAAATCGCGTTTGTACTATCCAACCGTTCGGCAGCATACGGTCTTCAAAGAGCTGCTCAATCCTCCCCTCCTATTCCAACGGGTGTGCTTGCGTTCAAAACATATGTAAATGCGCGCGCGAAAGAGGGCGTGCAAGCGACACGAGAAGATTACGATGCAGCAGTTGCTGAGCGGATACTGAAAGAGGTTCCGGATGTGGATTTGGTGGTACTGGCAGGGTGGATGCATATCCTCAGCGAAAAGTTTTTGGATCTCATGAAGATGCCGGTGATCAACTTGCACCCGGCGCTTCCTGGTGCCTTTGATGGTGCGCATGCAATCGAAAGAGCGTATACTGCGTTTCAAAAGGGTGAGGTCGGACACACGGGCGTGATGGTTCATCGAGTGGTCAAGGAAGTTGATCGGGGAGAGCCGATCCTTACTCGAGTTGTTGAAATCAAAAAAGAGGACTCATTGGCGGAGTTGGAGACTAGGATTCATGAAGTGGAGCATGATCTGATTGTGGAAGCTACAATTAAGGTTTTACAAGAAGAGGGGGTATGATAAATGTGTACTAAACGAAATGTACTGAAGCAGGCGAAAGTGGAGAGATTAGTTGGGTCTGTCCTTGGTGTAAAATCAAGTATCTTACGAACCAAAATTAGTGTCACACGCGAATACGAATAGCCCGAAGTGGTAGCTTGGCCGGCTTTTGCCATTCTCCGTTGGGATAAGGTCGAACCATAACACTGGAAAACAACCATTGAGCATTTCACAAAAGGCTGCTGTGGATGGCCTCACTTGTTTTCTTTTGTGATCCGCACAATGGGCTCAAAACGATATGAGGAAATCATAAAGTAGAGGAACGTTTTCATCACCATCACTATTAGGTCAGGTCAATTATATGGTAGTTAACTCATGGTGAACGACTTACTGGAGAACCTGAGTCCCATACACGCCTAGTGGTAAGAGCCCTTAGTGGACGATTTTGATACAAAACGAGAAATTGATACTCACCCGCGGCCCGTGTGAGAAGGTCATCATACCTCCGTATATGCTAGGATTGGCTTTTACGGCTTCGGGAAGGTTCTCCCATCGTTCGGGCCGAAACACGTCTGCATCCTCCCCCCAAACGTCACGTACCATATTGATCCCCTCGAGGGCAATATGGACATATGTCCCTTTCTTAATATGTACGCCGTCGGCTGACAAGGTTCCGTCAGACATCTGGACGGGTTCGGAAGTAGGGATAATATCGTCCTGCATAGCTACTCGTAGGCTACTATGTACTGGAGGAATAAATCGCAGTGATTCACGGATGATATTGTTTAGTTTGGGCAATTCGTCCAGCGAGGAGTATACCGAAGGGTCATAAGGATCTACGACGATATCCTGGAATGCAACGAGTTCTTCCCTGAGGGATTCTTGATAATGTTGGTGAGTGGCAAGCAAAAATAGTGTCCAGGCCAAGGCAAGGGATGTAGTGTCAGATCCAGCGAACAGCATCGTGTTGATGTTATCCATGAGGGACTCATCCGATAACCGCTGGCTTTCAGGAAGGTCCACAGAAAGGTTAGATCTTACTATGTGTTTCGTGAATAATAAGCTTGGACAAGTACCCCTGGAACTCACATAGTCGACTAAGTAAGTCCTTGGCGAACTCTGTCTTGTCTCCACTTTCCATTTCTCGGATGACTGCTTCTCGCTTATTCTCTACCAGCTCGCGGCACATGCCGTATATCACTTTATGACTGGCTGTTACGGCCTTTGTTGCTTCGTCTGGCTGTTGCGTCGGATTGAGCTGTTGCAGTGATATGAAGAACAGTCCATATCCCACTCACGAAGATCTTGTAAAACGTTGGACAATATACGCTTATCAGCATGCTGATGAGACCTCTGCTTCTCTCGAGATCAAGGGTCATAGCAAACATCTCTTTGTAGGCAATATATACTGGGTTTTCTTCGTTCTCAATTGCGTTAAAGGCATAGTCGAACCCTGAACAATCGAAGTGAGTAGGATGGTCAAGCTTTATGGACTACTACTCGTACCAGCAAGTCCAATAATATCAAACGCTCCTCGCGACATCCAATTGTACACATCAATATCTACCCCCTCCTCTTTGTTTGGATCAAATAGACTGTCCCATTTAGTTCGTAGCTACACGCTAGTATGTTACCCGAAATCAAGTGGTGACACAATCACAATCACGTACCTCTTGGGCTTTGCTGAAGAATATCGGCAAGAAATGCTTTAGATTTTCCGACGAAAAGGCAGGAGTTATGACTCTTTTTTGTATCCTGTGAGTTATGCCTTCAGTTGCCAACATGCCGTATCCAATTAGGTTTCCTATGATCCTCTGCGACTGCCATGGTTTCTGATATTTGGTCGGGTTGTTAAGGATGTAGGTCAATGCCCGCTGGTCGAGCGTATACAATCGCGGGTCCCACTGCAGCAACCAATATGAAGCTAAGGCAAATGGATAGAATAGGGAGACGCTTACACTCCCGAACCCACTAATCTTCATGGTTTTGCCATAGGATTTTACAAGTTTATCACAAGTTTGAGGAGTTCGGTTCGCACTTTTGGCTGTGAGGGTTTATTTAGACTACCACTGTTGGAGAAACCTACTTCATAACGAGATGCATGTCTCCAACGAGTAAACCCTTCGACTTTGGCCCAGACAGCTTGTACATTGGATCAAACAATGGCAGAACGAAAAGGATCCGCACAAAATAGCAGGCAGCTACGCCGACTAGACATGCGATAGCCAATAGAGTATACCATATGAGCGCCAAAAAGTAGCCCATGACGGAGTTTCAGACAGGAAGGCATCCGACATTGAACGGTTATATACACGCTTATTGGGATGACCATCAGATCCGAACGCGTCTAAGGCTTTTGCTGCAAACAAAAGAAGAGCGAAGCGCCGAGCTAAATCAAATTGGCCAATCAAACACCTTCGATCGCGCTGTGATTGTTTGGGTAAGCCACATCCTGCTACCCCCTTTGGCCCGAAACTAATGGTCTTTGTTTGCCAAGTCTGACCGGCTTACTTTTCGTTATATATTCATATACGGCTCTTTCGCGTGTCTATCTATTGCTGGTAATGAAACCATGTCTTCCGACTATGATGATGATGACTTGCTGCTGGACGATGATGCCCTCCGAAAGCTATCAGAGGTAGAAGATAAATGCGGAGTTGCTGCACCCCAAGGAGCGTCTCATGTATCGAACGCTGCACCTGTGTTAAACTTGCCAAAAAGAGGCGAGAATCCGCCTCCCCAGAAACGAGCAAAAGTTGCCCCACCTGTGCTGGTTTCGTTGTCTGATGAAGATGATACCCCCGACATCTTTGTAAACGCAGATGGCACATACGCACTTGATTCACCTGGTCCTTCAGTCGTTTCTCTCGCACCTTCATTTATTCATCCGGGTACGGCCAGAAGAGTTGCTTCGGAATCGGTTCCGCACCATTCTGTTTCTCCTGCGATAGCTCCAGCTCGCCCCTCGAACCAAAATGGAGGTCAGCCAGCTCCAGCTCGCTCGCTAAGGCGAAACGATTCGAGTGCCTCTATTCAAGTGATTGAGGCTCCGCCTACCACCCAGGGTATTAGACCTCTTATCCGCGCCGGTTCATTGTCCCAAGCGATTAGTCGTGGCTTGGCTAGGAACGACACCCCTTTGACCCAGCAACAATCTCAATCCCAGATGCAAGTAGATAGTGGACTTCACGACCCAGATGCGAACTTTCTGCAGAATGAAGTCAAAGCTCTGCGAGCGCAGCTAGCCAGGGTACGTCGATTTGGATAAGAACCCATAACCTTTTGTATTAAACATGTATCTAGGCCGAATCTGAGAGAGAAAGTCTGCGCACTTCCCTTCAGCAAAATAAAGAAGCGACGTTTGCGAAAGCCGGCGAGGCTGAGAATTTGCGACGCACCATGAGTAAAGTATACATAGCCATTCAATCCAACCGTGTTCATCAGCTCTGACGGATGTCCTTAGCAAACCGAGAGACACGCAGAAGAAATTTCGCGCCTCAGGCAGGATATGATTGAGATGGAGAAGGCAAAGGCCACACTTGAAGCTCGTATGAAGCAAGAAATGGACCAAATCCGAACGTCAATGACTTTCAGGGTAAATTTTATCCTGGCTAGTGATACAGTTTAATGTCAACGGCTTCATTTTTAGCAACATGAGATAGGAACATCTCGTAAAGGCTTTCCAAATGTCAACTCTACAATCAAGAAGCGCCAAGTGATGGGAAGCTCTCATACTCCTGGTTCAACGCAGGGATTTTCGAGAGCGTTAGAATTGCAAAGCTCACCTCTTTCCCCGACAAAAAGGTCTACGAGGAAACAGATGGGCCCTCCAGGTAAGTAATCTATCAGAAGAAACCCTACCCGACATCAAGTTCATGCTATTCACCCTTCTACCCCTTTTGCTTGTATGGACTACCGTAAGAAAAGAGAAGAGTTTCAGCAAGCTCACAAATTCGTTCGCTCGTTCTACATCACCTGCCAAAGCGCGTCTTCGCCCGAAATCATTAGCGGAGGATACTTTCGATGGTCCTGGAGAGACATCTGTTTGGCCAGGGTCAAGTCGTATCCAAGGCAAGGGAAAGGAGAAAGCCAGTAATGCTTGGAAAGACGATGAAGACCAGAATGCCCATGTCCGAAGCCTAAAATTCGAAGAGCCAGAATATTGGCGTTCTCATCCTATACCAGCAACACAAGCTCCTTTTGCAATAGAACCTGATGTGTTTGGAGCCAGTTCGTTGCCAAAAACTCCGATGAAGAGTCGAGCCGAGGGTATTCCAAGTATGGAAGTGACTGGGCCAATTGATCTGGCGGATGAAGTGAGCCGGAGTAACTCTTTCGCCAACCTGAATGTTGACAAATTTTCCCCAGCTACGTATGTTTCTGCTTGCACATGTAGTCCTCTTCGACTTTCCAGAGACTCGGAAGACTTTCAGTTTACAGACCATACTTACTGCTTCGATTCCTGATAATTTGCGTCAGCGATTTGACATAGCGTGTGCTAACTTGTTCAGTGCGTTCAGTGGGTCGATTGTTCCATCTACGGGGGACACTGGAGAGAACAGTGCATGGGATCACGCTGCTACAAAAGCTTCGCTTGCACTGGCTCAATTGGCTCAAGTTTTCCAAGAAGGGTGTCTTGTATGCATCTCCTTGGCGAGGTTATGACTAAACATTGCTGACCTCCCTTCCTTTTTAGCTCACATCACTTCACACACTCGTTAATTTGCTGTCTTCAATATCGGTAACCATACCCGGATTTGCCAGATACCTTCTTGAGGCTGGGGTTGGGGATCAGGATTCATTGATACTGGCGGTCTTATGCGATACCATTATCCGGTTCTTCAAGAAACCGTCGGATTCCGGTGAAGTGTGGCATCTTGCTGAGAGCATACTAGGACTGTTCGAAAGTCTGGCCAGTTATGCCAAGGATGACTGCGCAATAAAGTAAGCACCGCATACTTATATCAACTCGATAATCTTCGACCAATCGTGCTTTTTCAGATTCTCTATTTTGTCTCACAAAGCAGAGGTCCTTTCTATTCTATTGGATCCGGCTCAACCTCCTCCCTGGACCGTCCGAGTTACTCGCCTTCTTTCCATCTTGGGATCTCGTGAGTACCATGCTGGTATGGAATCAGACAGCAAGTCTTGAGCTTTTTACAGGATCACCGTTAGCTCGCACACTACTCAATTTTTCGGAGGCCAATGCTTCGTCAACCAGGGAGATACCAAAGGTTCCCCTTTTGGAATGTATCTGCCGCCACCTTGTAGCATTCCGAAAGCACAATATAAACGAGCATGTAAGTAACCTACAGGTTTACACGAGTAGTGCTGACTGTATGTGGGCATTAGTATCGGGAGTTGTATGAAAACATTCTGACTGCGCTCGCGCAATTTGCCATTGCCGATAATCAAAGTCTCAAGACGCTGGTCGACTCGCCCTCTTTGTTGCTTTCGCTGGTATCGTTTATCTATAACGTTACTTCTACAATATGGTCCGAGGTCGCCCTAGCAGAGAACGCAACTGGTAATCATGAGATATGGCAAGTTAATACGTTGCACCCTTCTTTTCTGCGCTTTTTATTCATTACAATGGTTTTAGTTTGGTCCAGAACCTCCGTTCTGCAGTTCAGCTATTACACTATTTAGTGTTTACTCCTGATCCTATGCCCAACGTCCGGGAAAGATTGATATATGCCACACGCAGTCCATTCAACGGCTCGATACACTTTTTTATTGTTTCGTTCGGCCGCCTCGCATTTGGAGATCCACCAGACTACCTAGATACAACTTGTGCCAAGGCTATTCGGGGTATTCGAGGTACGTTGCACCTCTGAATCGTAGAACTTGTGCATCTGATCGTATGCGCCTCCTAATACCAGGGCTCTCTGAAGCGCTGCTTGAGACCGTCGTCGATGGGCCCGAAGTGGATGGTATTTATACAGTGTTTCGTGACTCTGATGAAGACGAGAATATACCTTCCAGCGGAGAAAAGGTGGAACCCAGTGTGGCGGATGAAGAAGAGGCGCTGCGTATGGTTATTGACGATGAGGATTATTGAAGGGATCGTTATTTTATCTAAGACATTTACAATTCAAATTGATTTATTCTTCGATGTAATCCACATTTATACTGCATCAAGTTTGCTGCCTCGCTTTCGATCAGAGGCCTATGCACTAATAGGGACTGGCCCGTTCGACTCGCGATGGTATGATAAGATATTCTGGATGCAATCCGACCATTCGTGGCCATGGCTTGAGATGTAGTATCGTTCGGAGCACCAGATTGGTGAGCTTTGAGGAAGGAGGATAGCATCCGCAGCCCATTTTTCACCGTTGTATGACCGAAAAGTTAAGTCTGAGTTTAAGGTTTGTGCGTAGAAAGTCGGCTGGGATAAGACCTGGGCGATATGGCTGCGGGGTAGCAACGGCTCGCGCATTGGGGGGACGAGTAGGACCCACTCTGTTTTAGCAAAGAGTCGCGCCAGATTGATATATGCATTGGTGTTTGACAGCCAAGTCTGTGTCGATATCAATACGACCGTGCCCTTTAGCCAGAAATTTTTGTGAACAATCCTAACAATATCTTTAGTTAGCTCCCGGAACGCCAAAGAATCGGGCATATGGCTGGTTGTAACGAGTACTGAAATGGGATCTAGGTTTGAATTCAAAAAAAAAAATCCTGGGTCCAGCCTCGTGAGCAACTCAAGAGCCAATTCACTTACGCCATCAAGCCTAACCCAACTCTCAAGCGCTTCTATATGCGTGTCATCTATCCAGACGCAGCTTGTAATCTCCGATTTTCCTTGCTTATTCTCCTGTCTATGGCTGTTAAACATGATTCGGACTGCGTTTGGAGCCAAGTAGCCGATATGAGGCGACAGTTTTGAAAACATGAAAGATGTGGACATGGTTGCATATACGTCTTCGCCTATCCCACCCCGGGTGGATTCGGTTAACTCATGGATATCGGAGCAGTGATATACGCACGAGAGGAAGAAGTCCAGGATGGAAACTGATATTGGTACCCGGATCCCAAGGACAGATGATTTCCATCGAATAACCAGCGACAGAGCGCTAGTGGATTAAACGTGAATAAGCTGAAGAGTACGTATAGTATAAGTACCAATCGAACGCAGACATGAACGTAGGAAGCCTGTCGGGGGATCCAAGGTACGAGGTACCACCACACGTGAAATCGAGCTATAGAGAGAATCCCGTTGTTTCGAATCCTTCGGAGTTCTTGGTCAGGTTCGATATTCATATTTCGCGTCATTAATGAGGTAGTTAGGCTAGGGGTGCTTGAGAATGAGAGGAATTCGGGGTTTGTATCTCCGGATTTAGTTTTATCCATGGATACCCAGCCCTTTCGTACTCGACGATTAGCCATGGATGAACTAGTTTGCTCCATGGCTTCAATTCTATCAGTCGTAGCTGTGTACATTCACGGTTCTGGAAGGATTATCGCTATATAGGGGAGTCACGTGACATCAGGGTCGTGTCTGGGCTGTCGCTCGCTGGTCGCTATGATTTTTTGATCGAAACCAAATTCATGCCATAACTGCCGTCATCTTTGTGGGTACCCGAAACGGCTATTTAGTTTGGACGCGAACAACGACGCGTTGATTTTTTCTTTTTCTCTTTGCACCTGAGCAAAGCCACAGTCTTTACAGTTGACCACAGCAGCCATGTCGAACCTGGGCAAGCAGCCCGCTGTGGAACAGTACCATTCGATTGACTTAGAGAATCCTGGCGATATTCCTACCCACTCACCACCCACCAGTCACATGCAGTACCAGCCTATGCCTGATCCCATCTCGGACTCATATTCTGTCCACTCAACAGTCCCTCTTAATACCGGATACAAAATGGATACAATTCCACCAATGCCTGAGCCTTCCGCAGCACGTATAGTTGAACCGTCGCCAAGCTATCTTCCTCGCTATCCTCCGAATAGACAGGACTCCTATGCAGATAGCAATCATAGCGCAGGCGCTAGTGCAGCTGGGACAGGTCCTGGTGGATTTGTTCGTTTGAAAGACCGCGAAAATGAAAAATCAACCAGGCCTCACCATCCTCGAAACCAAAGCTGGGATTTCCTCTCTGGTATTACCAAAGATATTGACGGTCAGTTATCTCCTTGATTCTTCGCTTTTTTTATTCGCTAAAGACTAGTTTGTAGGCTTTGATACCAGAAACGCAAGCCAGGCCCACCTGCAGTTTGCCGAAGGCGACATCCCCAAAAATAGACTTGTTAGGTTCTATACGTATCTACTGAATTTGTCGATTGTCACTCGTTGGTTCCTACATTGTTCCGGTCGTTGGACTTTTGGATTCCGGTATACTACATCACCCTTCCACACCGCACACATTTGGGGCGTATATCTCAAGTGGTGGAGCATCTGGTTTACTGTATGCTGGGTTGGCTGGTGGGCAGCATTGGCAGTCGCGATGGCGATGCCTGTGGTCCTGCGTAATACTCTGGGGTTGTCGCCGTTGGCTTGAGGAGGTATATTGAATGGCTCACGGTACGTTATACCGCGACGAGTATCCCACTCACAGCCTGCTGAACTTTTTTGAAGGCTCTTCAACGCTATATAGCTTTCTTCGCTTGGACCTTAGCTCAATGGATTGCTTTCACGCAACTCATTGTTCAAAATCAGCCTGACCTTGACCCAAATGATCCGGGGGCAGTTGCGCGGCAAGCAGACAATGCCGGCAACCTCCAGTTGATCCAAAAGATTCTATTCGGCCTTATGCTTTGCGCAGCCATACTCTTAGGAGAGAAGTTTGCTATCCAGTGGATGTAAGTAAACATTGCATTAAATCCCACTCTAGAGCTCATTGTTTCCAGTGCGTACAAGTTCCACGAGCGCTCCTATGCGGAACGAATTGCGGCGCAAAGATTCAGACAGGTTGTCTTACAACGTTATACAAATACTCGTCTGAAATTCCTGGTCGAAGCGACACTCTCAAAGACAGCCAAGCGGCCGCCCTTCCGTTTCAACCCCAAAAAACTACTAAGAGGGGTGATTAAGGGGTGAAAGGTGTCGCATCACACACAACAACAGCACTAGGAAACGTTGCTAGCGAGATTGCTGGCAGGTGCGTACACTCTCAGTTGTCCCATCGTAGCCTTACTTAAGCTATGGTTACTTTAGCTCCGTACTTCAACCCAATTCTCCTGCTGCCATGGTTGCCACCGCTCTGTCATCAGCCAACAAAACTCGCTTGGTATGCTCCATACCAACCGGCTTGTAATTTTCTCCAACTAACTTTGAATTCAGCTGGCTCGCAGGATCTTCTATTCATTTGTACAACCTGGGGCAAACACACTTGTCATTACCGATATCGCTCAGTACTTCCCTGATCACGAAATGACTGAAATTGCTTTTGGCATGTTCGATAAGACGGAAACCACGATGCTACGCGAGACGAGGTGGAAATAGCTTGCTTGGAAGTTCATCGTGAACGGCTTGCCCTGGCGAATTCTATGAGGGATATTGATTCGGCTGTGGGCCGGTTGGATAACATTTTGATGAGTTTCTATTTCATCATTGCTGCATTGGTTATCGCTGTGACGCTGGTAAGGAAGCTTTCATCAACCCAACAATTAGTGCCACCGCTAAATTAATATTCGCAGGAAGCGAAGCTCACCACGCTGCTCACTGGCGCTGGCTCACTAGTGCTTGGTAAAAATCTTTGCCCCATTTGAGTAATTAGCAAGCTTACCGTTCCACAGGTCTGTCATGGCTCATTGGTGCATCGGCATCTGAGGTCCTTACGTCCGTTATCTTCCTGTTTATGTGAGCCTCCTTTGCACACATAGCGCGGCAGTGTTATTGACAAATCCAAAGAAAACATCCTTATGACGTTGGAGATCGTGTCGACATTGACAAAGGATCATACATTGTCAAGGAAATGCGTCTTCTAAGCACAGTTTTCATAGACGTAACGCGTGGGTGTCTAGTCCAGGCACCTAATGCTGGGCTCAGCACTCAGGTAAGTGTCGCCAGCTACCCGCAATCGACCGGCTATTAATCGCATATACTTAAAGTTCATCTCGAATATACAACGCAGTGGCCCTATGTCCGAGACTTTTGTTTTCGACGTTGCATACGATACAGAGTTTGAGCAAATAGAGGCGTTGCGCAGTCGCATGCTTGCATTTGTCCAATCTCATCGGCGAGACTACCAGCCGACATTTGATATCGTGGTTTCAGGTATTGTGTTTTCACATGCCTTGGGCGGCCTTGCAGTATTACTCACATTTCTCGAAGATATCCCGGGACAGGAGAAGATGACGTTAAAGGCTGATATCCTGTACAAATCGAACTGGCAGCAAGGGGCACTAAAAAGTAAGATTCCTTTGCTAGGCACTCAGGGTTATAGCCTGATCATTTTTTTTAAGCTAAACGTAGGAATAAATGGATGTGTGCTCTGAAAACAGCCATGGCCGAACTCAAGGTCTACGGTCCAACGGGGGATCCTTCGGCTAAACCAGGACCCACGAAGTACACACAGGTACCATGGGAAGAGGTCAAGGAAATGGAACGGACTGAAATGCCACTTCCTGACCTATCAACTAATGAACCGCGTATACCGCGCGGGGAGTGGTCCTTCACGGATCAGGATGCTATGATCCTAGACCGAAGGCAGGATGTATTTGACGAGGCAGACGATTATAGTTTTATGCCTACGGCCCAAACACGATCTGGGCAGGATCTCCGTCAAAGAAGGATGACTCGAGGAGTTGGAGAAACAGGAGAAGCCATAGAAATGTCTAGGTCGAGAGCATCCATGCCTAGAGCCAGACGTTAATATTGTATGATAATTATATGCCAATCAATCCCTATATAATTTTAGAGCGCTCCGGTTCGTTGCTGTTTACAGTGTTCAAAGTCACGTGTGAAACCTAAAAAGGGTTCCATAACTGATCTTAGTCTGACCCACTCCACAACAACAAACATCTCCCCCTCGACTCCCTCATCATGCATCGCCGAAAATCTCAGGTTTCTGTAGAGCTTCTGCATGCCCCGCTCTCCAAACGCGACGATAACAAGGTCCCCACATCAATTCGCGTTGACCGAAAACCGCCGAAAGCTCGACCGTCGCTTATGATGGTGAGCGTGGAGATACCAGTCAAAGGGTCGTCTTCCTCCAAGTTGAAGAACAAGGTCCAAGACCAGAACGTGGAACCTACCCCAGAAAATGAGGATAGAACACTCAAGCGCAAAAGGAGTATATCAGATCCAACAAATAATAGCATCGTAGACACGAAAAAGAAAGGCCCTGAGCGAGGGCAGTCGAACAAGAAGGTCAGAAACCTATTCAATTTTCATTCCACGAGCCACTGACGAGATTCTTTATTGGACTGGACCGGATGGGGAACACAGACATCTGTCCAAAATAAGCCCGCTGAAGTTGTGGTGCCGCTTCCGCAGCCAAGGTGGATATCCATCTCCACGGATGTGTCATACGATGAGATTATGCAAAGGATGCAGGTCTGTGAAGCTTTCCCATCAGTTCGATCGTCGAACAGTACTTACAAACCTCCAGTTGAGGGAATTCTTAGCCAGGTTCCAGCCGTTGACAAAGCTTGCTCAAGTCCATCTGGATACTTTGTCCCGGATATCTATTCCGACACGTCAATACATCCCTAGAGTTACTCTAAAAGCTGTCCTTTTGGCGCTCGTGGATCTAGTAGGAGCTGATGCTCCGCCCAAGCTGCGGCAAGGATGCCAGACTGCACTTCGGCACATTCGGAATGCTAAAGGAGACCTTGCCATAACTTGGGACGCCCTTTCCGAGCTACGCGAGACTTGTTACTCTGAACTTCCTAATCCGGATCACCCACCTATTACTGATAGCGGCGTGGTGGATGACGAAATTGAAGATGAGAATGAAGACCAAGGCAGAGTTACCCGCCAAGCATCACGACTTTCTCGAGCCTCTCAACCATCCCCACCTCCCAAAGATGATTCGTTTAGCTATCAATTAGTTTGTGGAGGACAATTCCTGCCAATTTTGGTATTTCTGGCCGAACTAGCTCTCCAAACACCCAGTGTGCGCGCCGATGTAGATTATGGTATGCGCAGCTTATCTGTCGCAGCACATAAAACGCATACAACCAAGTTGGCCGAGGAAAAATCTCGTTGGAACGACCAGCGCCAAAAGTTTGCATCAGTGCTTACCGCGCTTCAGTCCACCCGGTCCCAGGAAAAAGAAGCTGCTAATGCGCAAGGTACACGCACACGGGGTTCACCGACCGCCGCAAAAATCAAATATCAAATCCAAGGTAAGCACGCTTCCGCAAATTTTGGTTGCGCTGTCCCAACTCATGTGGTTCTAGCGAAAGGCTGCTGATGCCGATCATCAACGCATACTGCGAAAGCTATCGATTTCATACAATTTAGAGCTCCGTGCGTGTGCTGGCAGGGGGACATACCTTGGGTCAGATCAATCGGGAAGACAATATTTTGCTCTTGCACTGGCTCCCAAATCGACACGCAACGAAAACCGATGGGATTATTGGTCTACATTTATTTCTTGCTGGGGACCAGAGGCTGATGGAATGGACTGTCGCTGGTATGGTTTCGACGACCCATCCGAAATCAGACTTTTGGCCAGCGTACTAGAGCATGGGATAGGGCGGGGCCCGAGTCTCGTAAAGGACAAAGATCCTCTTATCAAATCACTGCTTAGTTATGCAGAATTCCTAGATGATCGTATCACGATCGAAGATTAGTCCAGCAATATAATTATTGTTTATCCCAATATGTATATTCTTCTTTGACCATCCTAATAGATCATGTTAATAGCACCTTACACGACTGCCACTTTGCTGTGATCACTCTCAGTAGTCTTGGTTCAGATGGAATTCAACAACTTTATCGCGATTATTATTTATGAACCACCCAAAAAACTCAAATCAATTTCGTGATTATCGCATGTTCTTGTGATCAGTGTTCCGAGCCTGATCCCAAGGACAGCCGCTAGGATATGTTCACACTGAGGTAAAGCGAACCAAGTTAGTGAGCCTGTTTGATGTCGATGGTTGAAAATGGATTTATCGGACCAACCATTTGCCCTTCCACGGACATAAGAAGCCGCGTAAGGTAGGTCTCACATGAACACCAGATTGTGGCAATTCCTGGATCTAACACAGTGGTGTCTATGCTGTTTCCCTCATCCTTGACATCAATTCGAACGTCCATAAGGTCAAGAAAAACGTGATGTACGCCGTTGGAGCCGGTCACTTGGATGAATTCTCGGTTTTGATGCACCAGCCGGATAACTAACATGAGATAAGTAGGGAAGCAAGCACAAACTTCCCTATTTAGGCGCGCAGAAGAAACAGCTTTCTTAGGGCTTACCCTTCCCTCTATCTATCAAATTTAATGCCTCGAGGAATGTATGCTGAAAAATTCTGTGAAGCGACACCACCATATCTTCTTTTATATATAATATTGGTAAGCATTTGCTTCACTTTGAGGAAAGGGCTCACGTTCTCCACAATCTCTTATTTCTGATATAATGGCATTTGCTATTTGACTTGTAGCGGGGTCCATGGTAGGATCTTATTGGATCGCAAGCGAGCCAAAAATTTCCTCAGTGACGTTTGACGATCGTAATCTCATTGCTCTACAGCTTTAAGCGCCCACAACATGAACAAGCTCTCACTGGTTCCGAGTTGAAACTTGCCTCAACATGGAGAAAGTTACAATCTGTATACATAAATGACTATCTACATGCACTTAGACATACTTCACAATCTCTTCCCTTTATGTCTGTTATCAGATTTTGCGGCGAGAGCCTCCTGTGCAATAAGATGAATAATTGTGTAAATTAGCCTCAGTCTTCAATCTTCTCTACCCTAAACAATAAGTATGCCCTGTGACTCACGATTGAAGGCAGTTCTCTTGGCATCTATCAGGAGGACAAGTCGCGGAGTGGAATTGGCTAAACACACAAAGCGGGTCGTTGCAATCCAACTGCAACGGAACATAAACAATGCTATCAAAAGATGAAGTAGCACATTGAATAATAGGCTTACTGCGTTTATTTTTACTCTATAGACGTGCTCGCATCTGTATCTATGACGAGTCTAAGTAACTGAACCATTGGATTAGAATATTGATACTTGATAACTTACTTTACCCACTCGACAAGGTCAAAGCACATTTTAACGCTTTGTTGGCGTGTAAATGGATGCTCGTGTATGCGTTTACTTTCTCATCCACTTCAAATTTATACTTGTCGGAACAATCCATACTGTATTAGTTAGACAGGATGCAAACGTTTAAACATTCTAACGTGCCACACGGTCCGTCTCCTGTATGCACCGCGTGAGTAATGAAATTAGAACACTGTAGACATAGACCCTACTCATCAGTGGATTTCGTGACGGTCTTGATCTGCGAGTCTCCCTTGAGTGGGTTCATTGAGTTAGCAAGGGCTCCGACTCCAAGCCCAGCTGCTATATCAGGTAGACGAGATCTACTGATCAGGCTTGAAAACTTGGTTACCTCCTTCTGGAGCTAAGATCTTCATGGTAAAATCCTCATAGCTATCACTAGATAAAGGATAATTTTGCTACGGAACTTGGAGGTCGTAAAACTTATGAGCCGATCTAGCCGGAGTCCAATCGATTGTCACATATAGCAGTCGTTACGGCGTTTATATCCCTCTGATTCACTGCGTACAACTCAGCATGAGTCCCAAGGGCTTATACTACCAAATATCCTGCTTTATTCTCTGCGGGCTCCGTAATTTATATCATGATTTTATTCGGTTATCACATAAATTCAAGTTGGCACTTTATCTTACTCGGTAGATACATGACAATAAAGCCTTGGCCGGCCATGCGATCTTGCTCGGTGGCGTGGCCTTGGTAACAACTGCCCCTCAAGCCCTTGCCGCCGTTTTACTGTTCTCAGAGCTCTTTCATATTGTCTACTACCCTATACTGCTGTGTACTCATCCGGAAAAAAATCTAGCTTAAGCGCAAGTACGGTGCAACCCAATTGCAAAAATACGGATCTTCTGGACAAGAAATGCCGCGCTTTATATGCGGATGGTTGGTAGAGTCTCAGTACCGTTTTTGTCAACACGCATTTCTAACTCACCTCTGCGTGTCTTCCAGATACGTTCTCTGTGTTCTTGGTATCAACGCTTGAACCACCCCCCCCCAGGGGACATAATGCGGACTTTCCGTACTTTTGAGGTTCACAATGAAACTGAAGGATCCTCTTACAGCTAATCCCAATATATATTTCATGTCTTGTAGATTCGTGCATCTCCACTAGAGGTCCAGCAACCGAGAGTTTGGCATGGTTTCCAAATAAATATATGGTGCATGAAAGATGCTCGTATTTCAGTGGCCCGCTGTAAGCTCTAGAATCGTAAACACTTTCTCTCATCTTTTATAATTATGAGGGTGTTGTTTAATGATAACATATCTATATCCTCTCTCACATGGCATGTATTGTGATTTGCGTGTATGTGCTACTACCATGAGGATACTGTTGCAACAGCAACAGTTGCGCATGTTTCCTATGGCTGTTTAGTGCTCATTTCAGCGAGTTATCAATTACTCGCATACATAGGGAATAACTTTGTCAGACCCTCAGTTAGAAATGCCTTAAGCCACTGCAGGTGTGGAGGATCAAAGCGCTGCTCCTAATGGAATTTAATACACTTCGGTTAGTCGGAGTGCGATTTATATCACGTACAATGCATATATTTGACGGTCCACCATAATCAGCATTCTTCAATACACAGGAGCATACGTTGCTTCTTGGTTGCTGTCCCGGCGGTTGTTTCAACAATGCTCAACCCCATTCCTACCGAGGCCTAAACAGTCATTATGGTTGAATGCACCCTTCATAATGCCTGCATTGATAATTCGCTGATTGAAGGGAATACTAGAGCTAGTATAGTACATGCATCCAGCAGCATGTTGAATTCAGATAAATCAGTAAGGATTCGTTACGATAGGAGCTTGGCAACTCCTTTCGTAAGTGTAGTCACGACCATTAACATTGGTTTCATGGTTACCATGGTCGATAGGTTGCTACTCCTCGGGCACAATGTTTGGCGGACTAAATGATATTTACGCGTTCTCTTGATGCATAGTTTCAGTATATTTATATTCAAATACTACCACACTAGAAGTTTGGGATCTATTACTGAGATGTATTGCATCTTGCTAGATCCACTACAGACTTCCACATGGGCTGATTACAATTAATCATTTAATATAGATTTCCGGCGTTCTTTATCCCCATTAGGCCAAATTATTACGATTCGGCACCAGCTTCCCTATAGGTGATTTAGATGTAAATTCCTCTGGCACGAAGAGTGTTTCTCCGTTGCCACGTAGATGCCCAGAGAGTACTTATAATGACCATCACATTGGGGAAACAAAGACTCCTACCAATATCTGCACCAACACCCTCAACCAGGTCGGAATCTCTTACGATGAAGGCAACAAAAGTTGTTCTCCTGGCTGCTTCATTTGGATTAGCACAATGCGCTGATTGGGTTAACTTCAAGTCGGTGAAGTATCTTTTTGTCTTGTAAGTAAAAACTCCATTGGTCCGGAATTCAATTATTGAGATCGACTCATAACCCCCTCAAAGTGGTGATTCTTACTCCACAGTTGGTTTTCGGAGCACCTCTCCTGTTCCGAACCCAACCAATCCTATTGGGCTCAAGTATCCAGGGACCACCATTACAAAGGGCGAGAACTGGGCTGGAGTCCTCACCACAAAGGTTAACGAGTCATTGATTCTCACCTGGGACTATGCTGTCAGCGGACAACAAGTCACCGGAGTCGTAAAACAAATTGGAGAACAGTTTATTCCCACAGCAGGAAAACGGCCTTCATGGTGTCCTTGGAATGCTACGAACTCACTTTTCGTTACTTGGATCGGTATCAATGATATCAAGTTCGTCTATCTCATCCAAATCTGCTGTTTTGAGTACTGATCTTCCTATGATTCAGCCGTGGAGTTGTGAGTGAGCGGCTGCCAATGCTATTTGGGCTTCAACACGATTTGTACCAGAATGGGGCCCGTAATTTCTTGTTCCTAAACCTCCCTCCTTTCGACCGTGCACCAGGTGTGTTTTAACCATATTACTGCGGGATCTGTCTTACCCAGCTCGCTACTTATCTTTCAGGTGCGGGCTACAGTCAACAAGTCAAGGGCGAGATCGCCAAATGGAATACTGCCCTTCCTACACACATTGCAAACTTCACTGCGACTCACAAGGGTGCGACTGCATTCTTATATGATACACAAGTACTGTGGGACGAGTTTTACGCAAAGCCGGATGCATTCAACATAACCAACCCTGATACAATTAAGGGAGGGCTGTGGTACGACGAGTATCATCCTTCCACAGAAATCCAGAGAGTTATTGGACAAAGGGTTGCCAAGTTCTTAAAGTCTAAATCTCGCTAGAAAATATATGTATACAGCACGTAATTTTTTTTCCAATCTGATCATGCTTTCGTTGCGCTGGAATGGAAAGTGTGGGTGCATTTAGCCAGGCGCCAAGATTGAGTATGAAACATATATGGCAGATTTGAATCATTCATGTCCAAGCCAAGCGGCGCCGTTTTTCAATTGCTTATACAAGCACATATGTCTACTATTATGTAACTACTATCTCGGAGCTTGCTGTTCCGTCATCAGGCTTGATTGCACCATTCATAAGAATTGTTGTCTAAAACATAACTTGGCGAAAAGCCACTTTCACCCTTTAGGATTGCATGTCAGGGGACGAACCTATTTCCAGCGCACAGGTCGCACAACAGCGCAGGCAATATGGTATAGGACTTCTGCTGTTACTTATTGTAGTTCTGGAGTGGACTGGCTCCAATTTCTTGACGCAGGTGAGTCCTCGTGAATTTCGGAAGTCATTTTTGGCTCATCTCTGTGGCCGAAGAATCTCTTTGAAGATGGCTACAACAAACCCTTTTTGTCAGTCGATGTTTATATTGCCATTTTTGACTCACCCTCACAGTGTAACGTATATGAACACGGCCTCGTTTGCACTCTACCTAATACCGGCTTTGGCCAAGCATGCTCTTGGGGAAAGGAACTCTGCAAAAAGAGACCATGTGTAAGTAGAGTGTACATCCTCTAGCAAATTATCTTATCTTATCCGAATGTAGAAGGGAGGGATACCAGGCACTGGTTGATGACGATGAGTCTGGAGTAAACGATGAAGTCAGTATTCTCATTGAAATAGGACTCAAATAGCCTTTAAGCATTCTTTAACAGTGTTCTACCGACCCAGAAGTGACCACCCCCACGAGAGATTCTCCGCTGACTGTTCCGGAAACTGCCAGACTTGCGTCAATATTTTGCGTATTTTGGTTCGCTGCCAACTGGACTGTGAACGCATCGCTAGGGTTTACGAGCGTCGCCAGCACGACTATCTTGTCCAGTATGAGTGGTGCGTTGTGCGCCATCACGATTGATAAAGAAACTGACTGTAAACAGGGTTTTTTACGCTTTTGATTGGTCGTGCGTTCAGTGTTGAGACGCTGAACCTATACAAACTCGGAGCAGTGATAGTAAGGTTGGTTTCAAATCGTAAACTTGCGATTCCTTTCAAACATTTTAGGGTAGTTTTGCTGGAAGTGTGTTGGTTTCTTTGGCGGATAGTCCCGGGACAGAATCCCCCATCACCGGTAGCCCGAGATTCAACTCTGGCCACTCTCATCCTCAAGCCATCGTTGGTATGCCTTCCGCGGATATTTAAGTGTTATTAAACTGAATCATCTCTGTCCAGGGGACTTTCTGGCGCTTGGCTCGGCCTTATTTTATGCTCTATATGTCGTCCTGCTGAAAGTACGGATCGGTGACGAATCCAGAATTAATATGCAGCTCTTCTTCGGATTTGTTGGAATCTTCAACGTTCTCGGGTTTTGGCCGATCGGGGTGCTCCTACATTATACTGGAGTTGAAATGTTCGAGCCTCCGAGTTCAAGGAAAGCCTTGTATGCCGTTCTATTGAATGTGAGGGTTTTGTTTATCTGCCTGAAGTGCTGCTGACCAGCGCGAATACACCCCAGATGTTCATTACCCTATCTAGCGACTTCATTTACGTGGTAAGTGTTTTGAATATCTTTCCAAATGTCCGCCGAAATAAACCTCCTATACCTCTTACTAGCTGGCGATGCTTAAAACAACCCCTTTGGTTGTTACCGTTGGATTGAGTTTGACCATTCCACTTGCCGTTGCTGGAGACTTGTTCTTAGGGACTTCAACTTCGGCTCAGGCGATTGTTGGGGCAACGTTGGTTCTTTTTGCTTTTGTGTGATTGGACTGGGAGATCGAGAGGAAGCGTCTGGTAGTACCGGAGCCCTTCATAACGAAAGCGATAGAGGAAGGCCGACTGAAAGGCATGATGGGCAACGTCAAGTCCCACCATTTAGTCACCTTCAAGATGACGAAGATCTCCGAAAATCAGTCGAAGCAATATTTGCGTCAAGACGAGAACAAGCTCGACGAATCAGACGGGAGTCCGGCCGAACAGAGTCTGGAACTACCCAGGAAATAAACAACCAAGGGGGCACAAGTGGCGGATCCAATCTACTTGAACGTGGTCGAAGCCGAACTCGCAGTGGAACTTTCAGACGGGAGAGAGTATCCGGCAGCCTTCGAAGATCTCAGGAACGACGGACGAGGTCAAGAACTGGGCGGAAGAGTAGCTCAGAGCGCGATGATGCCAGTCGCGGAGATTTCCGAGCGCAGGGATGGAATTACGACGAAGCTCTTTTGTCGGACTCTGAGGAAAATACAGAAGTATAGTAGCGGTATAGTGGTTAATCTCGCTTGGTCTTGATTTCTTGTAAATTAACATTGTTTTTGGCTGTCGGGTCCGATGATGTCATACGCGTGATCAAATATTTTCAATCTCATACCTTTACCCTCTTGTCCATTGCCCACATGAGCTGGGGGCTAAGACTTTCTCGTGCCAAGTCACTCGCGTCTCCAACGCGCTTTCGGTATTTTCTCTCGCAGCCCGATTTCAGCCATGTAGCACGGAATCATCTTTCAAATGGTATGATCATTCAGTGGTAGCTGCTTTTTCTTATACACCAACAATCGATAACGATCTGAAGGGCACCATCCCTTTACTAAGCCACGCCTTTTGACTGGGGTCTTTGTGGCTGGTGGCTCTTGGTACTTACTGGGCCCCGGATCGAATTGCGACGAAGTAAGGGAGCATCCGTATCGTACTACTACCAATCCAAAGGAATCGCCCGATACTCCAATACGGAAAGACACCCAAGTATGTCTGCGGTCAATGATACTGGTTAGAAATTGCATTAAAGTTTTTTCAAAGGGCGAATCCGTGTTCACGTTTGATGGAGAGTCGACCCTCTCGGCTGCCCTCGCAGCTCTAACTTCATGGACGTGGCCAGAGGCCTTTGAATGGCTTCAAGATCGTGCTAGCATCCTAATACTAGAATTGAGCCGAGCCCCGGGTTCCCTATGGAGTGAAATTGTGGATTCGCCTCCCAGTCCTCAAGATCATCCGGAATATGACTGGGAGGCGGAGGTACGACTAGGAGATGAATTGTGCATTGCCGAACGGGCGTTCCTTCGCAGTCGACGACGAAAAATGCGAGCTGCATTTGCTAGGTTATTCGGCGTACCCATTCAAGAGATAGACGAACGCGATCTTCCTATTGTTGCAATTGCAGCTTCAGGCGGAGGTAAGCCATGAGTTTCGCATCCCCGTTCAACGGACTTTAAGTGATACATTAGGGTTTCGTGCAATGGTGAATACCTCTGGTGCTTTGAAAGGGGCTGAAGATACTGGTATCTTGAATTGTACTTCATACATTTCAGGTATATCGGGTAAGTAGAATGGACAACTAGATGAACCAGGTCTCAACTATTGTAGGGAGTTGTTGGGCTTTGGCGATGATGTATAGTGGCGTTGTCGGAAGTCCGTCTCCATCCGAGGTTCTGAAACATCTCCGATCTCGCATTCAGGTTCCTTACCTAGATATGAGGAACTTCGATATTATCATCACCCCTCCTTTCAATAAAGTATGCAAAGTGTCATCCATATGCTGAACGGGCTAACTCAACCGCCCGTACAGTACCTCCTGGGTGGAATCCTGCATAAAGCGACTGCTCCTGAATGGGGCAATGTCTCATTGACAGGTATTATCGCCATTTACTTCAGCCACATGCGAAAGCTCTAAGACTTGTATACATAGACATTTATGGAACCCTTCTCTCGGCGCGTCTCTCGTCCCGAGGACGCAAAGAAGTTAGATCCTCATTGTCTATCTTTACATCAATTCCGTCGATTCGTTGACGATGGGTCTTATCCAATGGTGCGTGTTGATAAATGGACAGGCTCAGTGCCTCATACTCTATCCAGCCCATCATGACAGCCATATCTAGACATCTTAGACAGGATTTGGAAAGCCAAGAAGTCGAAGCAAAGAGGCAGGAACGAAGGTCTTATGGACCAACTCGGCGGTTAAGATTGAGGAAAGAGGCTGAAGAGCTGGAAGCACGAGCACGTTGGCTTTGGTTCGAGTGGTCACCATACGAAGTTGGATGTGACGAGCTAGGAGGTTCGCTATCTCCCTTATCTCGTTGAAACCCTCTCTTTTCCTAATAAAGCTGCATATGCGTAGCCTGGATACCATCCTGGGCCCTGGGGCGGCGATTCGAGAATGGTCGCAATGTTGAGAGACGGGTAAGTATATCACTCCTTCTGTGAAATGATAAACTCATGCCTACCTAAAAGCCTGAAATAAGCTTGACCCTTCTGTCGGGTAGGTGATTACGCAGATGCACCCTACTCTCTCATTAACTGGTACTTTTATAGGATCTTTGGGTCGGCGTTTTGCGCATCCTTACAACACGTAGGGCGACGGGAAGTTTGCTATTTTGTATTTTCGCTTATCAGTTTAATTTCTTTCAGTATTTCCTCGAAGTTAAACCGCTCCTACGTGATTTACCTCTACCTATCTTCAACTGGCTTAACAATGTCCTCGTTGAGAAAGAGAAGGAGTTTGACGTCATTCACCCAGTTCCACCAACCGGTCTTCCCAACTTTGTCAAGGGGCTCGAGGATCAATTAAGATACGGGAGCCCTGATGGCATCACAGAAACCGAGACCTTGCGGTTTATGGTGAGGATGACTTTCTCCATCGGTAGTTTACTATCGGTGTCATGATGTCCTTAGGGCTGACACGCTAAACTCACGTGGCAACAGGATGCCGGCGCCGAATTAAACATCCCATACTACCCTCTATTACGCCGTGGGTAGACTGCATTATTGCGTTGGATGCGAGCGCGGACTCCCAGGTAAGGAACAACCAATCAGCGATTTCAAGTCGAGTTGATTTGACCTTTGCCTATCTAAGGATTTATGGTTCACTCGCGCCGAAGGTAGGTGTAGAAAATTCGTTAGCACCGCTTATTTCTAACCGAGGGTGGGTTCCTGGGGCTGCTTAGAGTACGCCGCCCGTCGAGGACTACAAACATGGCCAAAAGCCCGTTGGCCCAAGATCTTGCGACCCACAGTCCGGGGCTCGGATGTCCCAGTGCTCAGTGTCAAGACTCAAGGATACCAAACGATAGCGAAGGCGAACTACATTGGCATCACAGCTCCTATGGGAACGTGCCACAATGGTCCATCAATGGTAAGGCGATGCTCGGAACCGGGCCAAAGACCGAGACCCGACTCTCACAAAAAGGAGACCTTGGACGAATCGGTGATAGAAGACCAAACCCTCGAGTGCCTACGTTTTGGATAGGCTCTGATAATGGTCCTCGCGTGTGGATGAGGACCTGGCTTCCAGAGATGGTATCGGCATTGTATACGTGAGCCCGAATTGCCTTCTATATAGATACTGGCTATTCGTCTTGTATGCTTTTTCACCTTTGCATTTACACAGATGCCACTAATCCCCGAAGAAGTTCAACGTAGGTATGGTGGGATTTTTGGGATCCAATGGTTGTCTCGACCTGGCGATTCGAGCTACAACATGAGACTGACAAACTATTGGCTACGGCCGAGGTGTTCGTCACGTTGTTCAGCCCAGTATAACAATTCCATGGACTGATACCACACGGTGTGATGAACTTTAAAGATGGTCACCAGAAAATCGCACGCGTGCTCAAAGTGATGTGGATGCGGAAACGCAATGCCCGTCTTGAGAGAGAACAGCAGAAATGGAAAATGATTTCGATCGACTAGTAGAATGTACTTCGTGATCTACACTTAGAAACTCTTCCCAATATATACCGAGACTCAGGGCTATGGCAGCTGCTCAAAGTGATGTGGATGCGGAAACGCAATGCCCGTCTTGAGAGAGAACAGCAGAAATGGAAAAATGATTTCGATCGACTAGTAGAATGTACTTCGTGATCTACACTTAGAAACTCTTCCCAATATATACCGAGACTCAGGGCTATGGCAGCTTAGCCAATCACTTATATGCGCCCCTATCTTTAGTTGGAATCCTCTCAAGCGGATACAGTTCTGGTAAAATTCACTTTTCATTTCAGTAAAAGAAAGCACAATTATACAGCTTTCAAACCAGATAGTAAAGCAAGAGAGTGTCATGCAGTTCGAAAACACCAAATTGAAAATCAGACGCAAGGGAAACTACCGATTCGAGTATGGCCAGTGTCAACCGCGCCGCGAGTACCAGCCTTAGTTTGCAATTTCAGCCACGTTCCCCAGTCTCCTTATGCACAGTCAAGTGTCCCGTACAACCAAGGGTTACCGCGTGCATCGCGTGCTCTGTGGTTGGGAATGGGCTCTGCCCAGTTACCAAAAATGAGAGAATATCCCTAGTGTCCAGACTTCTGCCGGCGGGGCGGTGTACGGCAGGTTTTTGAGTATCTCTGGGCATGCAAATCAACAAAATCAATTTGTCCGCTATATATGAATGTGAGAAACATATTCTCACCAGGCGACGCAAATGTAACAGTTCCAAAGAAGGTATTGTATGTAGGGGTGGCTTGCGCACATCACGAATCACCGCACTTCCAAAATCGATAAACTTGACCTGGACCAATGTCAGCCGCCGCGAAAAAATTGGAGAGAGTTGACACACACCTTGAACTCACGATCAATAACCAAGTTCTCATCCTTGATGTCACGATGTGTTATTCCGATCGAATCTAGGTACCAAACCGTCTCCGCGACTTGGGCAAAGATGTACTTGGCTTGCCCCTCGGACAGGCGTTCGTGCTGCTCAATACATTCAAATAAATCATATGATGCTCTACGCGGCATTTGAGGGCGCGTCGCAGACAATGGAAGCGATCCACGGGGGCCAAGGGGTATTTCATTCTGAGCTGAAGACGAGGACATGCGCCGCATTGTAGGAATGCTCGGCATCGAGTTTGATGCTGCAAGTGGACGAAGCGGTGAGCTGTGTACAGGTGCATATGGTGATATCGACTTTGCTTTTGTTACGTCGACCGGTGAAGACTCGTCGCTGATATCGACATGCTCCTGTCCCTTGTGTTTGTTTTTTACGTTCTTCGACCAAGGAGATCCATGTAATTCTTGAACCTAATTAAAATTAAGCGCTTGGATTAGCGCATTCGCATGGAAAAATAAATCACGGCATTACCAGATAGAAATACACCGCGTCCTCGTAGAGCCCATAGAAGCGAACGACGCCGGGATGTTCCGCGAGCTGCAATACAACAGCCTCAAGAGGCACAATGTCGTTCTTATAATCACGAATAAGCCCACGCGTTGGGACCAAGCGACGATTGATGAACTTGACTGCGACTTGCGCATTCGTATACACGTTGCGTGCGCCAAGTACGAATCCATACCCCCCTGAACCGAGCTCAGTCTCGAGGCAGTATTGTCGGGCGAAGCTTGCCTCCAGTAGATATCCCTCGGGAAAATACTTTGGGAATCGGGATACTCCCTGTATCTGTAACCGTAACAAGTCGGATGCACTTAGCTCGCGAGGGACCGACGCAGACTTGACTGTCGAGAGCTTCAAATTGAGTTGCCGAAATTTCCCAACAGATGGGCTAAGAGGCAGATTAGTGCCCCAATTGTCACGTTTAGACACCGTTTCTCCAGGAGTCAATACCGACAATGGCAGTGTTTGCAAACTAGGCATGTATGCGCCACGATTCAGTTCACTGATAGGCACTGACGCAAAAGATGGCTGGAGGTGGGGCGGAGGAAGAGGAATACTCCTGCGCGGGTATTTCTTGGTGGAGCTCCTTGAAAAGTTCTCATGAGAGGACGGACGATTTGACACGGGGTGTTGCTGACGTGCTTGAGAGTTGTTAGGAGAAGGAATTAGCTCGGCGCTAGAGCTGTGAGCTTTACTGGCTTTCATTATCTTTGGGCCAACGATAATGTGCTCGCCACCGTGACCATCGTCGGCGAAGCTATTTCCTTGACTCTTAGAATAACTGGTTGAAAAGTAGGAATTCGAGTTCAATTTCGTGTCATCTTCGATTATGCCAAGTCCCAAGTCAAGTCCAAGACATGATTCTTCAGAGGGGGTAAGAGTTGAGACAGAGTGTGCAGATAGTATGCTGTCTTCTTCAAAAGGGGCGGTGATATCCATCCCGTGGTCTTCGTCATCAACAACTTCGACACGACGACGCAGATCTCGAGCTAGCGGGCTGGGCAAAGGAGAGACTTCTTGCTGACGAACGGCATCGAGTAATCCTGGGCTTTGTCCAGAGCGATAGTTGCAAATACTTGGCAGTATGAATGAAAGCCCCTTAGCCTTGGTACGAAAGCCAGGTTTCGATACGGTCGCGGATGGGTCATTACGCAACTCAGGCTTGGAAACGGTAGAACTCTGAATAAATGGATCAAAAGAAAGATCAGATTTTGTAGGAGAAAGCGAGGGTGATTCCAATTCACGGAGCGGAGATTTTTGGGGAACAGAGGTAGCAGGGGACATCTCTAATGTAGGCGTCCAGGGAGACAGGAATGAACTTTCAGACATATTATCGTCGGCACGAATGGACGGAGAAGGAGATATGCTTAGAGGCGAGATAGGAGGAACGTCCAAGTCGCCGCCGTCGACAAGAACGGAGAACGAAGAACTACGCGAAATGCCTTCCTGGCTACCACGGCGATAGTCGTGCATGGCACAATCTTCAATTGGCTTATGTGGCCCCTGACGGACGTTATCGAAAGTAACAGGAAGGTTATCACGGTCGCTAGAGTCCATGGTGCGGCTTGTGTCTCTTGTCCGGGTGTGCTGTACAATAATCAAATTAATACAGGAAGGAAAACAGTAAAGCTACGTACACTTGGAGTGCGCTTTTGAAGAGCAATAGACGCCCCCACTCGGTCGGACAGTGGTCGTCGATGACGAGAGTTTTAGGAGCAGGGGCTATATAAAGAGAGCCCGCCAAGTTGATTAGCAACTCATAAATCAGGGGTGTTCGATGATCCATGGAGGGTCTTCATCAGCGACGCGGTGTTCGTCAGATGACCGTTCAAATAAATACCGCCAGTCGTGTATGCGTACCAATTAACTTATTATGTCAGCTCGGGGGTAGGTTGAAGATCCCCCTCGATTTTCGACCATTGAGTTCTGTTTCTCACTCATGACATCAACCTAGTCCCTGATACTCAGTGCTATACGATCCCTCTAGAATTGTTCACAATATATTCTACCTGTGGGTTCCGGGTCGGCTTAAGGCCACCATCCGCATTCCGGATCCATGCATACCCAATCATTGGCAGCGATCCTGCCGCTGATGTTAGTATATGTATATACGTTAGGAAATCCTTACACGTATGCAATATTCACAGGCTGTCACAATAAAGAGGGAATCTACCGAGAATAAAAATAGCTCTGCATTCAATGGCTCATGGGGGCACTGTGCCGTGATGGATGTAATCCTCGAGGCGATCCATGTCGCCTTTGTTTGTCAGTCTCGTCATTGATTACCAATCTCTCAGGCAGTAGATGAACCTTTCTTGGCATTACTCTTTGCGCTCTCGACCACCTCCTAGACAACGACTCGAAAAGAAACTTGAATACGATGGTACATTTACATGCGTTAGGACTGCTTGCTTCTGTGTCTGGACTGCAGCTGGTCGCTGCACAGGGTGCTTCCCAGACATACGCGGCCACGCTTGCGGGCTTGTACAATATGCCGACATCTACCGTACTTCCTTTCCCTAGTAGCACTATTCCAGCGCCCACTGCGCAGGCATTTATTACTTCCGGGGCCTCTTCGGACGGCCTCGGTTGGTCACTGTCCAAGGGGCGTCTTCAAAACGGAGGAGATAACATGGCATTCGTCGCCGATCCCTTTCCCTCGGCTTCGTTGGCCAAAGACCCAGACGTCTCGGCATCTGCGTATGCCGAGCCTGTACTTCGGATAACGTATCCTGCTGGTAGTTATTCAAACCACACGGGAGGCGGTGCGTGTTAGATAACCATTGCTGTGAGAAACGAAAATACTGACCGCAGCCGCGTCATTTTTATATGCCAGGTGCCCAATTCGTTCAGCTATGGAATTCAACTTCTAACTTTCAGAGCATGGTACTCAGCTATGAGGTTGCTTTTGACGCCAACTTTGACTTTGTCAAGGTTAGTCCACTGTCCAACATCACCCACGAACCTCTCCTATTTTTGGAACATTGAGAGTCTGGGGGCGCTAAATATACTACTGTCAACAGGGAGGTAAGCTTCCGGGGTTGCGGGGCGGGCCAGATATTTTGGGATGCTCGGGTGGGAAGCAACTACTGGGAGTGATTGTTTCAGCACGCGGTACGTGTTTTCATACTTGTGCTCTAGGCATAGTTGGCCTAAGAGTATTGGCACAGCCTTATGTGGAGGACCAACGGCAATGGGGAAGGTACGAACAAGAAAAAAAGCAAGTTCGGCTCCTGATTATGTTTATCTAGTTTACGCGTACATACGTCCCGTCAATGGGATCTGCGACTCTAGCCTTGTTCGATGCAACGACGATTTTGGCATTTCAGTGAATCGGGGTACGTAGTGTTAAGTCGATCTTTGCCCTCGGTACCGATGATCATGAACTATCCCCACAGGTTCTTTTGCATTCCAGTCTGGAACTTGGAACAGAATCACTATGCTGGTTCGATTGAACAGCCCTGGTAAGCTTGCTTCATTCGTCTTCATCGTGTTGTGGGGAATTAATATCCCCTCCACAGAGAACGTGGCTAATGGCCAACTACAACTGTTGTGGGTTTTCTCGTCGCCTGTGATAATCACCTGCGATCTAACCACGCCTATCGATACGCAGCTACAACGATCTACTCGCCCTTTCATACAATGGGATACAGTATCGTAACTCGGACCGTATCAACTCGATCAGTGGCTTGTTCTTCTCGTGCGTAGAATCCTATTGTTGTTTGTCGATCCAAACACAATTCACTGATTATCGTTGCTTCTCCCCTCGTGAACAGTACCTTCTTTGGCGGTAAGATCTACCGTTTCTTTTCCGGTGCCCCTTTTTCTAAGCCCTTGTCTTTTTGTGAACCAACAGGTGAAGACTCCTCATGGGCCTCCCCAAAAGAACAGCACACCTACTTCCGTAACATTCGAATGTGGGGATCGGACGCCCCATCAAATATGACCGGGAATAGGATCAACGCGGCCTCGTCCATAGCCGTAGGCTTCCCGGTCTGGCTACCGATTTCGGTGGGCGTCATGTCAGCCTTTGCTGGTGCTCTGTTTGTACTATAAAGGGACTTGGCTTTTGTGTGCTATGATGAACGTTCAGAACTTTTTCCGATTAATGCTTCCATAAGACTTTGCCTAATTCACGGGTAGCCCAACTAGACTTTTTGGCAATGTATCCGAACACTGGACTTTGATTGACTGGCTGTATATATAACTCTCACGCTCATTCAATGTGACGGTTTTGGAGTTACATTCGGACACATACGCATGGAGTAATCTCGAGAAAACCACAACTCGCCTTGCGCCCTCCGGTGAAGCTCACTTGCGGTACCTGCTCGGTAACGTAGTGAGATACTAAAAAGAAAAAAGCCGAAGACCATGATGCGTACCACAAGGTACTCTTGCGATTCCTCCGCATTTTCTCTGCAACTGGAGCATGCCGTAGAGTAAAGCCTCGCTGTCGGAGGGCATCCAGGAACGTAAATGTCAACTGGGACAATGCCTTGAATTGCCGTATTAGGATTAGTTCGTTATGGAGCCAAATATCCGGACACTACGTACGATCACACCCACGAACGACAGAATACGAATAGTGGTAGTACCCTCCGCCATTAGCGCACGAGCCCATCGAGATGACCCATCCTGGAATTCAAAACGAAGTACCAGCGAGCCAAGCAGTCAGCCCGCCGAACCAATCGTAAACTAACGGAAAAAAAGGCCACCCACGAGGCTCAGGCATTTGGTCATAAACTTTTCGTAAAGCGGGGGCCATCTTGTTGGTAAGTGTTCCCGCAACAATCATAATATCTGACTGCCGCGGGCTTGCACGAAAGACAACACCAAGCCGATCTTGATCGTACCGTGCGGCGGCCATGTGCATCATCTCGACTGCGCAGCATGCAAGACCTGATCCGCATTTGGTGCATTCAAAGGGCAAGTGCATTGACAGATACGTTAATGAGTGGGTTTATTCTGGTTGGGACCAGGTGCCAAAATAGCTTACCAAATGTCATTGGCCACATTGAGCCTTGCCTCGCCCAGTTTGCAATCTTGTCCAATGTAGAGAGTACATATTCTATAGAACACCGCCAAGATCGATCGGGTGAGATTCACGTGTGGTGTGCAGACGGGATAACGATGGAACATACCGACTTTGTTGTTGGGCGTCTCGAGGCTAAGCTGGTTTGATCCGCGCTGGGCAAGTCTCGTGGGAGGTGTTGGGGGATTGGGGATAGGCGGTGGTGCGGAAAAATCATTAATTTGTCCGGCTGCTCTGGCTGTGGCCGTTGTGTGAATAGAGCGAAAGGCTATGCGATCGTTAGACTCTACAAACGGATACAACCAGGGACAGTGGCCACGAAGATCTCACCGTGAATACCAACGCTGCGGTGAGCATGAAGCCCAGTAGCACCTATTCACACCATCAGCCCCCAAAGCAAAAGCTGGGGAAATTCAATACCCACCAAACCTGTTGGCCACCAAAGAACGTGCCGCTGCTCCTGCCATAGCCGTAGCTTGAACGAAGATCGGTTTGTGACTGGCGAATCAAGTAGCGCCGATTGATTCCCGCTCGTGTCATATTAGCTAATATCTCGACCGAGTAAGTGGCACAGCCACCATAAGGATTTACTACGGAACGTGGTATGTCTAATCATACCCTATCCGTGAAACATCAGCACCTGTGGCCAGGCTCAACTCTGTGGTGGTTGATACATATTTCGATCGACCCTTTAGTTTGAATCAGCTCATCATACGCATATACACTTCGAAATCGTTCGGTTTCGGAAACACGGAATTCAGTTTTTTGGTGTCTAGCTTTATCCATCTAGTTTGTCGCTTATACCACCCGTAGAGCCTCGACCACTCAATATAACCCAGTTCTTCCTTTCTGTTTGACACAATCGAGCCCCCGGAGACTCAAACAGCCATATTGTTTATGCTACTTGGTATCACTCCAGAATGGACTCGCTTGATTACACTGTGCATTATCCTGTAACACTTGATTGAGCTACCTCCTGTCTAGAATATCTGAATACTATCCACTATAGGTGCTACGCATTTGTTAAAGCCACAAAGCCACATACTTTAATTCAGTAGTTCAAATAAGGGGTGTGAGGTGACACGCGACAACCATAAAACTGGGGTGTCCATGCGTGAATCGGCTTATGCGGGGGGGCTGCAAACGAGGGGAGATGCGGTTACTACAAATTTATGTTTTACCCACAATCACAAATATGTGGACCTTTCTTTACGACCCCAGAGCTTGATCTCAGTTCGATCCCCTAGCTCACCGATGTGCGGCATATTCACTCATCACTTAGAACTAGTCCCCACATTTCCTGTCGGACTTTCTTATCATTAAATAGCAACTCGCTGTAGATTGAAGATTGGATTAGTTGTAAGAGGGAACCGAGCCTAACCCCCGCGGGTGAAACTGCCCGGGTCCGAGTGATGCTGGTGGCATGGTTTCCCCAGACCTCAAGCACACGATGATTTGCAGTTGTCCAAGTTCGTGAAATGCGCTTCTCGTCTCCTAGCCCAGTCGCTCGACTGTATGCTCCTCGCGAGCTCGAAGTAGTGAGCTGCGTGTGATTTCGGCTCTCTATATTAGCACCATTGCTTTGCGCCTTCGTTTCAACGGTCTAGCTAGGTCTTTGAACACCACTGATCGTCACTATGCCCCCTGTTGCCAATCACTCTACAAGGTGCAGTTTGGCACTATGCTCACTGAATCTTATTCGCAATATTTTGTGTTATATGCGCCACAATAATGACACACACAACAAGCCTATCTAGATCGGTTATTTTCGGATACAGAGCGCTGGAACAACTAATCCCTGTACATTCGAAACTAGGGCCCGCTCGGCGAACGAGACCGGATCCAATACTTTAATAGGTAATTACATACCACAAGTGGATCAATTAAAATGATTTAGCATGAGATAAATTGGTTACGCTTAGAGTATAGCCCTCGTACGTAAAAGAAATAACCGGGGCGTTTGATTCATGCCT
This sequence comes from Rhizoctonia solani, assembly GCF_016906535.1. NCBI lineage: Eukaryota > Fungi > Basidiomycota > Agaricomycetes > Cantharellales > Ceratobasidiaceae > Rhizoctonia > Rhizoctonia solani. The sequence goes on from NC_057376.1 coordinate 776,866, forward strand.
TCTTCGGCCAATATGTCTCGGCTGAAATATGAACTAATAGGCCGTGATCTCTTCCAATGACTGAAATTTCAAGTCACCGAGCTGCTCATCCATGGTCCTCCCGAAAATCTAGAGATATACGTAGCGTGCAATGGGCGCCTGATAGCGTGTTCCTTTTGCTGAATAGGGTTGAGCGATGATATTCAGCCCTCGTGTTTGCGTATAACCCTACACTCAAATATACGGCTGCGCGAGGAAAGGAATAGGAGATAGCGTTTAAGTGCAGTTGGGTCAGATTCAACCCTCACAAAAGTATGAGCTTCTCAATCCAATAAGGAAGTAGTACATACATCATGGGATTGCACAAATGCTTCGTGACGCAAGGCGATTGGATCAAAAGACACTTGACACATGATAGTCCCTGGCGCCGATCGGCTCACCTTTACGGTGCCATATCTCTGTACCCCAAATCTCAACGAATGCCGGGCCCATCTCGGAGACATCCAGCCTGACCTCAACAGAAATGATCAAAGCATGGCTTAATGATCGAGATAAGTATTAAATCGCAATCAGGTTTTTCTTTCTATCCCAATAGTCGGGTTCTGACTGAAGAAACGCGAGGCAGATTGCGTTTAGTTTATTCATGTTCATGTGACCTGAGAAGACCATGCTTGGGTGATAAGGTAGATGCTCATTAGAGCTGTCGGATATTATTCCTTTTACTAATACGTGCTGCGTGCAGGACCCCGGAAACAGTTGGCGGAGCAGCAGCTCTCACCCGGTCAAGCATTAGGAGTACCCAGATTCCATGCTGTGAAGCAATTTACCCATGTTTGTAATAGGGGTATGGTGAGCGTACAGCATACAATCGCAAAGGGCTTGGTGCTTGCGGTTAGCACTGCTGCGCCATGGTTAAGCCTCATAGGGTGGGGCCAAGAGATTGGCCACTCAATAAAGCAGAGCACCACTAATCAGAACTATGATATTCTTTTGCCATTCATGATGTTGTTTCGTGTCGTCATTCATACACTGCCAACGAAACAAGATTTAGCGCTAACAACACTACCGTATCTATAATTTCAAATACGATAGGCAATGTGAGAAGGAGGCAGGTTTGAATCGGGAACATTGTCACGTAATGATGACTATCTATAATTCGCAATAAGACACCTGCATCTCAAGCTTGATTCTCTACGTAAATTCGGGGGCCTAGCCTCCAAAGTGGCAACTATAATTGATTTCTCTGATGTTGCACCTCGGGAACGTCTCCGAGGACGTTATCATTCACGTCGCGTTCTTCTTGGATCTTGACGATCTCTGGACACTGAGACAGGTGAGTAGGTCTCTCACGACTGGCTGAGGCCCCAGAACAATCTCCAATACCCACACCTTCAACACGTGCAGGTGTGCGTTCGAGTTAGGTCATTAGTTAGTTCTACCCCAGTCTGGCGGATAGCCAGCTCTCGTTTATCGCTTCCCATATGGAACCCGAACCCGACAACCGGTTCATATTCTTCCTCAAACATCTCGGGGCTACCCGCGTTTATAAGAGATACCTGGCGTGCTGCGCAGATTGATAGACGCTGGTCTACTGCAAAGTCCTACCTCTGTCTTTGTAAGGAACCTATCCAGGGATGGTCAAGCATCAGATTGGCCGGCAGTGACCAGTGGATTATCTGTACGAATGACCGTGGCGATGTGGCCGCTACGAAGTTCACACAGGCAATCAACCAACCTATGAGAGAACAAGTAATCTACCGTTCTTTTTTTGTACCTGTTCGCGAATGGTCTGGTTTGGTCGGTTGGTTCCGAACTTTAGCTGTGCTAATCCTACAGCTTGAAAATAACCTTCGTAGGTAAATTATAACCACCAGACTATTTTTAAAGAATTTACTTATAGGATTTTTGATAGATTGAATATCCATTTCAGCCCCCTACCGTCGTCGGACGGTTCACAAGCGCTCGATGGATTACCTCAATACAAATTAACATTGCCTGGTCAAATTACTGTTGTTGCTATTGAGGTTTGCACCTCGAGTCGTGTTCTGATGATTCTCTGTAAAGATCCGGATCACCACTCCTCCTCATTTCTGGACGTCTGGTCTTGGGGTCCCAGTGAAGAGCAGGCATATCAACCCCCTGAACATACCATGCGAACTGTTCATTTTGAAGTACGTCAGCACATTCCCCCGGTCATGATGATCCTACTCGGCCCGAGCTTATTAACACCCCCTTACAACTTGACAACAGGCAAACGATTGCGCATTTCGTGTAGTCCAAATAAGGGAGGGCCCGCACGTTTTTGTGGCCCGAGCGAATAAGGACGCAACTTACTTCGAGTTCTACGATCTACAAGGACATATGTCCCACTCAGGACAGATCGAGCCTAAGGCTCAGATTCCGGTTGCTCATGAATCACTGCCTTGGCCATGCCACCAGATTACCCTCCCACACCCTAGGGTTGTCCCACCTACTGGGAACTTGGATTATGACAACCCGATCTCTGTGGTACTCTGTGCCGCAAGGTCTCCACGACTTAGCGAACTCCTGGGATATCGCGTGTGTTTGCACCGCGACCGGGAACTAGTGAGCCTATCGTTCCTGGGCGGTTATATTCTGCCCGAATATCATGATGTATTCCGGTGTGTAGTGGGGCCGCTAGGGGTGCGTGGCGCTGTACTTGTGTCCGACCCAAGGGCGAACCCCAGGTCTCAGTTGATGATACTCACACTCGATGGTAACGAATACAAGCAGCTTAACACCGGATGTTTGGTCAGCGAATTACTTTTGCCGATGGATCTCTCTATTGATGAATTGCATGGTACTGTAACCGTCCTGGATGGAACACAAAACTTGCATGTCTTTCTATTTGATCGTTATCTGGCCTTGGGCAAATAGATTTTGCTATGCACAATACTAAACCGCTTATATTACCCATTCAAATGTGCTTTGCGTGTTTGAATTATTTTATTCGCATATCCCACTTGGCTTATGTTACTTTTAGCATCGGCATGGAAAATGATCGGCCTACATCCGACTTTGGCCGGTCCATTCCCAGTCAGAGCGGAAAAGTGATACCGAATCGATGAGCGCTCATCGGGTAAATCTAGCGCGAGCTGAATCGGGCGATATTGGGTTTGGTCGCGAACTCTGGAGCTCCACATCCTTTGGTTGGTACCCAACACACCATCTTTGGACATATCACCACACTGCACGCGAGATCTAGCGTTCTTCAATTGGATAGACACGAGGTTTTCCTATACTGATTTTCCCAATAAAGCTCGACTTGAGAAATCGTGGGCGTCAAGATTTCATTTCGTAGGTTGATCTATATGACATATGGCACATCTACGTCCCTTTACAGAGTGTTAACCTCAATAAGAACAATCACAATACATCACACGACACGACCGGAATTAACCGTATGCCTCATGTATACGATCGAGTCCAACGAGGTATTGATCAATTTGTTCGGAAAAAAAACCTTGCTAGTATCCTTGAACACGCGATCCAGTTGGATATAATTGGCGAGGGAATATTGAATAAATGCAGAGCCTCAAGGTTGAGGCTTACCGGGGTCTGACCGTGGAAATGATCAAGTGAGATTTCCAAGTATATGTATTAGTCATAATACAGCATGCGTGTAGGTGCAGTCTGGGGGGTATCTACAGTGTGTGAATGCTTGCGAGGCTTGAATATGAGAACCAGAATAAGGCCGAGTATGATGAGTAGAAGGAGGAATATGCACTTTCTTCGACCAGTGTTGCGTTGATACCTGTATGTGCCACTAATTAATAGGATGGCTCAAAAGGGAAAGGGATCGTGACAAACCGAGTTGCAATGTCAAGCTCCTTGACAGCATCTTCCATATGAATCGCTGTTTGTTGAATGTTATACTCCACACTATCCAAAATTGTGCCTTGGTCGATGACTAAATTAGACAAATCTTTGAAGAGCTCGGCCAAAGAAACAATGGACTTCGCAATCTCAGCAATCTCATGATTCCTGGCGGCTAAACTCGGGTCCGAATGTTGCATAGCGGAGAGCTGTGATCGAGACTAGAGAAACGGGTTAGAAACGTCAGCGATCAAAGCCAAGAACTAACCCCATACCGCTTCTTCGTCCTCCTGAACTGAATCGTAAGTATTAGTAGTATTGGAAGGCAGGAGACCAGATGCGATCATCTGATCGTTGCGGCTGATTGCACGGCCTTGAAGCTCTGATGGGCGATGAATCTGTCATGGATCCGATCGATGAATCGCGAGAGGGAGCACGGACTTTGCATATATACCCGCTGCTTGGTTCGGAACAAGGCACTGAGGTCCTGAACCTTAGCAGCAAGTGCACGTTGGACATTGCGAGCCGATGTAACATCGTTTTGAGAAGAGTGGGAATTAGGGGGAAAAGTGTGGCCCGAGGCGGATATTCGTTGAATTAACGAATGACAACGTCTAAACTCCTGTAAGCGGAGTTGATACGGCAATCAATAAAGTTTTTCGTTTTGTGGAAAATTTTACTGACTCACGCGTGTTATTTCGTTCGTACGTTGCTCAATTTCGCGTTCCTCTTCAGAACGGTCCTTGAATCCCGGAAGCACGTGCTTGGCATGAAGCTTGTCAAGGGCCAGGACTTTTTAATCGGATATCAGTAGCGGAGTTGAAAAGGGAGCATGAAGTGTCGGAGTTCAGAGTTTGTGTGGTATCTATCGGATCGGATCCGGAAAGTATAGGAGTGACACGTACTCTTGTTTCTGGTATCGACGATAGCCATTTCTACCTGGTCCGAAATATCCAACCTAAAGTGTTAGTAAACAAGTAAGACAAACCACCCTAACACGTAAAAAATTACAATAAATACCATGGAGGCGTAATATCGATGTGGAGCGCGGCATTCGCCGAGTTGTCGTCGATGATAAGCCGCTGAGCCTCACCGGCGTCGGGATCGTCGTCGATGTCTACATACTGACGTCGGGACCGAGCATAGCGAGAAGCGCGCGCTTGTGAATCGCGATAAGATATAAAAAGATTGGTTCGGGAGCGCGTCGTAGGATGGTATGCGCTGAGTGTAGCCATGGCATGGGGAGAGATGGGCGAAGAGACGCACGGTCCGGCTGATCACGTGTAAGATAGGACCCCGTAGACTGCGTGAATAGGGGCTAAAATAATTGATAGATCGGGGAGCGACCCGGACGAAAGGATTGGGCGATGACGCGCGACAATGGCTATGATCTGGGATTAGGTTAGAACTGGCGGGTCCCGAATCCAATCGGTCCGCCGGCAGAGAGCAATTCATAACACGCGCTGCTTTTTTTCCTGATTGCATGTAATTGCCAAAGGCCTAGCAGTTTCAACTTGCATCTCCTGCCCCCCACGTTCTCAACCGTTTCCGGGCTGTGAACGGCTTCACCCACCTGATGCGACTCCCCCGATACAACTTGTCACAGAACCCTTGGCCCTCCACTGCGACCACTGGGAGCGGCAAATCTATAAATTACTCCTGCGAATCGGCCTAACTCCTCAGTCCGGTTTTACTCCTCAGCCCCTGTGTGCCTACCGAATCGCTACGCTCCCACCCCTGTGTTCACTGAGACTACATTATAACACCTCACTCGCACTTGCACCTCCCACCACAACATGTGCCGCCAAATCACGTATGTCTACACCCCCCACCCCCCCTCCAATCCGACACACACTGACTCCCCTTCTTGGTCGCTTCGGTAGTGAAGGAACTCAGCACCGTGGCTGTGGCCATTATGTCAGTACTACATACATGACACTACTCGGCAATTTTTGACATTGTGTCATTACTAGGTGCTCCATTGGGTCTCTGCGATATATGGTGTGCAACCTTTCGGGAGAGAAAATTCAGCTCAAGATGTATCTAACCGAGTACTCTAGATTGTGAAGACCCGAAATGCAACAAGAGCTCCAAGCACCCTGACGATTGCAAAACACACAATACTTGCTCAACGGTGAGCACACTCGCGTGAATACTCAGAATCGAAAATTGACTATTTTACCTTGCAGGAATATGGCCCCGATATCCAGAAGTATGCTTCTCCCCACATTTTACCCCGACCTTCCATCTGACTCAAATTTCCACTCCAGAATCACAGCAATGAACTACGAGCCATGTGAACGGTATGTCGCGTTTCATCTTTGAGTTTCGCCTGGATATAGGTCTCATGGCGTGAACAGATGCAGGGCTAATTGGAATCCAAGCAAAGGAGCTCGACGATACTGAATGGCTAAATAAATATAGGCCGACCACCCCTGATACCAACCCATCTACCTTTTTCTCTGCGGTTTTCTCAACACACAATATCTATTCTTGCATGGCCTAATATCGTCTGCATCTGTACGCTTTCTGTAGCTGTCACAAGTTTTTTTGGTGTATCATTGCAACTCGATACTAGCGACAAATTAAATCTGTTTTCAATACTACTCGTATGTCCCGATTTTATCCGGAACAGCCATGCGACGTTCATTGTGCCACCCATATGACCATATGACAGGGATTGCGGCAATGACGCATGACTTACCGCCGGTACGACAAACTGTGATGAGCTTAAACTTGATCAAAAGAACAATCAACCAAATAGAGACGAGATACCCTACTTGACCAAGAGAATTGCGGCGCATCGGAGTTGATTGTTCACCGGCCCAGATGATACGAAACACAAAAGAACCCCACACATTCGAGAAAAAAATTATCATAACGACAGGATAAACACAACGGCAGCTACCATTGGACAGCCAAGCCGACAACCTCACTTTCAACGGGCCGAAAATTAGTCCGAAACAAAGTCCGTCGCAACGACTCTGCTTCACCATCCATGTCGTCGGACCATCGATTAAAAGTTGAAACGGGCTGGCAGAGGTCCCCAAGAATCTCCGATGCCAATTTATCAGCGAGTACGAAATTTGGCGCGCGCTGTTTGCCCGTTGGCGATGGGGGAGGAGTCCACACACCTCCCCAGTATATTGCTTCAACGTCTTTCACGAGTTGTTTGTCGCCCCAGCGAGCATCACGCGCGGCAGCAGACTCCGACACTCCATCAAGCCGTCCGTAGTTTGAGGTCGAGCACCCCCTCGTAGTTGTCCGCCTCCATTGACGCACCCCGCTGGGCAGGCCATAACCTCCACATAATCATAAGACCTCGGCTCCTCGGCTTGACTTCCTTTACGGGCCGTCGCACCAACTACCCGACGCCCTCGCGTGGCTACGCGACCCGCCGCACCACGACCTACTGAAACTCCGGTATCCCGCCCCACTTTCCGCACAATGTTCTGCAAATTTCGGAATCCATAGCATTTGGCACCCCGGAATAGGACCCTCTCGTCAGCTTCATCCGTCACTGTGTATTCCTCATAGTCCGTGGTTCGGATGGCTTTAGTCGAGACGGAGGGAGACTTGGCACTCAGTGAAACAGAATCAATCAAAGATTGAAGGTACGAGCCAGACGAGGATCCTGGATGCTGCGCAAGTTCTGGCAAAATTCCATTCTCGACATTCGGCATTCGGGTTTCATCCTCACCCGGAACAGGAGCAGATATATCCCACCCCTTGTCTCGCATGAGGATTTCAAGCTCCGTAGTTGTTAATACACAATCTACGTCCCTTGTTGATAGAATATCATTATAGAAATCCTGTCTTGATGCTTCGAGCTTCTTATCGTAGCAGGGCATGACGGTTACATGGTATATTGAATTTGCCCTAAAAGCCCCTTGGATCAAATCGGCCGTTCGGATGAATGCGCAACTTACTCACGATTTCCCCCATCGCCGACCCAACCATTCCTTTACCAAGGTGCCCATCACCTGCTGGGGACTCTTGGTTCGAGATAAAAATGGGATCATTTCGGGGTGTGCCTTCTCCACATAACACACCCATCCAGGACATGCACTCGCAATCATAGGAAGTCGTGTGTCTCCGGGTTTATTGTCCGATAAGTTCGATGACGTCGATGAATCCCTGCGTTCAAAAAACTCGCGCGTATGTTCTAGAAGCGCGATATGTCTGGCAAAAGTCGTGTCATACACATGAGAGAATCCGAGAATGCTAGATGCAAAAACTTCGACCCTTCGAAGAATTTGCTGAGTAGTTGCCGATGGGCTAATGGATGCAGCGAGTGAGGCTAGGCACTGGGGCGCTATAGACAGAACGAAGCTCTTGTGATCCGGGTGTAGAGGAGAAGGATTTGACTCCACAACCTTGAGAACCTCCTCGTGGGACTGCATGGATATGAGAACAGATTCTGCAGAGGTGATGCATCCACTTCACCGAAATTAGGAATTATACGCCCATCATAAAACCAAACTACACACACCTGCATGCCAAACAATCATTTAAGCTAATTTGTGCCTGCTGTAGCTTTTTCCGTCCAGAATCCTGGTGACTCTCTTCATAGTATACCCCAGCCGAGTCTATTCCGATTTGCGTCTGGGTCAAGATGGTAAGGTTAGACGGGTTTACAGCTGGTTAAGCGACATACCGAAGCCGCGTTTTCAATCTGCTGCTGTGGCTTGACTTCTTCCACGGGCTTTATGCAGGCTTGAGACGGGGTAATAAAGTCGTTCAGATCTGTCAATGTCTGCCGAGTTGGTTTAACAACCGACATCCTGGAGCCTGTGGCAAAGTGTGCTTACCAATCCTCTAGAGAAAGCCATGGTCTATTTCGTCAGAGAGATCCGTGCTACTGATACAGTTGATGTGGTGGCGAGATTCAATATCTATTACCGCGACCGGGTATCTATAAACTTTCTTGTTACGGCCGAAAGGTGTGGTGGTTGTGTAGGATTCTCTTCGATCACATTAATTGTCAAAATAGCCGAACAGCGGCGTCTGAATCAGCGAGACGCCACGTGGATGCTTCCCACGCATCCAGTGCCACTGTAAAGATAGGGGCTTAAAAAGTGCCCCTGCTTGTATTTCTCACACGACTTTGTGCCACGATGATGAGCAATGCAAATGAATTAATGTCGTAGATCATCCGAGAATGATTTACAGTTTGGCAATTTTCGGGCCGGGTTTGATTTGTACAATGGCCTTCCCCCATGTTTTACGCTGTTCCAAGGCCTCGAGTCCAACCGACACTTGTTCCAAACCCCTACGTTTCGTATAGAATCAAAATCATTATTCGTATGAATTGTGAAATGAATGACGCACTGGTAGACTTCGGAGAACACCACTGGTTTAACCTTCCCGCTTTCAAATAGCCTGAGAACGTGCAGATCTAGGATAGTGTATCTCAATAAGATCACAGGATGTACTTACTCGAATAGGGCTTTCCAAACGGACGGAACGTGGCCAACATCATTTTCTATGACCGCATGAGTCTCATATTGGTACGCAATAGTAAATGGAATGCTTACTCATATATGCACCCCAATGCACACCAACAATACTAATGTTTTTAAGTAGTACCAAATTAAGAGGAAGCTATGCCGTTTTTTCGGCACTGAGTATCATTTGGTTTCACCCATGTAGTAGTATAGGCTTACTTTCTCTATTTCTCCGGCCGCGAAGCCAACGACCAACGCGCGCCCCTAGAATCCAACAGATTAGAAGACGCTTATACTGGAATCGAAGGCAGCAATCTTTACGGCACCTTCCAAGCAATGCACTTGAGCGAATCTTTAATCAGTCCAACCGGGTCATAGATGACATCTAAGTACAAAGGTCCGTTATAGTCATTCGGTCAGGGCTGTTCGGACCATATACTTACCAACGCCTTTCCCATTTGTCAATTTCAGAACCTCTTTTTGCCACCCTGACTTTGTGTAATCCAATACTTCGTCTGCCCCACCAAACGTCTTGCAGACTTTGAGTTTGTCTTGAGTACCAGCGGTCGCAATTACTTTGGCACCCAACGCTACAAAGGGTGTGAACGAATCAACAAGTGGTACGTGTGACATATATCCTTACCTTTGGCAATTTGTACAGCAGCGAGACCAACTCCGCCAGCGGCGGCGTGTACTAAACAATTTGGAAATCGGGTCAGGTCCGATGTTATTGATGAATTAAAATATCCCACCTAAGCACCATTCGCCTATTAATTGATATTAGATTTTGGAACATTGCCAAAGTACGTAAACTTCTAAACTTACCTGGTTGAAGTTGTGCTCGCCCCACCAATGCTTCATAGCTGAGACGAGATGAGAAGTGTTGAGATGAATCTCCAATAATAACACACCTAGTTGGCCAAGTTACAAACAATCCAGCCGCTTGTTCAAACGAGAATCCATTTGGGATGGGATGTAAGTTCTGCCATTTGGCAGCAACTCGTTCCGCATATGCTCCCTATCAAGATGGTGAGGTGAATGATTTTATCACACACAGGTCACTACGAACTTGGCCACTACCAAAAACCCTGTCGCCTCTTTTGAACGGACATCCCTTGGGTATAGGAGAAGACGCGGCTATAGTCCCAGCGAACTCAGCCCCCAGGACAAAAGGGAAGGGGGGTTGGTCTATATTTCAGAATTTGGTTATTGCGGCGGGGATGTTTCGGGATATAGTTGGCACGTACTCTGATATTTCCCTTGCGCTTGTAATATATCAAAAAAGTTCAACGCGCTATGCAATCTCATATGAATCAGTGAGCGTTCGCTTGTGCTTGGATGAACTATGGCGCACGCAGAGTGAACCTCGACCAAAACCTCGTCAGCAGCGGGCTTGGGTTCCGACGCTTGATTGGTCCTTTTAGACAACATCTTAGACAATGACACACAATAATATTATTGACATACACAGGCTGTTTGGACGGGTGGGCGTAATGGTCGATAACGATTGCCTTCATAATGAATAGTGTATAGTGACAAGCACGAGTGGGGTACTGCGTGTGGGGTTGCAACGCCTTGTTTTATTATATCCGTCTCGGGCTAATGATTGCCGGGTATCCGAACAAAATATAATTTCAGAGGGCAATGATTTGATCATCATGATACATAAGATTACAGGACCGTCCAATAGCACAACCAACACATGAAGAGAGAAAAAAAAGAGCGATGGCGAACATAAAAACATATGGATATATAAGATAACAGGGAATCTCGTGTAGAAGTAACAAGTATGCGCACGTCAAGTACGAATATCAAAGTCTGATGGCCCAATTAAAATGGCGAGCGCGACGAAAAAGTACCGAGTGTCCCAGCGTGAAATAAAGTTTGCTGGTTTAGGAGTCCGAAGGGCCGGCTAGCGAAGGCAACTCATCTGTCCCTTCCTCCTTTTTGGGGGTGGACGCGGCCCGCTTGGCCTTGCGAGAGCTCCGAGGCTTCAGTTGTCCCAAAAGGTTTTTTCCTCCGCGCAGGAACAAAGGATCTAAGCATACAGTGAGCAACTAGGCGGATCGATTGAATGAGGAAATACACACGGGCAAAGCCTGACGCTGACTGGAAAGACGGACTTGCATTGGCCTGAGCGACAAGATCGGCGGCCGCCGGGTGATCTGACTGATCTGCTAGCTGCAACAGCCTAATAGTTGATACTCGTGTAAAGCCATAGAGCCGGAGCTGTCGAACGAAAGAACTAATGTTGCTGTCAAGGCATTTGAGTGCTGCGCTCGGATGTTTTTAGCATGAACTTACCTGTGTCTGAAAAATCTGGGGAGCACTTGCTGGGCGAACTCGGTAGCATTCATTAAGAGGAACGCATCTCCAGACTCGTTCCACGCTAGGTATTTGGAGTACTCGGGCCGAGACAAGATGCTGCGGAAAGGATCAAACGATCAATTACTAGGCTCGGGGGTCAGATTCAGTACACATACTGATATAATTTACTGATGAAAGCGGTTGATTCTTCTTCGGTAGGTACGATCACTTCAGAAAGATTTGGCGTCGGCTTGCTAACCCTATCGGCACTGTGGCGGCGGATGGACGGAGGGACATCATCCGTGGGGGAGCTTGACGAAGATTGCCTACTATGAGGGATATTCACAGGAAAAGACTGAATAGACCTATATGCGGGAAAGGGCGAGGGGATAGATAGTTGCGTTCGTAAGTGGGGTTGAGACTGGCGGGATCGGATCGCAAGGGTGTTGTTTCGCACGCCCGTAGGGGCATGTATAGGTCGGGGTTTCGGGGCGTCCATCATGAAAGGACTGTGGACATCAGCCGGAGGGGGCGGCCCGAAAAACTCCTGTTGAAAGTTTGGTTCGAAGCCTACAGCACCAGTAGGGGGAGGCGTGGGATAGGTGGTATCCGGAAGCTGAAACGAGGGCTCAAATGAAGATGGGTAGAGTTGAAAGGTCGATGACGACCCGGGTAACGCGAGATTAGTAGAGTCTGACCCGCTTGGGAGCAAGGATGTCGTTTCATAGGATGGCCAGGATGTTGAATAGCCCAGCCCAGTGTCTGGTGGATAAGGGCGTCTGTCCTGTGGAGGATCGTAAGCAACTAGCTTGGTATTAATTTGGACTGAAAGCTTACTTGAAGGAATCCCTGAACGTCCATTGAATAGAGGAGCTAATGGTGAGCAATGGTACTCCAAGCTGGTCGATTAAAGATGCGCACGACATACCTGGTGGGCCATGTGAGTCTGAAGTCTAGTTGAGAGGCCGTAGGTACACGGTGAATTGAGGGACTTCTCGACTAAACTGGCCTCTTTATCATGTGGTGAGGTACAACTCAAAGTTAGGATCCAACGATCAGGCTATTGCGGGGCCGGTACGAAGGCTACCCAAAGTTGTTTACTCGAGTTATGCGGGCCCTGTCGCGCATAAGCGTGTGGAGATCTCGTGGCCGTATTGCCATGTTGTCGGGTCTCAGAAGACCCGTTTTCGCTCGAATCAGCAAAACCATGTGGCTGGCTAGGCCCTTTTCTCAGCCAGGAACGATAAGACTCAGGTCAAATTTGAATCAAGCCAGTCGTCCCGTGAGCCAGTGAACGAGGATATCAGTCACATGTGACATGATCGACAAAATGCATAAGATAATTTGACGGAGTACAGCACGTGGGCAGCCGACGAATGCGGGGGAGGACCAAGCACATAACAACGGGCATACTCTCATTCGTCATCATCGCCAATGTCACCTATCCAATGGTACCGGTCAATCACATTTGAACTTGAGATGTAGGATAGCAGATACAAACCCAATTCATACATCCCCAAACGCTCTCGTTTGGCACTCAAAGTCGCGTCCTTCAACGCGTTGACCACGCCTGGATATGACGCCAGGTACCGTTCCTTCTTGTCGATCATGGCCAGTCCTAAACACCGGGAGATCACGTTAGCGGAGCCGGTAATATAATGATTCTTATGTGAGAAGTCTACCATCTCGGACTAATTCGGTGTTTATCGATGCGTGGGGATCATTAGCGCTATGCGGGTCTTGTGGATCAATCAACCTCAAATGGAGAATATGCCCGTCCTTATGGTCAACATTAGCTACAAGCTTACGACCCTAGTAGCCCAATCGAGGTTAGAACCCGGCGGGGGAAAGATCAAGGTCCGAGCATAAAAGCTTACCTCTGCAAGAGATCGGAAACGCCCTATCGCATCCTCAGCGTACTCAGTATCGGGGCCAGCAAGCTTGACAAAGCTGAGGCGGGCGTCCTGCGCCTGGGGAGATAGCGTTTTGAAACGGGGATCCAATGGGCGAGTATTCGAAAAGGGCGCTGTTTCTTGATTTCCGTAATCGCTATATCGTGTTTTCACAATTGTCTCCATACGTATCAACTCGATAGGGAAAAAATACTCACACAAATGTGAGCTCGACCTCCTTCTTGGCAGCTGAAGAACGCTTGACTTTGGCACGATACCATTGACCATCACCCGAGAACTTTGCCTGATTGCGTGACAGTGTCACACCCGATATCGAAATTCATAAAATGCGCTAGAACACTTACAGCTACCAGTTCACCTGCCTTTGGGGCAAAGCTTGACACTGCAGGCGCGTTTCGGTAATGCAGGGCAAAATCTTTCATCATTCTTTCTAATTGAGCAGTATCTGTCACCAGATTGCGCAGTCAGTGCCAAAGGATGTAAATGTCGACATGGGCGCGCAGCGAAGGAATAGATGCGCGACAAGGTCGACCACGCGCTTCACAGGCTACTTACTTTCATTGAGAACCTGAATAGAGAAAGCAAATGATGGCGTTGTGCGAATATCGGAGATGATGACGTCCAGGTATTCGGGTTTGAGAGGGGTCGAGCCGTTATCGGGTTTCTCCGTAACTGTCTGCTCTAGACTGGCATCGAAGTCATGCCATATCTAGAATATAGACGTCAGCTCAATCACCTCAAGCGTGATGCGATGTTGATTCGGAGCATACATTGCGTTTGTTGGCTTTGGCATCTGCTTCGGCATCATAGAGTTGCCGTGACCAGGACAAAGATTCGGCAGAATAATCGTGGACGGTTGCAAGACCTATTTTCATAATCATCAGTCAACAATCTACGGTGGGTACTTCAACGCAGGACTATGGGCGATCTTCAACGACGATCGCCCCCGAGTCCTCCCGCAGCAGCAGACAAATGAAAAGACGCAACAAACCTTCCCGAACCAGCGTCACAGCTGCATTTTCTATTTTATTCAAATAAAGTGCCCCGATGAATCCCCCTGTTTTATCTGTTGCCTCGAAGTCAACCTCCACATCACGTTGCATATACCGACGAGTAGCAAATTCTAATGATTCGAGTCCGTATGGCTCGTTTTTTTCTGAGGGGTTCCTTGCGGTGCGTGGAGCACGAATACCACTCAACACCAACGTGAGGGAAATATTTTCCTTGGGGACAAGGATTTTGAAGCGCGAGCCCGAGGCAACGTAATCCACAACTGCAGGTACGCGTCCTTGGCGTTTGAGCGAAGAGAGCCAGCTCGAAGCCTTGGTGCTTGTCTGAATAATAATAATAGGTTCGTTAAACCTTGTGATCTGAAACAAATGGCGCATACATGCTGACCTCAGAGGCATTGATGATCCGAGGCATGGGCACGTCTTTGCCGGAGTGAATCCCGCGCGCCTCCGTGAGAGCGCTGATTTGGCACACAGATTAGCACACACGGCAATGGCGCCGAAATTAAGAACATGCTTACTTTTGTTCTGCAGCCATCAGTTTATCGTATTCGCTAGACCTCGATTCATCATCACGCCGATGCCGGAGTGCAGTGGCCAGCCCCTTCTCAATTAACTGCTCTGCGATATTCCTATTGCGTTGGCTTAAATCCAATTTGCTCCTTATCGAGCTGTACATCATACTTACGCCTGTGCGTTCCCATAACGAATGGTTACCTGGTAAGGGTTATGGTTTGCAAGGCAAAAATAATTATTTAAAAAGTATGAACTTACCGCATCACGTTCTTCGAAATCACCTTCTTTGGGCCGGACAAAATCAATGTTTACTTTGACATGTTTTCCGATAAGCTTCTTTCTCAGGAACTATTGATTAGACGGTAAAATCAAGCAGATAAGCACGCGAAAGAATAGTCTTATAGAAAGTGATTAATGTCGTTACCTCGCGAGCTTCGTTTGCATAGTACGCTTGCTTAGGCTCGGACGCCCTGTGTTGAATTGGTCATGCTACGATCACCCTAGTCATCAAAGCGCAGTCTAATTTACTTACTTGGGCGCGCGAACGGAGCTTAACTGTACGCGTCGTTCCCGGCCTTCTTTGTCCACGATAGACACCTGATCGCCGCTCCAGACTCTGTTCGAATGCGGGAAACGCATATATCATGGTTACTATGCCCCTGGGTCTGCAGGAGTAACGCACCGAATGACTGTTGCATCTACCGGTCCACGATGAATTACGGGTGTGGGCCCAGCCGAGGCCGTTGCCGGGGTCACGATCTTCGAATAGAGCTTTAGCTTCTTTTCCTTTGCGGACCTAGCAATTGTTGCTTGTTAGCTCCCAAACATGCCGTACCCAGGGAACGATATACTTTTCTGCCCCACGAAGCCTCTCCATAACCCCATTTGCAGCGAGCATGCCAGCGTGCCAGTCGATCACACGGGCCAATCCAGCAGCCAATAGGAACTCGGCAATGTTACCGTTGGGATGCAAAACATTACCTAAATGTGCTTACGTCAAAACGCCAAAGTTAGGCCAGAGTGATCGACATATGATCGCACCTATGAAAATGCTAGCCGTAGGAGCAGGTGCATTGCTTGATGTCGAAGCAAAAGGTGTGGACGTGGGGGCCGGGAGAGACAGAATTTGAACTCGGACCACGCGTTGCAAGAGACGCTAGAAACATAGGCGTCATAACACGGTCATAGCAATTGCGTACAAAACGACGTGATCTCACCGACTCGGTAAAGTATTTGGCCTATAGCAGGTAATGTATGCGCGTAATTCATAACAATACCACGGAGTCTGTGAAAAACCAACGAACCTCTTCTCCAAATTCTTCGGCAGTCTCGCCATCCCGACCTCCTGCCCTCGGACAGCGAACGCCCGCCAGCGAAATGTTTGCAAATTGATGTTGGTCCTCCGGCATTAAAAGACGCACACGTAGAGTGCTTCCATCGCGTACTTGCTCCACGATAGCTATCCCTTCAGGTTAGCGCTTCTCCACTAAACAGGCTGGAGCGCCGCCGGCTCACCGTCAATGTTCTTGCCCTTCCACTCACTGCGGGTAGAATCTAGATCAGGCACAGAGGGGACATTTTGATAAAATGTAAATCATACTTGACAAAAGCCGCAGAGTCGGTCGGCATAGAGTACTGGACGTTGTGATCCTGTGTAAAATCATTCGTTCCTGAGTTCTAACCCCAAACCCAAGTACCGCACGTTCGCGCGTAAGTTTACTTGCCTTCGGGCCTTGGGGATTCCACATCCCAACCATGCTGTTACGGGCCTCGGCTTCGATGTCCTTGCGCCGGTTGTCGTCCTCAGTCGGCTCACGTTTGAGCTCCTTGCAGCGTGCGAACCCGGCCCGGAGTACTTCGGTAGCGACGTCTTTTCCGCCGATCTCTGCGTGACCAAAATCCGATTCTATGCCGTCCTTGGGTGGCAAGGAATGGGTCTTGGTAAACGTAATCGGCTTTCCGACAGCGAACTGACGGAGAAACTCCCGACATTCGAACGCCCAAGGCTAGGACGCGTGCATTTAGTACGGTATCCCATAGTTTTATGCGAGTACTTACTTCATCCTCCTTGGAAGCTGAGCCTATGCGCGGAGCGGATATCTCAGCGAGATGGAAAATACTAAAGATAATAGAAAGTGTTTAATTCTTGGATCACACAAGCGCACGTGCCCAAAAGACACGTCAACTCACCGTTCTTTTGGAGGCTGGTCATTGGTAGGATTCGCACGTAGTATAAGAGTATCACCAGATAGCACAGCTAAACACCAAGCCGAATATTTAGTGAATGGGAGTGTACCAAATCATGAGCTGAATCTCGCACATTTGACAGTCTAGATCCGGAGGAAGTTTGATCGGGAGTATAAGTAGGCAATCCACACATGCGATACGTTATCTCTGCTCACCGCTTTCAAAGACATGGTGGAACCAGGCGTATATACAAGATATCAACAGATGTGAGGAAAATGCAGTCAGTCCTTGAGGTTGATTTGATTCCGTAAGTCCTTCCGGTTATTAGCATCACGTGAGGGTTACCAATTTTGGTTCTATACTTGGATGACATTCCTAGGCTCCTAGATCTCTTACTCGGATTCGCACGATTTGCCGCTCATCCACATAAGCAGATCGCGGAGGAATGGATGGCTAACATGCGGATAGTATTCATGACACATAAGTCTGACTTCATTAAATGATAAACAACAATAGAAAACCGTACAACATAATCAATCATAAGTCCAAAAAAGCTAGGAATCAAAAAGAACGAAAAGGAAGGGGAGGAGGGATCATGAAACTCGTGAAAATGTTCATTCATCTTTCGTGGTATCTATTTCTTCTATAGGTTCCGGAACCGCGGTGGTCTTATTGTCCGGGATATTGGAGGCATCTTGTAACCCGGACCCTTGCTGCCCCTGCTGCTCATCCACCGCGCGCTCGTGCTGGTTATCGTGTATACTTGAAGGTTTATTGGTCCGCATCTCCGCATCAGAAATAGCCCCTACATCGGTTTCTCCGGCCTCTTCGACCGGTTCCGTAATTACTGTCGTAGAAACTTGTGGCACCGTCAATCCCACCGATGTCGCATGTATCGTGGGTTGTACGTGCATAGGGGGTCCCGAGATGATGGCGGGTGCAGCCTTATTACTCATAGGAGGATCGACAAAATCCCACGGGCGTGGCACTAGGGCAGCTGGCATCACCCTGCAGACATTCCACACCAACCCGGCAAACGTGGGCCCGGAGATTGGTGGGCGATGCATATACCCAAGACAGGAGAGATGAAATGTACATGCGAGAAGCACAGATTTGTCCATCAGTACAAGCTTAAAAAATCGGATTGGACAAGTATACTTACCATGTTGCCGCGCAGACCACACCGCGTCCCTTGTCTTGCGCTTTGATAGCGTTCCATTCAAAGTCGATAAACTGGGCAATATACCGGATGAACGGTAGCATTTCACGTACACCGTTGGAGAAAAGCGCAAAAGCAGTCAAAAAGTTGAGCAGCGCGCTCGAGATCGAGTTTACATGACTGAGGTACCGAATTGTTGGCGGTGGAAATACGACTTCATAACCCCACCAGTCTAGGATGAACATCAATTTGACCATGGTCCGATCGAGCAGATTTGAGGGTACTTACAAGTGAGCACGCTCATACGATCTTTTGGGGGATGTATGCCGACATGAGATGGTAAAACGGCCTGTGTGGTGGCAAATCCAAGGCTCATCAAGGTTTGTCCGACCTTTTCCATACCGTCGACTAGACTACCAGGGGTCGGCACGCTACCAGCCAGCGGCCCGTCCTTGTCGGCAGCCTGACCAAAGCCAAGATCAGGGGTGCTCATATGTGCACTGAGTGATGCAGCATTGACCGAAGATAGATCAGGGGATGCATGAAGATTAACTAGTCGCAGGTTCTTGAGCATGGGGATTAATGACGACAAGTCCGCCGACCCTGTGTTTGCATTGGCCTCCTCGGTGCCAGCCGTGGATCCTGCAAAGGCCGATCCAGTGAGCTTCGAGAAATGCTTCTCGTCTGCCTCTTCGTCGGTAATATCAAGGCAGCAGCCATGAATAGGCATAGCAACCGTCCCTGTGCTCTCTTTGTGTTCTTGCCTCTCCTCCTCGCGGCTCGTGCCCCCTCGTCCAAACGCCCATCCTTTCTTCTTACGAACGCTTTCAACAGTTTGGGCCGCCGTTGGGGGCAAGTCTGGCGGAGGAAGCTCTCTAAGCGCAGCGATAACTCGATTTGCCTCTTCTGGCTCTAATAATTGCTGGTTGACCTTGCGCAAAGCTGTAGTCGCTGAAGTCGACTTGGGCTCGTTCCCCCTGTTCTTTTCCTTTACATCGAGCGCCGCTGGTCCGATAATCAAAGTACGTAGGCTCATTGCCGATTCCATAGCTCGGCGATCACCCTTGGTGACCTTGGGCAGTGCAGGTTTACGAGAAGTCAAAAGGCCAATCGGAATCCGACTATGGTTTCGCCTGTGACCCGGTGTCGTTCGTTGACTGGGCGCAATAGAGCCCGTCTCGGCATCTTCTTCTTCATACAAGACACGTTCAGTAGGAGGCACGTAGGCCGGGAACGCGTGCGCAGGCCGACTATCCTTGCCGTAAAAGAACCCAAACGACCGCAAGGAGATTCTCCGTTGAGGCCGAGCCGGACGGGCCACCGGGGCCGTCAAGACAGTCGTACGAGTTTCAGTCGGCTCCAGGGACCCATCGGTGCCTTCAAAGAATCGAGTGCCATTGGGGGGCGTTACCCCGCGCAAAGGGAACGGATGAGTATGAGATGACGAAGGCGATGGCGTTCGCTCAGGACCCGACAAGGGTGCGGCTGGGGTATCAGGGACAACAACTTCTACTGGGGTGGCATGTTCATCCGCGCTGGGATCAGCTGTATGGGGCGTTTGCTCCTGCTGCTGCTCATCGCCAATCGATTTCTCAACGCTGGGCGACTCGGCGACTGGAGTTGGAACTTGTATTTCAACCTCTTTGGGCATGTCATATTCTTCGGCCTCGGGGGTCTCGGCGGAAACAGG
The DNA here is from genome assembly GCF_016906535.1 of Rhizoctonia solani. Taxonomy (NCBI): domain Eukaryota; kingdom Fungi; phylum Basidiomycota; class Agaricomycetes; order Cantharellales; family Ceratobasidiaceae; genus Rhizoctonia; species Rhizoctonia solani. The sequence continues at coordinate 796,911 of NC_057376.1, forward strand.
CTTTGACGCCGCGCGCTTGGAGAGCGAGTTCTTCTTGACGAGTACGTTGGGTTTGGGAGTGGGAGTGGGAGGTATGGACTGATGGGCAGGTACGATGACATGCTCGGCCGTGGTTGAATCCACAGAGGGAGTATCTGGTCTCGACTGTGGAGCCCCGTCCTCGTCATCATTCTCCTTCGCGACCGGCTCTTTTTCGCTCGTGCCCAGCCCACGTTTCTTGACGAGCTTGGACGGGGTGCGAACGATCGGGGCAGTCGCATCATACTGTATATGACCATAGATGAGCTAAACCCCTCCCAAGTCAATGAATGATGCGCATAACTCACCTCGATGGGCTCCGATTCAGCTCCTTTAAGCTCACTCGTAGGAAGACCAAATCCAGACTTGAGGGGATCCTTGCCCTTGTCCTTGCCCTCTCGAGTATCCACTAGTCCATGTGTATGGTGTCTCCAGGGCCACCGTCCAAGCGCCTTGGTCGCCGAACGCGGTAAAGCCATCATCTTGTTCTTTCAAGCTCAACTCAAACGAGAGACGACGAGCAAGGAGGAGAGAGAGAAAGAGAGAGAGGCACAAAAAAGCGGGGCTCCATTTACGGGCACCCGCCGGTATTCTTATACAGCACACTGTCATTAGGGGCTCGACCTGGTGTGGATCCACACGTGAGCAAAAAAGGGTGACGCTCGAGCCCGTATGTTGAGTTTCAGCTGATTGTTTGTCCTCAGAAGGGGGGGCGGACCCTGGTGCACGGCATTTGTCGTCTCTCCGAGTTCGGGATTGGGTAATTGAACCAGACCCGGGTTCGAGCTCCCTTGGGCCAAGGCTCCACAACTCTTCGTGTCAGTCCAGATGCATTCCCTAACCTGGTCATATGTTCTACGTCCTACAACGTCCGACGAGCCCATAGGCCCAGCACATGGTTACTTGCTCGACGACTCATTGATCCATTAAATCAGTTTTACATAACCAATACGGATGAACACGTCGGTCAAAAGTTTAATACAAACGATCGATTAACCAAAACTATAAAATTATGGATTCTCATTTCGCATCCCACACGTAGAATATCAACTCGTATGACTATATGCGCACAGGTTGCGATTGTTCTTTCCTCGATCCACACGGGTCACAAAGAACGATAAGCATACCCCACCCCACTCTCATATCAACAGGTCTTAGGGGCACATCATCTAGTAGATAGGGGGGAAGGTCAAGGGAAGCCCACTCGAGACTCGTGTCCAAGAGACGTGCAAGAACCATCGTCGGGAGGTCCAAAACGAGTTTGCACGGCCATTCTGCCGCTTGGTGAAATGTGATGGCCTTGGCATGTGAGCGTGCAATTGGTTACAGCCCCACCTGTACTAGTACTTTCGAACATACGAGCATCGAGGCCTTTGTTGCTTGTGACTTCTATGATTCGCCATTATCCATTGTGAGCACCCTCAAATGATCTGCACCCCCATATGCAGCTCCACAGTGATTTCCCCGATCGTACCTGGCTTTCATTTCATGCTTTACCGACAAGAGTCCCAGGTCCATTCCATTACTGGATATAGCAATAGCACACAGTTGTTAAGAGGAACAAATAGTCAAGAGAGGAAAATAGGGGAATCGATTGCACCAACACCGTGATCAAAAACAAACACCAAGAAATCACACAAATGATAGCAAGAGAGTCAAAGAGTGTTACTGATAAAAAAAAAAGACAAGGAGAAAAAAACGAGAGCAGAGTCATGAGTTGCAGGTCTTGATTGATCAATTGATGAGAGGAGAAATTACTGTACGCTGCAAAACTCAAAAAGGAAAAAAAGGAGAAATCCTTGCAATAAAAGAGAGATTAAAAAATCCCGATGTCAACCGCACTACCGTCTCACATGTCCAAACTCTGGCACTCGGCACTTGGATACCGAATGGCAACAAAATCATCCATCGGAACCGCATCCAAGCGTTTTCCCGAGACGGTCATACTCCGCGCATACCCCGCAGTGGGCGTCTGCAATGCGGGATCAGGATCTGATCCCTCCAATTCGCTTAATGAACCGTCCACCTCGCGATGTGTAAACTGGCCAGGACCAGGATACGAAGGATGCTGCTCGCTGTTCCGTCCAAAGTGGGGCTCCCAATCTTCTCGTTTCTTATTCCCACCCGTGAGGAATGACGCCAACCGTCTTCCCATACTTCCTCGTTTTGTAGATTCAGGTTTTCCACCCAGGGTATAGCGGTTATCGAGGCTTCCGAGAGACCTTCGCGACGCGCCAAATTCATCGTATCGAGCTCCAATACGAGGTGGGGGTACAAGGGGACCGTCGAGATCGGGCCGTGCGGCCGTGCCCCCAAACGACTGTCTCCTTGTCTCGGTGCCAAACGGTGCACGGGGCGCGACTAGCGGCTCCTGGCTGAACGCAGCACTCATGTTAAAGTCCGACCGGCGAGGGGCGTATGCGGCCAGTGTCTGCGGCCGAGCGTCCATCGTCGGTCGGCCGTTGCCACGGGCAAATGCTTCGGTGGGAAGCGGCGGAAGCGATTTGTTGGTGTTGAAAAGCGAAGCAGGTCGGTTAGGAGAGATAGCAGTGCCGGTGCTGAAACTGCGTCGGCCAACAGGCCCGTTTGGAGAGACGGTAGACATGGACATCGGAGATGGGACTTCGAGATAAGCGCCATCCTTGCCAGACTTTTCTCGCGGGCCTCGATCTTCATCGCTTCCACTGTCACGCCATGGGAATCGCTGAGATGTTGGACTAGGCAATATACTGGATGGAGCAGTAGCCGGGCTCATAGGGGCAGCGGAACGGCTCGAACTGGTGGGAGTCGAGGCTCGCCTGTCCAAGTCTCGTGCTCCACCGGCTCCACCACCGGCACGGTCACCACCCTGTCTGGCAACAAGGTATGACAACGGTGGAGGTGGAGCGAGAGGCTCGTCGTCGAGCTGTTGCTTCTCATGAACCGCGATATTTTTGTCCTTGCTGCTTGAGCCCGTGACAATCTTCCAGATCTTGGTAAGGCCTTTGTGTTTCTTTTTCTTTTCACCGGGTTGATCAGCGTGGATCGTGCCGTCAGCGCCTGTGGCATATGACGGGGCAAGTGACATTTGGTCATATGGCATGCGAGTTCCTTGTTTCTCCTGATCGAGTACCAGACTAAAGCGAATTGTAAGATGAGAAGGAAAAATGGAATAAAAAAACGTACTGCATATCGGCCACGCTGTCATATACCGAGCCCCGGTAGGCGCCGTTGGCGCCGGCAGGACCGAAACTGGCCTCGCTACCGAAACCACTCCAGTGCTTGAAGCTGAGGAAGCCCTTTTTGCCAGCACGACTCTCAAACGAACTCTGTGATGAACGGGTGTGAATAGAAGGGCGGGCACCAGGGGTGCCAAGCGGGGGAGTAAGCGGGGTAGATAAGCGGCGGCCAGGGCTAACGGGGGTTGTGAGGGCTGGCTGGGACCTGCCCATGGCACCCATGCGACTGCCGCCGTCGGGAGGTGGACTGGGCGATGAATAAACAGAGGTTGCGTCAACATTAGTGGCCGAATTCTTGCTTTGTCGAGAAGCCATGCGACGGTGACGCTTGGACTCGCGCTTGCGCTCTCTCTCCTCCTTGCGCAGGTCGACTCGCTCCTGGATCATGCCGCTGGCGAGCACGGTAATGTCACGGGAGGGATTCTGAACTGCCAAAAAGGGCGAATCTTGTTCGGGGTTTGTGGGCGCCCGAATACGCACGGGCCCATCGTTGAGGTCATAGGCCGAGCGACGAAGCTGCTGGTACGTATCCCGCAGACGGCTATCGAGCATACGAGACTCGCGGGCCGCCTGAGCACGTGCATGATGTTCGGCCTCAAGCAGAGCAGCCTGTTTGCGCACAAAGTCCGTAAGCGTGATCCACCGTGCCTGGGGTTCCTTGGGGTGCTACGGAGACCATCAGCAACGAAAAAGTGAAAAATGGGGAGAAAATGAGAAAAAAATGAGACATACCATTTGGGTCCATATGCGCAGATTGGCTTCGGTCAGTAGGGTCCCTCGCGCCGGTGTTCGTCGTCGCTGGGGATCTGGCAGCACCCCAGAACGCATTTCTTCCTCTTCTCTGCGCACCAGCTCCTCGTACCACACATCCGACTCTCGGGCCCAGATGCCTGGACTGGTGACATCGACGTCGGCCATATCGCGGTCACGCATCATGCACTCGACACAGACTTCCTCGATGGCTGCCATGACCGGCTGCATCGGCGGCTGTGCGGGGGCAGGGTAGCGCGAGTCGGCAGGATTGTTAAGCAGGTCCTCGGCGCTGAACATAAGGGGCGGGCGGGAGAGCTCTGGGACAGAACTCAGCGCAGGGGGGTCCCTGGGGGGAGAGGCCCGTCGCGGGGACAACGTCTGGACCTGTGTTTGCATGTGCGAAAACGATCCGAGGTGCAGCGTCGGCTCCGGAAGCCCAGGCAGTGGAAGCGCTCGCGAGGGCGAAGGAGGCGACGGTGTGCGCACAAGCTCGTCGGCTTCGCGTTCCAACAGTCCAGTCGGGAGGGGATTCGAGTCGTTCATCGTCGACAGCACGTGACAAGGGTCCTTGCCTCATCACGAGGCTATCCCCTATGTGGTCGTGTTTGCTCTCCAAATGACATGGACACGCCAAGTCAACGCATATGTCTATTTTCGACGATACATTCCACCATCAACTACTATGCACATAACCTTGTCGCACCCTCTGGACCCCAAGCTTTTTGCAGTGCAAGTCCCACGCTCAGTACCAACACGAGTATCCCAAATCCAGCGCACAACACCGCAGGAAGCTTGGCACGCCCGTTCCACGGCTCTCGGGCAGGGAGCAGTTTGATGTAGCATAGTGCTGGGAACACAAATGCCAACGCCGTAGCGCTCGCGCCCCCTGTAATCTCAAGCATCACCCCTATGTTCTCTGTCAATCCCGGCCCGATCCGGTCAATACCATATCCCCCCCACTCACCGAGATCACACGTCACCAGGGCCACTGAACGCACGCATACAATCATGTCATCATCACTTTCCCCCACACAATCCCGATTCTGAAAGAAATACTTACCGGCCATCGACGCAAATAAGATTGACGTAGTGAATAGCACGTGCCGGGTCTGATCAAACGCCTCATGCGCGAAAAAGTACTCTTCAATCACCTCTCGGCACACCATCAACTCCATCGGGGTTGTTGTCACCATATTCGCACCAAAACAAAACCGCGCAATGTTAATCACCGCATCGTCCTATGTAGTTCGTACCGGAGCCAATAAAGTCGCTTGTCAACTATTGCATTTTCCACGTGGGCGCACGACAGAACAGCGCCCTCGTTGCCAAAAGCAGCCAACGCCGCACTCACCTGAGGAAAGTTATTCAATACATTGCCCTGCGTTCGGTCCGTGAATACGAGAAATGCCGGAATAGCCATCGTCAGACATGCGACAAGCGATAGTCCCGCAGCGACGTGCGTCACTTGGTCGAATCGGTCCATCGTCGGAGTACGCATACTCCCGTAGATCAATAGGCTATTGTGGTGACATACAAACGCAAAACTGATTACTCCGATAGCCTGGAAGATCTGTGGTTGAATGAAAGAGTACTTGATCGACGGTGCCTGCGATCCTTTCAGATCCGCCGAGACACGTCCTTCTTCAAATAAAACTGTCCCGACGATCGTGAGCATTCCAATCAGTGCAAACGTACTCGCTTTTGCAAGCGAAGCGATTGACCGATAGAGAGATAACGGATATGAAATGCACGCAGTGCACAAAATAACGACAAAGTTCCTGTTCGTTAGTATCGAGAGCACAGGAACCGTGCTAAGCGTCGGGAAGATCGACCGTATCACATGTGGAATAGTATCACCTACCCGCGCGCGAACAAGATACTTGTATCAGTTTAAAATACGCTCGCATAATTACACAACCCATCCTACCGATAATTATCCCTACATATTTGTCGGTTGAGCCGCCCGGATGGCCGCAGTTGGTTAATTCAACTCACCAAACGCGCACATCCCTGTCTCACCGCAAGAACCACAAGAGTGAGCCAACAATCTGCATGCGTAGGGACGGCCCCTCGGGTTCCACACATACCTCCAAACGCAAACGCAAATTGGAAAAACGAGACCGCGGCGCGTCCGCTCGATCCTTTCGTTTTACATATAAGAAGTGCTTCTTCATGCTCCCACATGCTCAACGTACCGTAACAGTGTCCCATGATATCGATGTAGGATGTTCGTCCGCTTAACTTGGCATTTCGTACGATCAGTCGAATGGTCCAGTCTGTCACGCCTGCTAGAATTACGAGTAGGAGAATTCCAGTCACAAAGCCTGCTTGGCTAACCGCATATGGTAGCCCTAATTAGAGATGGAATGTCAAGACCATGCAGACGAGAATAGAGAAGTCACACGCGTGGGGGGACTCACCAATGATACCTAGCAACGAGCAATGGCGTGTTCAGTGCCTTGGAGGTGATACCATTACCCCAAATGCTTACCAGCACCTAAAATGGAGTTGGCCATGTTAAACATCGAGTCGAGCATGTTCCCGCCCTTGTGCTGTCGCGCAGCAAGTTCCGCGATGTCCACGCGTTCCGCAGGGTCGTCGTTATCGAACACAATGCGACCGTTGACCATTGTCTGGCCGGGCTGACCGTTCGAAAAGGTATGGAGTGGTAGATCTGGATTTCGTCGAACTTCTACTGCATCTGCGAGCCCAACCAAAAGCGGCATTCGTTGCGAAGCTGGGATAGAGGTCACTTCATCGTTTGGGTTCAACTCGTCCGAATCGAGTTCAAATTCTAATACATGTCAGTCTGCTTTTTTCACCGAGTGTTGAGATGATTGGGGGCATACCTGCTTCCCTACTCTGGGTTGTGGACCTTAGCGTTGGCGCGATGAAGCTTGTTGCTCCGACCTGCGGACTCCTACTACCGCCCATATCCCTATCTCTGTCCCTGAACGCAGTCGACTCTTCCTCATCATCGTCTATCGCAAACACGACGTCTGCGTGCTCATCCTCGTCTCCTCTGCCCAGCAAAGGCTCCTGCGCTTCGGATCCTGTATTTCTAGTTTTTGATCGACCGAGCATTATAGCATTTCGTCTCAGTACCAGCGGTTTATTTTCTGTTATATATCAGGACCGCGAATGTGAGCTTTAGTATTCGAGTAATTAAAAGAGACGTGTCCGTCCAGTCGAGGTCCAAGTTACAGTTTGCAAATTAGCGCAGGGCGCAAGTGGCATCGCCACACCCCTCGAAATGTGATTTAGCCATTTTCGAAAGTGGAACGATCAGTAGGGTCGAAGCACAATTGGAATGACCCGATAATCGATTGCTCTTCTTCTTCTTGACTCTGACCAGACGGGGTTCTTGATACTATTTTTCTTCTTGAAACAATGGCGACTGTTGTGTCTGCGCCAGGAAAGGTGCTCATTGCTGGAGGATATCTTGTGCTCGACCACCGCTATCCTGGCTTGGTTGTTTCAACTTCATCGAGGTTTTACACCGTGGTCCAGCCAGCAAGTCGATCAGGAAAGATTATTGTCAACTCTCCCCAGTTTGAAAACGCAATATGGGCATACGACGTCAAGTTAGAAGGAGATGGTATTCGAATAGAGCAGTAAGTGATATGATCTGTTCCGCTCCGAGCGTGTGCTGACAGTCTCTAACAGAGTTGAGGACGCTACAGGATCCAAGAACCGGTTCGTTCAAACCGCCCTAGAAGGAACTCTGGCCATCGCACTGGCCATCGAGGAAAAGATTCATTCTCTTCGCTGGACCAAGGACTGGACATACACGTCCTTGCGGCCAATGATTTTTACTCTCAACGCGCAAGCGTACGTACTGTTTACCTCTCCTAACCCTCAAGAACACCGTTCTTTACGTCTTTTTGTGCTTGCATACAGCTTACGGCACGAAGCCTTCCCCCAACACTCGACTCACTGAACTCAATACCTCCCTTCCTTCCACAAGGTTGTCCTATTGGTCAAGTCCACAAGACAGGGCTTGGATCTTCCGCATCGTTGATTACGTCTCTGGTATCTGCCTTGCTTCTCCACTTCGATGCCATCTCGCCCGATTCGCTCTCTTCCGACGCACTTCGAATGAAGGACGAGAACTCGCGCACAATGTGGCCAGTATGTACATTGTCTTGCACAAGGCAAGGTTGGAAGTGGGTTCGACGTCTCTTCGGCTGTATTTGGGAGTCAGGTGTACCAACGGTTCGAGCCGACTGTTATTGCAGACATCATGCAAGGAAAGGTTAGTCTTCAATTTACACACACATATATTTCTCATACTCAATTTTCTAAATGCCTAGCCAAATGGATCGACCTTGCTTTCCACCTCTCCCCCTCGAACAAAGCATGGAACCACACCGTCTCTCCCTTCAAACTCCCCCTCTCACCCGTATCATGCTCGCCGATGTAGACTCGGGGAGCGATACCCCGTCCATGGTTGGCAACGTTTTGAAATGGAAAAAGGCAGAACCAGCAGTTGGCACGTTCTGTCCATTTTTTTTCTTATCTCGGTCCCGAACTCATCGCATTTTCACACCAGCCGACCAGTTATGGGAGGGATTGGACAAATGCAACCGTGGGCTAGGCGACATTGTCAACAGGCTATCACAGAGATACGACGAAGATCCCAACCGAATACGCGAACACAGTAGACAAACTGACCCGTGAGTCAGGAGACGAGGTGAGCTGTGTCTATCCCTACGGACTGAATCTCAAAGCTCAAAATCGATCAAGTGGGAACGACAGAGCCCTATAGAAGCATTGGAAGTTACTGTTGCTCAATTGTTCGGGAATACGAGGCAATTAGCAAAGGTGAGTCATCGTGTTATTGACCCAGTGAGTATAGTTGATGCGTCAGATGCAGAGTATTCGGGATGGTATGCGCGCAATGGGCAAGTCGTCAGGCGTTCCTATTGAGCCACCAGAGCAAACGCGCCTACTTGACGCATGTTGTGCCCTTCCTGGAGTCATAGGCGGAGGTGTACCAGGTGGTAAGTTCATTCGTCCAAAGGCCTCAGTCCAGGCTGATTCTTATTCATTACCTAGCCGGCGGATATGATGCGATTTGGCTACTTGTCCTTCAGCCGCAAGACAAGGAGCTGGCATCTTCTGTTGTGGCTAGCGTTGAAAAGCTTTGGCAAAGATGGACTGAACTATCGGTTTCGCCGCTTTTAGCCACAGAGAGTCTTGAGCGCGGCGCTCGCAAAGAGTTGCTTCAAGACGTGCTGGGATTGGAAGCCGCGCTGAAGGGCTCTGCTTAAAGAGGGAGAATTAGGTGCGAAGGTGATCAAGTTGAATATTGATATCGAAACAAATAGGATACACACACTCGATAATATGTACCTTTCTGATTTGTCAAATGCGGGCGTAATCGAAAGATGCAGCTGACCCTCGATGACCACAATCATGATGTTAGCGGGCGTTCTGCGAGCTGCCTGAGTAGCAAGGATTGTTGGTAACTTAGGTTCCACTCAGATATGAAAGGCAAGAAGACTAGTTTCTATCGACAGGAAAGTACAAACAGACACTATTGGAACAAACCACCGCGCCGAGCAAATCCGAGCGCTCACCAGCTGACCGCGGTCAGATCCTCGACCCGAAGGGAGAATATGTTGACAACACAGTGCCAGGAGCAAGCATCTTGATCTGCTTTGCGAAGCAGTTGGTGCACAATGGGAATGAGAGGACAAAACGACAACAGAAACCCAGTCAACAAACCCACTAAAAAAAGAAAAAAAAGATGGGCAAGAAAACGTCCACCAAAAGTGACAATATACAATAAAATCAAAAACACCAGGATAGACCACAGAAAAATCACATCTAGAACGCACCGACAACCTCGGTCGCGCTCTCACCTAACCACGTCCACTCTACCAAAGGAGAGATATTGGATTGCTCCTGACCCCCGAGGGAGTCAAATCGAAGATCCACACCTTCCTCGGGTAACATCTTTAATAACCTCTCCATCTCGACTTCGCCATTCTCTATCGATGTGTTCAAGTCGTCCATGATCAACGGCGACATAATTGGATCCGAATCCGCGACCGATCCGGCGGACGGGGTGTTCCATGGCGACCCAGAGGTCTCCTGGTCGAGCGCCGAAGGTTGGAGAACGGCGCTAAGCCACTCGTCGTCAAGGACATTTTCATTGGTAATTTGTTGTGTAGGGTTTGGGGGGTTGGAAGGGAGGGGGGTGTCAAGTTCTGTTGGAACATGGAAGGCGAGGTCGAGTTGGCCCGCTGCAGGGACGGAGAAACGCTCAGTGAAGAGTTCCCTCCGCACGCCACCCGTGCTAGGTGGCGAGCCGACTCGTTCGCTGAATCCACGATTGTAGGAACTGACTGGGGTACTGTGTTTATGCTAGAGGAAAGGGTATTGGGCGAGACGGCTAGGGATTGAAGGGGGTTTAACCCGTTCGTATTTGCTCCGATACTAGATAGTAATAACGAAACTAAAAAAAGGATATTTAATCAATACATGACAAACAGCGTTTGATGGTAAAATACTAACCATTTTCCCAGGCCTTCTCTAGTTGGCGCACCCGTTCCCTCAGCTCCTCATTCTCTTTCTCTCGGCACTCTTGTTCATTTGACTTCTGTTCTACTTTAGGTTTTCGTGGCTCGACGACGGCTCCGGCGCGAAGTCTTCGGTTCTCCTCCTCAAGCTCCTGCACCCGTGCCTCGAGATCCGCAAACTGTTGTTTCCTGCGGTCTCGAGAGCACTGGGCAGCGATACGATTTCGTTGAGCTCGGGCTTCCTTACGTTCCTCGGGACTCATGTCTGAAGGGCGAGCCCGCTTGCGGGGATTGGAGGAAGAAGATGAAGATGCGGGAGAAGCGGCGGAGTACGTGGACTCAGTCGTCATTGTGTAGTAGAGTAGTACGTGTAAGGGGACAGAAGTAGTAGGATGTACAAGAGATAGTGAGGCGAGAGAAGATAAGAGGCACAGTTGGGGTGAAAGTTGGGAGGTCCACGTACGACCAGCCGGCGCTATATACGTGTCTCTGACGTGGCAGTCCGAGGTCCCACAGCCACGATAACCCCCTGACTCGCTCAGCTTCCAGGGTGTTCTATCACGTGGTAGCAACGCATATAGTCAATCGCGACGCCTTCGCGATGCAGTGTTTGCCGACCGCGTGCAACCATCAAACTAACGCATGCTTGATTTAATAATCCGAGGAATACATGGGTATCAATAAATAGACTTGTAGATATCAGAACACACTTGAGAACAGCAATCTGCTATTCTCCCCTTGTAGACGTAAACGACTGGAAAAGGTGTACCTTGACTCTAAGTTAGCCGGCAATTTTCTCTATCTCCCTGCGGTCATACCTCTCGTATGCATGTCTTTGAGCATGTTCTACAAGTGGAAGGGTGCGCTGGGCTGAACGTACACCGCGGATTCATACACTCTACATAATCATTTATGCGTCTAAGCTGTTCGTGCCAACTCGGCAGAGCTGTGAGCGCACCAACAAGGTCTGTTACTTCACTCGAAACGGTCTGGAATATTGTCAGTTCACACACTGAAATATTGACACGTTATTAAGACTTTAAAGGGCTCACGTCATGATCTCCCGGCGATGGTCGGATGTTAGAGCAGTGGTCATGAGTCGAAGGGCAGCACGAATAGCAGTAAAACCCACTTCCGCCCCAAGAATCAGTTAGTTGGGTGCTCTGAGAGTACCAATAATCGTGCGTACTATCCTGGCCAACACATAATGCAATACCTATGTACAGATAAAATGAAGAATTAAGAATAACTGAGAAAGAAAGAAAAGCAGGGCGGTTAAACCAAATATTCGGGAAAAGGGGAGATACTATATACCCCCAAATGTGGCTTCAGAAAGCATACGCCACTCCGAGAAGTCCATCCACCTTGTTGCAACTTGTTAGTATCGGCATTTTCCAGGGGCCAGGGCGCTATTCCAGCACCTAGCAATTCTGGTAGTGTTTGTACAGAATCCATACTAACCCAGTTCGCTGATGTTTCGTACTGTATCAAATTTATGGTCGAACCCGAAAAAAGCTTTGGTCAATACCACATAGGACTAGCGCGTTGCGTAAACTTCATGGTTTAGCGATACACCTATCTGTGAAGGAAATCCGAGAGACTTTACTGGGTATCACATATCTAAACAAGAATAAGGTACATAGATCGCGAACATGATCTTCACCAAGCTTGAAGGAGACAATGCAATCGCCCAACTATCTACCATATCAAATTTTTGTATTGCGACTTCGCCTGTCTCTGACACATCTCTAAACAAATACCTGGTTCGATACTGATCAAGAAGCATCCCGATGAACATTGAACTCAAATGGTTTAGCTCTTGGGCGAAAAACATTCTCCCGATTGCTCCAAGCTTATCATGTGAACCCTCTCTAATGATGTAATTCAGTCCTAGAAATTTTACAAGATACCGATTGTTATGCCTTGTACAGTGTATCCAAAAACATGGTTGCAAGCCTCGACACTAAAGCCGGTCCGACAGCACTCGAGTTACCGAGACCTGTTATACCATCACCAATTTCAGCCAGTACATCTGCCTTTGTTTACAGTCTTCACTCACCATACAATGCCACCATATTCCCCTTTCCTGCCGGTTTGCCATGCGCCTCAGCAATACAGTCTTTCAGATCAGCTATGAACTGATCGGCCATAGGTACGGTCAGACGCTGTATGTATGTTGGTTAAAGAATGATAAAAAAAAATCAATGACGGGGAGAACTTACCGTGCAAGCTATATGCACGGCCGCCGGATTACTAAGCGCATTCAAATGCCATCCACGATGGCTCATCAGGTCACCGACTTCGAGAACATTGAGCTTCTCGCCTTGAGTGCATCATGAGCAACGACAAGCATTTGGATCATCCTGGGCTTACCTTCAGGTGTCTCCGCAGCAGCAAAGGCTACAACTGATGCAACTGGTTTCCCTAAAACACGGAGTTCAGGAATATCCTGCCGAATCGCATTCTCGATCTTCCTGCGGCATTCAACAATGTCATGGCAGGATGCCTCGTAGCCGCTATAGCCCATAGGATTAATGAACTGTTGGCTCCATTAATAACAACCACTTTACCTTTGACCCATATATTGCATAGCTGCCCATGCACCAGCGATGAGGGACCCGGGCCTCGAACCTGACATGGATGGCGATGCATACACGCCACCTGCAAACCAACCAATCAATCAATAAGTCATTCCCTCACTTTTAGTGACATGATTACCAGTCCAGGTAGGGTTAAGATAGTATTGATAGCGTCTCAAGTCAGCGGAACGATACATGATAACTGAGGACCCCTGGTTGCAACACCTATCAGTGTCTGCAACACTAATGGCCAAGTGAAGCCACTTACTTTAGGAGCAAAGCCATACTTGGTAGCAACTGCGTTAGTGTATTCGATTCGAGCAGGATCATATGCTCACTTTGTGCGTGTCACACGAAATTGCGGTCACGCCCTCCACACGGAAATCGAATCGTGGGGCATCATACCCTAATTTCTCGAGGAATGGTACGATAAAGGAACCTAGGCACTGAAGATCCTCATAAATTGGAGGCAAAGGTGAAAGCAATAAGGGTAACTTACACAATCTACGTGCAATCCTACACGATATTTTCTTGCCAGTGCACCCAGTGCTTCGATATCGTCCATACAGCCATCAGGAAAATTGACAGCTGAGCCGACCAACATAATAGTGTTTGAGTTACTGTATTTTTGTCAGTATGACCCTTCCTAAATCCAGCGATCGGCGGAACACGCACATGGCACGACGAACATGTCTAATATCCACTTGGCGGGTATAGGGATCGACGGGGATGTGATGAATCTTGATGCCAAAGTATTTGCCTGCCTTATCGAACGCAGCGTGTGCCGTCACAGGGATGATCCTATGATGAAGATGATGGGTGGCTGACGAAGACCAAATCTCTCTTGGACGTACATCTCAGGTTCGGTAATGCCCTTCACATCACGAGCCCATTCACGGTGTGTTTTGCACGACATGAGAATAGATTCGGTACCTCCTGAAGTGGTGGTACCGGCCCCATTGGGGTGATTGTACCTGCGAAAAAGAAAATTAATGCACATCGACCCTCGTAGCAGTTTCCAGCGTACATCCTGAGACACATAGCAACGACTTCTGCCTCCATCTTTCGAATAGCTGCGTCCGTAAATATTAGTTACAGGATACTTGGCGAGATTGCTTTAGCTTACCAGGGAAAACGTCAGGATGTAATGGGTTGCTAACAACATATCGTTTAAACGCATTGACAATAATTTCCTGTACACCTTATTAATAATAAGTAAAACACAGTGATAAGTATCGTACCTCCATATCATCTCCGCCATGGTATACCGCCCCAGAAAGCTTTCCTTGTTTCCACGTATCTCCACCGCCACATTCTGTGTCCATCCTGGCCATTTCCGCATCAATCCATTCCATGGTCCGACCTTGCACCGGAAGAGCAAGATGCCGAACAATATTGGGTCCAGATTTAACAAGCTTTCCTTCGATGTCCTTCTTAGCCTTGGCCATTTCCGTCTCAACTTTGCGCTGAGCTGCCGGTAATCGAAGTGCCAGAGTCAAAACCCTCTTTAACCCAAAATAGTTGATCAGTCCTGGTCCGATAGACAGGAGATCCGTCAGACTCACCTTGGCCACCAGCTCCCATAGTTCTAATATTGTTGCGATAAGACCTCTGGCTCGGAGATGTCTGTAGGACTTTATGCAGTGGGTCGCAATAAAGTAGGCAAACACCAATGTCTTCAGATTATTGAAATTGAGTTGTGCTTTTACAGCAGAAGTCGAAAGAGTTGTTGACTTGGCCATGGCAAGCGTCTGAGAGATTGTGAGGAAACAGAGGGGGGGATGTTTAGTCTTTAAGTACCGTAAAATCAGAATTTAGAAGTTGGGAACCTCGGTGTCGGTGGTGTAGGTCACCGAAGACCCATGTGAACATGACGTCCGGACTCGGCGCCTAACACCACACCGTTCCGGCGTTCTACCAAGATGCGCATGGTGAGACCATAGTCGAAATTCTAAATCAATTTATATAAGGCTGACTATAATATAGCTCAATCAAGATGACGAGTCAGAGGAGAATACTGAAGTGACCTGGGGTGTGTAGCAAATTACGGGCGCGCGTCGCGTATCGCCTGCTCCTAACCCCTTGCCATCGACAGAGGACCAGCAAAAAATCAACACCTTTTCCAAACTCAACACGCGTTGTAATGATCTCGAAGAAAAAATTGCAAAGCAAAAGGCAGGTTGCTAATATCCGCTCACGAATTGCTAACTAAAATCACGCATAGTCGGAGAAAGAGGCACTCGATGACTTAGCGATCGAATTGGAGCTTGCGGACGAGGACGAGCCAGTGAAGTACGAAATATTTACTACATCGCCCTAGTACATAGTTCACTGAATCCACCCAGGTATAAGATTGGCGAGGCTCTCTTTCATATATCTCTTGAACGCGCTCAGGCACTCATACAAAAAGATCAAGAGTCGATCGAAGCTGAAATAAATGGGCTGCAGGGCAAAATAGACCAGTGTCAGCAGGAGATGAAGGACCTCAAAGTCACCTTGTACGCGAAATTCGGGAAACAAATCAACTTAGATTAGCTGATGTTGTATCAATTGAGCATGGGATATCATCCAAGAATCGTATGTATGAGTACAGGGCAGGCGAACTACAGAAAACTTGAAAGCGGGATGTGCGAATGACAGCAGGAAGGAGTGAAAGAGTCCAAGAATTAAATCATAACTATTCCAGTGCACCCCACAGAGCCAACCCACCAAAGAATGTGCCCAGCGCGACCAAAAGAGAGGCGTAGCTCACGATATGGATACCGACTCGCGGGAGCAACTCTGCCCAAACTACCGTTAGTAGCGAATGCAGGAGAACTACGAGTCCAAAGATGAGGGTGCGGATTTCAAGTGGGCGATCCGTAGAAACATAGGCGATAGAGATGAGAAGGGTGAGCCCTAGAGATAGGATCTGCGCATCAACACGTTGGAGACAAGAGATGAAAACTGGAATGTTCTGTGACGGCATTAGTAAGTGTGATGTCAAGTTATCAAAGTTCATACGTACTGGCAAGGGAACACCATAAACGAGTTCAAGTGCCTCTCTATCTCTGAATTGGATGCTCTGCGCGAACTCCTCTTCGTAAGATGTGTCTGGAGGCGACACAGTCGTACCACGTTTAATGTCGTCATCTGGTGTTCCTAACGGGGCAGATCTGGAGGCAACTGAGCCATAGTGGAGGCCGTTGGCATTGTTGTCCTTCAGCCTTTCCTCATCTTGATCGCGGGCATCGAACAGTTCTTTATAGAGTGCTAGCTGGTCGTAGCCTTGGAAGACGCTGAGTGTTGCCTCGCTGGTCATCCTGGAACAAATCATAAGAAAACAATACCAACCACAAAAGCGAAACACCGCTTACCAGCCCATCGCAACCCACCATACGTCCCGGAATGCCCGGTCTTGTGGAATCGGGTGTGGAATCCAGTGGGGATGACCGTGCCATGCGTGTAGGTGGATATTGAGTAACATTAGCACGCCGAGTCTTAGTATTTCTTGGACCCCAACTGGACATCATTGAAATGAGTATTCGAAAAACAAACGTTTTATGTATACGTACCAGAAAGGAACGAGGCAAGAAGTACGCTCGTAAGCGAGGCCCATCGGCCACCAAAAGTGACGATAAAATACAGGGGCCCTCTGCATGCATACGCGACTATCCACCCAGCAGCGCCGACAAGGAAGGCTCGGACATTTGGTTTGTATGGATATCTTGGGTTCCAATGAGGATCGTCCGGACAAGGAGCCCAAGCAAAGCTGATGAGACATCCGAGTCCGATCAAGACCCAAATACAAGTTAGGGGAACAAGGGAAAAGGACCTCATGACTTGGGAGTAAGTCACTGAAAGAAAAACAACAACTAAATTAGCGTGTGAGCACGACGAGGGAGCCGAGACTGACTGTCAGGGAGAGGGATGGTATCGTAGCTCGAGTCATCGTCAGACATGTCCCGACGCATGGCCTCTCGCTCAGAGGAAGAGAAAAGAGGGGTGCGCTCATCGACTGGGCGGGCTGGCTGCTTTCCTGTATCTCTCGAACCAGTCATTATGTCGTCGTTACCGTCATTTCCTTCTTCGTTAACAGGTGACAAAGACGCCGACTCGGGCCTGCGAGCAACGGTGTAGGAGGCCATTATGGCAGCAGATTTCTTGAAGTGATTCGTCCCTGTAATCGATTTATATATTCGGCTGTGTGTCACGAGCAGTCCCTGCGGCCGCAACAGGTGTCAAAAGAAGTGAATCACGCTACGAAGTGATGGTGTGTAATAGCGAGTTGAGGCCCCTCCCTATCCGGCTTACTAATCATTTGATCTGAGGTGGGCTATGCTTTCCGGTGCATAAAAGGCAACATATTTATTGTTAAGCCCAATGCTGCCCACAAAAGATCACTCAGAAAGGAAGACCACGTGTTTGATAGACACGTTTGTTTTGAGGCGCAGCCGGCCGAGTCCAGGTCCTATTCCGCTGGATCCAGAGGTCAGCCTACTCAAGTGAAGCAGATATAATACATCAACAAGAGTCTATAAACATGTTACGGTTGCGTTATAGAATATCCAACAACTACTTGGGCCGACAAACCCCCAGGAAGAGATATTCGCTCGGTCGCGACAGAATGGCGCGAGGTTCTGTAACTCTATGCCACAAGGCTTCGGTGAGACACACGTAAAGCACATGCGCGCAATCAACAGTGAGCTCCACCGATATTAAACAACGTTGTGTCTCCTATTTGACAGACCAAACTTTGCTTCAAATGAATTCCAAAGACATTATATGCGCATAAATACCTCAGTTTCGACCCGTTTATAATCTAAGCGCTATTTGCACTGCCACAGCTGATGACTCCGATCAGTTGTAAAAAAGTGACTTGAGTACTTGGATGATACTTAGTCGGCTGGCTGTTTCGCTTCGTCCTCTTCCTCGGTTATTTTCAGCGCCTGCAAGATATAACGTCACATACCTCCCGAACCCATATTGCATTAGATCCATTATGTCCACTCCTGCGGCGGAGAACTTGCATAAAGACCCGGAAACAGGGGAGATGGTGTCCAAGAGGTGAGATGCAACAGATCTTATGTTCGTTTAGAGAAATAACACTATACAGCGAGCTCAAGCGTCGTATCAAGGAGAGGAAAAGGCTGCAAAGAAGGCTGCGGCACCACCTCCTCCGGCAGGAAAGCCCAAGGCCGATGCGGGTCCTAGTGAAGATGACCTGACTCCCAACGTGGGTACATGCATAATAGAATATGTCTTAATAAATATTCAACTCTTCAATAGCAATACTTTGAGCTGCGCTCCCGCCAAATTCAGAAGCTGCGCCAGACTCAGGACCCCGATCCTTATCCTCACAAGTTTGAAGTGACTCAATCTATCACATCTTATATTCGGGAGTTTGGCCCCGATGGAGTTGTTGAAAATGGCGGATCCCTTCCAGATAAGATTGTAAGGCTTACTCGATCATTTAGTTGACTCGTTCACATCAACCATAACACCTAGGTATCTTTGGCGGGACGTATTCACAATATTCGAGCATCTGGTGCCAAGCTGAAGTTCTACGATCTTCATGGAGAGGGCGATAAGGTCCAAATCATGGCTATGGCTCAGTAAATCAATGCTAATGCTCCTGGATTAAGAACTCATTCGTTTTGCAGGGATTCTGAATCACCCGACCAATTTGTTGACACTCATGCGATCTTCCGCCGTGGTGATGTCGTTGGTGTTACTGGGTTCCCTGGCCGCACCAAGAATGGGGAACTGTCGATCCGTGTCAAGAAGATTCAGCTCCTAGCCCCCAACCTGCACCAGCTTCCGACACAACACTTTGGTCTCAAGGATCAGGAACAACGGTACCGCAAACGATATCTGGATCTTATTATGAGTGAAGACTCGCGCCGAGTATTTGTTACTCGCAGCAGGATCGTAAACTACGTCCGCAGGTTCCTCGACTCTCTTGGTTTCCTGGAGGTATGTTTTCATGCTCTTAGGTGATTCCCTCCATTAATGGACTCCATCAAGGTTGAAACCCCTATGATGAGCATGATTGCTGGAGGTGCTACTGCCAAACCTTTCGTCACGCACCACAATGACTTGAAGCTCGATCTATTCCTGCGTATTGCCCCGGAACTCTACCTAAAGGAGCTCGTGGTCGGCGGTCTCGATCGAGTATACGAAATTGGTCGCGTGTTCCGCAACGAAGGCATCGACATGACACATAATCCCGAGTTCTCCATCTGCGAGTTCTATATGGCCTATGCAGATATGTACGACCTGATGGATTTGACTGAGAGCATGATCACTGGAGTGGTGGAGTATCTTACCGGGGTACTAAGCTCAAATTCCACCCTGATGGAAAAGAGGGCAAGGATGGAAAGCCTCCAAGAGTTATGGAGATGGATTTCTCTAGGCCATGGAAGCGATATGATATGATTGAGACACTCGAGGAAAAATTGGGCGTCAAGTTCCCGCCTGGCGAGACCCTCCACACTGAGGAGGCGAACAAGTTCTTGAGGGACTTAGCTGCCAAGGTAATTCGGGGTAAATAGATGGTTGCTATTACTAATTAGATTGCAGCATAATGTTGATTGCAGCGAACCCAAGACCAATGCTCGTCTCTTGGACAAGGTGTGTAGTTTTGATTGAGGGTGGGTTCTACACTGACTTCTGTCCAGCTTGTCGGTGAATTTATCGAACCTCTATGCATCTCACCTTCGTTCATCGGTACGCCTCGATCGTTTGTCTGGTACGAACCTATTTTTATCCCCTTTACACTCTAGTCGGCCACCCTCAAGTCATGTCTCCCTTGCCAAGCGACACCGATCTCGTCCTGGCCTTTGCGAACGTTTCGAAGGATTCATGTGCACCAAGGAATTCTGTAACGCATATACCGAGTTGAACGATCCATTTGACCAGCGCGAGCGCTTCGAAGAGCAGGTGAGTTGTCATCGCACCTAGTTTGGGACTATTCTGAGCACGCGAGACATTAGGCAAGGCAGAAGGAACAAGGTGATGACGAAGCTCAAGGTGTGGACGAGACTTTCCTGAATGCGTGAGTAATTGTTCAAGGTCCGAACCCGGGCTTTATCTAATCGAGTTCATACAAGCCTCGAGCATGGCTTGCCGCCCACCGGAGGATGGGGTCTCGGAATTGACCGTCTTGTTATGTTCCTAACTGACTCTGCCAGTGAGTTGTTGTCTATTGATAAAGAGAACGTACTGAAAAGCGCCCGTAGCTATCAAGGAAGTCTTGCTGTTCCCGGCCATGAAGCCCGATGTTACGGCGTCTGCGCCCGGCGCTGCCCCGCCTCAGGGTCAGATATAAACAGTCATATTACAATGGTTCATTTGTAAACTTGAGTAGAATAATTGTCGAAAATTGGATGAAGAGTTTTCCGAGTCAATGTCAAACATGGAATGAACTGTGATGGACCCTGGCCCCTGAGTGGTTTGTCATAAATCACATTTAGAGAGACGCCCCTCTTTCTACCTCGACTCGCCACAGCTCGCCCTTGTCCAACTCCGACCTCGTAAATTCAATTGAACACAATCTATCACAGCGCAATACCCATTAATTATGTCGTCTGATTATGATATGTCTGAGGGCGAGGGATCTGGATCCGACGACCAATACACCTCGGATGACGATGTTATGATTGACTCGCAGGCTGATGGTACGTACGAATGGAGTCACACAGGCAGTGGGCCAATTGGTACTGACCTATAAACACGGCTTAGTTCCGGAAGAAGAGCTTTCAGACGGAGATGATGGGGGATTTGCGATGGACGAGAGTGTAATCCTCAAGGGCAAAAGCAAGTCCTATGAGGTAGACCACAAGTCGCTGAGCGTCGAGGACCTCGAAAGACAGATGGAAAAGGATGCCGAACAATTTACGAGTATTTTCGGCATTGACGTAGGCCCTCTTCTTAGTTGTGGCGCGTGTTCGTGGTGCTGACTCTCTAGCAGCTTCCCACGGCGCTCATGATCTTACGCTATATGAGCTGGAACAAAGAACAGGCTATGGAAAAGTTTATGGAGGATCAGCAGCTCATGTTGCGAAAGGCTGGTATCGCTCTTCCAGGCGACTCGGTGCCCAAGAAGCCTCGATCCAAATCCGAGCCGTTCATGTGTCCCGTCTGCTGCGACGACGAGCCCGCGGAGGTCCTCTCGCTCGACTGTGGTCACGAGTTCTGCTCTGAGTGCTGGACACAATACCTTGAGGGCAAGATCCGCGGAGAAGGCGAAGTGCAGTTAGCATGTATGGCCGAGAAATGCAAGGTCCTCGTGCCCGATGCCTTCGTCTTTGACCGCGTCAGCCCAGTGACCAAGGAGCGCTTCCGAGAGGGCCTTGTACGGCAATACGTCGCCAGCATTCCCAAACTCCGCTTCTGCCCTCATCCATCCTGCGTTTATACCGTCCAATGCTCCGCCGCGGCTTCCCGAGCTGCACTGGATACGATTGTGCCGACCGTCAAGTGCGGGGAGGAACATTCATTCTGCTTTGGCTGTGAACGTGAAGGCGATCACAGACCCTTGATTTGCAAGATAGCGAAGCTCTGGCTCAAGAAGTGCCAGGATGATAGTGAGACTGCGAACTGGATTAAGAGCAACACGAAGGAATGCACCAAATGCCAAAGCACTATTGAGAAAAACGGGGGTTGCAAGTGAGTGTATTATTCAATAGAGTCAATACAATACTGAACGTCGTGTGATAGCCACATGACATGTAAGAAATGCAAAGCCGAGTATGTTTTCTATGTTAAGCCCACTTGACATTTATTTAACAAATCAATCCAGGTTTTGCTGGGTCTGTATGGGACCTTGGTCTGAGCATGGGAATGCCTGGTACACTTGCAACCGATACGATGAGAAAGAAAGTGTGGAGGCACGGGACTCTCAGTCAAAGAGCCGAGCCTCCCTAGAACGGTATCTTTTTGTGAGCAACAGACAATTTGTGTCAACATCACCTAATGGTTGCCTTAGTACTACAATCGCTACGCCAACCACGAACAATCTGCCAGACTATCCTTAGACCTTTACGCGAAGACTGAAAGGAAGATGGAGGAAATGCAAATCACCTCTGATCTCACCTGGATCGAGGTGCAGTTCGCAAAGAAGGCTGTTGACGAGGTCGTCAAGTGCCGTAACACATTGCAATGGACGTACGCTATGGCTTATTATTTGGTACGAGTTGTTATTATCTATCACCATTGAGTGCGTAACTTACCATATCTCGGCTTGGACAGGAAAAAGGTGTGACATGAATGTCGTCATTCGGCTGCATTTCAAACTTATGGACGATTAATATTCAGGGAACCAGAAGGAACTCTTTGAGGACAATCAGCGGTAAGCAGACACGTTTGACGCACGCGTCTTGTTCGGGTCTGAGAGCCAATGTATAGTGACCTCGAGAAAGCTGTTGAAGAGCTTTCTGAACTGCTCGAACAACCGATAGAAGCCAAGGATATCGCGGCACTGAGGCAGAAATCACTGACAAGGCGGTAGGTCAAATAGCATATCTACAGTTCTCACACATATACCTACCGGCATGACAGGTGTACGTTCTCAAGAGGAACGACATCGTATTGGAGGATACGGCGAAAGGTACGTACCCGAACTGCCAGCGCCCACCAGACTCGGTGTGTTGACTTTTTCGTACAGGGTTCCAGGAGGAAAGGTGGACTTGGAACATCGCCCTATGATCGTTTTCGGCCTGACACTACGTCATCTCGTGTATTCCCCCTGTCTGTCTCGTACGAACCAACTATCTGTGGTAGAAACCGCTTTACATTTACAGTGTTCATACTATGTATCAAAATACAATTCCTGCTATGTGATTTGTGAAGGACCGGACGCATATATGGTGGGTGAATGGCCCGAATAGCGCTCGAAGCATGCACAATGTCGCTTGGCGATGGCCGTCAAAACAGGGACCAGGACCCCGGAACACCGCGGTACTAGTATTGCCTTGTCGACCTCGATTTCTTCTCTTGCTGCCGACCGTCACTCCTTTTATTCCCCCTCGCCCGGCCTAATCGTTGTTTCCTCCCCCGTCTGCCTAGAGCCCACCATGCTCTACCTTACTGCGGATCGTTTCGCAGTTTGTGAGTGCCAGAGTTATTAGTCATATGTTGGGGTTGCTTACCATCTCTCCACTTCTCGTCCGCAGTCGTGCCCTTTGGTGTCATTGGGTATGGGGGAAGTCTTTGTGAAAGCGGCACAGTGCGCTGACCAGAGTTATTTTACAGGTTCTATCGTTATCTCTGGTATTTGATTCGTGTTGCCGCGTCGTTCACATACCGTCCAATCCCGGTGCCCGAAAACCCAACGTACGTTGCCTCGGAAGATGTCACGATCATTGTCCCTACCATCGATGCCGGCGAAGAGTTCAAGGAGGCCGCTCACTCGTGGCTGGTTGGCAAGCCGAAGGAAATTCTGATTATTACGGAAGAACGCATGCTTGGTCCTCTACAAGAACTTGCCGATTCAGTCGATCCCAGTCGCATCCGCGTGTTGACTGTGCCGTTTGCCAATAAACGCCTGCAGATGACCCACGGAATCCGCAACACCACGACCGACATCATTGTCTTTGCCGATGACGATGCCATCTGGCCACCCACCATGTTGCCGATGATGCTCGCTTGCTTCGAAGATCAAAAGGTCGGCGGTGTCGGTACCTCGCAGCGTGTCCAACCCGTTGGCAAAAATATGACGGTATGGGAAACCTTGGCCGCTTTCCGCCTTACTATTCGGAACATCGAAATTTCATCCGCTACCCACATTGACGGCGGTGTCCCTTGTCTCTCCGGTCGCACTGCCGCCTACCGTACTGTCATTCTCAAGGACCCCGAGTTCTTGCACGGCTTTACCCACGATTTCTGGCTTGGCAAATACCAACTTAACTCGGGTGATGACAAGTTCCTCACTCGTTGGATGGTCAGCCATGGTTGGAACACGTACATTCAGTGCTGCAAAGAGGCTGAACTGCTCAGTACCATGAAGCCCAACTGGCGTTTCTTGTTACAGGTCTTGCGCTGGACACGAAACACTTGGCGCTCGGATTTGCGTTCGCTATTTATGGAACGTCATGTCTGGACATCACACCCTTACTGCGCTTATACCATGGTTGACAAGCTATTCAATCCCTTCACTCTCCTCGTTGGTCCCGTCCTTGTCATTCGTCTTTGCATTCAGAGCACCAAGCCTGTTGCCCAAGGCGGTTACCATCTTCCTTGGTGGTAAGTTCTTTCTCTTATATTGGCACTGCCGCTTGACCTTATTAATCGGATCAATAGGAACATCTTGGCGAGTTACGCGGTTTGGCTCAGTGCAACCCGTACCGCTAAGCTTCTCCCCCACTTGTGGCACCGTCCTCAGGATATCATCTACGTCCCAGCATTCATTGCGTTCGGTTACTACTTTGCGATCATGAAACTCTATGCCTTGTTCACACTACACGAGGTATGTCGGGCCCTGTTGATCAGTTGCTGCGGGCCTGGTTACTAATTTGTATTTTCTAGGTCGGCTGGGGTACTCGCGCTGGTATTGGTAATGCTACCGACGCAACCAAGGCGCTGGAGGCACAGAACGCTCAGGAGGCTGCTGCTGCAGGTGGACCTGACCGTGAAAAGTTGATGTCACACAATGATAGAGGTTACGACGCCGAAGCCGGTGCCTACCAACAAGGATACAGCCGGTAAACAAGCGATGTTACGGACATAGGACTTGCATGGATACAGTAGCATGAACTTTTTATTATTGGGTCATTTTCAAGCCCTTGGTTTTTCTTTTCTCCTTAGTTAGAGATGGTGCCTTTTATTCCTCGGCACGGGACTCTCTTTTCTCTTCTCCTTTCCTATTATCTTGCATTTGGTTACGCTGTGGTTCTTTGAACATTGCTCTTTCCCTCTCGCGATCTCTTGAACATGTGAACTCCGAATTGATCGTCTAAAATGATCACCCTTGGCGCTTGTTCAAGTTCAATTATCCCATAGACCTTCCCCACTGTCAAATAAATGCCAATGTCAGATACAGTGCCGACAGCTCACACTGCCTCCAAACGGGAATTGAGTGTTATCACGTATCATAAGGGCGTAGCGCGTCGTCTAATCATCCACGACGACCCAACTGGCAAACAAACACGTGCAGGCATAGATTTGACAACCTGTCTATGTTTTTTCCGCATACGTATATCTAATCCCTGAGGAAAACGACTGTGCCATAACTTTGAGCTCTGTCGCGCATGAAGCTGCACGCTGTGAGTGCCGGTGTGGGCACCCTTGTGCATTCTTTTCAAAATCTGGCATGGCAAAACGCGACTTCTCGGGCTGTGGTGAGCCCTACCCTATTTACTTCTCAAGTTCATGACTGTGAACTGATGTCGTCTATCCAAGACTGTGCTCGTAGGAACGAAACTGTGTCTGGGTATAGTCTATCGTTCCACTACCGATGACGTCGCCGAGTTTTCGCCCTTGACTCAACTCTTATTGGTCGAGATACTCAAACTTGGGGTGTCATTCGCATGGTGGACTCGCGAGCGACAAAACACATCGCCCGGGGACCAGTATGTAGGCCTAGAAAATGGGGACGACCGACAGAGCCCTCGACTTTTTAGCCCAGGTCGGGAGGGCTCCAGGTCTGGAAGTCCGGTGAACTCTCAGCCAACGTATTTAAGACTTTCTCTCCCGCCTATTCCGACCTTGATCCCTTTGGCTGGAATAGTATCACTCAACTGTGCTGTTGGTTTCGCTGTGGGTAGTTTCCGTGTATACTCGCAACAGGTATTGACGTATCGGACTCGGGGCAGGGTGTCGAGGCACAAAGATTCGCGGTCCCGGGTGCTATCCATATGTTTAGCCTATTCACGCCCCTCGTTTGCGTGCTTCTTTTACAACTATTGTTCAGGCGACATTACTCCGCCTCGACGTGGAACGGGCTGCTTTTCCAGGTGCGCTTTTATTCGGGTAAATGCACGAGGGTGGTATTTGACAAAAACGCAGTTGGCAGGGTTGGCATTGATCCAGGTTAGTGGGACACCCGAGTGGGAGGGTTGACATGAATTAACTTGGGAAATACAGTGTGGAACAGATATCAATCATATGAAGCTGACGAGTACCCTCTTGCTTGTGGGGCGTGTATACCTCCAAGCTGTTTTGCTGAGCTGGATGGATTTGGTAGGGGCAAACCCCCCGCGTTGGTCCATGATGTGCCTTGCTGAAAATGATTTTCTGTGCGTCAGGTATTCAAATGGGCAGATCACCCTCTCAGCGCGCTCAACCTTATTCTGTGGGGATCTTCGAGTCTGTTATACTTGGTAGCCTACGTGTTCATTCATTCCGAAAGTCTTTGGACGTTCAATTTTTCGGTGTATGGATTTATCGTCGCAATGATCACTGCGGTGGAGGTAGTGGCCATGACATTTGTCCTCAAACGTGAGTTCTCCTAATAGGGCTATCTTTATCTCACAATTTAATTTATTATATGCAGATGGTGACGCGCTCACGGTTGGAGCCACTAGCTACTCGGTTTCGTCCATTTTGGCATTCTTTTCTGTCCTCTTCGGACACGCGAATTATAAGCTTTTAATCCTGTTGGGTATTTGCATTGCCGCATATGGGCTTGGTATCTTTGTTGTGGAACGCATCTCTGCAGACCAAGAGGAACAGCCTAAAGAGATGGATGTTCAATCCGAGGTATGCGCTCACGTTTCGCTGAAAACTTTGCTCTCAAAGTGTAATCCGACAGGAATCGCCAATAAAAGCAGCAATCGCACTTGGTATCGGAAGTATTGCCGTGATCATTGCAACAGTAGCCATTTCGGCTCAGGGAACCGGCGTCGGTCTCCAAAGCCCACGACCTACGCCCTGGTTTGATTTCACCGCCCTACCCCCTACTCAATCGAAAGCGTGGTGTCCTCGCAAACCTTTACCAAAGTTGTCTGGTCGAAAAGAAACAAAGAAACGGGCTCGGGTGACGAGTGCTTTTGATAACATACTTTTAATCGTGTTTTTCAGCCACCCGAGGTATGATGTGAATCTGGATTATCATCTTGAAATGTACCAAGACTACTTCCCGAATGTGAGTTGTTTTATTGGCTCTGAAGGATCTTTTCAAACAGCGCATATAGATACTCTATGTCGGTCCTCAGACGAGGGAGGATGCTGGTCATAAAGGGGTATATGACGTGCTCGTTGATGGCTTCAAGTTAGTGCTTTATGTGCTATCACGAATATATCTAATGGCCTTTCAGGAGTGACGAGGATCTTAGTGGGGATTGGTAAGTTGTAAAATCACGGGAAGGAACCGAGTATTGAAGCTGGTTCTATAGGTTCAAGATGGCCGGTCGAGTATGTATATGCTACTTACTCGCACTTTATTATTAACGATGACCCTGTAGATGGCGCATCATATGCTGTTTACAGCAATGAAGCAGAACCCTTGCTACGATGGCTATCTCTGGGCACCATTTGACACGTTCTTGAACGTCCCTCGGTTGATTCAGTTTAAACAGGTGCGTTGTATTCGATACGTGACAACCTTTTATCCTAATATGATAGCGACAGGACACTATCTGGTGGCACTCGCCATTCCAGGATATTATTACATATGTGGACAATCCTGCACTTACCAATATCAGTCACCACGCGCCCCCTGGAACCATCCAGCCTGGGTCTGCTAAAGACCTAATTGCCAAATTTAAACATTGGGGAAAAGGTGAGCTCAATGTTGCATTTGCGTCGAATACCCTGTTTATTCAATTCTGTTTTTTAGATTGGTGGTGGGGGTATGTACACATAGCCAGATCGAAATTAACTTTCAATTCATGACTCAAACTCAGTGAACCTAATGTCGGCTTGAAGGCATGTATGCCTGCCTTTGAGACTGTCTCCGCCAAGAGGAGGGCGCAACTGGCGCAATTAACCGACGGGGAGCTACGCATGGTTGGTGGGTCAGCGGACACACTTTACCTTCCAGGTTACCTTCGAGAGGCCTTTCTCGAAACTATGGACCCTTTCTTGGATACCGACTGTTTTTTGGAGATTGCCGTTCCTACAGCTGTTCATCTTATCAGACCTCCAAGCCAGAAGATCTCGTTTGTAGACCATGTAAGTTTGCATGAATCATATTTTGGCTCCTATAGCTGAACCTTCTATCTAGTGGTGGATTTGGGAAGAACCCTTGAACGCCACATTTGTACGGAATCAGTGGGCAGATGGATACGAAGTGGATACTTTCCACAAGTATCAGTTTGGAAAAAAGGATGAGCAAGGCCATTTCCAGGGTGATTCTGGGCACATAATGGCCGTGCAGGATTTACAGTTAGATTCTTTTAAGAGGCAGGGGATGGCCTAGGTTTGTAAGACTGTTGTGCTATTTAAGTCGACCTTGAAGTACATTTTCATGTAATAATACATAATTCTTGAGGGATAATTGAGAAGCTCATAGTCCAGAGTGCATGCACGTGATGCATGCGTGATCTTCGGCTCCAACAATCATCCTAATGGAAACAACTCCTACAGCGTCGCCATTTAGGATTACCTCCCATTATGCTCCCTCCGATACTGAGGGTGGCCAGCACATCATTTCCCATATAACACACTTGGTTGATTCTTATTTCATTTGGGTTGGGGGCACGGTTGAGAGGCTCGATTCATTGCAGGCACTCCCTCAAGCTGGAGGAAGTCTATTAGCAGATAATGAAGTAAATCAGCAAGACGGAGTGCTAGAATCTAGATCTGTTGAACTCCTGGTCGCCCAGGCGATGCAAACAGGGTCTCTAGCCAAGGATTTTTCTTGCGCTATGCCGGGGACACAGGTGAGATTTATGCCAGTACAGTAAAAGAAGGCGATATAATCTATAAATCTAGGCGACCACACCCGCTCTTGGGGTGCCTATCTTCCGTTCGAGAGATTCAGATGAGTCCTTGGCCTTGAGTCAGAGGCTAGGTAAGTAGTATGCCTCTTCGCCTGCGTCAACCTGCATTTAACCCGCCCTACAACCGTCTTTAGCCCGAAGATTCAAAAAGCAAATATTCTTATCCATCGATATCCCAGTATTAATGAAAACATCTGGACAAACCTCCCATTTCATGTCTCAAGCTGAAAAGCATCTTTTGATCACCTTGAAATCGTTCGAAGCTCAGTAGCACAATATAGTTCAATTATTTTGAAGAGTTACATCTTTAAGGCATTCTTTTCGCTTATTCGATCCCGAAAACATCTCCTATCCTCTTGTAAATTTCATCCGAAACCTTGGGGAGAAGGTCTAATGCTTTAAGGTTTGCCTCTACCTGCGATATGCGTGTAGCGCCGATAATTAAAGTCGAAACCTTCATTTCTCAAGTTGTTAGACGACCGATTCAATCAAAGGCAAGCTAGAATGCTTACATGCGGATTCTTCATCACCCAAGCGAGCGACAATGTCGCCAAATCAGATTGTAATTCGTTCGCAATGACCTCGAGCTTCTTGACCTTGGAGATACGCTCTTTACCTTTGTCGGATTTAAGCAGCTCGCGCAGAGTGGCGATCCATGGGTCCTGTTGGCTCGTAGCGTAGCGAGAGTCTTGGGGAATCTCTCCAGAGTTGTATTTGCCTGTCAAGAACCCTCCGTCCAAAGGCTATAGAATAAAACATCTAAGAGACGTCGTCAAGTGCTGATGTGAACTGACTCACACTATAGGTCGTGAGACCGTAGTTGTACCGATCGTATACATGCTGTAAGAAAATTGTCAGAATGGTGAATTCTGAAGTAACCTTGGCTTACTTGATACTCCTCTTCGACGCGCTTACGGTTGAAGGCATTGTAGCAGCATTGGTCCGCCGCAGGGGCAATAAGTCCGTGAGCATGCGCAACATGATGAGCTTCTTCAATCTGGATAGCACTCCAGTTGCTAGTTCCTGAGACGAAAACAGCCTTTAATGAGGTTGAGAGTCTGGCTCAACTATTCTTACCCCAGTAGAAGGCCTTGCCCTGATTGATGAGCCACGTAAACCCACGAACGATCTCGAGCATTGGTACGTCGGGATCCGGGCAGTGAGCAAATACTATTCAACAGCGTGATGAGTAGTCTCGAGCGTTGGTATAATGGTCGTGGGCATACCAATATCAACTATAGGTAGATAGTTTAATTTTTAGTTGTATGCGAATAAACGAAATGGTATCGGATCTTACCATAGTCCATCTGTAAACGCTCAAGGCTTTCGTTCATCCCTTCAATCAAATGTTTACTACCTCGAGAATTGAGTGCCCTCGGCGAAGCAAGTCGGAGATTGGATACACACCGAGACAAACCACGATCGTTCGGGCCTTTGCGTCCTACTCCGTTGAACAGCTTGGTGCTAATGACCAACGATGAACGGCGCAGTCCAAGTTCTTTGATTGCACGGCCCATCTCGAGCTCGGAAGAGCCGTTTCCGTAGCTCTCTGCGGTATCAAAACTGGTATCGCATATATGACGAGGTCAAAATGTTGGATGGGTAGAGCCTTACGTAGGAGGACATACAAGTTGATCCCGGCGTCAAATGCGGCTTTGATGATATCGTTGACTTGGGAGCCGTTGACGCTTCCCCCGTAGCTTAACCAACCGCCCAAGGAAAGAATTGGTACCCTCAGGCCCGTATTTCCCAGCCTCTAATATATTGTTAGTACCGGCTATAGCCTTGAGCTTGGGCCAATTGGGACCTACGCGGAAGATCATATTCTTGGGACTAACTGCAGTCAGTTGAGCGTTTCAACTTTCAGCTAATCGTAGTACTTACTCGTATTCTTTGATTTTGGTGGTCATGCTGAACTAGGTGCAACTGCGACAAAAAAATCCAGTGGAGGAAATTAGAGGAACAGGTGCTTTGTGCTCAACCAATCATTCGATCTTATGACAAAGCCAGTTGCCAACTATGGCGTGATTATAATAACACGCTCGTCTGTCGATCATCTCCCCCTCAAATTAATTAGCTAGTTCAGGTGATGCAAAATTTTCTTCGGCAAGTTCGCGTTGTTGCAAAGCATATAAATTGATTCAAGTATAGAAAACTTTTAGGGTACAATTTTTGTTTAAGCCTTGACGAAGAGATCGGTGAACTTGTCAACGGGCATCTTCGACAATGCGGCAGAGTCGGAAACGGCCTTGAGGATTCTGCAATACCGGTAAGCAATCATTTAGAAATGTAGGATAGGTCAACTTACTGGGACTGATGAGCCTCGTCAAAGTGAGGAGCAATGTGCCTGTTCGCAAAGGAGTCAACTACAGTTTATCCTATTCCTGAGCCGAAACGCTTACCTCTTGAACTTGGCAATGAGGAGCGGAGTTCCCTCGGTGCGCTGTTAAAAGACGGCGTTAGATCGCTGGAACAGTCTTGGATGTATGCACTACTCACTCTACGCTTGTGGCCAACCGGATACTCGACCTCGACCTCATCCAAAACGGTGCCGTCATTGAGAGTAACGAGCAAAGCGTTACCGATCGAACGCTTGTCAGGAGCGTGGTATTCTTCGCTGAATCGCTTATCTTCAACACAGAAGATCTTCGCACGGAGCTCGTCGATGCGTTTATCAGCGGCGGCTTGATCGGTGCTATGAATGATGTGAGTGTAATGTTTTGGTAAGGATCAAGTGATTTACTAGTCTTCAGTGGTCAAGCGCCCATAGATCAGCGGGAAGGCGACCATGTAGTTGATGGCATGGCTGTGGGAGGCAGTGTATCAGAAAGGCACCATGCCCTGTGGGTTGGAAACGTGACATACTCTCGATCGGCAAAGTTATCAAGAGGGCCTTGTTTATCGATGATACTGATCGAGAGTCAATTATTATCGAAGTCACAAGTAAATTTAGCTTACCGGATGGCAGCTTCTTGGGTGCGAATGCGGACGCTCTTGATATCGTCAGAGGTCTTGCCCAGCTCCTTCAACTTCTTGTGAATCGTGTGGGCAGCTTCTACGGCGGTCTGAGCATGGAATTCAGCAGGATATGAAATCTTGAAGAGAATATTCTCCATGATGTACGATCCATACTTCTGTTGGAATTCAAATTGCTTGCCCTACGAAAGCCTCAATGCTTGCTTTAGACTTTGGACGATTGAATTCCTTACCTTGAACAGGACATCGTAGAAACCCCAGGTCTTGGCGGTCAATACAGATGGGAGACCCATCTCTCCCTTCTTGACGAGCAGAGCCAGATTGACGGCACGAGAGCATGCATCACCAGCAGCCCAAGATTTGCGGGATCCGGTATTAGGTGCATGGCGGTAGGTTCGAAGGGATTGGCCATCAACCCAGGCTTGGGAAACTGCATCGATCGTCTGTTCACGGGTGAGGCCGCTGTGATGGGACTTGAGTCTGATTATTTCATATGATCGCAATCAGAGCTGGGACTCACAGAAGCTTGCTGACAACCGCAGTGGAAGCAACTTTGACGAGGACAACGTGGTCAAGACCAACCCGATTGAAGGAATTGAGGAGTGCAAGTTGACCCTGGATCTCGTGGGCCTTGACCATGCTCTCGAGGACGTCTTTGACGGTCAATGGCTGTCCCTGGCGAGCCAGGTGATCAGCGACAGCCAAAATAGCACCAAGGTTATCAGATGGGTGGCCCCCTATCACGAGAGATGCATACGAATGAGTGTACGTCAAATGCAGTCAAGATTGACGTACATTCAGCTGCGAGCCAGCAGTCGTTGAAGTCCAACCACCTGATCATTGTTCCAATATTGAAAGCTCCACGAATAGGGTCGAGCTGGTAGTTTGTTCCAGGGACCTTGGTGCCTGTGATGGATATGAGAGATAGACTGGGAGGTACACATCGACTACAGACCATTGGGCACAACTGTTCCTTCTACAACCGGACCGAGAAGACGCGAGCATTCCTTGAAGCGGAGACCCTCGAGACCGCAGCCAATCGTATCGATCAAGCACAGACGCGCCGTCTCGAGAGCCAGCTCGGAAGTGACCTGGAAATCATGCACATAGTCGGCAATGTCTTTGGACACTCGATTAGTATATACTATTCCCAATTATAATATTAATCGCACACGAACCTTTCACGACCTGGTCGGGTTCAGGGCGCACGGCACTCTCTCCAAATCCGTGGGACGACATTCTGAGAGCAATTTTTGGGATAGATCGAGGCGAGACGGAGGCGCGAGCAGCAGGGCGCAAAACGCGGGGAAGTGCGGATGCTGAGCTACGGCCAGTGAGTGTCGAGAATGATGGTGCGCAACGCAAGTTGGTGCGGACACCCAATTTAGCGCGTGCAGCAAGCATGATTTCGGCAACCTACACTATCGAGGGGGTGATGGATGTCTAATCCCATGTGCCTTCACACTTTTTATCCGGTAAACAGATGTTCCGGCCGACCCCGAGGGTATGATCACGTTCCATGCTGTTCATCCAAGGTACTCATATTGCATAATAATTCTACTAAATTTTACATATCTATCTAAAGCAGTCCGTTAGTCTCCAACAGGAGCACAATACCTAGAAATGGACTTTAGTATGCCGGTGATTATCTAATACAATAAATTTAACGTACTGTGAACAATCTCAGGAATGGTCTGGGTAGTCGTGTCGACGGTAATATCAGCGTCGGTGGGCTCTTCATATGGATCATCTAGTGCACAATTAAGATGTGTTCAAAATGACTAGCTAGAAATACCACATACCGACACCAGTGAAACCTTTAATCTCGCCTGCTCGTGCCCGCTTAAAGACTCCCTGACGGTCCGTTGCCTCACAGTGCTCGAGAGGCGTCGCGACATGGACAAGGAAGAAGTTTCCGCCAGCACCTGCGGTGCTTACTACGTGATCACGAGCGGCTTTGCGGGAGTGGTTATACGGGGCAATCGGAGCAGCAATAACAGCAGCCCCCGCTCGGGAGAGTTCGGCAGAAACAAATGCAATACGCTGGATGTTCTTGTGACGATCTTCGGGTGTGAATCCGAGTTCTGTTATTCTCGTCAGCTTGTATTCATAAAAAGGGGTCTCGAGTTCCATACCCGAAGAGAGTTCAGCACGGACTGTCTCGCCGAGCAACAAGGAGACGCTTCGTCCTCCCTGCTGGTTGAGAGTGACTTGCAAGGCCCGTGCGATAGCTGATCGACCAGAGTTGTGGTGTCCGGTCAAGAACACTGAGCGAGATAGGCTATTAGAGACTATATGCAGAGGTCGAATGCAAATTACTTACAAACGAAGCCTTGCTTAGTTCGAGGGGGGTAGGATTCACGTAGTGTTTTAACAACAGCTTCATAGCTGAACCAGTCGGGGATAGGCTGAGGATAAAAGTTAGATTGAATATTGGCCTAAGCCTATATGTACTCACAGCCCCAGTCCTGAGACGTTTTCGAAGCTCAGTTCCACTGATATCCAGAGTTTGGGTGCCCTTGGGGACTATAGAATAGCGTCAACCTTGGTAAGAAGTTAACAACCAAACAAAATTTGACATACCTTCGTCGACAGGCATATACTCATCCGACGACGGGAGATAAGTCATTTGTTGGAAGGGAACCATCTCGATGTTTAGCTCCTCCTTGTATTTCGTGACGAGCTCTTGGGCATCGTACGGCCCGTAAAAGTCCACGCCCTTGGAGTTCTTGCCAGGACCGGCATGGTCACGGCCAACAATGAAATGTGTCGCACCAAAATTCTTTCGGATGATTGCATGCCAGACCGCCTCACGAGGTCCAGCCATACGCATAGCGAGAGGGAGAAGAGCAAGAGTGGCCATTCCGTTGGGGTATTTAGGCATCAGAGCTTGGTATACTCGGACTCGGGTATAGTGGTCTACGTCACCGGGCTTGGTGAGACCGACGACGGGGTGAATGAGCACGTTGGCCTGCCGTTGTCGAGCAGCACGGACAGTGAGCTCTCGGTGCGCCCTGTGCATTGGGTTACGAGTTTGGAAAGCAACAACTTTGCGCCAGGCAAGTTTCTTGAAGTGGGTCCGGAGTTCTGTTGGGGTATCTTTGGGTTGTTTAGGTTAGTATTAAATAAGTCGAAACCAGAAATCCACTTACATCGGAGTGCAACGTAGTCAAAGTAGGTGGGAGGTTGGATAGCCTGAACTTTGCCTCCCAAGTAAAATTCCTTGGTTTTATTCCTCAGGTAGGACACGGCAGGATGAGCGGGATCATCGGCTCCAAATACTTTTTCAGCCTCGATAACTTTGTTGGGAGTATAAATATCCTCAACCGTCAGGATAGCGAGGGCATTGTCGTCTCGGGGATCACGAAGGGCAAGACGTGTACCAGTCTTGATTCCAAGTCGCTCGATGTCCTCTTTGGAGACATCAAAGTTGACTGGGATGGGGAAAAGGACTCCAGACTTGAGACGGAGAGTATCGACGACGCTATGCGAATGCAGAGTTAGGTGAGATTGTAAATGTATGTATATCGGTACTCACGACTTGTAGTCCTCCTCGTTAAGGAACCCCTCGAGAGGACTGAAACCTCCGTTCAAAATGAGTTCAAGATCACAGAGTTGACGCTGATGACGGAAATGAACGGGTGAAATACAAATTGAACCTAGGGACATTTACCTCGGTCAAGATCAAGTCTGGGAGCTTCTCCGACTCTTCGAGGAGCTCCTTTTGTAGAGCCGCATCCCTGATGTGAAGGTCCTGGCCGTATCCTTGAGCATAATGTTAATATCTAGTTTATAGATGGGAACACACCTTGAGGATGCCGCCATGTGGAGTGTTGGCCATTTTAAACGATTCCAGGGATGGGCAAGGAAATAGGAGATCGTGGGGAGTATGCGTATAGTGATTCATTCATTGGTTTGATAGGAATATTTATACTCTCGGCAAAATCTCCAGCGGACCATAGCGAGTGGATCGCGCCATCGAGAGCAAGAGGTCAATTCGGAATACAATCTGGAATTGTTTAAGCGCTCTGATGTCCTCGACATCATACAATGGCCCGCGAACACCCGTTCGGGCCGTCCTAAACGGGACCGCTAACAAGCCGGCCCTAAAGTGATGTCTTGATGATCTACTGTATTTGGTATCTATAAAAGGAGGCCCGCCCTTTAACTTGCATTCTGTCCCGACTACCACTTGCGCGGAGAAACCTCTTCACCTAAAACACAGTATTATGCATCCAGAGTCTGAAAATCCGCATTTAGTCGGCTCAATTTCGAGGATCGAAGCGGCTTCCCCTGTTCAAAAAGAGCGCGCCACAATGCCTCTTGAGAGCCAAGGTAGATTCGAGTCTGATACGGGGTCGCCATATAGCCAAGGTATTGCGTCTCCGCCAAGTTTCGCCGGCTCTGAGGACTCGGTTCCTGCGCTAAACCTGTCTGGGTCTCCTTCCCCGATGGGCCGACGAGTATCACTGTTATCAAACACGTCAATCGCCGATTCCGTTCCTGCGACTCCTACTGGCCACTTGATCGAACAGACTAGAGTTGATCACGACCCGGATACATCTCGTAAGTCATTTCGACCCATACTTCCTCTTATCAAACGTTCGTTAACTCCGGACATAGCTAGATACCACCGCATACATTCGACTCCTTATCCCAAACCGCGACTCCCCCTCCAACTAACACCGCATCCACAAGCACGAGTGATGTCTCTACCAGAATGGACACGTAACCGCGATCCTTTTCTTGAAGCAATGCGGAA
The DNA here is from genome assembly GCF_016906535.1 of Rhizoctonia solani. Classification (NCBI taxonomy): domain Eukaryota; kingdom Fungi; phylum Basidiomycota; class Agaricomycetes; order Cantharellales; family Ceratobasidiaceae; genus Rhizoctonia; species Rhizoctonia solani. The sequence goes on from NC_057376.1 coordinate 833,604, forward strand.
CCTTCGCTCTGTATCTTCGCCCGCGCGCCTTAAGCGCCCTCCCTTATCACCACTTTCTGCGCAGGAAAGCTTTGAGCTGTCTGGTAGTTCTCAATCGACTGCTTCTTCGATCAGCTTTCCAGTTCTTACAGAGCAAACAACTAAGAACTCGTTCAAATCGGAGCAAGTATCCTGTCTCTCCGTCCGCAGAGATCAACTTTATACTGCTCCAGAAGGGTTTTCTCGTCTCCTTCTCCGTCTTCGTTTAAATCAATGGCTTTGTCACCCATGATAACTGGTCCGGAACGCTCCCTGCCACGCGATCGCACACTACCACCCATCCGCGAAGATGATTCAACATGTTCCATTGGACCCAACTCGGAGGATGAGGTTTCGTTTATGTTGCGAAAGGCGACCATTGATCCATCTGGGCACTGCACCCGCTCCTCTGCTACCTTTAGTAGTACGTCACGCTCTTCATCCCCAGAGTCGGTGGTGAGTCTCTTTATGAGTCTAAGCTCCTCAAATAAATGTCTGACCATTCGTCACTCAAGGTATTTTTGTCTTCAATTGCAAGGATTCCTCAATCATTCCTTGGCGGCGGAAATAATTCTCAACTGGCTTTCGAGACGAGTACGATCCTAGAATCAGCCGATAATATACAGGACGATCGGTCTATTCAAACCCACATGCAGCGTCCAAGATGCGAGTCGCCCCGGCGACACATAAACGAGCGGGTTGAAGCTCAAGGCCAAATATCAGCAAACACAAATGACACTCCGGTGCCCTCTTCGTCCGTCATTCATCATGATGATTCAGGTATGGTCCGGACGACATCCTCGGTCCCTATAGTGAAATACATAAGCTACTCTAGATTGGATATTCTTTGATCCACCCCGGCCTATTCCCGCTTTGCATGGACCACCGAGCCTACCTTATGCTCGTTGCCCATCGTACGTCAGCTCTTATCCGTACTTCCGCCTACTGACCACTGCATTTCTATAGGGGCGCCGAAGGGGTAGCTTTGGATGATCAGCAAGAATTAGATGGTGTAATTTGGGGTCTTTCAGAGAGGCGCCATATCGACGAGTCCAAAAAGGCCGAAGCGTTAGACGCTGAACAACACACGGCAACCATACTAGCACCCTCTCTCCATCAAGAAAATGGATCTCAGGCTAAGAATATTGAATCCCATACTGCCCCTATAGTACCCAAGGTCAGTGACTCAAGCGAGTTCTTTACTTTCACGCTAAGGTTATTACCTTTAGGTCCGACCGGTGAGTACAAGCACCCACAGCATGCGTCCGATGGCAACTATCATGGAACATGAACCAAACCCTTCCCCCAACTCGAATGAAAAGCACGTCAGGTTTGCCGATAGCGCCAACGAAGGTAAAATCCATTCTCAAGCTACACCGGCACGGAATATAACTCGATTTGTAGTGTCCGATGTGCTCGAGGCGAATGTAACGGCGACCCCTCCTACGGACCTCTCCTGGATTCTACTCGGCCAACTGGAAAAAGCTCGGACAAGTGAGGCAAGTTTGCTGTTTTCTGCATCCACGTGATGTATTCTCAGTCACGCATACAGCCCAAAATACTTCAACGAACAGCTCCTTTATCCCGTAAGGAGACTTTGGATCAACTTCGTCGGTTTGGTGTGCCCTTCCGTCCATGTGGACTTCCCACCCCTCCCGACACTGTCTCTCCCAAGTTTATCTCGCAGTTTCCTTCCTTGGATTCGATTTCGGCGCTTGATCGAACGACCCATTGTGCTAACGTGGCGCCTCTAAATTCTGCATATGAACTGCCTGTGCCAAAGGGGGTTTCGAAAGGTGTTATGCAGACATTTGGTGCCACCTCGCTCCTCAGTAGTGATTTGGGTATCCCAGCGCCCATAACTAGCTCGGCCCTCGGCCCTCTATCCAATATCAAATCCATCCCACTTTTGAAACTTCGGCAGCGACAGCATGGTGATATAGATTTACGGCGCAAAGGCGAACAGCCCCTTGGAGCGGCCCCCCTATCTGGGCATGACGTGCATATTGAAACTCCTAAAGTGGATTGCTCTTCAGTTGCCACGGCTAAGACTCTCCAACCTTTTTCAACACTGCACCAAGGTGAGACGTCATCAGCCACTACTGCCATACCGGAGGATGCGGTGGCCAACAGAAAGAAGTTATCCCCTCCTAACAACCGACGCCAGCGTAAAAGCAAACGAAATCAGCCAGAGTCCTCTGTCCAATCTGGATCCACTTCCAAAGAGAACGATCAAACCACCAGGCCAAAAAATAATGCCGATAGCTCCAAGGCATCTTCTCGTCAAAGTGGGCGCAAGAGAAATCAAAGGACCCGTGCCGATAGTTTGCCCCAAAAAGCCTCTCGTACTTAATAGTATTTCGTTTGGACTTTCCACACGGATGCTGTCCCCGCTTCGGTCTACCTTCGTTCGAACTATGTGTTATAAAAAGTCCCCACGTATTTGTTAGCGAGTCCCGATGGACTACATGTATGAGTAAACCTGCTAATCAGAGTGACTACACGGAGTTGATTCTGATCGATTCCACAAGAAATCTCTTGGGATGTACAAAAACTGTGGGCGAATATCATATTCACCGTGGGCACTCTATATGCGTTCAAGCCACTACCCTCACGTGTTGCCCACGAACACAGTGGCCACCGTGGGTTGCTTAGGCATGATTGTCACACATACGACGATGTCAATGCCGGAGTTTTAAAGGAGAAGTGGCAGCGGATGTCTGCTCGCACTGTTGCTTTTCACCCCGTATTTAACTGCGATGATCTCTCTCCGTGTTCAGACTATCTGGACAAGCATTTTAAAGTCTTATTCTCATACATCTATCGAGTTATGGGGAACATTTTCGATTCAACTCATTTTCTTTTATGTCCCCGTGATATTTTGTTCTGCACTCTCCACGCTTGCACCCAACTTTTCACGAAGACACTGGCTTCAGCCTCAAGAGAAGCCTGCAAGTCGCGAAGATGTGATCAGATGCTTCCAAGTCGTAACAATTAATCAAATGATTTCCTTTACTCTTCATGTCGGTCTCTTAGGCCTGCATGGTCTGCGTCCAAATTATCGAATAGAGGATAGGCTACCTGGCTGGGGTGAAATTGTGCTACACATTATTGCTTGCATACTGATACGAGAGGTATTTGTCCCCAGCATATTGCACCACAAGTACTTACGAAATAAACAGATATTATTTTATTATGCACATCGTATACTCCATACTAAAGCTCTATACTCACGCATTCACAAACAACACCACAAATTCAAAGCACCCTTTGCTATGGCAGCACAGTACGCGCATCCAGTCGAACACATATTCGCAAACATAGTTCCCATCAGCATACCCCCTCAAGTTATACATTCCCACATAATTACTTTTTGGATCTTCTTGGCATTCGAGCTACTAGAAACAACTTTTGTTCATAGTGGATATGACTTTTTGCGACGAGTGGCCGAGTCGCATGATTTGCACCATGAGAAATTTGTCGGGAATTTTGGAACGATTGGTTTTTTGGACTGGGTTCATGGTACTCAGCTAGGTTGAATTCAATGGTGTACATACAACAAGTGTTTAATCAAGCGGCAGAGAAGTGATATACAACCCCGGTTTGCCCGGCTCTCGATTTGTCCTTCTAAGGATGACCGACTGGAAACACAACTTCAGCATGGTCAGCAAAGAGTACCGCTGAAACTTACTTTTGGTGAACTATCTAGCGAACTCGCATACGCGATGGCAAAGCTGCGAGTGGTAAAACCACACCATAATCGCGCTGTATATTAATTTAACCAGGGCATGCAGCGTATTGTGAGTAACTCACGCTTGACGGTCCGTCCTCACAAGATTCACCAACGATCAGAATAGCACCTGCATTGGCATGCTCACTGCCCCTCTCAGCGCACATTTCTTCCACAATGTGTCAATAATGGCGAAGGAATAATTAACAAGGAATGCTCTCACCCACAAAATTGTTCAAAACTCGTTCAATCTCTTCATGGATATCGCAATCACGTTGGCGAACCCTCTCTGCCAGCTCCTTAGCTAGAAATGCCCTCATGATCAATTCTCCAGCACCTGGGCTTCAGATAACAGCCATTAGAGGAACCGTTTCAAAGCTGATCCCGCCAACTATACCTGAAATGCTACATGCAACCGCATTCAAAGGGCCACGGGCACCACTAGCCCAACAACCAGCGCCAAAGCATGCTGCCTAAACGAAATTCAAGCGGATATAAACATATTTATCGATTTGCATACCTCGCCAATCCGACCAGTAGGTTTGAGGAGTATCCCCCACTCGAGACGCCTGCCGAGACCTCTCCATCAATGGTGCACATTATTGCTCCTACTGTATCTTGTACGATGGTACCGCTTGCAACTTCACCCGACTGTTGTCCGGTTTGAATCATTGCACTCCAACGGTCCCAATCGGAAAGAGCTTTCTGAGTAATCATTTCCGATGGGTCTACCGCAAGGTCAGGAGGTGGTACAGTGGCGGATAGTAGCCTACGGGTACATTATTACTAGGACTTGATAAAGAAGAGCGGGTCTGACCGCACATACATAGGAGGGATCCGGCCGTGAGGATCAACTCGCTGTGATCCAAGTAGTATTCTGTAGGCGGCTTTGATAGGGTTTTTTATTCCTAGTGAAATTTCAGTATTCAGAGAGTTTCAGGCGATATTTTAAACCAACCGCTTGTGGCTCCAACTGCGCCAAAATCTTCTACCGAGTTCATAATGGAAGCGTCACATTCTACGGTCCCCGTTATTGTAAGATTAGATCCAGTTCCTACGATAGCTGAGCCTATTGCTACAATAATCACTACTGCACATACCGGCGTTAAATTGATGATTGTCCTCCATTGCAACAATACAGTCCTGAACAGCTTGGCAGGCATCTTGCTTGGCCCGGAAGCTGCGTTGACCAGAACCACATGCTCTTTAAGGGCCGAATTAAACGAAAAGCTCAGCTCTAATACTCTATTAAATACATACTCTTTCAGGCCTTTCTTTATTAAGGTTTCAGCATCTTTACTGATAGAGTGCGTGCCTGCACCTCCATGCACAGCGATAACCAACTGCAAGTATCTCAAGTCACATACAGTGGGGGTTTTACAAGGACTTCATACCATCAATGTCGGAATATTTTCCCGAAGCCCTTGGTGGATACTAGTTGTAAGCTTGTGGTTGGGATTGACTGAAGCGCATCAGGCAATCGGCGACTGGTCAATCAATCTGACACGTGACCAAGGCTTCGTTTCATCTTTCTAACTTTCCCTCTCAGGTTTGATGCAGACCGTACGACTCAGACAGCCATTATGGCAAATCAGTCGTCGGTACTATGCGAGTGGTCCGACAACCCAGTTTGTTCCTCCTGCTTCTATTCCGGCTGGCATCGAGTCGGCAATCAGTTCAAAATATCCACCGCCATCGTCTCCCAGCTTCTTCACTGGTCGACACGAATACAATGACTCGGTCTCTCAACTCCAAGATGCGTTGAACGTGGCCAAGCGACGATTAACTGAAGTAAAACTTCTTCCTCTGCCCCAAGCAGCGAGGAATTCCTTGCCAGTTGGTCGTACTGCGTGGAAGAATCAAGAAGGAATAGCACTCGCTGTTGGTTCTCATCTCAAAACCTCTCAATATCGACATATACTCAGTCTCTTGACCTCTCTTAACGCTCTGAGATCTCTCGCCGAAGTAGGAAATCAACCAGCAGTTATTAACGAGCTTGCGAAGGTGCTCCAGCGTTATGAACGAATAGACAAAGACGAGTTATTGGCGATGAAGAAGAATCCAGTTAAATTTGACAGTCATGGTCGCAGTTACACGCTGGGAAAGCGTAAGGAAAGCGCAGCTCGAGTTTGGGTTATTCCGACAAAAACTGTCGCAGCGCCTGTTCCGGAGACGGCACTCCAGAAGGAAATATCGGCTGAGCTCGCCCTTACCCCCACTATGCCAGAGATCCCAATAACGGAGATATTAGTGAACAATGTGCCTTTTGCGCAGTACTTCAAGCTCCCGCGCGATAGAGAAAAAGCCATTCGTCCGCTTCAAGTAACTGGGCTGCTGGGCGCATATAATATATTCGCGTTGGTTAGAGGAGGAGGGGTCTCTGGACAAGCGGGTGCTTTGGCTCATGGCTTAGCGAAAGCTTTGGCCGCACATGCGCCTCATGTCAAACCGATCCTTGTCAAAGGTAAGTGAAGTTTGAAGTCTGCGACTTAGTTTATGCTCTAAACTTTTTAATCTGTGATAAAGACGACGGCTTACGAAGAGATCCTCGTATGGTGGAAAGGAAAAAGACCGGAAGGGCGAAGGCTCGTAAGAGAGTGCGTCGTTTACTACCAGCTTCTATGCGCACATTGCTAACGTATTTTGAAATTTAGTATACTTGGGTCAAGCGTTAGAGCCGGATTTCTTTCGCTTTCATCTTATAGTCTTTTCCACTAGTCAAATGGTGCCAATCACTATATTTACTATTCCGTTGAAGCGATAAATTGTTGCGTCAATAGTTATAAGCGCTTGAAACGGGGTTGAAGATAATTTGAAATTGGATGACGATCTTTGGTTCACCACTCTTCGTGCTGGGCTTGTATGTGACATTCCAGACACGGATAAACTCGCCGTGCTATTTAAACTTGGCCCAGATCTAGCCGAAACATATATTCAATAGGAAATACGAGTTACAGATAACCATGAGCGACTTCACACAGGCTTTGTCTGTCTGGAAAGGTGAATGGCACGTTGGTAACGACCTGGAATTAGGAACGTTAACGGGACGTAGACATCGATCTGTCTGAACTGCAAAAGTCGCTGGATACACAAGGTCTAGAGATCGTTGACAACCAAAAGGAGAGCGTAGTGGGTCGCAAGTCACTTGCGGACAAGACCAAGGGTGAGTTGGTGCCCTGCCTCTTTTAAGTCAAACAACCAACTTGGACGTGGTGTGCGGTATCAGATTTCAAAAAGCTTCCAGAAGAAGAGAAACCAGAGGCGTTCAAGGGGCTACTAAAAGGTAATGCACGGCCTGTATTTTTCGATGCTATGGCTCATCAGTATGGTAGCGTATCAGAATGAGATAGATGCCCTTACTAAACGATGCAAATCTTCGGATAATGCGTTTCTTGGGGTCTACAAACTCTTGGCTGAGGCGCCAGACCCCTATCCCCTTCTTAATTCTGTGGTAGTAAGTTAGCTAAACCATGGACACTTTCATGACTTGATGCACCTCCATTGAGTAGGACATGATGGTTAAAGTGTCCGATGCTGAAGAGAGGCAGGCCGAACTCAAAAACCTTCGAGAAGAAAATGCCGAGCTCAAAAGACAGGTCACAGACCTAGCCGACGCAAAGAAGAAGGCAGATACTCTCGAGGAGAAGGTGGGTAACATTATATCATCATTTAAATGAATTTAATGGCCATTATTTTACCCTCATTAAAGATGGATACCATGATCCAAAGTCGAATTTCGCAAAAAGAGGCTGAACTGAATGCAACTTACGATGAGAAATTGAAAAACTACGAAGATCGGTACGTTCTTCGCGCAGAGCATCTCTTCCGCAATTGATCACCCATAGGTAGTGAACAAGACTTACAACGACAGCTGGATCTTACGAGAAGTCAGTTGAAGGACCTACGCGCATCGCATGATACCAGCCAGGCTAAACTATTGGACCACTCCCAGCGCCAGGGTGCGTTGCGTGATTGAACGGTCACTGTTTTCTGCACTGACGCTCAGATTTACAGATCAAGAGGTAGACGCTAAGCTCGCTGAGATGGATCTGATATCTGCAGATTTGGAAAGAGCAAATAGTCGTGTTGCAGCCGTTGAGCGTCGAAACGTGAGACTAAAGTGAGCGAGAAAATTTGATACACTAACCTCCTTTTGTTCAGGAGATCCTACGTGCAGAAATAGAAAATCTCAGAACAGGCAGCGACTCTGTACAGCGGTCAGTGATATGCTCAACACTTATCGTTCAGGCTGAGAATGTTTTGCAGTACTCAGGCACTTGAAGCGCAGCTTGCTGAATCGGACGCCGAGGCACAACGTTTAAGGCTGGCGTTCGAGGAACTCAAGAAATCGACATCTGAAACTATCGTAGCTGCTGAAAAGAAGATTGCGGAGCTCGAAAAAGAAGGAAGGATCAAGGTGGATGTGTATGCGTCCGAAGATGCTGTCTTGAACTAAGACATAACACAAACATTCAGGGAACCGAGACCGATAATCTAAAGAATCGACTCAAGCAATACGCAGATTACGACGAGATAAAACGTGAGCTGGGGATCATGAAGGTAACCTATTCGGCTTGCTGCCTTAGGTATTTCCTGACCTTGCATAGTTTGTTGAATTTGGCCAAGACGACGATGACGAAGCTCCAATGCCTGATCCAAATGCGGATAAGGCAAACCTACAACAAGGTCAAACGCTTGAGGGCTTACTCATGGCAAAGAACCGAAAATTGCTTGAAGAGCTTACCAAAATCAGGGTACGTGGCCCTCTGTAGTTAAGGCCGGAAGTAAGTGTTGAATCTTTAATGTAGGTCGCTCACTCGGAGCTCGAATTGTCACTTCAAGCTGTCTCAGAAGAGGTCATCCATACTAGGACAGAGCTAGAGAAGCAAACATCTCTCAACGAGAGATTGGAGAACGACCTCCTGCAGATTAATCAGCGCGCTTCAAATGGCCCCGTTGAAAAGGAAGAAACAATCCCCAGTGGCCAGGAAGGTCTTTCTGGATTAAACTTGGGCCGAAAATCTACCGTACGTGTTAGCCCAGCCAACAATTTCAGACTTCTGATGGTCATGCCACTCAGAACCTAGAGCACAGCGCAACACCTCAGCCAGATAACTCAATTCTTCCCATTGTAACCAGTCAGAGAGATCGCTTCCGTCAGCGTAATGCCGAGCTTGAAGAGGTCGGTTGGTTCATAAAATTGATTCATTAAATTAACGGATTGACCGATGGACAATTACAGGAATTGCGAAAGCAGTTCGAGAGCATCACAGAGCTTCGCAATGAAATCAAAACCCTGCAGTCGGACAACATGAAGCTTTACGAGAAAGTACGCTACATGCAGAGTTATCGCGACGAAGGAAGCGCGAGTTGGTCAAGTGTGACGGCGCAGGCGAACACTGATCTAGGGAAGTACAGAACCATGTACGAAGACTCACTGAACCCGTTCCAAGCTTTCCGAGGACAGGTAGGTGGAACCACAAGAATATGTGATATGTGGCGCTTAGTCTCAGTTAAATAGGAAGCAGCTCGTGCGGCCCAGGACCTAAACGTGATCGAAAGAACCGTCCTTGTTATCACGCGACAAGTTCTCGGCAATAGAAGGGCTAGAACTGCGTTTATAGTATATGCATTCTTCCTACATGGCCTTGTCCTATACACCACATACGAGTGTGCAGGCTCATCTCAAAAATCAGTGCATGTCCCCTCAGGGAGCGTTCATATTTAGTGTTGATTACAGTGTGTTGTATACCTATTCTCTTAGCTATACTTGTAGATGTGTGATGTATTAAGTCGCAATAATGATACATAGAAGAACAACGGTATGTTTGAACTGTACCGGTTTATTAAACTGAAGCTCGCGCTTTGTATATGGCAAGTGCTTTGTTTACTGCGTCCAGTGTTGGAGTGAAGGCCTACCCAGGGTCAGTGCACGCTTAAACGTCGGTTAAGCTAAACTTACATCCCGAACGACTTGGGGGTCGTGACCCTGATTCCGGGCTGCAGTCATCATAGGGGCAATTTTGCCGTAGGTGCTCCCCAAGTAGGAAGCCATCTTCTCAACGTGGTCCTTCGCAAAATCTTTGTCGTCATATAAAGCGGACCAAAATTGGCGTAAAAATTCGGCTGTAGCAGCTTGAAGGTTACCCATGGCCTGCAGTAGGTCGTCTGGCAAATTATCTAAAACAAATTCAATGCATGAGGCTTGAAGGATCTGGATACCGACATACTTTTTCGTGATTTAACGTTTACTCTTTCGGTTACATTTTGGGACAAGGACGTAAAAGCATCTTCAACCTGCTTTTTTCCTGGGGCAAACTATCAAAACGTTATTGCTCTATGCAGCAAACAGGTTCTGGCATACAAACCTTGCTCAAGTTATTATGCCATGATCGAAGTGTTCCGACCAAAGCGCGTGGATCCACCGGCTTGAAGGATGTTAGCCTATAACAGCATAAAATAATGCTTATTGTATCACCAACCTCAGAGCGCTTCCCATTCTCAGACTCGTTTTCCAAACTATCAGAGTCCAATATCCGACTACTGGCCTGCAGGCCAAGTTCGATTCCCGCGTCGTATTGTGGACCTCGTAAATCTTCCATATCCAGTTGAGAGTAGTAAAGTTCGTCCTAAGGCGAATTTAGACTCAGGCTGCACACTGGATCCGATTAGAGCCTACCATGTTCCCTATGCGTTGACGTTTTGAGGGTTGACTGACATGCGGGTCACCAGGGATGTTCACCCATGGGATACTGGAACAAACTCACAGGCCAGCATCGAGAACGTTGGTAGAGTGCTCATTGAATTTGCGAATCAACGGCAGTGTTGAACGTAAGCCTCCTGCTTTCATCGTGAAGTCTTTCGAGTTCCCTGTCTACAAAGATGGTTCAGGGCCTCTCCTTCTGCAATGTGAACGTGACTGACCTCTCCATGATCCTCATGCGTCGCATTAAGGTCGATAAGTAGAGTGGATGGTGGGGCGCGCTGATGCAAGGGTTCATCACCTGTAAATCCGTGACTTGGTGAGCCTCGCACTAGATAAGAACCACTAACCATCATCTTCCTTTTGTAGATACTTGTCGAAGATCGGGTCGTCTTTGATGGTATGTTGGGCGGCTGCTGAGCGCGAAGATGCTTGATTTCGATCGAACAGTTTGGAAGAAAGATACCGGGTCCAGAATTCCACTGGGGATAGCTGTTTCGCAAAAAAGCAATCAACAAAGCAGCCCTTTGAACGCTAAGGAATTTGTGAGATTTATACCGGATCGGGCACGTTTTCGTCGTACGCACGCTTCACAACCGGGAATTCGATGAATATTTGCTGAGCACGTTCGGGTGTGATGGTAATTTTGATATCGCCCTTTTCGTTTGTCCCCGCACCTCGCAATTCGAGCATCTGAGTTGGGCGGCCTTTGCGTTGGCGCTCAATGGACTCTTCTGCGGATAGCAGATGCTACTTTTCAAGGTAAGAGCAGTGTTACGAGCAAACATGGCCACGTACCTCACGACCCGCCCAAAACTCTGTTTCAGTGAGGTTCCCGGTCATTACAAGCTCACGGTGAAGTGCCGCCAGATCCGCTCGCTTCAGCAAGACAAACTTTCGTAGATCATTGACGCTCAAAGGTCGGTCTGCTCGTGGTGTTATAGTGACTGGTGCAGCAGCTTGTGTATCAGTAGCAGGAGCTTGTTCACGAGCTGCCGCCTGTTGCTGGGCAATATTTGCCGTGAGAATGTTGGTTATCAGCTCTTTAAAATTGTTCCCTTCTGCCACTGCTTTCAGCGACGTGAACACGAATGTATAGGCGTTGATTTTTGGGTCAGGACCATCCATTACTTTCATGGAGGTCGAGGCGCTTCCAGGTTTACTAAAGAACATCTCTAGACTCGGTAAGGAACGGCGAAATATCATTAAGTAGGTATCATACTTTGCAGAGATGTATTGGGAAGGTTGAGTCGTGGCTCTTTTTGCTTGTCCTCGGTCCATGAGAGGCTGCGTTGAGTGAGCACCAAGTAACCAGGTTTCTTTTGGAAGCTAGCTTTCGCCCGCGCTCGAACAACAGACATGATAACCAGAGAATTATATAATATGTAACCGAGAATCCAAACGACTCGAGTCTACTAAATCAATTCAAAGGTTCGAGGTGTTGGTGGTGGCACAGCACAAGGGTCGATCGAGTATCAAGGCCGATGACGAACGTGCTTAGCGCTGAGGCCCAGTAGGTTTGAGTATATTTGACCCAGCCAAGTCAAATAAATAAAAGAGCGGTTTCCGCGGTCGAAGACGAACCGAGACGGTTTAAGTGGGTCGTGATATTCCTCATTCGTTCCTGCCAGCGCATACCACCACATGCCTGAAGTTAAGTCGCAGCTCGTAGTCTATGATTTCGACTGGTACGTATATGCACTCAACTGATCGACCAAAATGACCAAATAGTGCCATAGGTCTATGGTAGACCAAGACACAGATCGATATGTCCTTGAAGTTTTGTCACCAAAGCTCAGAAGAAAGCTAGAGGATGATCACGGGAAAACAGAGTGGACCGATCTACTGTGAGTCAGTAAGATACGTACGTGACACAAGTCTGATTATGGGCATAGAGCTGGAGTCATGCATGACTTGCACGATGAAGGCGCAACTCGTGAACAAATTGAACATGCCCTCATAACTCTTCCCTATGTATGCACTTACAATTACTATATCTATCCACATACTAATCATCTATATAGCATCCTGCAATGATACGGGGTGTCAAGGCGCTGAAAGCCGCCAATTCCCCCAAGACAACATTTTTGTGTCTCTCAGCGTCTAACCAGTCTATATCCGGACAATCCTAGCAGTGAGTTGACTATTATGAAAAGAGCGTAATTACTCATCCCATGTAGCACAACGGCCTTAGTGACCTTTTTACAGACATTGTGACCAACAAGGCCGAATGGCACGGCGATCGACTGGACATCAGGCGCCACATTGGGCCTGATGACCCTCCACATGGGTGTACTGTCGGATGTAGTCCTAACCTATGCAAAGGTAGCTTCTTAACAGTATAGTATTATTGCAATTACTAATTCGATCCAGGCTCAGAACTTACAAGCTTCCTGGCACGGTGCGGCGAGACTTACGATAGAATTATGTACGTCGGAGATGGAAGCAATGATTTCTGTCCCAGTGTTCGACTTTCAGAGTAAGCTACACAATGAATGTTCGAGCATGTTGCTTAACTAACGTATCTCTATCAAAAGGAATGACGTTGTTCTCTGCCGTCGAGACCGTGCACTGGAGAGACGTATCAAGGGAGCACCCGAGGGGCAGCTCAAGGCGACTGTCAAATATTGGGAAGGCGCCTGGGAGATCGAAGAGTACTTCAACAGCCTCATTAAATCGTAGAGTCAAACTAGAGATACATGGGTTCGTACATACTGTATAGAAAGAACGAATATACACAGATAGGTTGCCTGTAATCTCGAATTGATCGAGCCAAAGAAATACAAACGAAGTGCAAGCTCAAAGATTAGGACTGTCTGAGCGATTTGGCTGTAAAGTGCTCGAAAAAATACTAGCGTGCCTTGACCTTCGAAGATCGTGCAATTCCGATCGCACGCTTTCGTACCTTGTCTTGTAAGCTTTCGCTTCTTCTTCGGCTTTGAGTAACGCCCGGTTCCGCTCCTCCAGAGCCGACAGCTCGCGCTTCATCCCCTCCATCTGTCGTTTCAGTCGCCTCCGCTCATCATCAGACGCCTGCAATTGTCGCTCGGCTATCATGCACCTCCTCTGCCAGCCTTTCGCATCAGTTGGCACCGGTCTTTGTTGCGGCAGGACAAATTGTGTTCCCTCTACTGGCGCGTCGTCGATTTCCATTGGCACCTCGGTCTGTGCGTCACTAGCAGCAGCCTTCCAAACCATAATTCAATACCATATGTATGCACCTCAAATTGGACTACACACATCTTTCTTTGGCCGATAGAGATCGAGAGGATTCGCTCCCCGGGGGAGTTGTAGCGCCTTGAACGCCGTCGGCTTGTGGTACAGCACGGCCGCACGCACCACGGGCTGGAGCTCGGGCCCGGTGTCTTCCGCTACTTGCAGAAGACACGAAATGATTTAATGAATAGATAACGCATACAAGGAAACACTTACATTTAAAGCCGCATGGAATGTGGTGCGGATCAGTCCGGTACTCGCTCCCCTGTAGGAGATGCCGACAAACAAACATTGTACTGCCCTCAATTACTGCCGGAACCGCGATGTGGTTGCAGTCGCATAGAAAAGGAGCGGCCATGGGAGACGAGTGGTCGTGGAGTTGTTGTAGCGGCCTAGAAGAATGTCATAAACTATCCTCGATCGAGCGCGTGTGGCAGATCCAGACGGGGCTCGTGTTGAGTCATGACCGTTAGGACGGAAGCGGAGGTATTATAACTGGAATCGGCAAACAGCCCTTATGCCCGTGCGCGTGCGCAGAAAACAAAAGCACAGCCCAATCCCAAAAAGTCAAAAAGGGAAAGAAAAAAAGAACTCTGTAAATTGTACTGCGACAGAAAATATTACACACTAGGGGAGAAATCGCAGAAATCATCATCGTCATCACCCAGTCTCATTGGGGGCAGAGCCTGTCCTCTCTCTCTCACTCTCTCACACACACGGCGCACGCAGCAGGAAATATCACATCACATCAATACAATCCAGGTAGCAGTTGAGAGATCATCTAGAATTATTTCGCAAGAGAGGATCAAGGAGGACGCGGACCAAAAAACTCATGAGATCAGAAAACCAAATACATTCATCGAGGCCACGCGTCCATTCCACTCATCCGCTTGCTTCCTGGACCAGCCTGAGGAGAGGTTTGGCCCGCGCCACCTTGCCCGCCAGGAGGCCCACCTTGACCTTGGAATGGATTTCGGTGCGACTGGCCGGCAGGCACCACCCCACCGCCGTAGAACGATGTATTGTTCGACGGTGGGCTCACAGGTCCACGGCTCGTTGTCCCGCCTCCCGATCCAGCCGAAGGTGGGCCATAGTACTGGGTGGCTGCAGGGGCGCGTACATCGATCCCATCGGGTCTCCGCGATCATAGGCATCGTACCCATTATTGGGTTGGTATCCACCTCCTTGTCCACCACCTCCCTGACTGCCCCCGCCACTTGGTCCGTATCGATTCACTCCGCTCACATATGGCTGTTGCTCGTATCGTGCAGGACCACCGCGCATTCCACCCTTGTCCTGAATGTCATGCACCATAGCCGGCGGCGGAGCATTAAACGGTATGCCAAATCGACCTTGCTGTGGTTGTTGGCCCTGCCAGGACGATGCCAGCTCGGCTTGTTGCTGGAGATACTCGAGCTGGGGATACGGCTGATGCGAGCGCTTGCCCGTCTGGCGGCGCTCCCATTCTTTCATCGCTTCTTCTCGGTTCAAGACGGGTGTGAGAGTGTTGCGCTTCAGGGCCGACGCGTCGACACCAATGTTGCTTGCGATCCTTGCCAATGCCGGCGGGACAATATCCATCTGGTTGATCGTGTTTGCGCGGGTGCGTGAGGGCGGATAGTACGATGTCGACGGCGGATTCGGGGGAGGGGCGCCTCGGTTGCCTCCAGCAGGACCGTACTGTCCGTTCCCAAGCTGCCCAGACATGGCTTGCGACGAAAGAGACTGGGTAGACTGCTGATGCACCATTGGTGGCCTAGATTGCTGCCCATAGTCTCCCGCACCGGGCCCTGGACCAGGGTCGACATACACCGACGGAGGAGGCTGTGATTGCGGTGGCTGGGACTGTGACGACATTGGGTGCTGCCCTTGCGCGGACATGGGGTGTTGCCCCTGTGTGGACATGGGATGTGACGATTGCGTAGACATGGGCGGGGCCATTTGGCCAGGAGGCTGAGACGGCGGACCCATCGCGTACGGGTTCCTAAACTGTTGATTCGCGCTTTGGTTCGCGGCAGCTTGTTGAGCGGTATAAGCCTGGTGCTGGTTCAAGTGCGCATTGTACGTCGCCGCGTCTTGGTACGCGCGCTGGCCCTTGGTTTGCTGTGGCACCAAGCCACCATAGGGGCGTTTAGGATCGACGGGCGGCGGGCCAGCGGGGGTAGGAGCAACAGCAACAGCAGCTCCGGTAACAGGCGTATTTCTCGGGTTGGTACCAGCCGGCTACAATGCGATCAGAACCCATCAAAGATAAATGACAATCAGCACGTACAATATACGGCCTTTCAAATCGCTCGCCAGTAATAAATGGATGCCCCCTAGCCTGCTGCGGAGACCATCGCTCGATGGGGTTCAGGTTCAACAGCCCAGACACAAAGTCGATAAAGGACGCTCGCGAGTTGGGATCTGGACGCGAGAAGCGATCGTGTCGTGGGAGGAGCGAGCGATTTTAGAGTACGATCCGAAGATCGCGCCGAGGACGGTCCGTGAAAGGACGATAGGCCGTGTCGTCCCATGTATGAGGTGACAACCCGATACCCACGTATCGCAGGGAACCGTTTTTCGGTGCACGGTATCAATAATTTGAGTTCCGCGCAAAAAGGCAACAACCCATTTTTATCGTTTGATAAGACAATGTCGAACCCCATAAGGATCAATCGAATCGATGGTACAGAAGAACGTCAGCGCGCCATGACAAAAGAAAATTCATCAGCATGGACGGATTCGGATAATTGAATAGAAGATCAAAACAATAGCGCCTGAACTCATCGAAAAACTGGGGGGAGGGGGGACGCAACAGCATATGCGACCAAGCTCGATGATTGGGGCAGACCGAGTCATCCCATCTGCACAGCGCCCAGGGTCATCAGACATCATCCCCCCTCCACAGCTCTCTCGTCCAACAGGCGGCGCTCAAGAGCCGACATTCGGGTATTCCGCCCATATTCGTCCAAACCAAACTAGACAGCACAATCACAAAACTCTAAAACTCACCCTTGTCGTTCTCGGTAAGTTTCCCCTTTCCGCTGCCCGCCGCGCTCCTGATGATATCCGGCAAGGTCGTCGCCGCAAAATATTTTTTGCCTGGCTGTTCGTTTGTGTTATTCTCTCGCGAGTATTGTTCGATCGATTTCAGTCGGTACCGTTTTCGGCCGTACTCGTCCGTGTATGAAGCGAAAAAGTTGTTGGTTTGTTTGCCCATTTCGAGCATGTACATGGGAGGCATGCTATCGAAAAGGTTTAATTCAAACGTCCGTGTATGATACTAAAAAAATGACGCACCCGAGCATCTCGACGATCCGCGTGGTTTGATTGTACTCGCTCGTACCCGGGAACAGAGGAAGGCCCAAGAAGAGTTCGACTGCGATACAGCCAAGGGACCACATGTCGATTGCGGAAGTGTACGACATGCCAAGCAAGACTTCTGGTGAACGATAAAACCGAGACTGGATGTACGTATACACCGTTTGTCGTTCGTGGCACGCAGAACCAAAGTCGATGACTTTGATTTGGGGCGATTGTAACCTGGGATCGGGGTGAGTGTGGATTGGATTGGATGGCGGGTGGATGTACATACGACATGAGAAGGATGTTTTCAGGTTTGAGGTCACAGTGGATGAGTCTTGCTTCGTTGAGGACGGTGAGCGCGTCAAGGAGTTGAGCGGTAAAGACCTTGACGAGTTGGGTGCTGAGACCGCCAAATTGATTTTGTTTAATGAGTCGTAAAGGTTGGATGATAAGAGCTCAAACACAAGACATAAATGGTTCTTGTGGATAAACTGATCACGCATGCGAAGGATGTGGTGCTCGTCATTGGGATCCCACGTCGTGTTTAGCTGCAAAGACGTCAGACGGGATTTTCTTTTGGAAAAAAGCACCCCGAAACTGTAACTCACAAGCTCAAGAATGGTCACCTCCATCATACTCTGGTTAAAGTACGCGGGCTTATTTTTGACGACTTTAACGGCGACAATTTCGTGTGTCTTTATGTTCTGGCACTTGACGACCTGGCCAAACGTGCCCTGTCCGAGGACATCCAGAATGAGATATTTGCTGCAAACAGATTAGTTTTACCACGGGATGGACAGGACAGCACGCACTTGCGGCCATCGTCAGGCCCGAGCCAGTCGTTGACATAGAGGATATAATCATAATCTTCATTGTCGTAGCCGTCATTGTGGACGGGTTTACTCGGCTTTGTGAGTACGCGACGAGGATTGTGGGTGGATTCGTATCGGAACTCGGGGTTGCAGATATGGTAGGTTTGTGTGAGGTGGGTGGTCAGTGCACGCAAGGGCTAAAAACGCGGTCAATGGGATATGAAGAGGGACGAGTGGAACGGGCATACGCTCAGATAAGCACCATCGGCGAATCTGCGTCCGGGAGGAACAGGATTGACGCGGGGCTGGAGGTCCTTGGGGTCTCGGACATGCCTGAACCCCTGGCGGGGCTTTGGGCTGTAGAACTGGCGCTGGTAAGAGGAGGTCATGGGGGTGCCCGGGGTCGATGCAGAGGGGGCACGGGGGGCGGCAAAGCGCTGGTCGATGGGGTACTGGAACTGGGGGGAAGGAGGGGGCTTTGCGTCGGGTGGTGCATATGGATCAGACGAGTTGTACGATGGGCGTCGGATGTGCTCTTGTGCCTGTGCATATGGGTCATATGGGTAATAGAGGGGACGTGTCGGGTCAGACAAGCGCTCAATATCTGGCTGCTGGGGCTGCTGTTGCTGTTGCTGTTGCTGCTGGTGAGGCGCGTGCGATTGGAGGCTCTGGGGATGTGATTGGTAATGCTGGGACTGGGTGCGGGAGAGAGAGCCAGCAGGCCTCCGGTCATCGTAGTAGTCGAAGCGGGAGTTGTCAAAGCGGGAGTCGTCCATCTGTGGATGGGTCGGATTTCGTACAGCAAACCGGGGGAGTTCTAGCGCATCATCGTATGAACCCTCGTGCAGAGACATGTCGTTGTTGGATCGATGCGATCAAATCCAGTAATATACTATATAATCTGCTTATTTCAGATAGTTATAGACGTATCCACAAGATGGTTATGGATACATCCAACACGCACTCGCGGTCGTCGTCAGGCCTCGATTTTGCAGACCCTGTTTGGTCCTGTGGAGTCGTTGCCAATTCCCGCATATCCTATCCAACCGGTTTCTCTGCTCCGCTCTCTCTCTAGTGACAACCACCATGGACTCGTACGTATATGTTGACTCGGTCAATACCAACCTGGTCAGTCCATGTTCTTTCTTTTATTTATATTTATCTGTCTGCTTACTGTGCTCACTCGTCCTAGGTCTGTTGTATATGCAGGTACATGCACTCTCCCCCTTGGCATGAATTGCACGATGCTCACACAGCCCAGACAACCGTTTGTAGATCCCACCACCGCCACGCCCTGTGGCCATACATTCTGTCGCACATGTATCACCCAGGCCATCCACGTCGCTGCCCAATGTCCCATCGACCGTGGAGCCCTGTCCAATCAGACATCGTCCCCGCACCCCAACTCGGTGAGTCTGACTTGTATACAACAGCAATGCCAAAGAAAGCACCCCACTCAGTCTGCTGACCCTCGACAGTTCGGAACATGGTCGATGAACTAGTGGTACAATGCCCGAACGCTCCTCTGGGCTGCACACACACCTCGCAGCGTTACCTAATCTCCGCCCATGCATGCACCTACACTCCAGTCGCCTGCGCCTGTCCCGAATGCCCCAACTCGGTGCTCGAGCATGACCAAGACGCACACACGCCAAACACAGACACATGCACCCGCAAACTGGCTCGCTGCTCCGAGTGCGGCCTTCTCGCCCCTGCCGTCCCTGAGCATCCAGACCGCTGCCCAGCCCGACCGCACCCATGTTCCTATTGCCAAACAACGGTTCCGCACAACCGATTAGCGGCCCATGCCGCCGCCGATTGCCCTGCTGCGCCCGTTCCCTGTCCCTTGAGCGTATACGGATGTACCCACACGGGCCCCACCAAGGACATCCCCACCCACCTGTCCGAAGAATGCCCGTTTGAAAAGTTAAAGCCCTTTTTGGCCATCACCCAGTCCAGAATCGCCTCGCTCGAACACACAGTCTCCGAGCTCAAACTCCAACTCGACGCGACCAAAAACTCCCTCGGTCCATGGTTCAGACCCGCCGGCGCACCTCCCTCGACCGAACCCGAGCCCCCGCGCTTCGAGTTTAGACCGCTCGTGGGCCGGAGACGAGTCTCGAGTCCGCTCCACACTTCCATGTTCCATTTCGACGACTCGGACGGCGCTTTATCTGGCACAGCGGCCGCAAACGCTGGGAACCGACGAAGGGCCGGGAGCGGTTCGTCCGCTCTCCGTCAAGCCATCTCAGGCTCGACTGAACCCGACCCAGCGCCCACGCCCGACCTCACCTTGGACCCGTTTTCGCACATCCTTCCGCCCTCGCCTACCAATTCCTCAGCCCGCATAGAAGCAGTTCCGTACATCCCCCCGCTAAACACCAACTCGTCCCTCGAGCACACCCTCTCCACCCTCAGGAACGGTTTGGTCTCTCTCGCCGCGTCTCTGGACATGGCGGAACGGAGGCAGGAAGTGGCCGTTACCACCGAAAGCCTTAGGATGCACGAAGAAGTCGGGAGTATGCGCGCCATGTCCACGGTCTCAGGATGCAAGTCTCTGCCCTCGTCATGGAGCGAAACGTGGCCATGATGGGGCGTATGAGGACCAGCACGGCCGGCTCTAGTACCACCACGACCGAACGTGCCAGTTCCAATACTCCCGAACGGAATGAAGGCGAACGCTGGGCGACCGAAACTAGGTACTACAACCAGCACCCACCCCCGCCTGTTAATCTTGCCGTGCCATACAGTATACGCAGGCAAGAGACCAATAACAAGCTCTAGCATACTCAAGGACGTTAGAGAGCCCTGCTCTCCCATACCCACACAATGTCACATTCATCTCGGACTAACATCTAACCCAATCAGCTTTGTACATTTCACCCTTGTCTGACTAGTTATCCCGCTCGTGTATTTATATTTCTCAAATACGTATCTGTATCTTGCCAGCCGTATTGACTTTTGGGGGTACTATAAAAAAAATCTCTAAGAACATAAGATTACCATAAAAGAAAAAGAGAGAGAAAAAAGTGGGGAAAGTGACATCTCCAAAACAAAAACATAGAGGAAATCAAACAAAGGCAAGGAATGAATAGGGTGAATGTACAAATACAGCAGCGCCTATTGTGCATACACGCGAATGTGTACAACAAAGACCCAAAAATCATTGGAAATAAATCTGCTGTACATCCTGTGCTGCAAACGGCAAGTTGCAAGCCGGGCACTTTCGTTGCCGTGTCGTCACGCGCGCATCTATACAGCTGGAAGAAATGTTAGGTCAGCATGCTTAACAAAATAGCTCGATGAAAGGAAACCCACTCCTTGCAAAACGCTGTAAAAAAAAAGGCAAATGAGTTGGGGTCCTCGCAGAAAACAAAAGTAACATACTGTGCATGCACTTGAGCAATGTATGTGACCTGAAATTCTTGACGCATGTCGAACAGCGCAGCAAAGCCATGACTTTGGTATTCTCCTTTTGGAGCTCTAGTTCGCGCACGCTCGAGGTCCCTTTGGCGTTGGTTGAAACCAGGCTCGCCTGCTTCGCCTCATCCTGCGCCTTTTTCACCTCTTCCTTGGCCTTGCCTACCATTGCTCGTGCCTCGATAGCGGCCACATCAGCCTGGTTCCGTTGTTTCTCCAGCTGGACACGAATTAATTGCGGTTCAGCTACAGTGGCGGTACGACATACCTCGGCTGCTCTGGCCCGCTCAGTGACGAGTCTGATCTCCCGGGCTTGAATCTCCCGGGCAGCTTCTTCAACTCGGTCTGTTAGTTGCTGGATAAGCTGTTTTTGGAGTACAGCCTGTTTATCTGCCGCTACCTATAAATCCCCAATTAGCACATCGTTCAACAGACTGGAAACAGCTTACCAATTGAGCATTCATCTGATTCTGGCTCTGGTTAAACTTCTCGATGAGCGCCGTCTGTCGGGCCATGTTCCTGGCCATGGTCTTGCACTCGGCTTCCTGCGTTTCCTTGGCCTTCATGACCTGGAAATACTTATTGTCCGCCTTGGCTTTCTACAGCAAAGTCAGCTTCCCCAAAAATGCGACCGTTCTTGACAACATACCTCGGTTGTGACCTTGAGTATCTTGTCCTCCAACGCAAGCAAATCAAACACTTTGAGTTTGTTCTGCTTGTCGAGAGTCTCCCAAGCAACACTGAGCTTATCAACCTCGGCAAACATGTCGTTCAATCCCTAGAAACCCCATTAGTGGCCGTTCAAATTACAATGCGGGGCCAACCTACAGCATCAAGTTCCACACATTTGGCATTCGCAACCTTGAGTTCGACCTCCTTGGCGGTGATGATATTCTCCACTGGATCCGAAAATACATCCTGCCATTTTCCAAACGCCTTGTGGAACTTGGCCAACTCGAGCTCCGCCTCTCCTGGATGATCGATCCCCTGTAATCGCGCATGGGCAGACCTAGACACCGCATCAGCCTTTTCCGTCTATCAAGAAAGTACAAATGAGTACGGCTTACTCGAGCCGGGCTTGGAGATCGGCCACGTACGAAGGCTGCACCTGCATCCCTTGCTCGGGATCTGAACTGATATCAAGTCCCATGACATATCGCAATAGGTCTTGGTCCCCTGTTCGCGAGGCAATAGCAGCCTTCAATCGGCGGACCTCTGACATCAATACAGTTATGCGTTCCTATAACATCAACGCGCAACGTTAGAAAAGAACAGGTATAGATTCGATCATACATACGCCTCGGGTATCTAATAGGACTTTGAGTTGCGCCACGCCATTTGTTCGCTCGTTATCCCGGGCACGTCGCATTGAGAGTTCAGTGGTCAAAGCGTCTCGCGACTCGCGAAGCCGTAGGCAATCTGCCTCTCGCTTCTGGAGAGTACTTTGTAATTCGTCAATAGTCGCTTGGGATTTGCTCTGTAGGTAAAAGTTAGCATCTTGGCGCCGGCCCAATAAGCACACGTACAAGCGCCTCCTCGTGCATCATCCGCTGGTTCGACTTGAGATTATCCAACTCATCTCTGGCAGCATTCCATCGCGTCTTGTATTCCTCCACATCCGCTTTGAAATGGCTTAGCTGTTCCTGCATCAGCTTATAAGCTGAGCTGCCCAAAACCATCTCCTCGGTGGGCGCAGCAAACTACCCAAATCTAATCAACGGATGAACATCAATACTGGAAGCCTACTCACTGCCACTTTTAGTTGCTTGAGTTCTACCAACGTTGCCTGGTGGTTGCTATTCATCTCATCGATGAGCTGTTGCCGTGACTCTGCCAGCGATTTCCATTCGCTTTCATTCTTGATGATTGCAATACCGTAGGGACTGCAGATGAAGAGGTGGCCTAAACGGAGTAAGCGACTGGGAACGCCTTATCATTTGACTGTACACACCTCGACAGGGGGCTCCTCCTTGACGTCTGCAGATGGCGTCACCGAACCGTTTGGTTGTGAGGATTTGCTGCCCACAGCCTGTACCGTCTGACTCTTTGCACGTTCCAACTTATTTTCGGCAACTTGGAGACTATTCTTCAAGGACTCGGACTCTGCTTGGGCATCCGCGAGGCGTCCACGAAGCAGATGTACTTCCGATCGCAGTGAATTTGCCTGTTGTCGGCTATTAGCAGAGGTATAATAAATCTAGGATGTTGGCATACCTCAGTTTGTGCAGCGTGAAGTTTGTTGCGCAGATCTTTGGTATCCGGTGGTGAGTGAGGCGCTAGTTGTGCAACCTGCGCTATGAGGGATTGTGAACTGGCAGCTAGATCCTGTAGCGCGATCTGGTAGTCGGTAGAATCGTCGTCGTCATCGTCATCTTCCTCATCATCTTCCCGCTCTTCTTCGTCTATCGACCTGCGCACAAGATCAAATAGCTCTAGAGATAAATCATGAACAAAATTGCACATTTTTAACGACAAGAATACGCACCTCGTGTACGCTCATCTGCAGGGGGAAGTTTCTCAGAACGAACGAGAGAGCGCAGTGTGTCTAGTAGCTACGGTTAAGTCGCAACATGCATAGGAGGTTAGGGCGGAAAAGGATAAATAAATAAATACCGACCTGGTTCCAGCAAGCTTCCATTGCTGCCATACCGGCCTCGCATACGTTCTTGCGCTTCTCAAATTCGTCAGCGGTAGCCTGTGTTCGCTCAAGCTCGCGAGCATAGTGCCGCATTCGTCGGTAGAGTGCCTCCTTGCGGAATGCCTGAGAGAGAAATAAATGAGCACGATTTCCATTCTTTTTTCTCCCATGCGGGTATACGAACTAGTAGCCCACCTCGAGGTTCTCGTCCTTGGGCTCGTCGTGGACGAGATCGCCATTGGGCCGTTGGCGTGGTGAGGCAGCAGCAGAGCCCGAAGTGACTGCGCGCTTCTTCGAGTTGATCGAGCTCGAGCTGGCTCCGTCGGGAGAAAGCGGCCGTTTGCGCGAGTCCATCGTCTGCAACATCGCCCTGGTCGCGGTTCTCTTGTATCGCTCACTTCGTAATGGTGGCTGTTGTCTCCAACGCTTACCCCATCATTTCACAGCCACTAGATCAAACGCTGGGCGTTTACTCAAAAACGAAATGTCCACTTTATATAATCTACTTTACAAATAAACCGGCTAGTAACGAGGGATCTTCACACGAGGCACTGCACTGCCCAGGCTTTCTACCTCTACAATCTCGCAATCTAGGTGATTGTCTGGTGTACCAATCTGGGTCTCAACGCAACAAAAATCAATGGCCTGCAACTCATGTCAACAACTGAATCACCATAAACTGGATCAAGCTTACCGTCTCCAACGAGATCATGGGGTGGTCTGTAACAAAAGATGAGTACCCGTCTCAAGAAACCAACTTATATCACTTACGCCAAACACCCATGTTGTAAGAAATGCCTTGTGCAGTTGATGCGACGAACGCACGAAGCGTCGACAAGTCCGGCTTGTCATCTACACCCCCAGATCAATCACTGCGACTTTTAATAAACACACTTACTCACCAACTCCATTCAACGCGACAATGACCAAGTAAGCCCTACCAGCTTTGGGCAAAGGCTCCTCAAACCCAGTCATCCTGACACCACCTGCCGTACCCATCGGAATAAACGCCTGGGATGTATACGAGTGCCTCTCAAGCAATTTGACGCTCCAATACTTTCCAGGTTCAGCCTTTTCGCCCTCTCGGATTGGCGGGGTAGCACGGTAAACACTCATGCCAGTGCGGGCGTGTGCCCCAGGTGGGTAAGTTTGCTCAACAAGTGCAAGATTATGGAACTTGTGCGCGGTTCCTTGGTTCGCGCTGGTTACACGAATTCCACGGGGAACAGCATCTGTATCCGACCACGCTTGGATTACCGATCCATAAGCCTTGAATGCTTCAGGTGTAATAGGCAATGCAGGAATGCTAGGGGTATCCAACGATGGGGGAAGTTCAGGTGTCAATGGAGGCGTTTGCGCCCGTGCAGCAATAGCATGCAACGTCGGGGTCGATGGCTCAGCAGCAACCGGAGTTGGCGCCGGAGGAGGGATTCCAGCCGAAAACGTCTCGGGTTCCGGAGGAGGCGTTGGACCCAACACTACAGCGTTCGCGCCCGAATCACTCATGCTTCGGCTCGAGCTAGATGCAGATGCGGATGATGAGGGTACAGGAGTAGTGCTACGAGATGGCTCTTGGGAAACCAGGGGTGTAGGCTGGGGCGTAAGCAAATCATTACGTCCGCTCGATGCCTTGGTAAGGATACCAGGGGCAGCTCCAACTGTTCCTGTTCCAACCGCACGTGTTCCGATAATACGTACACGCTTTACACCCCCATCTACTCAAATTTAGCAAAGTGATTCGAAACTTGGGCAACATCCTTACCAGGATAGATCGTAAACTTGACATGTGTGTAAAGCCGTCCGGTGACGTTCTCAAGTTGGAAAAAGTGCCGCTGTGAGGACCGAGCTTCTGCCTTGGTAAAATACACGTCCATTCTTCGTCAGGCTCATGGGGATAGCCTAGAACATAACATATATGCGCTTCGAAACTTAAACCGTGACAAAAGTACGTACCTCATTGCTGCAAATTGCATGCATAACGCAGCTCTCGGGGAAGTTACCCTTGAAGTAAGCCGTGTCTATTTCTGTCTGCTCAAGAATACCCGAATCGCCACTAAATTTGTATTAGTCGGCGTATCAAACCCTAGTTCCGGTCACTTACAGACGAATAATGACCCAGTCTTTGTGACCTGGTGTACGGCTTCGTCGTGTCTCCCATCCATCTCCCATATCCTTGCCTCGTCCAGGCAAGAGCAAGTTGGGTCCAATGCCAAAGTGCTGATCAGACGTAAAAACGACACGGGCACCCGAAAACACACTCGCAAGGTCCAAAGGTGCATGTACATCAGCCGGGAAGATGGGTGCTACTAGACCATACACCCTGAATCGCGCCTATAAAGTGCAAGCCAGTAAAATGAATCACGTCAATTCCATGCCCGGAGTAACGGGGATGTGTAAAACGCACTATGCCTCCATCGGGGTACATGTTCAACTTGACATGTGTGTATGCCTCTTTCGTTTGAGGGATACGAAACAAGTGACGAGATGACGGGCCTAGATCGACCTTGGGCAAAATCTCCTCCCACTGATCAGAAGCCACGGGAGTTGAATTGAAAGGGGGATGCAAAGTCCGCAAAAAGTCAGTCAAATGTAAAATAGTCATGTGCCGGTGCAAGCTCCGTGACGTCGCCGTCGTTGTATGCACCCTAATACTTACCCGTGCGTCATCTGCTTGAGGTTTCTCTCGTGCGTCTACGAATAAGGCTTGTACGGATGCCGCTGGGGCTTCGTTTCCACTAAAATGGGCAGTATCGATATCAAACCGACGATGTAGCCGGAGGGCGCCGAGTCGAATAATGCACCAATCGTGACCGGAGTTGTGACGACGGGTCTCCCAGCCATCGAAAACGGCACCGGTAGGCTTGAATGTGCCTTTGTGGGACACGCGGGCTGGCAGATATGTTAAAGCTTTATAAATAGCACGCCGAAATGGAGTGCGGACCTCGACTTTGAGTAGGTTAGAGGCTTCAGCAAAGAATCGTCCGACCAACGGACAGCGCGACCACCTAATGCCACGCTGGATATTTCTACGTATCAAGAAACGTTCACCAGAGATAAGCCAGCTGGTTGAAAGATAAGAAAAACTCACCAGTAGACGTAGCACCAAAGACATCTTGGAACTGATCCAAGGGAATACGCTCAAGACATGTTTTCGTTGTTTTTCGTGGCAGTTCTGGTCGTGTGAGAAGAATGAAAATGAGTAATCGAGTCAGAAATGGAGACTATTTATCAGGGGCCAAAGCGCAGTTTGATATGGCTACCCCGCACTTGGCCACCTGGAAACTGTGCCCCATGATCGGGAATATCCGTTGGCTTCCATTTCTCCAGCTCGGCCTTGATCGGCCCGTAATCGGGTCTGAATGATGCCTTGAACGCCGATACAATTGACCATACTGCGATAGAGTGACGTAGATGTAGGTGTCAAGTTAAATATATCACAGTACACCCTACGGCGCGTGCCTTTTGCTATACATCCGAATCCTAAGAATAGCTAACCCATCGCTGCAGCGCCCAGCTTCCTTGAAACTGTACAATCATGAGGGATTTCCACTGATACGCAGGGAATCTAAGCGAGCACATGCACGCAAATGTGACTTCCTACACGGCGATAAATCCGAAATCTCGTTATTGGGAAGCGCCCATACACAAACTGTTTACAGTATGTTGAGACAAAGTGCTTGGTGAGTGAGTTTGGATGGATGCTCATGGTTGCCAGGTTAAGTGTCCAAATGAAGCCCAGCCCCCCAAGCGCGCGCTTACTTGATTTACCCGGAGCTCGGCTATTCACAAACTTTCACATTTTGACTCCATTTGCCAAACCACCATGACAATCGAAAATCTACTTACATCCCTCCGCACGGATGGCGACAAGATTACCATTATAGACCAGCTACTTCTTCCACACCAAGAAAAATGGATCGAGGTCGACTCAATCGAGGCTGCATATGATGCGATCAAGTCGATGAAGGTGAGTTGTGTACATTGTATGCGTTGATGTTTCATGAATATATTATTATTAGATACGAGGTGCACCTGCAATTGCATCCCTTGCCGCTCTTTCGCTTGCGTCCCATCTATCTATTGCCCTCAAGTCCGACCCTCAACCCGCATTCCTAGCGTCACCAAACGCGCTCCGAGACCATGTTCTCCCCCAACTCAGCTATCTCTATTCATCCCGTCCTACTGCAGTAAACCTTGGTGCTGCTACTCGCCGACTACAAAATACTCTGCAAGCTGGCCTTGATGCCGGTCACAGCGCCGAGGATATTGCCAATGCCTTGGTCAAGGAAGGGCGCGCTGTGGCGGACGAGGATTTTGGAAGAAACCGGGAAATGTCAAAACACGGCGCAGAGTGGCTCGTAGAGCGTGTAAAAGCGGAAGGCGGAGAAGCATCTGGTCTCAACGTCATGACGGTGTGCAATACTGGGAGCTTGGCAACCTCGGTTTGTAATTTTTATGTAGCAAATGCACATCACTGATTAACTGTGCTAGGGATATGGTACTGCTCTTGGCCTCATCACCCATCTATTTGAGCAAGGACAGTTGGGGAAAGCCTACTTTACTCAGACTGCGCCTTACCATCAGGGCACTCGTCTTACGGCCATGGAACTCGTAACGATTGGAGCCCCTGTGCGATGCTCTGCGACAATATGGTCGGATCTCTCTTCCAAAACCAGACTATTCACGCAGTAGGTAAAGCGCATTACATGCTCTTTTTGTCGAGAGCCCAACTAACGTAATTTATCTATTCAGCTGTAGGCGCAGACCGAGTTGCTCGCAATGGAGACACCGCGAACAAAGTTGGCACTTATAATGCTGCGGTCATAGCCGCAAGACACAATATTCCGTTCATTGTGGTTGCACCTGTGAGCACCATAGATCTGGATACACCCGACGGCTCCAAGTAAGTGGCACTCCTCTTTTCTCGACGCACCTATTAGCCACCGTGACTGTGTGCTGGAACATTCCAACGGCAATCGTACTTTAACTTTCTTCATTGCCGTTCATCGTTCCTATAAATAACTTTTTAACTTTCCGCAGGATACCTATTGAACAACGGCCGGGCGTAGAGGCTTGCCTGGTTCGCGGGGCCGTTTACCCTCCATCAAGCTCTGCATCGGAGCCCGAACTGACCCAGGTGAGAGCACAATATCACGTCATTCTAGGCTCTTATGCCGCACAAGTTTCGTGTTCTCGATGACTAATATCATATATAATAATTTAGGTTCTCCTGACTCCACCTGCTTTGAATCACACGACATCAGTTTACAACCCGGCATTTGACGTCACACCGGCAGGCTCATCACCGCCATAGTGACAGAAAAGGGTGTGGCAGTTCGCAAGCCTGGGCAACTTCATTTCGACTTGTCTGTCATTACCTAGAGTAGAGTAACCCTACATTCATAAATTTCACTAGAACGGTCCATAGACATGAATGAATACTTCGCAAATTAATGCATGCGAAATAAATAGATGAACATACACATATCGTTCATTCATAAGGTACGAATACATCGGTCATAACCGGATTACCGAAAGCAAAATGAGCGACAAAAGAAACATAGTCAATCCCAAAGTATGAGGTTAGTGCTGTGACGGTGCATGCTATGTATGTGCTTGGGCTCCGGCCCAGCATACGTCCACTTTATTAATCGCGCTGTTCAAACCACAGAGAGCACAAAGATGGAAAGAATACAGTAAAAAGAAATAGGCTATAGGAGGGGTAACCATTGACCTGTTGGACACGTGCCTCTAAAGTCAGAACATGCCCTCGCTTAGGATCAAAGAATCTCCTTACCGATGATCAAACTTGGCAAGTCGAACAAGTCCCTCCGGATTGAGAAGCAAAAGGCACAAGGAACGGGGGCACCGTTAGGCTTTAGCAAAACGCAGTGCAAGTTGACTGAGCGAGTACTGTTCTCGAATGCGTGTGCTGCGAATTGTTCCCAGTATTCGACCGTCGATTGGTTCTCGAACAACTTTTTAAAGAAAGCAAATATGGCGTCAGAAACTGTTGGTCATATGTCCAGATCTGATACCCTTGTACCGGACTTGATCATATGCGCACTACTCACCTCATAGATGAACGTCCTCTTCCCTAACAGTTCTTTGCGACTCCACTCCGTAAGCATGGTGAATTCCAATCCCACCAGACAAATTTCGCCAGTGCGACGCCAGACGACGGTTGGCGTGCCACTGAATGATATCAATTTATCAAGTTCCTACCACGAGGATTATGTCAGTCGAGGGGCTCGTTCGAAATACCAGGAAGGTACCCACGGCCAAGCTCCGTTGTAAACATCGTTCGACAAACACTTCATCTTCGTCTGCTAGAGGCATTTGAAGGGCGATCAATGAAGGCCGCACGATGGCTAAAGCCCGGACGACACGTAGGATGTCGTTTTTGTCAAAGTGGCTGTTCGGATGGATTGCCAAATCATAGGGAAGTAGGTCCCAGATGTTTGAGTAGGGCAAATACCAAATGGTTGGGGGGAGGGTGGGACAAGGCCATTCAAGTTGGGTTGATCGAGCGATGTGAACCACGTATGTCACCGATAATTTCGTCCGCGAAATTTGTAGAATGACGTGGTAAAGTAACCCCAGACCACCGCACCAAAACAGAAATAATTTTATATCCCACGTATAAACAACCGCCACCGCCAAGTAGCAAGAATAGAAGGGAACACGACAATCAGTAGGGTATTCGAAAACCCCGAGAAAGAACGCACCGGTCATGTAGATATGACATAAGGAAGTGATATCCCTCAGTATAGTCATATTTTTTCACTCCATCTGAATACGCCCAATTTGTACTCCCTGTCCCAACTTGGCTTGTTGCTCGGGGCTTGACGATTTCGCCTGTAGTGCTAGGTTCGGATGCAGGTGGAGATGGTAAAGCTAACTGGCTACCTTGTCTTTGAATTCCATTGCTATTGTTGTACGGTAGAGGGTGGGACTCGGTTGTACGAACAAACGAACGCGAATCAGACCCGGCCGAAGGGCCATTATTTCCGTTTCCTGATTGGGGCAATTGTGCTTGCGCCTGTGCGTAGTGCATCCCAAGCGTTTGTGGCATGCCACCCCATGGTTCAGAAGGATGTAAGGATGCAGGGCTACCATTAGTCCCGTTGGCGACAGTCGGGCTAGGATTTGTGAGCGCTGCGGGATCAAGTGAAGGGTTGGAATTCGGTGAACCGCCCGGCTGGTTGAGAATCGCGGAAAGAATCGAATATTCGAGGTTAGCTGCCTCAGACCCAAAAGTATAAGTTGGATCGAAAGTGATGTTGAAAAGGGGATCTGTTGGTGTAGAGAAACCTAGTGTGGAGAAAGCGGGTTGGGGGAACGGAGTTAGCGGCATGCGCCCCACTCGTGATGCTGTATTTACCTGGTAGTAATGATGAGGCCTCGTCGGTGGAACTAAGCCCCGTTATGACTTGGGTTTGCGGGAGGCTAGGTGTTTGTTGACACTCTGTGTTGCTGCGTTCTTTAGTACGCTTTAACTCTTCTAGGGAGACCGGGCCAGTCAGACCGGTACGGGAATCACGCGACCTGGGAACATACCGAGTTCATCATCATCGAGGAGATACTTGGCCTTCTTTCGGTGCCCTTCGGTACAGTTGTCGCCAATGCCTCGCTTCACACAGCGCATACACGGGCGAGCTAGTGGATCAACAGAATGAATTATTGTGGTTGAAATGGTCAAATTACAAGCAACGCACCGTCGTCACAAGTGAGATGGGCCTTCTGGCAATGGAAACATGCGCGGTTGGCCTATGCAAGCTTCAGCCATAGTCGGATGGGAATTACTTGTGCTCACCTTTTTCTTCTTTGGCGCTGGGGTCTCCTGGGCGGGAGAGGCGGCCCGAGATGTGTCAGCGCTGGCTCGAACATCCCGTTTGCGTTTGCTGGGTTGGGGAGCAATTGGTACTTTCTTCGAGGACTCTGCCGACTGAGCTGTGTCGAATCTGGATAGATCGGCAGTAGGTGGGCGGGGCCGGAGGGGGGGTTGGACATCCATCATAGTGGGAGATATACCAGGTATCCCGCAAGGCACTATACGTAAGCCTGGCAGAATATTACTGGTACTATTGGGACTGTCCTATCGAGGCGGTGGGCGGGAGGCGCTCTGGGTGTAGGTAAGTAAATCTACGATCAGCGAGGTGGGTCGAAAGAGCCGGAAAGGCAGTCACGTGAACAGGGCCGTTCCGAACGGAACCACTGGGATGGTAAACTTATGCACTGCCGAATATTATTGCGGGGTTATGCCACGCATATCTAGACTGGTAGCGAATCTCGCACGTTCCCTTGGCTCTCGCCAACAAGCACTTAGAGAGTTCCGTTGGATCAAGGAATCCACCGGCAGCCATTCGGACTCGAGCCAAGGTTTGTTGGCCGATAGACTACTCAAACGCACTCGAGGATGGCCCCTGCAATACATTCTGGGTGGGCAACGCTCGCCTGACGTTATGTTATGCTCCTTTAGTAACCAGCACATAGGTACACAACCATTTGGCTCGATTGAAATACTCACACGTCCTCCAACATTGATACCGCGTACGTTGATTACTTCGTCGCTATCTATCACTCACGTTGGCATGCTCTCAATCAGGCCCTGAGACTGAGTATTGGACGCTGCGTCTTGCCCAAACCTTACGAAGCCACAAATTTGAGGACCGTCCACTTCGAGTGCTCGACCTCTGTACCGGCACCGCATGCATTCCGCTTCTATTGTGCGATTCACTCCCACCCCGTACTATCTCTGCTCTTGGAGTCGATAATAGCCTGTCGGCCGTCGAGTTGGCTAATGAAAATATATCCAATTGTGGCTTCAATAAATCTGGTGGGAACACGGTGCATGTGTGGCACTCAGATATCTTTGCACAAGATTTTGTGCGTTCATTGAAACAACATGTCAAAGTTTGGGAGCCCTTTGACGTCTTAACTTCCAATCCTCCCTATATCCCACGCCAGGAATATGACAAGCTTTCTCACACTGTACGGTTATTCGAAGATCCCTTGGCTTTGCTTGGTGAAGTGCCACCGTCTGCAGGTGAGTCTGAACAGTATTCCGATCTCGGCATTGATTTATTTCCCGGTGGCAGGTGGTTTGTGCTATCGACTAGAGCATGATAAATTAGGCTTGTCGTTCTACACACGCATCATATCACTTATTCAAAGTCAAAATCTTGTTCGACCCGGTGGCCATATCGCGCTAGAAGTAGGAGAAGGACAGGCTCGATTGGTAGAAGAAATGATTCTTCCGTTTGTAACGCAGATCCGAGTATGGACTGATCCATGGGGTATTGAGCGGGTAGTGTATGCGCGTATGTGAACGTCGAGAACACGCGTTCGGCGCTGGGCTTCATGCTTGGCTGTACACCTTGCTCCGGAATTCGTCCGGGTAGACGGCCCGGAGATCGTGGTAGGATAAAATTCTTAAATTGTCACACCGAGTTCCGCGTGCCATGTTGCTCTTTATGATACTTATGAATGTGTGAGAAGGGATGTGAGAAGACGGTAGAAGAACGCAAATCATATTCCTGACCCAAATTTAGCACTTGACGCAATCTTTGAGCCATCTTTGAATTAATCTACATCGTGCAACTCATATTTTATGTACTCGCAATAATTTGAATCCCCATATTCTCAAATTCAGTCAAACTGGAACTTCTGAAATGCACAAACAAGGATTGGTTTTTGTCAGTGGTGATGGGCGGGCTTTGTTTGAGTCTACCGCTTACGTGACTCATCGGCACTTGTCAACAAGCCTCGACAACCACATCCTGTGGCAAGTCTGTCGCCACCATCTCTTCTGCTTAGTCACACTTTGCTGTTCTTGATTCCTCACCCGGTTGTAAGGCGTAATGGAGGCTCCTGAGTCCACACCTCCCGCACACTTGATTCTGATTCTCGATATTTCACCTGTTCAATGGCAGCTCTCCGCGTCATCAACCGCGAATGGTGGACAAGGGATGGACTTGTCGACATTCCTATCCCAAGTTTTGGTTTTTGTTAATTGTCATTTGGGATGTAGACAAGAGAACAGCGCAGCCATACTTGGTGCCTTTCCAGGGCGCAGGTACGTGCCCCGTGAATAAGTTTGTCAATAATTAGAAATTCAACTGAGCGCCTCATGTAGCTTGACCTTGTACCCGGCACCTGCAAGTACCCAATCAAACACCGGTCTCGGACCCGAGTCAGAGTCGAATACTTATCACGGGTTCCGGTCAGTTGACGATGTGTTAATGGAGAGGATACAGTCGGAATTGGCTTCTATGTCCGAGTCTGATACACAAAGTACGGTCTTTTCAAGTGTTTGTGTTATTGGTATTGACCGGTCGTGTAGAGCCGATCGCACTTGTTCCCTCGTTGACTCAGGCTCTATGTCGTGAGTTTGGTTTCACGAAAATCTGGAACAGATCTAATCCAAGCGTACAGAAATCAACAGAATATCCGCGCCCCAACAAAAACTCGCAAGCGAAAAGGCGGCAGCATCGTCAGCCTCCATTACAGACTCCCGCATCCTGATATTGTCTGTGTCGCCAGATGCTTCGACACCATATATCCCATTCATGAACTGCATCTTCTCGGCGCAAAAATTGGTGAGCTAAGACCAAAACAAGTTAATGCCATAGTTGGTAAACGTCTACATAGCGAGTTCCAATCGATGTTTGCAGAGTCTTTGGCCCCGACACTATATTCTTACAACAAGCTTCATATCTAACCAGGGGGTGTTATCTCAACCTGGATAGCGGATCTTCTCTGCTACAGTCTTTGACGGTATGCTCTATGCTCTCCCATACAAATCACCATATAGAATCTGCATATCAATAGATGTGTTTTCTCCCATCGGCATCGCTCCGAAATACTATCGAGCTCCCAAGCCAGGGCAAAGTCGACTTTCGCGCGTCATGT
This sequence comes from Rhizoctonia solani, assembly GCF_016906535.1. Lineage (NCBI taxonomy): Eukaryota > Fungi > Basidiomycota > Agaricomycetes > Cantharellales > Ceratobasidiaceae > Rhizoctonia > Rhizoctonia solani. The sequence goes on from NC_057376.1 coordinate 868,343, forward strand.
TTCTGTCACAAAGAAGTTGTAGACATGGGTTACGTTTGCTCTGTATGCCTATCAAGTAAGTTCTGACTTTGTTCCCATTCCATACAACGCTGACGTACGTTTCCTCTAGTTTTTTGCAAGCCAGTAGTCGTGTGTGCGACGTGCAAGTAAGTACCATGTCTCTAATTATGCCTATGCAGCTAACAACTGTACTTTAGGATCAAATTCCCGATAGCATCCTACAAAAAGATGCTGAGTGCAACTGCCATTACAAAGTTGAGCGGTGCAAAGCCCAAGGCGTGATTAGGGTTTTGACTGTGACGTTGTTGGCACCATAAATGCTATAACGGTATCGAGGTTAAGCCCAAGGATCTAGCAATGTAGTTTTTATACACGTTATGTAGATTTAATTGACGGCCTCGGTCGTGGTGATTGGTGTTATGCTTGGCTGGCGAACTGCTGGAGAAACCATCAGCTGAAACCCATTCCTCAGTAAACTCATGACATCAGTTCTGTAAATTTTCATATACCAGTGGAACTGCAAGTCCGTGAGCTTCGGCCAAGCCAAGTGCACGTTTGTTCGAGGGTTCCGGTTCTAAGGTATCCTGCGGCGGGATGTTTGGGATAATTTGACCCATGGACTAGCCTCAAGCGGGCGCTTGCGGAGTGATACGCATGTCCGCGTTGAGAGCCAGACACGCTCCTCTCTTACCCTTGACACTCTACTAATCTTGCTATCATGAGTACTTCTCCAGTTACTCCTCGGTTCAAATGCAAGCACTGTGGTATCCAATTTACAAAACGGAGCAATTGGACCCGGCACGAATCAAACGTGAACGTTCACCGAAAGCCACCTCGCCGCCGCCCAGGAGCTTCAAACGTCGACAGCGAGTAAGCGAATAAGTATAGAGTTCATTTGCTTCCTAAAACTAATATAAATCCACAAGAAACTCGGGGTCGAGCGCTTCAGCTATGTCCCCAACGAGCTCTAGAGTTCAGAGCGCGCCCGCTCGGGAGCCCGAGGGTCTCTCAACGCGCCGCAGGAGCAGAGCAGCCGAAGCTGCGCAACAAAAACAGATTGTAACTACTCCTCCAAAAGTAGATCAAGTGTAAGCCATGTTTCTAATGTTTAGCTTCAATGTATGGGCCTAAAGGAGCGCCTATAGCCACGAAGCTATACCCAGTGCAGACCTAACGGTCTCAAAATTACGATCCGTGCGAGCCGTCGGAAGAGACAACGTTTGTCTACCTCTACAGAGCGCACCGTACCAGAGGTGAAGCCCATTGTACCAGAGGTGTCGATGACCCGCCCCGACCGGGCACCGATCTCTCCGGCTCAACGCAAGAGGCAGCGACCCCTTCAGCTCGATGCGCGCAATTCGCAGTTCAAGAAATGGGTCCGTATTATCCGACGGGCTCGTTGGATACCCGGCGAAAACGCCCCTGGCACTCCGAACCCACTTCCGCGACAGCTTGTCAGGCAGAGGGCAAGGGAGTACGCGGCCAATGGGGTAAGCCCAGGCTCTAAACTTCCGGAGGGAATGGATAGTATATATGATGTCGACTGGGCAGAAGTGTTGAGAACGTGAGTGTTATATACCAGTATCATCTATTCGGATCTTAAGTCCGCCTACGTACTGGCAGATTTGATAACTCAACTCTCAACGACGAGCCTTGTGCAGAACCAACTCCAATCGAGGACCTCGGGGAATCGTCTACAGACTCGGATAGCAGCCTGTGGGATTCTGATTAGGCATTATACTCGTGCCAAAGAGACTGTGATATGTATTATATGTTTTACCGTCGTGAAATCGTTCTTGGCTTTGTTTCTTCCAAGAGTTATGTACACTACTATGTTTTATTATTTGGTCTCGAGCACTTCATGTATGATCATCTTGCTTTCTCTTGCATCTCACAAATTTGACAGCTAGTTTGCCATGCAGAAGCACACTCTGGTTCGGGCAGCCTCTTAGCTCGTCCTCACCCTACCAAGCCTCGTTTTCTACATTCTCATGCATGGCCACAAGATTTCGGAGCAGAGATGGCCGGACTTGTCGCTCTCGGCGCATTTACCATTCGTGGTGGCGGAGACAAGTCAAGATATCGATCGATCGGAGCGGCCGCTCGCCATTAGCGAATGACCACCTTGGGAAATGTCCTACCCAACTTGTATGCGCGTCATAATCATTTGGTCATTCAGGCGTATTGATAAACTGATCGGGAAAAACGGTGGCTTCAGACAGACATCAATATAAGAAAATATAATAGAGGCGTGACACGGAAGAGTACTATTACGGAACCATTTATGCCTCCGCCCGGTGGAAGCTATCGATGAATTCTGCAAAAAGGTAAGTTATGGACCTTTTATTCTCGAAATGGCACTTACTCTGCAAGTCCCTTGTCTCACAAACAACGGCCAAGTCCACTCGCTGCAGGTTCAAACAAGTTGAACGCAACGTGTCCCAGAGTGAACCCGAGGTCACACCTCGCTCATTATTTAGACCCTCGCTCTCTTGCAGGACAAGTGCATCCACAAGGTGCTGTGCAGCCTCTTCGTAACGCTGTATCTATATATTAGCCACAGGTTTGAAAAGGCGAATACCCAAGAACGCACCCGAAGGTTAATACAGAAATTCCCAAGTTGTATCGAGCGCGGATGTATCCGGGGTTGAGCTCAAGGGCCTTGTAGTAGAATGCCAAAGCTTCTTCTGGGCCCCCACTGTTAGCCAAAGTTGCGCCTACACGGTTGAACAAGAGCCAGTCCTGTGATCGGGGTCAGAACACCTTTATCATCATCATCCGAACAGCAGTTAGACTCACATCAGGCCGCACAGCAAGTGCGGTTCTAAAACAATCTTGCGCCTTGGAATAGTCCTAACAACACCGATCAGAACATCAAAAATCCAACATCAAAGCACCACCACCACCAACCTCCATAGTATTGAGCAAGATCCCCAGCGCAATCTGAATATCCGCATCAATCTCGTCCGAGGACTGCCTCGCCATATTCAAGAGCCCCGAGATATATTCATTGTGGACTTCGTCTACCGAAGCGACGCCTTCCATCACACCCAATTCTCCCAATCCCCCCACCTTGCGCACTTTAGCGCCTCGCCCTGTCATCCAGTCTCCAATCGCACGATGGACTGATACCCGATCACCTTCGTTTGCATAGGAAACCGCCAGTGCCAAGTATGCAGGCATACATGAAGGATCTTGCAATACAGCCTCTCGAAGCGCATCGATCGCGTGTTGTTCTCTCTCGTTTTCTTGCTGCTTTACGCCGAGTGCAAGCCACGCTTGTGCATTCGTCGGATCTCGTTGAACGATCGCTTCATGTTCGAGTACGCTCTGGGAGCCATGGCGGTTCTAAGATTCAGGTGCCCACGAATCCAAACTCCGAGGAGGTTGCTCACCTGTTGAAGTCCGGCCCCATGCTTGTGCATCGCATGCATTCTCGTCTCATTCAAATATGGGTTATTCTTCTGGAACTGATACCTTCGCGGGTGGACCGGCTTGATTCCACTCGCAGTCGCTTCGAACGAGTCCCAATCGGACTGAAGTTGAGCCCATTCATCCTTTTGCGGATCAGCGACACTCGAAGCTTGACGTTCTCGATTGTAAATATCGTAGAATACATCAGCATTGTCGAATGCGTCGTCTTGCTCCGTGATTTGAGCCTGGTCAGAGCCCGATTCGAAATGCACAGATTTGCGTCGCTGCAACCCAGGAGTCGAGTATTCATTTGCCCAGCCCGCACCTCCCTCCACGGCTTTCCCCTTTCCCTTGTCCAATGCGGTAGGTTCGGCTGGACGTGCTTCGGACGCAGGAACCATGTCTCCATCTTGCACGACCACCTCCCCGTCTCGGAGCTGGCGCATAAGACCCATAAACTGTGAGTTCTTGAATTTGGGTCTAGTTTCGTGCTGGAGCGCCTCGATCAACTGGCGTGCCGTCTCTGCGAGCTCCGAGCGTTCTCCGGCGGTCGAGGTGGATGGTGTTGGTTCGGCATGGGTGGGCTCAACTGTCGTTTGGGGTTGAATGTCGGGAAACACGATTTGAGATTCGGGATCTGTTCGCATGTCCGAGGTCCAAGTAGTATTACGAGCGACTGTGTTCATCATGGTTGGCCCATATGCCATATGGTGTTGAATACCTGTAACCCAGATTAATCGAGTCGAGTAATAAACGTTGAATGTGACATACCGCCCATTTGTTGCATTTGCGCAGGCGGCGATATGGCTCCTATTGACAATATAAATCATACTCTATACGAGAACGCGAGCGGCACTTACCTCGCTCCAGACCTTGCATCCCCTGAGCCTGCATCGGCATCTGCAGCGCCCACTCTCCACCCATACTCATACCCGCCTCTACACCCATCCCTCCGCTAGCACCAGCACCAGCACGAGCGAAATCGGCGGCCCAGCCACTTGGAGCAGTAGCAGCAGCGGAGCAGCAACAGGAGGGCCTCCCAGCCTCGGCAACGCACCCCTCAATGCACCCACATCAAACGACCCGGGCGCCACCGGACCCACCGGACCCAAGGACGTGTTCGGCCCAGCACCAAAAATCGCATCGCATCTTGTTCGAGTGGATTGGCCGCAGCACCCGTGGGCCGAGTGCGGAAAGTCTTGGGTGGGACATGCAGAGAAGTGACGAGAGGTTTATTAGTCAAAAGCAGGACAAGTCAGCGTTGTATGGGATCCGCTCACCGAACCCGACTGGCCTGGCCTGGTATCTATTCTATCCTAGGAAATGAACATTCCATTAAGCATGTTATTGGGGAAAGGGGGGAGAGAGGAACTCACGTGTGCCGCACCTCGATCTTGGTCGAATTGCTTCGAAAACCCCTGTAGCGCATTCGACGGGCCGCACTCTGCGCCCCCATTCATGAGCATCGGTAGAGCCATCTTGAGTTATCCTAGCCCAGTCGTTGATCGAAAACCCGGGGTAAAATAAGTTATATAGTCTCTCGGGAGGGGTTTGGCTGTAGGCGCCAGAAAGACCCGCTATAGCCGAATCATGTGAAATCATCCGTGATGCGTTGTGTAAACAGAGCCCGACTCGACAGCTGGCTGTGCCAGTGGTTGGTTATGTGTGGTCAATGCATATAGCCTTGATGCTGTGCCCCCCCCCTTACCGCTCCCAAGTTTAGGGGTCATTGGTTTATAGATTACGGCTAGCTTTTGAGTTGTGGATTTTGGGGGGGCAAGAGGGGTGAAGAATTCCCATGCCGGTGAATAAGAAAGAACTGATTGGATGTAAGAAATGATTTTCTTTGAGGCAGATTTGCTGCCAGAGACGAGGGTGGCTCCGAGCGCAGCACTGTGGCGGGTACGATGGCTACGATCGTTTGGACCCCATAATTAGATCAAGGATGACATGCAACGAGACCCACGGGCCCGACGCAACAACCAGGCCCCGATCAGCAAGTTCATAAAGGCGAAACATTTAGTTATATTTCCATACAGTCGATGAGAAACACACAACGCTAACAACAACTTGAGGTCCAGAACCATTCAACCATAGGGGTGAATTCAAGGGGCAATACAGCTCGCAGAAAAGCGCGAGAGCAAATAAGACAGAACCGAGACATGCGTTTATTGGCCGTGGGGGGAGATGAGATGCAGAGGACGCATTTTAGGAAAAGGGGGTAGGGAAATACAGCGAGAACAGTCGGAGAGGAGTATGGTATCGAATATAGACATGAAACAAGGGAGACGTTGCAGAGTTATAAAAAGTAAGAAAAGAGTCCGAGTGAAGCATGGGTTTAGGACGTGGATTCGTTTTCCTTGGTCGTGGGTTCACGAGGCGGTTCGGATGATTCAGCTCCCGAACCTGGGACTGGGACCGAGACGATTTCAGAGCCTGCGGACACGGCACGGCGTTTACTGGGTGGTTCGGAGGACTCTTCTTCGGCTGGGACTGGAGGTTCTGATTCGGGTTGGGGTTGGGGTGGAGCTGAGACAGCTTGTATGATGCCGTCGTAGACATGAGGCTGAGGCGGCGGTGGGGGGTGGTTTGGATCATTGGCTGCAGCGGCCGCGGCTAGGAATTGCTGACCGCTAAGCAAACCAGCGAGGAATTGCGGGTTGAGCTCAGGCGGGAGCTGGTGAGGATGAATATGGTGGAGGTTGGGATCCGCTGGAGCTCCTGGCTGTGGTGGGCCATTGACGGCAAGGGAGATTGGATAGTGTCCGTTGAGGGTACCGGGGGGAGGCGGCGGGTGGCCCTCGGCGGGATCTGAAACAGGCACAGGTGGAGGTGGAGGTGGTGGATTGGAAGTCGAGGGACCAGCCTTGGCTGCTACACTCTTACGACAGCCTGAGCCTCCATCGGAACGTACTGGAGAACGATGGTCAGAGAAAGGCGAGGGAGAGCAACAATAGACTCACAATGGCGGTTAAGCGCATCGGTACGGGAAAACGTCTTTCCGCATCCTTCGCAGAGATGCTGGTTGGGTTTGGCATTGTGGAGGGCATAGTGGCGCTTGCAGTCGTGCTGGCGAGCAAATCCCTTTGTGCATCCGGGCCATTCACATACAAACGGACGCTCCTCGGTGTGGGAGCGCAGGTGGCCTAGTAGGTATGAGAGCTGAGCACGGGAGAGAAAGAGAATGGGCACAGACCTCGGAGGTTGAAGCGCCTAGTGAATGTGCTACCGCATCCGGGAACTGGGCATTTGAATTGGGCGTCGTTGCGGCGACGAGATGCACTCGCGGCCTGGGTAGCGGTTGTGGTAACGTGCTGCTTCTCGACCTGGAGGATGGGGGGCAGACGGGGGACATCACCCCACTCGGTGCCGTCGGGGGGCTGGCCAGTGGCTATGTACTGTGGTGGAGGAGATGCGGATGTAGAGGCCATCTGCTGCAGCCCAGAGGGAACGACCGGCGGCTGTGAGTCGGGTGGATATCCTAGGTGTTCGTCGTTCAGGGCAGGGTCCAGTGCGCTGTCGTCGAGTCGCGGCGCTTGTGTCTGCGGCGGCGAATCACGCGGCTGGTGGTTGGGATCGGGGTGCGAGGAAGATATAACGGTGCGCATGATTCAACTAATGCCTATATTTCAGTCGCTTTAGCTGCGGGATATCTGGCGCCGAGCGTTCGATCGACTCGCGGCGGTGCTGGTGGGCCTGGCTGAGCCAATTTGCTGCGGATGAAATTCGTCGATGGTCGTTGGGAAGACTAGAACCGCACTCTACTGGGGGTCACAACTTGTCCTGATGGTCCTAGGCGTGAATCCCCAGAAATGGACACGGATCGTGGCGTGGCAGTGCGTGGCAGTGTAAGCACGAGTTAACTTGACGAAATCGAACCAACAACACAAGAGTGAAGCCCAGACAACGCGACGCTTGAGCTTCCAACCTGCTTGGTCCTCGGTCCTTTTCGGCGCCCGCAGTCGTCGCAGCACTTGTCGTGTAAAAAATCTTATATGTAGTAACCGCTAATGTACAAATAAATCACAACATCAGAATCCGTATGCAATACGCATTTCCTCCGCCGCTCCCTCCTCCTCTTCAACCAGCGCGCTTCCATCTATCACAGGCGTGGGCTCGCTGATCCCTTCCACAGCCTCAACTCTTCGCCTTCGCATCAACTCCTCTTCAGTAAGTGATGTGAGTGGCGTCGAAGTAGACAATCTTCCTCGACGTGAGGTCGTAAGCGCCGACTCGACCGCGGGTCCCGGGGGCTGTGCACTCTCCGACTCCCCATTCATACCCAGCGTCTCCTTGGCCGCCGAGCCAGGTGGTGACCGTCGTCTCCGCGGCGTAAACGTCAGCATCTCGGCCTCTTCCTCTCGTTCCCGCTCCAAAGCCCGAGTCCGAGCTTGTTCAAACGAATCAACAACCCATCCAGCAATGTCATCAATCGCATCCCGTGCCTCGTTCATCAACGAGGCCATTTGCAAATATCCATGACTCCAGCCCTCGAATATATGCATGTGCACCCACTCCCGGTCCTCCGCCTCGGTCTCCTTTTTGCTCATCCGAAGTCCCTCACCAAAGCGCGATCCCTCCCGCTTCTTCATTCGTTTTGCCTCGCGGATCCTGCCTGCAAACACCACGCTGCAAGAAAAAAAATGATCAAAACACGCCCCCGCCATTCCCCCCGACCAACCGCCGATCAGTCCAGTTCGCACCGCAATCAACGCGTATCAGGAATACATCCCCCAACGTTGCGTCGTCAGAAACGTGCATCCCATGCTCTCAATCACCCTCACTCACGTGTCGTCCACAAACGGGTCCTTCTCGCCGCAAGTCATCAGCAATGGCGGGAATTCAGCCAATAGTGCGCTGGGCGCTAACAGAGGCGAGATGCGGTAATCAGTCTTGAAATCTGGATTCTGAGCATAACCATAGTTAGGCGCCCATAAACACATAGGAGTCGATCACCTACGTTCTTCGGACCGATATATAGAATGGCCATGGCGCGCATCTATAAAGTAGATAAATCCCTGGCCCGAGTTCCCCTGACATCATCCTTACCATACTGGTGAGATAATTCTATCTTGGAAGAATCCTGTCCGGCTAGTCATCGTCAATCGAGTCCCAATCGTCTTTCGAGCGGGCGCCTCGGGTTTAATATCGCCCATTGGCTCTTCCCACAATCTTACTCTTCTTCCAATTGTAGGAGATCCCAGCGGAGTGGTCCTTTTTCTAACCGGGGACGCTGGACGAGATGGGAAACGGCCCGTTCCCTCCGTCCGGCCCTTGACCGACTCGCCCGTCCAGGACTTTCGACCACGATCGGTGGGGCCGGCCACATCCAAGGGACCACCCCCGCTAAAATGATCTTTCATCTCTTCGAGACCGGGGATGTGACCTTGACTGGCTTGCGAGCGCAGAACTTTCAAATGCGCCGGCGCCATCCAGGAAGTAAAGTTAAAATCGAGCGCTGCATAGTTGAGGACTAGAGATACAGGCTTGGGCAATGACCGGATGACGGAGCCGTTTCGAGGATTTGAACATGATGTTGCAGCAAATGTTGGCTCCCCTGTTTCAGACATTTAGCAAAGGCATCGACTTGGAGCGCATGTAACTCACGCTGAATCTCCACTCATATCACGCTCAGCTTGTCACCAGCCATGCCTAGGATCTTGCCTTTGGATCGACAATGAGCTTGTACAATTCAAACGACTCGTCGATCGCGAACGGGTATGGGACTATAGATGGGGTCAGTCTTAATCTTGAGTAATTTGGCCGACTTACACTCCGGAGCCTTGTGATAATCAACTGCCAACACCGGTCGGCCCGTTTTAATCGCCCAGCGCCTTAATCGCTCCTCATGGTCCAAAGGACTCATACAAATGAACCCTCCCCCAGGGAAATCCAATATCAGCTCTCTTTGGTTCCCGAGCTCTTGCTCAGGTTTCGCAAAGTACAAGTACACCGTAAACGGATGGTCAGAACCCTGTCGAGGAAACACCATCTTGCGCATTACAGGCAACCGAGGCCGTTCAAAATACGTGATCGCCCGGATCCACGGGTTTTTCGACGTCTTTTCCCAACACGTGCGCAGCATTTCGATCGAGGCCGTCGCGCGGTATTTTCGTAACTACAGGTCAGATGACGATGAGCGGGGGCGTGAGTGTCAAAATGAAAAATAAAATAAGAAAAAGTGTAGAGGCGGACCTTGTCATCTGCTTCGTTGGCATATATCACGTAGTATGCTGAGAATGCCATGGCTGCGAGGTCACGTAGCCATTTAGGCTGGATGTTCATAGCTGTTGCGTGTCCGGCGTCGAGGCCTGTTGTGATCCATGTAGCACGATAGTACGAGCGTGAATACTGGTTGAAACAGGGCTGATCAGTACAAGTGGCAGTTTGGTGGCAGTTTTCAGACATACCAGTCGAGCAAGGGGTTCTGGAGCTGGATTGTAGTGATAGATAAGCCAGTAGCTTAGGCTAGATAGAATACTTACAGCCTAATCCTATGATCGAATCGAGATGACGGCCAGCATATAATGTAGATAATGCGGCAACTATAATCTGCCATGGTGTAAATCGAGCTAAAGGTAATTATGTGGGGTTAGCATCCCACCCCACACTCACTATTCGTGGCGGCCGACATGAGCTCACCTAGAAGTCTATTCATCCTTCTTATATAGAGTATTCGAGGCCCATCACGGCTTCCCCGCAAAAGCCTCCATATCCAAAATAACAATACAAGAAATACCTGGCACAAATGCCCAACATCCTATCAGCAAAGCGCTCTGGGCTACATCGGGCCTCGCTCTTACCTGCGTGCGCTTCCAGCTCGGAGACGGGCGCCCAAGTATATGATCTATCATGGTGGTCGCAAAGTAAAAGAAACGGGCAGAGGGTCTATTCCTTTAAATAAAAACTGAGCTAGGCTATTGACGACGTGCCATAGAGAGGCGGGTCAGCCCATTTGTCGCTCCTGGGCATAATGACGCGCGCAATGGCATGTGATTTTCGCGAATCACACGTGATTCCGAACCAGGTGATTAGCTTTGTCCCTTGTCAAGTACGTCCATCTCTGGGCAGTACTTGGTTTGACCAATTCTTGGCGACTCGACTGAGCTTGAGGGTTGCACTCGTAGGCAAAGGCTACTAGACTTCTGTATGAAGTAATATTGGGCATTGGATTTAGCTGCCCTTGACCCCTCGAGATGTTCTCAATCGACTCGAATGCGTTGAATCAGACGCGATTTGTGGTTCATCCGCTCAAGCCTATCAACTTGTCAACACCCTTTGATAGCACAGAATCTCAATCTCCTGGAGAAACCACGCGCATATCGGATTCGGATTCAGATTCTAATCAATCGGGCGATGTTCAATTGGAGGATGACGAACCTGACGTATGGACCGTCAAGGCCAGCGAGGGTATTGCCAAGAACTCGGTGCGTAGTATTGTCGTCAAACTTGGCACAAGAATAACATCCAGACAGACGTTCTCTTGGGATGCACCGGTCAAAGGTCTTCCAACTCGAAGTGCGTTTTTGTCCGAGCAGTCAGCAAAGGTGTTTGTTGCTGCGCGGTTCCAGTGAGTGCCCGGTATTCGAAACGTATTATTTTGGTCAATCCGATTAACCGTACTGGCAGTGTTCAACCTCGGCTGATCTCGGACGGTGACGCTGTCCGACGTTTTATCTCTCCCGCAGACCTATTGTCATCCTTGAGAACTACATTACTTGGAGGAACCTCTCAATTGTTCAGCTGGGACGAGAGAGATGCTCAGCACACCGTAAGGGTGGAAAACAATGAGTTTGGACAGACCATATTAGTACTAGGGGAGTTGAGTGAAGAAACTACCTCAAGGTACGTTACCCTGTCCCCTTGGAATGCTCTGATTCACCATTATGAAGTTTGATAGCGCCGCTTCTTGAAATAGGCACATTGATACGGCGCATAGAAAATACTGTATTAGAGTTGCGTAGGCCGTAAGTGGGAACTGGAACTTGTATGCGCTGCCTACTTATTTGATACGTTAGATCGACAGCGGCTGCATCACGGGCACTGGCATATTCTCTCCAATCTATAATCAGTTTGATTCAGTCAGAATTGACTACCCGACTTCCCGAGACATTGACCATGGCGTCCTTGTCGCGTTTATCCACGAGTTTCAATGATCTTCGATTCGAGCTGACTACTCTGGCCGAATTGTGCCATTGTGTGAGTGGATTAAATGTCTTGCGCTGATTCACACTAACTCCACAAGAAGCCTCTAAACGAATCTCCTCCTTTCGCCGAGCTTCCTAGCACACAGACATCGCTTCTGGACCACTTGTTTTTGGCCCTGGACCATGCGATATCCCATTCTGCTCCGTACAGGACCTCGGCTATGATTGCGTATCTTCTTGTGACCTCGAGCCAAGACTTCAATGACTCGTTAGCTGTGACAATTGGATTGGTATTACGATCATCTCGTCCAGCCAAGAGCTTGGTTTCGGGTCATAAAATAGACCTTCCGTCATTTTTCTCTGAGCGGTCAAAACTAGTGCTTGGTAGCGCGGCTCGAGCGTTGGACATTCTAAGGCGTGCGGATCCCGAGCATCCGCTATGTCGAACAGACTGGGCCTGGAAGGGGCCCGGATGGGGGTGGTTCGACAAAGATCTTCATGCCGTTGATGCTCTTACTCAAAAGCACATCTTGAATGTTCGAAAGACACTAAATGGATTATACGGAGCTGCTTATGCGATTACAAGTCCCGTTGAGTCGGAGGACAACGAAAACGAAACACATTCTATTACATCCAAAGATGGCATATCTCCCTCTTCAGAGCCGACCGAAACTACCACGAGTGTGCCGTCTCCATCTGAGCCAGTGCGCGTATACAAACCTGAGATTGCTACGTTTAGTGTATTCGATCAACCCCCGGGTTCTCATATTCCCGCACCAATAAAAGATATATCGGTTGCACAGTTCATATCCAACGGTCCTAGGGTGCTTCCTCTTTCTGCTCCTACGCTCCCTCTCTTATTAGACGTTAGCTTACTGGCTCTCCCGCTTGCCCATTCTCGCCTGATTAGCTCGGCACTGTTTCGTGTGTTTACTGGTCGCCTAGCTTTCAAAGCTCACCTCAAAGTTCTCAGGGGATTTCTTCTCGGTGACGACGCCAAGTTCTGGTCCCGTCTACGTGGGCTTTATTTGAAGAGGCGGGTATATCTCATGTCAGCGCTGCAGTAGGTCGGGGAATCAGAGCTGGCGTTCGTGTTCGCCTTGGTATAGCCGACACTACCAGAGACAATATGGCAGATGAACGTGCGGAGCGCGAAGGGCGTTCCCGGGAGTGGGGTGTAGGACTTGCAGTTGGATTGAGTGACCGGGAGGGTGCAGGAACCTGGCCCCCAGGTGGTGCTGAGTTGGGCTTGCGCCTGAGACATGTTATCGACGACACATTGGGGGTTGGTTGGGGGATCGCATCTACTTCAGATTCTGACGACGAGGAATCTGAAACGGCTCGCGAGAGAGGTCCTGAGCGGATTGTCCTGAAGGAAACTCCATGGAGACTCGGCTTCATATTGAGAGACTTGGAAGAGGAGAGCCCTGAGGGGCGAGCACGATGGCTGAATCCCAATGGTAAGTGAATGCTAAGATGACATCCCAACCTAGGCTTACGAAGCCGATGGTATCGCATAAGCGATTGAGTATGTCCTTTATATTCCAGTATATATCCGACTGACATTACGCAGGGCACTTGACTTCCTTTGCTTGGACTACAAGCCGCCTGATCCTATAGATGCCATCATAACCCTCGACATTCGGCACAAAATGCATAGAATATTTACGTTTTTACTCCGCCTGTTGCGAGGTACCACTCCTCAAATTCAAACATTGTCTACGGCGCAATTCTGACCGCTGGCCCAGTTGAAACAGTCACTCGTATTTTGTTCAACACAATATTCCAAGAAGAAGGACTAGACAGCCCACCTGTTCTCCTCATGGCACGATTCAAGATTCAGTCGTTTATCAGTAGCCTAATTGGATACGTTAAAGACATGGCTATCGGATTTCATTGGGATTCGTTCCTGGCCAAACTTGATGAAATCGAACGGGAAGACGAGAGTAAAAGTGAATCAACCCTGCCACGAGATCTAAAGAAAGAACGCATGGCTTCTGATATATTCGCGGTTCATTCTCATCTCTCAAATACAATGGACCAAATACTGGAGTCATGTTTACTCCGCGCCCGCCAGCGTGCAGTTGGTAACGCACTCAAGGAGTGCATGGAAGCGGTTCTCGTTCTCGGCAAGCTGGTAGGGGACCGTTGCCGTCAGCATTCCAGCTCATTTCAGGACGAAACATACGAAAAACAGTTTGTTCTAAATGTCGCCAAAGTTCTACGGCGTTTCGATAGACTGCATAATGCGTTGGTGAGTTAGTTCCCTGAAACCGTGCTCGCATAACAGCCGGTCTGAAGTGCTTGTAGATTGCCGCTTTGCGTGCATTGGACCTGAAAGGCGTTAGCATTGCGGCAGGAGCCGGTCCTCTATCGACTGATGATATTCAATTACTGCGAAGACAAGAGGGTGAAAGTGAAGGTATATACGGGCGAATGGCAACTTGGCTTGATCCAGCAGCCCGCTGCACCAAACCAAAAACAATAACCGCCTAAATTACAGTCCAACTCGGATCAGGAACACGATCTCTTGGCACTGATCACGGAATTAGAAATTGGCTTCACAACGGAATTTGGCACGGCTATATTATTATGGCATTCCACCCCCATGAAACAACCATTCCATATTTACTTGATTCCCAGCAACCCCCCGCATTTCGAACATTGGTGTTATTTCCGCTCATATGTATGCACGCACCGACTGGTTGACCGTTAAGCCCCCGGCCCGCAATGTTTATTGCCTCCTTGTAGCCAGGTTGAAGCGAATCGCAATATATGTACGCCGGTGTATGGCCATGATACATGCTTCGCGAGCTGAAGATGATTATGTTTTTGATATGTTTGAAGGTTATTTTCTATCATGCCTGGCATGCCGCATGATGAATGTTTTGCAGTGCGGAGCTAGTGATCGCAACACGGCTTGGTTACCAGATGCACAATCGATTCCGTGTTCAACGGCCTGAGTATAAAGCCCGTATCACACGGTGAATCAAGCTCAAACTGCCTTATATCTCTTCTCTTGTTATCTTCAACCTCGTATTACTCACATTCATTTATCGACAATGTCGACCATCCTTTATTCTCTCGTTTCAGCACTTTTGCTTTCCAATGGCGCTTTTGCTGTCGGTACGCCTTTTGGCTATGCGGCCGGTACCACCGGTGGTGGGTCCGCGTCCCCGGCTGTACCTTCCTCGACTGCGCAACTCGTCAGCTGGTACGTTGACGATTGTCTCGTTTAGCGTTTGGCACTTAACAGCTGTGATTGCTTCAGGCTCGGCGATAGTACCCCTCGTGTGATCCTGCTTGACAAGACGTACGATTTTACCGACTCCGAGGTAACATCTATATCCAGCGACTCTGAAGTAAGGTCTGACTGTTTGTATGTAGGGCTCAGTGACTGCCAAAGCTTGTAAGCCTTGGACTTGCTCTCCCAACCCTCAACTGGCGATTGATGCCGTGAGTAACCTCTGATACATGTTTTGCAAAATTACTTATTTTTCTTGTCTCGAAGAACGAATGGTGCGAGCATTACGAACCCAATGCGGCCATGGTAAGCTTAATTCACATATGGACTATCGGACTTGCACTGACTCAAGCATTTCAGACTACCGTTACCTATAAGAAAGCTGGTACTACTGCCATAAAAGTCGCATCGAATAAGACCTTGTTGGGCAAGGGAACCGCCGGAGCAATGTGAGATATCGATGAAGCCTATGGTAGCCTTCCAAGCTTACCAGTAAACCAATATAGCAAGGGGAAGGGTCTTCGTATTGCTGGTGGCAGCAATATCATCATCCAGAACATCCGCATATCTGATATCAATGCCCAATTCGTCTGGGGAGGTGATGCTATTAGCATTGACGGCGGTAGCAAAATCTGGGTACGCATGACGAAAACTTCAATCGTTTATCCACTGACGGCGTTTATAATTGAATTACTCATTAGATTGACCATAACTACGCAAGTACGCTCACTGGTGCAAATATTATATACTGACGTTCTTCGCTTTAGTTCAAGAATGTTGGTCGACAGTTTATTGTGACTGTAAGTATCTACAAGCTGATTTCTCCTAAAGTACTAATTCCCCTTCAGGGCTATGGGGCAGCCAAGTCAATCACTATTTCTGACAATGTCTTTGATGGCGCCAGGTGAGTATTTCTTCCGATTTTAAACACTGCATTGCTGACTATTTTCTTAGCACCTATTCGTAAGATTGAACACACCTTGAGAGATCCCTGAAACTAATCTACCGCCACTTGTTTATGTAGTGCGACGTGCAACGGTGAGTCGTTCAGAATATCCTAAAACTGTCAATGGCTTATAGGTTTGCAAAGGGCGTCACTACTGGGCTTTGCTCTTCACAGGTGCTTCGGATTCAATTACTCTCGCTCGCAACTAGTGAGTCCTCGCCGTAGTACAACTATCTGGGTAACTAACCACATTGTGTTGTTTAGCCTGTACCAGACTTCGTAAGTAGTATTTCGAACCAATATCTCCGTATGCTAATGCAATAACTTAGTGGCCGAGGCCCCAAGCTAGGTGGAACTAGCGGCTACTCTCGTGAGTATCACAGTACTAGAATCGAATAATGATTAAATATTTATTAACAGAGTCGGTTCACATTTACAATAAGTTAGTTATCAGAGACTTGCGCTATCAGAAGAACTAATATTTGTGCAGCTACTTTGTTGACATTTCTGGCCACGCTTTGGATGCTGGTGTCGGGTCCAATGCTCTTGTGGAGGGCAACTACTTCAACAAGGTCGGAGTTTCAACAGATAAGGACTTATATGCTCAGGCTGGCTGATTCGAGATAACTGATATTTTAGGTCACCGAGCCATCAACATCCGGGACTCAAGGATCTGTGTTTGCTCCCAATGATGCTACCACCGCCGCTCAATGCAGCTCTCATATTGGCCGTAAATGCGTTGCCAACACTTTGTGAGTAGTAACACTCCAGGCGACGATACATAGAAGTGGCTTATCCCTGTTTTCTAGGCTTTCATCCGGCACTCCCAACCGGAAAGAGACTGGAGGAGTTTCTACTTTCAAGGGTGTGGTACGTAGATATCTTCAAATGGATTATACCGTCATTGAATTACCGAAATTTTCATAGTCTGCGGTTACTGGCGCAACAGTTATGGAGTCCTCACAAGTTGGGACCTACGTACAAGCTCATGCTGGGCTTGGCAAGGTCAATTAAACGAGCCGGCCTGTTCAACGGTTCACTTATGATATAGTCATGTAATACAAAGATGGTATAATTAACGCATATATGCATCCATAGTTCGCCTGTCTCTCGTGATTTGAAAACCAGCCGGCTACCATAGCCCTAGATTTTAATAATAGCCACATGCTCATTCTTGGCAAACCCACGTACGCTGACCTAAACTTGCGATCTCGGCACATTTATTGTATTTGTAAACTCTTGCTGGCGAGCCTGGGATCAATGAGCTACCGCACTTACAGAGCCGAATTCCTTGGCTCGGTGTTTAGACATACTACGTAGCAAATGACTGAGTTGAATTCTCACTTTACCTCATTATGGGATTCTGTCAAGTTCTACTTTCTTCCGCTTCAGGTAAAAGAAAGCAATGCGGATGATGGTTCAACCTCTTTTTATACTTCTTTCGGCTAGCCGAATTATACAGGTTATTTCTAACATTGCACGTTAGTCCTATCCATTTGCAACGGCCACCACGGTCGTGTTGATATGAATCTACCACAGCGGAGCTTGTGTTTAATGGCTTTCTAGATGTTTGAGCATATCTCGGGTAAGCATATGGTCAACCAAAAGAGTCAGCCGCCCGTATCACGGCAATGCTAGTACCGCCTGATGGGCCGGGTGAGGACAGTTGATGACAAAAACGGTTCTCATTGTCTATGTTGTCATGTGCCTAATTTACTTTTCCAAATCGATACAGTACCCTAGGTCTCTTGGAATGTCGTCCATCCTTTCGAAGCGGTTCTCATAATTGACGTGGCCTTGGAAGCTGGAACTACACTACCTTAACGTGAGCGGAGTATCCAATCGAGTTTACTGCGGTAAAACCTGACGGGCCGCCTGTATGGGGTTAACGGATCAGTACACAATTTTGCCGATTATAAAAGGACGAATAATTTACCCTAGACTAAGCAACACGTTCAAGGTACACCCAAAATAAGCCCCTTCTCTCCGTCACACCATATCATGTATATTGCTTTAAACCCCTTCATCGCTGCGTTACTTTGCGTTCGCGGAGCTCACGCTGTAGGGACCGCATTTGGTTATGCTAGCGGGACCACAGGAGGTGGCTCTGCTGCTGCTGCAGTTCCCACTTCTACTAGCCAGTTGGTTAGCTGGTAAGCTAAGTCCATAAATAGCGTAGTAACAGATCTGATTTCTTCTCGAAGGCTGGGTGATAGTACTGCTCGTACCATTTTACTTGACAAAATCTTTGACTTCACTGATAGTGAGGTATGTACATGTCTGAAATTGGTCTAATGGTCTTCTAGTTGGCTCAACGTTCTGCTTCAAGGGATCCGTCACTGGTACCGCATGCGCCGCTTGGACTTGCAGTCCAAATCCTCAATTAGCAATCAACCAGGTATGATTTAGGGTTTCAGTCGGGACCGCGCCTTAAAAAGCTTACAAAATCCAGAATAACTGGTGTGACAACTACTATCCCAGTGCATCCAAGGTGAATATCATGTATTTGTTATCACCCAAGATTTAACCCTTGGGCGACCATAGTCTACCGTCACATACAAGAAGGCTGGTGTTAGTGCAATCAAGGTTGCTTCAAATAAGACGTTGCTCGGAAAAGGAACCGCTGGTGGAATGTGAGTTTATAAATACCCCTGAAGTCCGCTACGTTACTAAATGTATCTTTAGTAAAGGCAAAGGTCTACGCATTGCTGGAGGAAACAATATTATTATACAAAATATTCGTATTTACGATCTGAATCCCCGGTTCGTCTGGGGGGGTGATGCTATCACTATCGATGGCGGTAGTAACATTTGGGTGAGCTTTCTATGTAGCACTTAATCATTGTATATCACTCACACTTTTATTAGATTGATCATAACTATGTGAGCCCATCTATCAATTCAATAGAGCTACTTACCAACAGTATCGTTAGATCCAAAATATTGGTCGCCAAATGATCGTAACCGTATGTAATAGGTCTTTGATAACAGGGCTACGCTAATACTCTTAAACCAGGGTTATGGCTCTGCCCAGAAGGTCACCATTTCTAACAACGTCTTTGAAGGTTCAAGGTAAGTTTTGATGCTGGAGCTCTATTGTCCCTTTCTGACAACTTCATCTTTTAACCTGTAGTACTTACTCGTGAGTACCCACAACAATGTTTCTTCTTCGTTAGCCAAGTTCACATTCCGCCATGTTAATTCAGTGCAACTTGCAATGGTGAGAGTTTTGTACTATAGACTCCTTTCGATAAACAAAGGCTAACTAGTTTTTAGGGCGTCACTACTGGGCACTCTACTTTACAGGCGCCTCTGACACTATTACATTTGCACGCAACTAGTAAGTTCCGCTTTTACGCCCTAATTATAAAATTGGATGCTAAATATGTCTGGGTAGCATTTACATGACATCGTGAGTGACGGCCTGATACTGGTGTACGGTGACTTACTTGAGTGTCTTAGTGGTCGTGGCCCCAAGATTGGAGGTACTAGCGGATACAATCGTGAGTTGGATTAAATTATCGTTAATTATGAGTGAAACAAACACAGCTCTTGTCAGAACTTGTTCACATGTATAACAAGTATGAAGCATTTTTGGTTAGTATGCGAACTATAGCTAATATGCTACCACCGCAGTTACTGGGTCAGCGTCGCTGGACATGCTCTGGACGCTGACACTGGTGCAAAGGTTATTTTGGAAGGCAACTACTTTAACACTGTAAGCAAATAAACCTATTAAAGCACCACATTTGATGATTTACACGAAGTCAAATAGGTGACCACACCTTCACTGGCAGGATCTTCGGGTGTTGTATATGCTCCTATAGATTCCAGTGCCTCTTCCGCCTGCAGCTCATACCTTGGAAGGACCTGTTATGCCAACACTTTGTACGTTGATAAGATCCACGGGTTGAAAAGTAATACTACTAACTCAACACAACGGTACAGGCTCTCCTCAGGAAGCCTTAACCAGAAAGATACTTCTGCTCTATCTGCGTTCTCTTCTGCGGTAAGTTTACTACACTAGTCTGGCCAACTGGTCACAAATTCTAATCCTTAACTCCAGTCCGTTGTCAAATCCGCGTCTATTATGGCAGCATCTTCAGTTGGCTCTTACGTCCAGGCAAATGCTGGCCTTGGAAAAATTAACTAGCTTTAGGCCCATGATCTATGCTTTGGTTATAGGAACTCGGTACACTGATTGTATTGGAATCGTTTATACGCAAGCAAATATATTCCTGTTTGAGACAATCTGAAAGTTGTGTCCTGGGGCCGTACAATCTTTTATTCGCATGATGATCATAGGGGTTTGCATACGACGCTCCCATTAGAAGTAAATCTGGTGTGTGCACTGAAATCTAATCTAGTAGCACTTTAGGATTGATTCACATGCATATAGAGTCATGGGGCGGTTCATGAGCGGCCCGACATCTATTTTTAGAATAGTTTACTAGCTCTGGTAGTTGAGTGCATCGGTTCATTTACGCCGAGAAGCTTTGATAAGCTGTCGAGTATTCTTCTTAATCAGAACTATAGAATCAACCGGCCCGCTAATATTAAGAAATCTAGCAGGCGATACGTAGCCCTTGGGCAAGGCACCACCCTGTCTAATCTGTCGGACCGGTTGTTTTAACAACAGCAAGAAATATGGTCAGAGAGGCTATATATTAACCCCCATCGATCCTAGTGAATCTCAACCTCATTCAAGAAATCCTTCATATCATGTTCTCAACACTCTCACCTCTTTTATTTAGCCTGCTCTGCGCCGACTACGCGGTCTCCCAGGATTGTGTTGGCACCATATCTTCCGTGGACGATGTGGCAATAGCAGTCAAGTGCAAAACCGTGAATATCAATGCCTTTACTGTGCCACCAAATGTTACATTCAACCTCTCTCTCTTGGATAATACAATTGTCAACATGCTCGGAAATGTGTCTTTTGGAGTATTTAATTGGGCTGGTTAGTGCATATTTAGTACACCAATAGAAATACTTACACACCTTTCCATTTTAGGGCCATTGTTTCAAGTAAGGTAAAGTATCCACCATCCGATTTTCTGATCAAGATGTCTCAAAACCAACTTTTCCGCTTACCATAATAGTGGGAAGCAAGTTTTGTGTAAGTAGTCATAGACCAGTGTCTATCAACCGTCCATTCCCTCGACTAATGTACTGTTCCAAAGTTAATGGCAATGGCTACTTCTTCGATGGGAACGGTCCAGCCTACTGGGACGGATTAGGAGGGAACGGAGGGGTTATTAAGCCACATCCCATGATGAAGTAATTCAACTTGCACTGTACTCTGTTGTTAAACCTGATGTGCGATTTATTAGGATCAAAATATCAGGGCTTTTTACGGTATGACCGCAAAGATTATTTCCGAACGGCCCCTCAATTAACTGGAATTTAGAAAGTTGGGGTACTTAACTCGCCCGCGCATACATTCAGTATATCGAATCCCGCCCCTTTAACCATCTCCCATATAACTATCGATAACTGTAAGCATACATGATTGGAAACATGCATTACATTGTCTAATATCTAGGTTATAGCACTCGGAGCTTATCCAAACGCTAACAGTAGCGGGAAGCCGGCTGGACACAACACAGATGGATTCGACTGCGTAAGTTTAAATCGATCCACCCATCCTTGTCCTCATAAACTTAAACCTCCGACAGTCGACTACTAATTTGGTCATCGAAAACAGTTTGATAATGAATCAGGATGACTGTATTGCAATCAACAAAGGCAACAACATTACCTTCCACAAAAATACCTGTGTTGGCGGCCATGGAATCTCGGTTGTAAGTAGGGCGTATTGATATTCTTACTCAGCTCACGCATGAACTAGGGCTCTATTGATAGTAACGTAGTCGCATCAAACATTCAAATTACCGGGAATACTATAATTAATAAGTGAGCGACTTCCAGGCTTTCACAACTGTACTAACCCCAAAATGTGCTTCAGTGACCAAGCCCTGCGAATCAAGACGAAAGCTGCTGCAACTAACTCGACAGTTACGAACATCACTTTCTCCGGGAATACAGCAACTGGATGCAGCGATTTTGGTGTAATAATTGACCAGAGCTATTCAGCAACCTTGGGCACTCCAGGTGATGGGGTAGCGTTATCGGTAAGCGAACCAATCGTTTGACTGTTGGTCTAGTTGGGTGTGTTAACACTACCTCAGAATGTCAAATTCGTTGGTACTATGAACACGATTCATGTGAATGATACTGCAAGGCGTGTTGCAGTAAATTGCGGAAATTCATCTTGCATTGGTACCCATTCCCACTATGAAGTTTTGGGTAGACATATTAACCCCATTTCGCTAGGTGTGTGGGATTGGAATAAGCTAAATGTCACAGGAGGTATCTTTGGCCCTGTCAATTACGCAGGGATCACCAACTGGAGCCAGTAACAAGGATACTTGGAATTCATAGTGTATCGGGTTTGGAGACTTGAGTATATGCGTGGCCAGTCTTTGTTAGTGACGATCCCTCATGCACCATAGTCCGAACGCTTGGATTACACAATATCATTAAATCCAAAGTACATGGTATTCCAGTGTTTATCATATAGTATAGGTAATGTCGTACAAGTTGGGAATGGCGTAATTAATCGTGGGGTACATGAATACTTTTAGTCCTCGTCTCGAGAACGACCGCCTCGCGGACGAGCGGAGTTGTTCACAATGTCCAGAATCTTGGATTTGGCGTGTTCAATTACACTTTCTGATCCTACACAAATGGGGGCATTGAGTCAGCTGTGTCGTGGTGTCTAAATCGAAGCAGATCCTTACCTATGATCACAATCGTATTGTCCTCTCGACCTACGGTGATCTCAGCACCAGTTTCGTTGCGAAGACGAGACACATTGGCTCCCTTGGTCCCAACAATACGAGGGAAAGCGGATCGATCAGAAAGAGTGAGGAACCCAACGTGCGAAGCACTTTGAGCCTGGGCAATGGCCTCTTCAATCATCGCCTGCGCTTTGTCAAGTGCCGCCTGGTCCCGACCGCGCAGAGTCCACTCAGAGTCACCTTCCTCTCCATCTTGGTGGTTCTCAACGACCTGCCATTGTACAGCCTCCTCCGCAGGTTCCTCGTCAATTCGAGTAGCGCCGCCCGAAGGAGGTGGCGGGCGAGGGGTTGACGCAGCTTTGCTTGGTTGCTGAGATTGGTCAACTTGTACACCAACCTGTCGCAGAGAACGGAAAAAGGTGCCCTGTTGGCTGATCGAGTGCACGTAGCGTAGAGGAACCGTGATTGTGGTGGAAACCTGCTCCTGAGGTGCCGGTCGGTCCTAAAATGATTGTGGGTCAGGTTGAGCGAATCTAGAAAACTTTTAATACATACGCTCATCTCCTTGATCGCCTTTTCACAAGCACTACGGGAACCTGAGACCCTGACGATGTTCTCTGGAGGCGCGTTTGCAAGTTCGTCTACGTTCTCAGGCTCTCCGATCTGGTAGTAAGATCGACTTCCAGGGAATTGGACAGTTACATGGTGACGATCTTGCAGCTCGTTGAGATGCTGACCACCGCGTCCTATCAGCACACGATGGTGCTGGGCAGGAATATCAACACCAAGCACGACACGATCCCGGAGCTCAGCGACAATTTTGTCCAGCTCCTTTTGAAGCTTCTTGACTAGAGCAGGTTCACCACGTAGGGTGACTTCGTCATCAGGTTCTCCATTCCGAGGGCTGAGATAATGTAAGAGTGCGCGGCATGACTAAATATCAGCTCACTCACAAATGAATAAGACCAGCCTGTGCCTTCGAGTCGCTCGGTCCACCAACTTTGGCGATAAGATCTTTCAGGCCTTGACCTCCGGCACCAATCAAACCGCGGTGGAACTTGTTTTCAATGTTGATAACAACAGTGGTTTCCTCACCGACCTCGTTCGAGATCGCTAAAATCCGCTTCTTGGCCTCAGCGATGCCGGATTTAGTGCCTCGTACAGTGATTAACGTCTCCGCTTTAGGATCGCTTGCATCGGCTTTTTCAACGTCGATTTGGGTGTTGGTGTCCTCTTTGATTTCATTGATCTGCGAACCGCCACGGCCAAGGATGCGAGCAACAGCACGGGTAGGGACGGTGAACTCGACAGTTTGGTTGGTCTCCTTCTCGTAGTCGTAAGCCTGGATGGAGAGATATGTCAGATATAATTAGGCGTGAACAAGAATGGAATATAGACCTCGAGGAGTTCGCTCTTCGCACTCGCTACACCCTTCTTTCCGCCTTTAACCATGACTTCATCTGGACCCAGGGTTCCGGCCTGACCACGAGCACGAGAGTCTTCGCGATCGCCTCCAAAGTTGATCTTGACACCATACTTGTCTTCCAGACGACTGACGTATTTTCCAGCACTACCAATAAGTCCAGAATGATACTTGTTCGGAATCTTGAGGATCTCTGTCGTTTCGTCCTCCTTTATATCAATAGTATCAAGAAACGAGGCATCCTTAAAGTATCTAGATTAAACGTACCAGTCTCTCGACCTGAGCAAGTATGCGTTTCTTGGCCTCATCGGCGTTTGCCTTCCTACCAGTAATCTAGACACACCCGGAAATTTAATTGGGAACACCATGCTTAATAGAACGGCATACTTTGACATGGGTTTTGGCTGTCGGCTTCTTGGTCTTCTTCTTTCCCTCCACTTCCTTTTCTTCATCGTCATTCAGGTCGACTTTAACATCGAGTTGTTCTCGAAGCCTGTTGATACCAGAACCACCGGAGCCAACGACATGCCTAGCATATTCCCGCGGGATGTCAAACTCCGTGACCTAGACGCAATCGATTGAGCATATGCAAGGGAGTCAAACTGGTGCGCAAACGTACGTAGCTACTCTCAATCTCGTCGTTTTTCGCCTTTTCAGCGAGCTGCTTGATCGCTTCTACGGCACGAGTAACATCGCTACCAGGACCACGAACCAGAATCGTGTCTTCGGGTAAGCTATTGTCACCGTTCGCCTTGGCCTGGGAACCGAATTTGATCGAGAGTGTCTTGTCTTCGCCAATAATGCTATATAAACAAGTAAGATTCAAAAGTTAAACCACCAAAACAACAAATCGTACTCACGCGTTCAAGTTGGATTCATTCTTGCCAATGATGGCCTGGTGCCATTTCTTATCTACGGTGATCTCCTCGGAGCGAATGTTGCCCGTCTCAGTTACGAGTTTCTTGAGCTCACGCTCAACTTCGTCGAGGTGCTTTTTCTTCTCATTCTTGGAGGAATTCTTTCCGAGATCGTAAACAAGGAGCACGGTTGATTTTTCTTCACTTTCTTCAGGGAAATGAATCTCGGTGTGATTTGCGGTCTTGAAATGCTCAATCCTGAATAGAAGCATGTTAGATATAACCTCATAATATTTAGGGAAAGCTCTTGCCTTTTAGCAAACTTGCCAGCAAGGGGCTTGTGAAGTAGCCAGTCTATCCCAACCTGACGAACGGAACTAGCAAGTTCCTGGAATAGCTTGTTTAAATCCTTCACCACGGGAGCTACAGCATTCTTTTCTCCCACAAAATCAATGACATGCCCTTTTCCTCGAGGAACAGGATATGCCTCGACGCCTGGGAATTTAGGTCCCCAAATAGATCCAAAGTACGCGGTGGTGATGAGATATTCGCAAATAGCACCAGAAGGTGTAGGGATCGTGACAGTCTCTGTGTGTTTAGAGCCCCCTTGCTATAACATGAACTGAGCATATTACATTCTCAAATTAAATTCAAAATGCTTACGTCATTAATGGCCTTTAATCCATTGGGAAGGTCATCTTCAAGGCCCCAGATGGTAATATGCTCGTTTTCGGGGTCATCAGGAAGTTCAATAGCACATTTGGTCGTCGTCATGAGCGTCTGTATAAAATCGCCTTGTAGCAAGCGCTGCTTGGGTTTTGGCACACGCTTCGAAATCGAGGTAAGCGAGTTCTCGAGTTCTGCGATGTCTTCCTTGATTTTTTCGACGACTTTGACGACCGACGGGCGATCGCCCGTGACGCTAACCTCGCGCGACTCGACGGTTGTGTTAACCAGGACACTCGACCCGTCAGAATTGGCCACATTCTCGTACTCGGATATGCGACCTTCAATGAATAGGAAAATCTTGGGTGGGATATCACGGACACGCTGGGTGATATGCGCAGTTTTGGTAGAAATAATAGCTTCAAGTTCGGCAATAGCGGCGACAACAGAGCTCAAGGGGCCAGTGACACTGATTGGTTGAGTTGGCTCCTCATCATCGTCGGCGGGTATGGGAGACGCAGCACCAGACGCGCCAGCAGGTGGAGCAAGATTGGTATCCCTGCGAGGAATGTCAACGCGGACGTCGTATTTGGCTCGTAGCTGATTCAGATTAGCGCCTGTTTTATGAAATGGCGCATTCAGTACGCGCGTATACTATGCATATACGGAGGTAAGTACCTTTTTGACCAACAATACTACCGATGGCGGAAATGGGAGATTGGACAACGCGAGTAACGATTGGGCTCAACGCGGCAGTAAGCTTGCGTTTCGCTGCCTCGAGGTCTGCCTCTGAATCGGCCTTGATCACGAACGAAGTCTTGGCTCGGCCGTCCTTGCGTTGGGTGCTGGCTTCGAGTTTGACGTTCTTGTGCTGTTGCATGACGCGTTTAAGGACATCGGTGAGGGTGGTAGACTTTCCGTCCTTTCCAGCCGTAGATAGATCGATGTTTTCAAGGACGAAGGAATCGGAAAAGACTGGTGCGACGACACGAGGAGCAACCTGGCGAATACGAGGAGCAGCACTCCAGGCAGAGGCGACAGTGGGCTTTGCAGGTGCGGCAGACGCGAGCGAAGGGAACGCCTCTTCATCACCGGTGTCCAGAGGCGTGTTTTTCTTGGGAGCACGACGCGTGTTGCCATTCTGACCAGACATCGGTGGGAATGGATCCGGAGCACCCTCGAGCTCGTCGTGACGACGCTGGAGAGCTTGAGCTGCCGATTCTGCCATTGTGCTGTATCCGTGAGCAAGGGCCGGTGACCAAAATAAACCAAAAAGAGCCTAGTAGTTAGACCGAAGACAGTGGGAGTTGTGTACAGGAAAACCGTTCCCTACTCCGACGTGGCCTCTCTGCATGCGAGACCCTGAGTCTCGTGCTTGTTTCCCGCGGCTTGTAATTTAATGCAAAAAGTAGATATAAACACAGCCACGACGCCATGGAATGATCCCTGAAAGTTCAGTTTACTATAGGAATACAGTCGACTTCCAGTTTACGCCCACTGATGGGCTTTATAAAATTCAGGGAAACTCACTGCTTTTTACTTAGTAATATGCTTGATCATCCTGCTTCAGTTTTTACGCTACTGTGTAGATAAGATAAGGCGTAATGTGTATAGAATAAATATTAAACAACTGTGAACAACAATAAAGTACACGCCATTATAAATATCTTTGCCAATGTGTTTGCGGATTACGTTCTTGTTTGAAGCATAGCGAAGAACAGTCTTGCGGAAAATTGTCGAAAAGCCCTGGCCATGAAGCATATTGACAATTTCACCAACCTTCAGAGTCTCTATGTTCTTGTGATAGACATGAACCGTTGACGCAAGACCTGATGGATTGCCGTCATAAAGGAGGCGTCATTGATTGCCCACCAACTGACTGTGGGGTTGTGCTTTTTGATAGCGCTCAGGCCGCTTTTCTCAGTAAGTGTGCGTTTTCTCTTTTTGTCGAGCAAATTTTGACATTCTAAAAAGGGAAATTTCTCCGTTATAAGTATATCAATCTGTATATATATTTTGTTTCATACAATGTGGTTGTGTTCTGTCTGCGCACTCCTTTGATTGTAACCGCTTAACTCAGCATGCAAGGAGAGACTTGGTGGTAGCACGTGTGCATGCTGACTAACACAGTCCGGGGTCCACCACACTTGCATATTTCAGTTCAAGCTCAAAAAGATACACTAATTTTGAAGGGAATTTATCCTTCTTTTTTGCTTGAAGCCATTGAAATATCATCCACGTGTGGGTGGACCCCGGACTGTGTTAGTCAGCATGCACACGTGCTACCACCAAGTCTCTCCTTGCATGCTGAGTTAAGCGGTTACAATCAAAGGAGTGCGCAGACAGAACACAACCACATTGTATGAAACAAAATATATATACAGATTGATATACTTATAACGGAGAAATTTCCCTTTTTAGAATGTCAAAATTTGCTCGACAAAAAGAGAAAACGCACACTTACTGAGAAAAGCGGCCTGAGCGCTATCAAAAAGCACAACCCCACAGTCAATTGGTGGGCAATCAATGACGCCTCCTTTACATTCAAATCAAGTTATTTAAGTCGCATTGTCCGTCACGCCGACCGTTATTCACCCGCGCCTCTTTCCCAGACCGTCCTAATACACTATGTTGGATCAGACCTGGCAAGTTGACGGTGAGCCATGGGTGAACTTCGGTGAATGAATTGTCCTCACTCTTACTCGCTCAGGTTCCGGCAGAGCTCTGCCCGACCTCGAGGGAGGAGTGACCAACAGCGAGATAAGTCCAGGGAATGCAAACTACACGCCCGGGCAACAATCCATACCTATTTGGCCCACAAACTGGCCTATATCAGCGCCTGAAGTAAGAATTTCGCGTCCAGTCAAGATAGAAAGAGATATGCATACGGTATGGGCGTTATATCAAGTATTTACTACAGCTTACTGAATCAAATTACTCTAAACAGATCACAATCAAAGGTGTTACGATTTGATTCTGGCAAATACTATGATATCTAATATCAATTCTTCCTATAGGCTTTCGTACTCTCGGTCTGGCCTCCACTTTCATCGCTGGAGTAGAAGCCCAGTTCTTCGGTACGATCGCCGCGATTGATACACAAGATGACATTATACTGCAAACCAGCAGCGGCTTCTTATTGGTAGGAATTTTGTTCTCGTCTTTTGGAGCAATTGCCGCATTTCTATCAGCACGATGGTTTGAGTGAGTATGACAAAAACCTTAACTCCATGTCGGCCACCGAGTTGATCACATGAACAGACTCCTGAACGCCGAGGAAGTAGGGTGGTTGGAACATAGGTGGGCATATGCACGTCGTGAGACAGACAAACCCATACCCTGGGTTCAGAGCTTGAGGGTTCGGTACCGAGTCCGTAACTGGTTTGTTGCCAAGTCTTTGATGCTGCCTTTCTATATGATTCTATTGTAAGTGCCTGACTCAGGAGGGTTTAGCCCCCTTATTAACCAGTCGGAACAGTGGTGGCATATTCTTCGTGGCAGGTGTTGTGCTTTACACCTGGGCTACCCAGCCACGGTTGATTTCGGTCTTGTGCACAGTAGTCACGGGGGTGAGTTACCTTTGAGTTCGTCCGGTTAGTCCGACGCTAATGTCCGATTTAAGCTGTGTGGGCTTGTGATATTGGGAATGTACCTGAAATTCGAGGCTAAGGGGGTTTTATCTCATACGAACTTTACACGAGTTCGATTGTGATACACGCCGTTTATTCTGTTCTATACCCATACTGTCAGGATGTGTGTAACAATATATGACTGTGACGTGATCTGCTGAGACAGAGTCAATCTTATCTAATCTTAGGGAGATCGGGTGCATCGGGAAGTATATAAGCTCCTCCCAGGCAAGCTTCGGTCTCGTCTCCGGTGACAACGACAATAACACAATTTGGCCGAATACGAGTCCAATAGCTTAGCCTTCTTGCCCACGCCACAACACGACCTCGAGTGCAACACATAAATCTGCCTAGGCTGGACTCATAATTCTTACCTCCTCACTATTTTGACTCATCCAGTCTCGGGCTCGCACGCCGTGCACACACTATTCCATAAGGATCACTCTCGCTCGTCATGCAGCCGGCGCAAGCACTCTCAGTACAATCCTACCATAACGATAGCCCACCGTTTATCGGCACCAACGAAGGGAGTCTTGAGCACCGGGAGGTCCCCCACCTTGACCTGAGTCTGGGGCCTGAACGACCAGCATCCCGGACTTCATCCCAGGGTTCGTCTTCAGTCACCGGCGACAAACCTGCCTATATGGGCCCACACCCGTGGTAGCCAACATCAAGCTCCCCGTCGAGCAAGGTTTATCTCGCTCCCGTCTCCAATTCTCTCGTGCTACGAGTGCGTTTGGCGCATCTGTGCCTGGTTCACCTGAAGAAAAGGAGTTTGCAAACTCCCTCCCCAATGGTTCCTACGAAACCGATGCTGAACCTAGCCCCCCGCGCGCCCCAACCCCCTTCAGGACCGACTTGGACCCCTCGAGTTACCACTTTCCTCGCCATCGCCTCAATACACAAATGGCCGGTGAGATTGTCTCGCAGTTGGTTGCGGAGTAAGCCTAACTTGTCCTAGATGAGGGGAAAATCCCACTTGTAATCGGTTAGTCCATTCACTAACTCGTTGTCCGCACATGAGCTCTTGCTTACGGGGTTTCCGCTAGTCGCTTGCGGTTCCTACTCACCCCCCACCTACCTCCACTTGTGAGTCAAGCGTTTATAATATACCCCGCGGCGGTAATCTACCTCCCCGGCTTTACAGGCGTATGTTTGAAATGGCCAAGGATGCAATTGTTGAAAAGGCGAAATATGAGATCATTGGCGGATATTATTCACCCGTGTAAGTTCCTTACGTGTTCTCTTGGTGTCGAGAATACTCAATGTACATCTGATAGATCGGACCAGTACAACAAGCCCGGATTGGCACCTGCCGTCCACCGTGTACGGATGTGCGAGCTCGCTGTCGATCAAACGTCAAACTGGTTAATGGTTGATCCTTGGGAGGCATCTCAACCCGAGTACCAGCGCACGGCAGTTGTTCTAGAGCATTTCGATCACGAACTGAATCAAGGTCCTAATGGAGGAGTTCAGATGAGAGATGGTAAGCCGGCGTTTTAGTCATCGAAGCCTACCTCAACGGGTATATGCAGGGTCGCGAAGAAAGGTCAAAATAGTGCTTTTGGCTGGTGGTGATTTGATAGAATCTTTTGGTGCGCCTGGCGTTTGGGCGCCCCAAGACGTACGTCCTGTTTGAAACCAAGTTGGTCACTTGCCTAACTTTTTTTTTCATAAGTTGCACGTTATTCTGGGCCGATTCGGTTGCCTTATCATCGAGCGTACCGGCTCTGACGTATGGGCTTTCTTGTTATCACACGACATTCTGTATCACCACCGGTGCGTGACTCTGTCGTCATATCTTCCATCTCCGACTCACCCTGGTGGTGGGGCGTTCCAGGAAAAACGTCATTGTGGTCAAACAACTTATTTACAACGATATTTCTTCTACTAAAGTTCGGTCAGTTTCGGGGTCACGGTTTTACGGGGCTAAAATTAACCACCTAATTTGGGCAGTCTCTTCGTTCGACGCGGGATGAGTATTAAGTAAGCTTACGCAATCAGGAACTTCTCTTCCTCAGGACTTACCCCACCGTTCGTTTTAGATACCTACTTCCCAACTCGGTGATTCAATACATCGAAGACAATCGTCTGTACCGAGGCGATGAGATAGATTTCGCAATGAGCGAGGTCCAACTCAAGTAGGTGTCAGCCAATTGGCTTTACTTTGCTGTGGGCTATGTAGGGTGTAAATGGTCCTTGTATTTCTATTATCTGACAATGGTTGGTATCTTGATGTTATCACGCATACACCCTAGACTGGTCTTATTTTCTCTCTCTCTTTTTGTATGACAGAAGTTATGTATTGGAGTGTCTGACAAGAAGGACACCGGGATATGTTGATACAGTGAACACTGATAGCCAATAGTACTGGAGGATACGACGAACAGGGGGCGGCCAACAAGTTATGTGTATCTAAGAAAGCGTGGGGATACGGTGAAACAGATATAAGCGTAGAAAGGAATCGTAAGAGACAAAAAAACAACAGTAATCAATGCACGGCCATCTATTAACACCTAGACCCCCTATCAAAAAGAGCAAGAAAGATCAGATACCAAGTAAGCAATGAAAAGCAATGAAAAGAAAAAAGGTAGTGGTAATAATCCGAAATCCAGTCATTTCCTCACTCTCACGCGCTCGCGGCAAGGCGTTCTCTGAGCGCTACGAGCTCTTCGTGCGCCTCTCGATATGCCTTGGTCAGACTCTCCACTAGAGAAGTGTCCACCGAGTCGTGATCTCCGTCAGCCATGTCCTTGAGCAATTTTTGCACCTTGAACCGCTCATCGGCAGTCGCGCATTCATATTCGCATAATCTCGGTATACTTCCGAGTACCTTTCCCGCACGTCTGCGGCCGACGCGCCAGCGGGCAAGGGCGGGCGTTTGGGCGGAAGGACAAACGTGGGAGATTTTCGTCGGTCCCGATGATCTCGGTCCGTTCTCGTTCTCGTTCTCGTTCTCGCGGGGTGCTCACGTCCGATGGGACTCGGGCCGCGGCTGGCTTGGCCGCTCGGGCTGGAGGGTGTGAAGGTGCGGAGCGACGTGGCGCGGGTGTGCCTTCATCCTCGGACGATGTGTACATCACCGACGCGCGGTCTTTTTTGCTCGATCCGTTTACTTTCGATTGAGCTGCCGCAGCGAGCTCCCGTTGCTGCAGACACGGCTGTCCCATTGGTCTTAACCGTCGAGGATGATTTGGCCGATTTGTGCACTTTGTCCTTGACGCGTGCTGCTCCGTCTGGCTGTCGAGAAGGTAATGGCTTTTTAGGCCTTGCTTCAACCGTGCTGGATTCGGATTCCCGCTCCCGATCTCGGGGCGGCTTTTCGCGTTTTGGAGGGGCGAGGGTTGAAGGATCGACTCGTCGCTTCTTCTTGAATTCAGGTCGAACGAGGCATCGCTATCCTGATCGACCTCTCGTCGTTTTCGCTTTTCTCCAGGATCCCGCGTTATTGTCCGCACGACTGTTCCCACTCCCGTGCCCGTCCCGATTAAACTCTTTGCTTCCTTCTTCACCTTGGGCTTGTCGCCCTTGTCTGTAACCTTTTTCTTGACAACTCCCGCAAGACTACTCCTATCCCGGTCCCGTTCTCGTTCGCGGTCCCGTCTCGTATTCGGGAATCATCTTCATTTATTCGTCGTTTCTTCCCTTCGGATGCGGACTGGGTGGTTGTGGCCGTTGCCAGCGCCACCGGCTTGCTCGTCTCGGCGTATCCGGAATCCAGCTCCCGTTCCAGATCATCAAGCGTGGTGTCCACCTCTCGCTTTGGGCGTTTTGTCCCGCCCGTGGATTCGACAGGATGCTTATTCGAACTTGAAGGCGTAGCCCGAGACTGCAACGAAACGGCAGGAGCCCGGATGGGTGCCGGCACGGGCGAAGGTGCCGAAATGGACGCGGCAGGTGCGGGTGCGGGTGTGGGTGCGGGTGGAGGTGGGGCTTTTCGCTCCCTGGGTTTGGTTGGAACAAAATCCTCGCCGTCCGAGTCAGCCGTGATGATCGGGTTCGACTTGACCTTGGTCTTGGTCTTGCCGTTGGTGCCCATCTTAGATTTGGCGCCCGCCGTACTAGTCTTTTTGCTCTGGGTGGCATCCTTCACGGGTTCCGAGTCATCGGCAGGCCGGGATCTTTCCTTGGTCGTGACTCGCACGGGCGGTCGCACAGGAGCACGGTCCACCGACATCTCCCGGGATGACGCATCCGGGACCGCAGTAGGCGAGAGACCCCTTGGAGGCTTAGGCACATCGAGTCGCCCATTGTTTGCAGTAGCCGTAGTAGCAGCCGTAGCAGCCGGCCGGGCAGGCAGCGGGTGGTGCTTGGGCGTACCGACTTCGGTTGGCTTGGCGCTTGTTGCAGGAGGTGTGGGCTGGGACGCGGGCTGAGATGCTGGGGGAGGCGCGGGCTGCAGTGCAAGTCGTACGGGAGCGTCAGATGGGAGCTTGAGCTCATCAAATGCTCGATTAGCGTCCGCGGTGATCCGTTTGATGTCATCGGGGTGAGGGTGAGCCAGGGCCCTCCAGAAGCTGAGGGTGGGGCGGCAAGTCGAAGATACTGGTAGGAAGCGGGTTTAAGAGTCCAGGTGGGAGAATCTGGTCGAGGGCCGTGGAGACTCGTCGCTGGTGGCTATCTGTAGGGTGGGAAAGGGGTCTATATGTTAGAGATTAAAGCCATTTGAGGGCAAACGCACCGAGTCCAAGCAAGGACGGATCTCTTTAGCCTGTCGTTTAAGCGTGGCAGCAAGCTGTTTCAGGGTAGTTGGGGCGTATGCGAGGTGGTGAATGAGGAGAACTTGGAACGGATTTGGGGGACCGTCAAGCGTATTAGGTCGAGGGGGTGCGCCCGGGGGCGGCGAATTTCCCGCAGTTCCTGGTGCCGGAGATTGACGCAGGGAGTTTACGGTCGATGCAGTAATAACACCGGCCTTGCGTATGGGAGGTTTCTTTTTCTCGGTGGGCTTTGCCGGTGCATCTGGGACATCAATGCGACCAATTGTACGGTCTCTATTGGTCTCTGCGTTGGAGCGCGATTGACGGAGTTTCTCTTGGTCCTCCTCTGTCAAGTTGCGCTGGAGTGTGCATCGGCCGACGACCTTTCCGACGACTTGGAGGGACGACTGAGGGAGCTGACTAAACGCGTAGATCTCGTGCGGTGTTCTCTCGGCCGTGACGTTGACGAGGGGAAAGTGCTGGCCATCAATGTGGAAGCCCTGGGAGGAGAGTGAGCGGATATAGCGATAAAATAGGAATATAAATGGGACGCACTGCATTGGGGCCGTATGGCTCGAACTCAAGTTGGAGGCCCTTCTTGCGTGCCTCGATGATGGCGGCAATGAGCTCGGGAGCGAGACGTGCTTGTATGGCGAGGTTTGGCTTGTGGGGACCAGTCGGGGGAGGGGCAGTCAGGGGCGCGCCATGGAGCACGATGGGACCGTTGGGGGCCAGCGGCATCGTGGTTGGTCGTCTGTCGTCTGTCGGCTATTTTTGTTAGAAAGCCAAGGGACACCCGACACGGGAGAGGTGCGGACGCAATTGCAATTGCCTCGACACCGCCAACGTTGACGCCAGTCGCGACAATTCCAATTCCTCCCGCTGCGTGATGTGGCAAGCTTACCGTCTGTCCAGACGTCGTCCTCGAGGCCAAGGATGAT
The DNA here is from genome assembly GCF_016906535.1 of Rhizoctonia solani. NCBI lineage: Eukaryota > Fungi > Basidiomycota > Agaricomycetes > Cantharellales > Ceratobasidiaceae > Rhizoctonia > Rhizoctonia solani. The sequence goes on from NC_057376.1 coordinate 903,113, forward strand.
GATGATGTGTGTTTGCAGAAGCTTCCTATACGAGGCACGATGTGCTCCCGATTCCACGGCGGTGCACGGATCAAGTACTTCTGTCACTACAGAATAGAGAATATAATGCCCCCCAGCAGATCTCTCTGCCAGCTGCAGCGAGCCTTCGCCCCAGACGCCGCAAACAACCAAGTTCAGTCGAGAGAGCGTACAGGTGCCTCGTGGTGGCCGTCCGTGGAAATACAAAGGGCAAGTCGCGCTTATCCAACCCGCTCCGGGGTTTCACAATTTATATCTTCATCCCTCTCCACACAGCCCGGTCCCAGCATTCCCTTGTGATTCATTGTGGCCGCCCATGCTAGTTCGCACTTGGTCTCAGGCATATCCTACTTTCTCTGATTCCTTGTCTCTGAGGCCCAAGTCAAGCCTCAGGCGTACTTACAATCTTACAAACATGACCAAACTTGGACCGTCTTCTGAATGGACCCATTGATCAGTCACCTCGGCCCTATGCTTCGCCGATCGCCGCTCTTGGCCCTGGCAGCTACTGCCGAGCCACGTGAGCCAACACTCCCTCGACCTTGCGCTTGTAGGCATTGGCATCATAAAGCAGAAACAAAATTTATTTACTATTGATAGGGTTATGGGCCAACGATAGGCACTCGTTCTCTTGATCTGCAACGCTAAAACTCCAGGCCTGATGAGCTGATATCAAGCGATAACCGACCCGGGGATTGGCCTTGCCGCCCAAATGAGAGTTGTTTCCCGTTACGGCACCGCCGGCAATATTGGCCTGTTGTTTTGCCGCCCTGTGGCGCCTTGGATCCACTCAACTCTGCGGAATACGGGATAACATAGGCATCGAGGTATATTCCATCGTACTACTTTCACAGCTTTCAGTTGCGACCATCTCGGCTGTGGCAGGCTAATAAATCGGAGTACGCATTCATGATGAGAGAACATTTGCGTGCCAAGTTCCCAGGGCAACTATTGACTCAATCAATTGAAAATGAAGCAGGTAGCAACAGAAAGTCGTGGCCAATCAGTTCAATGAATAGATAAAATGGCCAAAAGATACGCTCAGTGGGATTCTTGAAAGTTCATATTGAGTTCAACCATGCAACAGCTTGAATTTTGACGCCTTTTTGGCCACAAATAATATTCGAATAAGTGTATCAGACACCAGAAGATGGAATGTTATGAAGTGAATTGCTAAATACTACCCGTATCAAAGTTACGCGCACAGAAGCGACCAAAATGAAACCTTGCTCGAGATTCAAGCCGGTCGTAGAGGATACCTCAGACGTCTGAACAATAATCAACACTCCTCAACAACCGTAGTTCAGCAATTTTGCATGAAGAGTACAGACTCGAGCCTTGGGGATAACCAGCTCGGAGAAGTTCGGAGTGGGTGCGGCCCGTTCATGCTTATCTTAAACGAATCGTTTGGGTGTAGATAGACCAAATATGCTGTGTATGAGCCATCGAATGCACATGTACAGAAATATCTTTTGGTTGCCTTTATAAAACTTGTTCGGAATAACTTGGTCAGATTTCCGGACAAGAGAATCCGGGGCGATGAGCTGGCGGAAAATATTCCCCACGCTGACCAGCATGTTGTTCAAATGCAGTGATAGCCGCGCATTTCACCACGGTGAATAGCAGTATTATAAGCATCCTCAGAAACGAGGAAGGTCATGTCTGGACCTCATGTCCGCTAGATGTATTCAAATTGAAATATACATGTTGTCAAATTACAAGTGTAATCGCGGAGAAGGCAAGTTGTCGTCCCTTTAGTTCTAGTGGTCCCGTTCTATACGCATTAAACGAATAAAAAAGGAGTCCTCAATCAATATTTTAATAGTCTTATAGTGCTGTAAAAGGTTAAGGGCACTTCGTCACGTGCTGAATAGCCACCACGCTTAGATCCCCACTCCCTTTCCGGTTGCTGCAACTCCTTCCAGCTGAACTTGCCAACGAGAACGTCTTGGCGCTGAAAATCATACATGCCAAACCACGCGAACCGTGTCATCATAATGATCACCTGGACTTCTTGCCCCTTGCTGCTAGGCCTTTTCAGTTCCAGCATGGTAACTATTCATAATGATATATGCGTGGCGGCGGGCCGGCCTGGACCAGAACGTAGCCATATAAGAGTCATGAATAAGTGCTGGGTTCGATAACACCGATAGTTTCCTCCAGAATCATCCTACTAGACCTTCTTTCAACACTGTCACTCTTTCTAATTCACAATGGGAAACGCTGGATCTGTCCTCAACGCCGACGTCCACACACACGCTCAGCGGGACCTCATTGAGAAACGCGCGACTGCAATTTACGTTTCTCCCACCGGAAGCGATTCGGCTGCGGGCACGCTTGCGGCTCCGCTAAAGTCTATCCAGAAGGCGATCGATAAGTGCGTCGTTGACCCCGGGGATCGGCCGGGCAGGTCGCTAACATATCCATTTGTGTATACAGGGCTGTTGCGGGAGATACCATCTACCTTCGTGGGGAACCTACGCTTTGACCACTAACCTTCAAATCACCAAGTCTGGAACGGCGAATGCCAAGTACACCCTCACGAACTACCAGTCTGAAAAGGTTATCATTGATGGCGAAGGGCTTCCCTAGTATGTTGCCTCGGTCTTACCATGACGGGAAGATTTGCTAATCACATTCAAAAGCACTCCCGCACCGGTTGGGGGTAGCATCCCCGATAAGTCCCGCGGCATTCTCCATATCACAGGCTCGTATGGAGGTTCATCGGATTCGAGTAAGTAGTTTATTCGTATAGAATATGGGTGGAGCTTATGTTCATTTGAACAGGTTGGTCAATGGACCATATGGTGTTTACTCGTAAGTCGTTTACGAGCTTTTCAGCGGTGGCCTGTGTTTCATTCCGCCTTTGATTGACCCAGGCGTGACGCATCTAACAACCACTATGAGCGACTTGTTGCCCATGACAACTATGAGACTGGGATTCAAATTCAAGGAGCGGCCAGCAACAACCTCGTACTCAACGTCGACAGCTATGGCAACCGCGATCCTCGCAAAAATGGTGAAAGTGCGGACGGCATTGGTATCAAAGAGGGGTCCGGTACGGGTAATGTTATCAGGGGATCTCGTTTCTGGAACAACGTGGACGACGGCCTCGACTTTTGGTATGTTCACCCCCGGTCGTATGCCCGAATATAAAGCCTCATTGTGTCTTAAAGGGAGTTCCTGTCCCCAGTGACCATCGAAAACTGTTACTCTTGGGGTAACGGCTTCAACCGGTATGTTGATGAATGACTTCCATAGCCAGTGAGCTGATAGTTCACGACAGTTGGGGCTTCTCCAACTTTGCCGGTGATGGTAATGGATACAAGCTCGGCGGTGGAGCCAAGGACACTCCAGTCGCCCATGTAGTGAAGAACAGTATGGGTAAGTAGTGCTCAGGTGGCTAGCAAGTAGCTATATTGAACTGTCTTCCATAGCATTCAACAATGCTGCCGGAGGGTTCGTCGATAATACACAGCCCGGAAAGATGGTAGTTAGCCGCAACACTGCCTGGAACAACATCGCTGGCGCAGGCTTTGACTTTGCTGATTCCACTCCTACTATTAGCGGGAATGTAAGCGCATATTCGACTCCCACGCTATGATTCCTCTCACAATTGCCCTCGTCAGATTGCTGTTCTCAACAAGGTTAACTCACAACTCAAGGGAGGCTCCGCAAGTGGCAACTCATGGCAGTCAGGCAGCTGGAGTAACTCTTCGTTTATTAGTCTCGATTCGTCAACCCTCACGGGTCCACGTGCAGCCGATGGTTTGGTCCGCGCTTCCAATTTCTTGCTCCCCAAATCAGCTGCCGCGATTGGTGCCAGCTATGTCTAGTTAGGCAGATTACTTCTTTGCTCACAGGGTTTGTGATACATATCTACTAGAATGTGTATTCTACCATACACCTTCAAATAGTTAGCTACGATATGGCCCGAGCTTGCTTGTTAACCGTCGAACCGAGCCTATTGAGGCCTTTCCGAGCTATATATGCGCGGATGATGACCAACTACATCTTACGAAATGATTCATCGTATATTCTTTGGGACCAACGGTATTTGTTCGACATGTGCAACACGGCTCATGTGCTACTTTAACCATATGTTCGCAAGCAATCCATTGTTATAATGTTATATTGTAGCGCGTAGTTACTGGCATCATCGTCTTTAGCGCTGCTAGTCTAACATGTTCGCGGGCACGCGTGCACAAGATGTATCGGAATATTGACATGGGGGATTAAAACCTTTGGCTCATGTTGCTGGTTGCATGAGTTACACACGCACCTACCAACGCTACCCGCTTGGATCATATATACCGGTCCCACGAGACACTTATTGCTCGAGAACTCTCCCATCGTATGTTATGAGTATGCGCTTTTCCAATGAGGATTACCTAAATAGAATTACGCATACAACGGGCAGTCCAATCCATTGACACATTCATTGTCCACATACAATTGCAATGGTATGTCTACATCGGCTCCTCAGGCCACGATTCACTTTTTAATTAAACTCGAAGTTGAAGTTGAGTCCTTCCCGCATCCATAGAAAACCTAAAAGAATAGCATAGATGTCTTAGTTGGCATTTTATCGCGGAACGTTTTGCGATAACAGCTTAGCTGTGTGCTGAGACCTTGCTAAAGTTAGCCAAACATGAGACCATCGGATCGAGCATTGATGTCGTGCGAAGGTTACCAGAGGGACGGTTTGCTTAAAATACCCATATTAGAGTCTGTATGAGGTCGAACACATTTGAGTTTGAGGATCCCTAGAGCGGATCGCTGCCCTTGGTAATTGTTGTCCCTAGGCTTTGGAACTCTCTCGGAACACGCATTGCAGTCCGCGCATGCGGAGTTTGTACTGAGGATTGAAATTTAAGCACCACGTAATTATCATATTTGACGAGTTTGTTCACGCCGCTGTGGCCTTATTTTTAGGGCTTACAGTAAATTTCGCCCGTTCTGAGGATTCAAGGACGGGGTTGCGATCACCGATCAAGTTCACGTGATATTATACCGCTGTGTAATTATCCAAGTTAAGAGTATTTTTCATGTCGAATCTGGGGGGATATAGCCTATAGGTTACTTAAAAAGTACCGTAAAGGACTGAGGAGGAGCTACCCTACGTGGAAAATATTTGTCGAAGGCGTGGAGGAGGCGTTAAAGACCATTCGCATGGTCATTCCGATGAGCAGCACTCGATCGTCGTTCAATAGGTAATGACGTTCGGATGAAAGGCAGCCTGATCGTCCGAGTTTTAAGATGGTCCGCTATGGTCGATTCTCGAGGATCTAGCCCTATTCGAGCTGCTTTCTTCGTTATAAAATCTCTTGAGTCGAACGCTCTTTTCTACATCCATAATTCGGAGCATTTATCCTCTTCCTTCATCATTTTCAAACTCTTCAAACATGGCTCGGCGACGTATTGCTATTGCTCTCTTGCGAAATGATCTCCGGGTGTCGGATAACCCTGTACTCTACGCCGCTCGCGATGCCCCCGGGACAACCCACCTTCTCCCTCTGTTCGTGTTCGACGAACGCCAGGTCGAACTTAGTGGAGTTCAGGATTTAAAGAGGTTCATCGACCTGAAGATGAGCCCCTTGTTGATGCCAAAACTCGTATTTGTGGATTTTGGCGGACTGGAAGGCATAGGGCCCGGTGAGCATCAATGCCTTAGTCATTGGCAACTTTGTAGCTGACCAGGAGACCGCGGCTAGCTTTTTGGCTCAGTCCGTTTTTGATGTGAAGTCGCAACTCAAATCTGTAGGTTCTGACCTAGCTATCTACCTAGGACGTCCGGAGAATGTAGTTCCGCACCTTGTGAGCGGGCTTCAAGAACGAGGTGACACGATTGAAGGCGTCTGGTTACAACAAGAAGTTCGTAACTACAATGCTGCTCTTGAGGTCACCCGCTAACTTAACAATCCAACTATAAAAAACTCAGTCAGCTTCGGAAGAGGTTACGGTTGAAAACCGCCTCTCCCGCGCTCTAAGGAAGCTAAAAACTACTCTTCATCTTGACGCTGGAGCTCGTACATTGGTGCATGCATCTGATCTCCCATTTCAAATACCCGCTCAGCTTCCAGACGTATTCACCGCATTTCGCAAGCGCGTAGAGGGTCTTAATGAGAAGATGGTTCGCCAAGTCTTACCCGACCCATCAAAAGGAGAATGGAAACCATTTCCCACTCTCGAACGCGAGGCGCATACTGCGTCTATTTTCGCCCTCCCTAATGATGTGACCGAGGATCCGTTTATTGAACAGCTTATCGCCCCTCTCGTACGCGAGCCTGTCCAGGGGGATACAATTCATAGGGTGGCATTCTACGATGTCGCAGGCTCAGCATTCCCTTTTAGGGGTGGCGAATCGGCTGCTCGCCGACGGTTAGATTATTATTTTGGTGCGGGCGGAGTAGGTGAGAACTGCCCCGCGACAACATACAAGGAAACAAGAAATGGATTACTGGGAGCGGATTATTCAACGAAATTCAGCCCATATCTCACTTTTGGTTGCCTGAGTGCTCGCGAGATAGCTGCCCGATGCGATGACCTTGAAGATAGACTAAGAGACGCTGAAAAGCTGACCGACGTAGCCAGAAAAAATATTTATTGGATCAGGTGAGTCTATTTATATAGTATCATTCCTATCGGGCTCAAGTAGCCAGGTTCGAGTTGCTCTGGAGGGATTACATGTTTTTCGTCAATATGAAATATGGTAATGACCTCTTTAAACCCCAAGGCCTACTCATGGCAGTTTCCCCCAATAATACGAAATTGAAAAACGATTGGACCCAATGGAAAGACCAAGACGACAAATTGCGGGCGTGGTTCGAAGGTCGTACCGGAGTTCCGTTTGTGGATGCATGTATGCGTGAGCTTACGGCGACAGGGTAAGTCAAATTGACAGTGTCTTTCTATTTGTAAGAATGCGCTAATTCTTGCCAGCTATATGTCCAATCGAGGACGTCAAAACGTGGCGTCTTACTTGGCTAAAGACTTGTACTTTGACTGGCGGATTGGAGCAGGTAGGTTACACCAGAATGGCCAAGATGAATTCTAACCTTCTGTCGCAGAGTTTTTCGAATCATTTCTACTGGACTATGATCCGGCTTCTAACTACGGCAATTGGGCGTAAGTGCTCATCTTCTTGGATGTTTGGCGCCAAATTAGGCTTAGCACTAATCGCGTATCCAATTAGTTACGTTGCTGGTGTTGGAAACGATCCCCGTGAAGGACGCAAATTCAACGTGATCAAACAAGCAAAGGACTATGATCCAGACGGTGATTTTGTCAAGCAATGGGTGCCGGAGGTTTCCGGTCCAGAGCTCTCTGGCTTCCAACGTCATATACCCTGGCAATTTTGGTCCACAAGCGAGGACAATGGGGGGTCGTATCCTCGATCGCCCATCGTCGAAGATTCAAGCTGGAAGAAGTTTTACATAGGGGGAGTCGAAAAAGACGAAAGAGGTGCTGGAGGACGAGGAAAGGGTCGAGGACGGGGTCGGGGTCGAGGCGGAAGAGGTGGTCGTGGACGAAACAGCAGAGTTGGTTGAAGGACAAATGTTGATGAAATGACAGAAATATACAAACACGAACCGTAGTGGAAGTTCAATGGCTACTTAGGATTCATATGCTAATCTATTATTTATTCGTAGTGTATGTATAAATCGAATTGTGTAAATAATGTTTTAGGTGAATGGGTGGCGGTCTACAAGGTGATCTATAGGTTTACTCGAGCTCGGAGCACTTTATGGCTACACCAGCAAGAGTGCAAGCGCGACCTATTAGGATGTTTCAATGAGTAATCACAGCTTCTTGTCCTGGTTGATGGTTGTAGGGCCTACCCTCTGTATTTCCTGCCGCAGCTGGGTGTAGTCGTTGAGTGGGTTGAGCATGTACCAAAAAATGATGGGCTTACCTTGTGCATTGGATCGTTGAGCTCAGAGTCCTTGGACCCAAGTTTGTTGAGGCGGTGGGGTGGCACAGGGAGCGTATTCGCGCCTACCGTGCACGTCGCAAGTAGGAGCACTATGGGCCAAAGCTTCATGCAATGAGGGGTCCGGGGTAAGAGTTACACAGAGTCAAGGAATGGCAACTTATAGGATACACAGATCTGCAGAGAAGCCCCAGGCTAAACAGATTTGAGAAGAAATGGTGAAACCAAGCCAAGGGTTTAGATGACAAGATTGACACTCGACCGTCAAATAAGCCGAGACTAGCTCGTGGTTGGCTGGTTATACAGGAGGTTATATCGGAGGCTCAGCCGCGACCCCAGAAGTTGGGAGACAAATACATCCAGTGTAGAGTCAGGTAGGGACCGATTGTGCTTCAGGCCCTGGCGCTTGCACGGTTCGTAGGCTCGCAACGAGGGCCATGTCAAGGATAGCGACCAGTCAACTTGTTACCCTAACAATCGCGAGAACTCTCCACATCTTCTTGCACCCGATTGCCGATCGGTATCTCATCACTGTAATGTATATTGAAGCCGTAACATTCAAATCACATTGCCTTATGCACATCAGAGTCATGCTAATTATGATTATTTCCTTCCCACGAATAAGAAGTGTCCCACACCCCATTCTTCCCCATGATGCATTGCGAAGAAAACTGCCACGGCAAGGAAGAATGTCCGAAAGCGGTAATAAGCCTTGCGTCCTTCGCTGGCATCAAATCCTTGTGCTTTGGCGTCGCGTTCTAATTCAGCTATCGCAGCTGCCCGATTGGCGTCCTGTAGTTGAAGCCAATGCTCCGAAGTTTGGGCGTACTGAAAGAGTCAGGGTGGACTCGAAATAAGAGAATCCGTGACAATACACCATGTCTGCCGTTGATGAACCAAGTCCTCTGGAGTTTCAAATCGGTCTGGAAGTAGGAAAGCAAATCTAGAGATGGCATTGTCCCCCCTATACCAATGATAAGGGTGAGCGATAGAAATGGCGATGGCTATATCAATACTGACCAGAAAAGAAGTTTTGAGCCATCCATCCATCTCCCTCTTCAAAGTCATAGGGTGTAGTTTTATGAAGAAATATATGGATCTATATCATGGTAATAGTAAATAGGAATGAAACGACAAATGCGCACTTACAAATACTAGAGCTTCACCGGAGGCCGCCTTAGAGTTCGGTTTTAGCCAACTGGCTACCTTTTTCATTAGAACCTCATAATTTTTCATGTGTTCAAACATCTACGCGAACAGTGAGTAGGACACATATCATAACGCTATTTAGTATACCTCAATAGATAGGATACGGTCAAACCTGGTGGATTCCTCAAATTCGTACGTGTTAACATCGCCGGTTATAACCTATTGAAACATACATCGACGACATTACGCAGAGGATTATGTGAACATACTGTCAAGTTTTTGAAGCCTTTGTGCTTGGCCACACTATCAATATGAACTTTCTGAGTGGCCGAGTTGGACAATGCTGTGATTCTCGCATTGGGGTATTTCTAGTAGTGGGTCAGTTAATAAGTCCCCCGGTATGATCCCAATAACCCACCTCTGCAAGGAAAAGTGACAAACTACCCCATCCTACGTGAAATACTTAACACCTTATCATATATACACTATATTCTAGGACGTACCACATCCGAGATCCAAAATATCAATACCGTCGCATAATTTTGCCTTTTCGCAGTAGCTTTCCAGCATAAGTTCTTCGGCCTGTGCAATAGTCTCCTTTCCTGTTGGATACAAACAAGATGAATACTTCATCCGAGGCCCGACGCATAATTTCATGAATTCGGTGGACACCTGAGACGTATGATATGAGCTAAATGAGTAAACATGGTGTCGAATGAAACGCACTTCATAGTGTTGTTTGTTGGCTTTGTCGACATCGTCGGCAATCACATCCCTAGCTCGAACCTTTTCAATCCAACGCATCTACTATGTCGGTGAATAGAATGCAGCTTATAGAAACGCCACCATGGCGTACCTTGGATTCGTGGTTAGCTTCTAGTGAACCATGGTTTATTTCTCTCAGTCGCTGCTCCGAAAGCGCTCGAACAATTGGTCTCAACAAAAAATCAGGTATAGCTCCCTATAGATTTCAAGAGTTCAGTAAACGACGCATAAGTGGATTTACTGCGCACCCTGTCAAGAAGGTCGTACCCGAATTGCATTAACGAGTCCATACCTGCAACACGTCTGGCTGGGAGTTAGGAAGTAGTAGTTGTGAGCGGGGGTGTGGTCGTTGCAGGATATCAGGACCCGGGAACCCACGACTGACTTTATCCTCGGGCGTTTCCCTGGGCTATCTAAGCATTCAGTCGATCGAGATGTTAGTGATCGGCGGCATGACGTTTTTCATGCGACCATCAGCGATTTCTTAGATTAAAATTGTCACAAACTCGGAACGGGATTTATTTTATTTTGTAAAATCTACACAAACTGAACCCAAACATGTTTGTTCATTAATGAGTTTTACTGTAAGTGTTTGTCGTCAGCGCCTACCTTGGCCGTCGTTCGCTTATTTGGCCTGACTGGGACCAACCCGTTGTGCGGCGGCAGCCAGAGCAATCTCTCGCTGTTCGAGTTGCTCATCTGTCATCTGGAAGACCCCAGACAAAGCCTTAGAGTTGTGATGATCGTGAAACAAAAAAATTTCATACTCCTTGTTTCGCTTCATGTTCTCGCAATGCCTATTATAATATCATTCAACTGAACAAGAGCCTGGATGAGCAGTCAGGCAGATCATACCTCTATTCATTTCGCAGATAAATAGATTGTACCCAATTGAGCCATATGCACTCACCTTCTCCCCGTCGTAGAATCTCCTTGTGTACAGCTCCCCCAAGGTACAGTCCATAAATTGAAACACCAGCAAGCCCGGCAACAAACGTTCGGTGTAGGATGTCCGTTAGTGATATAGGCGGCATAATGGTTAAGGTTGTAAGTTGGTCACGTCTGGGAGACCGACGTATTAGTCAGCTTCCTCTCAATTGTGATTGCTCCCGCTTCAATACATCCATCATAAACCCTCAACAGACAAATTCAACGTTGCGAATACGTGAAACTATCGGCGGTACCGCTAATTGCATGATTTCCCTGAGGATTGTAATCGAAGTATATTGGATATAGATTGGTCGTTTCATGAGTCGACCTGTGCCCCGTGTGGGCTTGCTTGGGCTATCTAGGCGATATGGGGGTTCAAGGTGAGCTCATGTCTCGGCTACGAGTGGACAAACCTCACCTTATGTGCATGTCTAGAGCTACTAATATGATAAGGTATACATCAATTCGCAATTTCTTTCACCGCATCGCACAAGACACAGATAATATTGCTACTGGGTGCCGGCCGCATATCCGACAATACCAGCGTCATTCATGGCAGCGAACGACATTATTGGGTATAACGCCCTTATCGACGCATAATACCTGTGGTTTTCGTTATTTTGCTCCACGATATACCTCTTCTTCGACACACGGCAATCGCTCCGATCCTGGGCCTTCCAGTAAATCATCAACAACGCCCACATCTCATGACCCTGATTCTGGTCAAGACAGTCAGCCTAATTCTCAAGAGTCCAAAGAGGCTCCGAAAGAACTCCCTGCCCCCACCAACCCTCACATACAGAATTACTCTTCCCTTTTCAGACAACTTGCTCTTTCGTTACCCCATGTCAAACAGCCAACCAAACAGGACTTCTTGCAAGCGGCCACTAGTATGTGGCAGCGTATGCGTATCCGGTTCAAGTGGTTCGCTATCAAATCATTCCGTAAGTTCAATGCGGATGATATATCGGCTTTCTTGAGTTGGTTTCTGGTCGGCCAGACATTATGGATCTTGGTGGGAACGTGAGTATGTATTTACTCTAACTCACGAACCTAACCTTATTTTGGCCCCAGTACTACCTTTTCTCTGTGGTATTTGCGGTCCTCAACAGCTTGAGGTTGCAAGGTAAGTTCCAAAAACCCAAGCGCATTACTCGCATATTCAAATTCAAGTAGAGTATGTTGCTCGGTCTATAAGCGATTACCTAACTTCGGAAACTGGCGTCCGTATCGTTTTCGAATCCGCCGTGGTACCCAAGTGGAAAGACTCTCGTATTTCTTTTCGCAATGTATACATTTCTCGGCGTCAAGATTCTCAGACCGAAGAAGTATTGCCTCGCGACGCTGGGCAGAGGGCGGCCGCTCGATTGTTAGCCGGCCATCATCCCGCGTATCATGACATTGCGTATCACGAGGACGAAGAGACGCATGGAGTTGCAACTGGGGGAATGAATGTTTCGGATGTGGGAGACCCTGTCGACACTGGAGACGATGGGTGGACAACATTCGACTTGGAGATCGATTCCGTAGATGTAACCTTGAGTTTTGCACGATGGTTAGAAGGTAGAGGACTGATCAAGAATGCGGCAGTCAAAGGTGTACGTGGGGTTGTTGGTAAGCTGAGCCATCTATTTTTGCGCCCATCGTTGTTTACCACTTCAGATCGCCGATCGGTATCTTGGGACCCCGAGGTTCATGCCGATCCAACAGAGTTTCGCCATCCTCCGCAGCTGGGAGATTTCGAGCTCGATTCGCTTGAAGTTGAGGATTTATTGGTGACACTGTATCAGCCTGGAGCCTTTAGGCCTTTTACTGCATCGATATTTCGAGCAAACTTTGGGGTATTTCGCAAGCAGTGGTTATTTTACGATTTGATGTCTGCCGATCATAGTAAGCAATTCGAAAATATGACTATCTCTTTTGCTCACCCACTCGTTTGTAAAGTTGTGGGTCAATATGACAATTGTTTATTCAGCCTTCATACACCTCAGAGCATTGGACGTACCATGGAGCAAGAAGTCAAGGATAGTCGATGGACACGTATGGTATGTAATTTACCTGTAATTCTAGCGGCCCCAATTGAGTAAACACTAGTCTCGATTCCGAATCGATGGTGTCAATATCGATCACCTACAAGCTGCAACCGGCAACGAAGGCCTGGTTTCATGGATTGTATCCGGCAAGGTCGATGCAGTACTAGACATCAAGTTCCCACGCGATCCCAATGCGTTCGACATCGGTGAGATTATTGAAGGGATTGCTGCCGCTGCAGCCGAGCAAATCGAGGAGGCGCGTCGAGCTGGTCTGGAGCTTGGGATTCCTCTTATATCCGATCGTATCCCCGGACAACGAGAACTTGCCAAGCCTGCTTTAAGTGCACCGGAGGATGAAAATGAGCTGAAGGAAGAGTACGAGAAACCCGTCGTTCTTATCGACATTGACCTTCGATTCCGGGATCTTAAGGCTGCTATGCCGCTTTTCACGAATGAACTTTCGTATGTCAACCATGCACTCGTGAGACCAATCGTCTCGTTCATCAAGTGAGTACCAGGATTTATAGTCCTGAAATAGATTCTCACTTATCTCTCTAAGCGCGAACCACACCTTGGTGCCTATTCGTTGTAGGATTGTAAAGGATTTGGATGATTTCCATGGATCATGGACGGTGAGACCACCTTGACATTCCTTTTCGCTAGCTAACTTGTTTATTTGATAGATGTGGGAGAGTGAGCTGCATATATTCGCCTTGCCATTCGCAAATACTAATTGATATTTAACAGCTGGTTTAACTGATATCATTTCTCAAAAGGCGAGTGCGGACATGTCGCGCACTGGCAAAAACTGACAAACCTATCAGACCTATGACGCTGTGGCATATCATGTTACACAAGCGAACATGCAACGAAGGCTCAAGACAGTAGCTATGTGGAACCTACACCTTGCATCCCGAAACCTTATCACTGCAGCACGCAGCATCGCTGATCCTGTGTCTGCTCACTTGCGTGCAGCTTATGCCCACGCTACATGACCTCGATATGTGCCTTTACATCAATGCTATGTATTTTTAGCCAAGCTTTTCGTCAACATCCTTCTCATGCTTCACTTGGAGCCTAAAGTATAGTGGTATTCTATATACTAAGCTTCAGATATTTAAACGATAATATAGAAAAAGGCGAATAATATGATTTAAGAGCGAATTTTTTCGATCCTTAGATACGTTTTACATCTAGGATGTGAGGCAGTACTTAGAAATCAGTAAGATTAAGGTAGAAGTTTCGGAAAACTCGTAAGTGCTCTTTTCCATTGCCATCAAGGACAAAGCCGGCCATGATCTTGAGCACAGGGGTACTTCTCGGATGCCGACTTGGGTGCCTTTAGGGGCAAGTGATGGCTTGGTGGCCTAGGGGTAGGCGTTGGCGGTGGCGACACGAAAGATGAACCTGATTCCGAGCTTGCTGGTGAAGAGGGCACGGTGTATGCAGATGTACGAACTGATGTGTTCGGTAGGAGTGAACGTTCTACCCCTGTTGATAACAAAGGAAACGGAGTGGGTAGATCAGGGAGTTTGGGATCTCGAGAAAATGTCTGGGAAAACGAACTTCTTGGACGTGGAGGCGTCACTGGACGGAAGGTGTGTGAAGCTAATACAAGTGGAGATGCAGTCTCCGAAGGTCCTGAGACTCCTTTCTCGTAGCAACAGTCGAGCTACTATTGGTGGTAGTGGGGGTAGTGACCAAAGCACCGTCCTCTGCATGTACTGGGGTAGATGGTGGCCTGTCGTATTCATGGAAATTGTTGCGTATGGAGTCGCAGTCTGTGCGTCCGGTACTGAACCATGCATGCCGGACAAGATCTTCTAAAAATGACGTATCTTGATCTTCTTCGGATCCAGCTTGCTTTTCCTTGACGTCTTCTGCGAGAACTGCAAATGAACCAAACCGCCTCAGTTGTAGAGGTTCGGAGGCACGACGCCTGGGTCTTCGAGGAGCTACGGTGCGAAGTGGCGATGTAGATAAAGGAAAGCCAGCTTGAGTTGGAGAGGCGAACGGATCTTTGAGAGTCATGAAGTCCTCGGATGGTTGGTTGGACACACGTCCTAGGTTCCAAGAGGACTCAACGGTTGAGTCTGCAGAAGGCGCCATTACAAACTTGCGTGTTGGCTCGTATATAATGACTCGATAAATAATTAGCTCTTCAATGTCGCACGGATGCCGACCAGATTTACTCACTAAAATGAGTAGCCATGACCCCTCCGCCCCAGATAACGAGACCCATAGAGCTAAGCAACCAGACGACAGGTACTCGGCGTCCAAACGCCCCTTCAACAACCTCGCCCACTACACTAATTATAGCAATGCTCTGCAGCAAAAATAAAAACTCCCATATATAAGGGAAGCGAATTAACACTGTACAACGACCTGTACCAGGAGTGGGGAGTCCGAGCTCGACACACTTGGAGGGTTTGTTAAATAACATAGTTGGTGCAGAGCGTTTGTTTTCCGTATTAGACCGAGAGGACTTGACCGCGCGCATAAGCGAAAATAGAAGTGGAGTAGGCAGAGAGAGAGAAACGAGAGTCGGAGCTGATGATATCAAGCTGGGGACCTGAGGTACGACAAACACCGAGATAAGGGATGAAACAGAGGCTAAAATAAATCCATGTGAATGGTGTTGAGTACTGAAGCAAGCTTATCTTACCAATTAAAATCGCCAATATAACTGCATATATGCGCCAAGTTGGAAGCGTGATAGTTGGGGTATCGACTGATAGTATGGCCAAGAGATAGTCAGGAGTCAACAACTGGACCATAGCGAGTTGCGCTGATTTTGAAGGTTTATCAACTCATGGTGTAGTGATAGTGTATGGGTGGCTCACCAATGAGTAACCCTAACGCCCGCATGGCAAACGCTGCGGAAGTCAACCAGCGATAGGCCCCCCCTGTGACTGCTTCTGCAACTATCCCAAAGACACCGGCGAGGGTGATAAATCCACCGAATAACAGTGTAGCGTAGAACTTTGCTGTCTTGAGCGAGCTAGAAAGATGTAAATAAGTTATCTTTCTGAGAAACGCTCAGCGTACGTAGATTGGTTAGATGGTCCAGAGACGAACTGGAGCATGAATAGCATACAGGTAGCAGGGCATA
This sequence comes from Rhizoctonia solani, assembly GCF_016906535.1. Classification (NCBI taxonomy): domain Eukaryota; kingdom Fungi; phylum Basidiomycota; class Agaricomycetes; order Cantharellales; family Ceratobasidiaceae; genus Rhizoctonia; species Rhizoctonia solani. The sequence continues at coordinate 919,053 of NC_057376.1, forward strand.
TAGTAATGAAAATAATGTAAGGAGTGGCAGAGAGTAAGAGTGACATGGCGATGTCAGGAGGATTACGAACAACCCTATGGGTTTTAACCCATCCTACGCTCTTATGCACGGGAGACCCAAATATACCCAAACGCAAAATATGTTCAATAGGGCACAACATTGTTTTGTTACACGTAATCTATCTATAATAGTACAGTTTGATTCTCCTTTTTTTGTGTATGGGTGTGCCGGCCACCGTACCTCGTGTCCCGATGAGCGGTGGAAGAGCTCAATTGAGTTCGTGAGTTTTAATATCGATCGACGGGAGTTCTACGCGAATTGGCTCATATCGAAAGTGGGCAGTGGATTTCCTGAACGCTAAAAATTATGTCTGTGGACAAGTTACATGATTATCAAGAAGTTGGGGAGATCGGATAAATTCCAAACATCGTGCTAACCTAATTCTTCCGTCCCCTTGATAGATTGGCCATATGATTTAGAATACAAAAATTGTAACTATTCATAATAAACATCCTTGACGAGATGGCAAAACGAGGAGCGGTAAGAGGAAGATACAGTTTTTGCTAGGTTTGAATGGAACAATACTGGAATCGACCACAACCGTCCAACGTTTTCTAAAGCGGCCGATATTCCAGGAGGGAGGCTGATCTACAGAAGCTTAATCAAGGCTTCTAAGTACCCATATGGCATATGCCCAATCTATACTATAGGGTCAACACTGGTCTCTTCCGAACAGCTTCTAAGAACGCATTTGATTGAAAATGACCTTGTACATCTATGCCTCAGTTTAGAATGCTATCATGATGAAACAAGAACGATTGCGTTATAGATCCAACAACAAATTATTGGATACCCCACATCCGGACTTTCAGATGTTCGCCCGCAGCCGCATGAGTCGATGAACGCTTTAGCTTTGTATTGCGCCTATAATCAGGTGCACGAACCGACGCTGTGCTTGTGCTGCCAGACTGTGAAACCTTGGCGTCAGTAAGTCCGAGAGACCTCGAGACCAAACCTACCCAACATCGTCGGTGGTTGGGATCCGGGAGATACACTGTGCTGGCATCCTGCATAGATATTTGGTTACTTTCTTGAGATGTGTACAGTAATCTATGAGTATAACGCACCAAATTCTGCTCGAGGCTTTCCAAATCGTTCAAAGTGGAGCGCTGTTCCCGCTCGTTATTTAACTCAAGCTTCGCATGAATCTGCTCCGAAATACTACTTAAGCCATGTATGGCGAGATCAAACGGGCCTAGACCTACAGGATGAGCAAGCGAAGTCGAAAGGTGTTCAATTTCTGGTGTCTTGAAATACCTCAAGGGGGAAGCTGTGTGTTTGTATGTTCGAAGTATAACATTGACGAACCCAACCTTGGCGGCATTAGAGAACGCCGGTGAAGATACCTTTGGATTCATTTGAGAGCTCAAGGATTGTGTATCCAATGGTCGTAGATCCAGTGTAGCCGAGTTATCCGATTGATACGTGGAATACAAGCTATATGCTCGCTAACCGACATAAATATAAGAGATGTGACGCTCGTGAGATTGGGCTTACAGTAATTATAGGGTAGCCAAGAGTTCTGCGAGGGAGCAGGCCAATGTTAATGACTGTGATGAAACAGAGGACTGTCAAAATGTGCATGTTCGGTGTTCAGCGCGTCGATGAATGGGAGGAAGGGGGGTAATGGTAATGAAGAGAGGCGCGACCCCCAAGACTCCACATAGGGGACAAGTTGTCGGTGTTTGTTGATTCCGGAGCTACAATCCATTGATTATTTGCCTGAAAGGACTTGCACCCGAAACCAACCCCTATCTGTACTCGGAGGTTCAACGACCCCCGTCCCAATTTATGAGCCCCCTACGAGATATATAAACCTCGAGGGGGTAGGCTCTTGCTCCTCATTCTCACGACCACCCCCACTGTCGCCTCCCTCGACAGTACTCACGACCCTTGACGTGCCACACCTAACTTTGTCGCTCACTTACTCATTCTTCTACCCCAACTTCACCTGATTGTATTTCTGATCGGGAACCATGCGTAACTCTGCGTCGCTTGCGGTTCTCATTACCCTGATGGCTGTCGGGGGGACTATTGCTGCTCCCATCGAGGTCCACCCCGGATCTGGCCACGCGCCTATTCCTGACGGCCATCAAGTTAACCATACTGTTATTCCTGTCTCGGGCCCCAAGGTAAATTTGCATATATGCTGCACTCGCGTCGCTCAGACTCACTGACATTGACTTAGATCTCAAACCGCGACATGAATCCCGCTATTAACACCTACGGCTCCAAGCTGGCTTCGGTCGGGGAAGTCAAGGCTGTAACTGGCGAACTCAAGTGTGTTATCTTCGCTATGAGTGGCTGATCTACCCTAACCCTGTCTTTTCCTATAGTGCCAAGGTAGAAGACGCAAGCGGGGTCATACAAGACAATATCCATGTTCCCGACACCAGTGCCCACGTCGACATCGACTTGAGCAAGGGAAGCGACAAGAGTGGGCCTCAACAGCAGCCCCAGCCTCAGTCCGAGCCGCATTCTGAATCGCAACCTCAACCCGAATCTCAACCACAGCCTGAGCAGCAAAGCGAGCCCGAGCACGAACCCAAGCCCCAGTCGGAACCGTCTCCCGAGTCAGGAAACCCAGGCAAACTTCCTGAGCAACCCCAGGGTAATGCGGGTGACTGCCTTGATATTAACGAGTAACTATAATGTTATTCCTAACGCAAGAGCTCTACTGATGTGCAACACTAGGGTTCGTGAAGGGTTCCAGGCTAATGCCTGTGCGACGATTGATCTCAAGGCTGGGAAAGAGTGCCTTGATGGAATGCACAAGGTTACTGACAAGGCTGGAGATGACGTTAAAGCGAAAGCGAACATGGTTCTTGGCGGGACGCACCAGGTCCACGATAGACCTACAAATACCGTTCACGACGTCGAGAAGGGAGCTCAGGTCGCTGGGAAGGTAGATGTAGATGTCGATACTGATGCCATGAAGGCTCCCGGCGCGCCCCACAGGTCTGTATGTTCATTCTAAAGATGACACGAACTTACGTCTCATTTGTAGACCTGCCCTTGCTGTCGCGGAGAGTATTGAGGGTACCAATCCTAATTAAGGTATTCAACTCATTGCTGAGGCTTCAATCAATTTCTAACCAGATGATAAAGACAGCATAATTATTTCCAGTGTTGTTTGCATACTCGCTTATGGGGCAGGTTTGCTTGGTTTTATCGGATTTGAGATGTCATTAGGAATACAAATGTCATTCATTGAGTTGATCGTACGTCGCTGGTGTGCCAGAACTATATGAGATTATCAAATCCTAGTTGTACATGGGGCGAGGCGATAGCCAGCAATCGGGCGAGGATACTATGTTTACCGATCCTCAACTTCATTTAAAATGCGAAGAATGCTGATAAACAGGTTGATGAAATCGAGATATAAGGAAACAGCCCCCATAATGAATTCATCTGGACTGAGTTTCTTGGTAATGAGGTATGTCTAACGAGGCGGGGTCAGGCAAATATCAGGCAGAGTTCCAGAAACACTTGCATCGAAGACAATGTAACCGCTGAAAATAAGGCAGCCCCCGGCGGCGTAGATGAGGTCCATTGTGTGGCTAAATGGAACAAACATCCCAACGAAACCAGTCATGACTGGATAATGATTGAGTAGACTATCGAAACGGAATATCTAGATACTTACCGAGAACCAAAAGGCCCCCAAACAGGAATGGGCCCATTCCAGAGAAGTCGTATTTGCTCTGGAGTGTGAAAAGAGTGAGACCAAGGAACACGCCAAGGGTAATTAACCTGAAAAAACGGTAGTTGAGATAATGTTGTCGTGGCACCGAATATAGCTTACATTGCTTGGAGAACGATCGTCGACTCATAGTATGATACGATAAGGCCAAGACTGAGTGATTCCAGGACTGTGAAGCTCGTGAGGAGAATATAGTTTGTGGGATAAGATAGACGCTTCCACCACAACAGGCCGAGGTTGATGAGCGAACCAAACAACGGGACGAAAACCGCCCATTGACTAGGAAACTCGTTAGTCATTCCTTAAATATAAATAAGTAACCTACTGTGTTTGAACCCAGGCAATGGCGCTATCACTCGAGGCGAGCTTGGTGACAACACAAGTACCGAGCTGGGGGCCGGTTAGATACGATTGACGTTGATATGAGGTAATGAACTCACTATTTGAGCGAAAAGGATAGAATACACCTACAACCAAATAAAATCAGATGCTGAGCGTTCCGCAGTAATAGCCACTTGCCTTTCGCACAAATGCCCGACGGATTTCGGGTGCGGACTCGGAGACAGTCACTCCGTACCTTGAACGATATCAGTGATGTGTCTGGTGGGACCACAGGTTACGCACTTGAAGTCATCAGGAAGATCATTGTCGTCACCAAAGGCATCTACGCCACGAGAGGACTGACCGCGGGTTTCGCCCAGTAATGGTTCGGATGCCTGAGCAGACCCATACTGATTATATTTCTGAGGCGATTGGGGAACAGGTTGATAGCTTGGAGGAGCTTGAGGATAGTTCGACATGGTGGTTGATGTGAGGATGACGGAGGCACTGAGCGACTATTCTGGCCAACCTCACGTGGCCATTTGCAAATTTACTCCGCATTGATTTGCAGGAATATCGTTGGGTAAGATACACTATGTATCACAAAATAAAAATGGTTTGGCACATATTTAAATCAAAATAACTAGGTTTACAAGCATTGCAAAGATTAATAATAGCTCGTTTTTAAGTGGAAAAAAGGAATGCCCTCACCCTGGATCGAACAGAGGACCTCATCATTCTATTACGTAATCATTAACTAACTGAATACTAGTGATGCGCTCTACCACTGAGCTATAAGGGCTTGTGAGAATACCAATTGCATCAAATATTGTGTTTAGAAAGCGCAAAGTACGTAACATCCGTGAATTACTTGCCAGAAGTCACAAATGTGGCTCAATACTGGGTCTAAGTAATGAAAGTTGTAGCTTTTGGTAATTGGTTTACAGAGTTCACATACTCTATGCCAGCACGCGTGGCTTTTTGTGCTCAACAGCTTGCCAATCCGATATGTCCTCAAAGGTGATTCCAACATGTGTGCACTCGGAGACCTTTGGTGTTTTTTTACTCAACAGAACATTCTTAACCCAAGACCAGGTTTTATTTACTGAACTCGACTTAAAACCCTCATTGTCCCAATACATCCGCCAGATTGTGTCGTCATGACGTGAAATATAAACAGAAACAAAGATACATGAGATAAACATAGCGACATAATCAAGACCAAGTAAATGCTAAAATGTTTCAGTCATTGGCACATGCGTCCGCGAATCCGTCGACTGCAGCAGCCTCCTTTTCTCGCTCTGCTGCCCGTTTGACTCGCTCGACGTCTCGCATGGAACGTTTGAGCTCACGGTCCCAGAGAGACATAGCTTCCTCCTCCTTAACTCCCGCGGTACCTCCAGCTCCCGCATTACCAAGTCCGCGAAGAATGTCTTCCTCTCTGATCCCTTCAGCTAAGCCGACAAGCGGTTCGTTGGAAATGGCGGTAGCCTTCCGTCTGCTGGGCGTTGCTTGGCCTACATTCCCTACAATCTTGACAGGCCTCCAGTTTCGAGCACTCCGAGCAAATCCTGAAACTCGCTTCTCGACACTGGTGCAAACGCACCATCCGACGTAAGAATGGCCGTGTAAGCGGCGTGGAGAGCCGATGCCTCATAAAGCTCTGATTCACCTGCTCGAGATCGCTTACTTGGTGATGTTTGTTGCGATCCACGGCTAGTACGACTTGGCGTCCGAGGGGGAGCTTTACTGGGCGTGCGGGTCAGATTGTTGACTGACTTAACCGGAAGTATTACAAGTCCTGCGGCAGCGCGGCGCCGAGCGACAAGAATCGAAATCATCACGAGTCGGGCCTGCATTCCTAACCCACGCGCTGTGCCGACGGCCTGCCCTCCGGCAAGCCCGTCTCGTCCACGCAGTGCATCCAAGGCATGTTTCATGGTAGCTACTCCTGGGTTCCCAGCAGGGTTCGGAATAGCAGTAGTGGTTGGAACTTTGGATGGTGTTGATGGAGCAAACGGATTGACCTCTCGCTCCGCTAGCTCAATAGTCCTCCTGACTGCATCCAATGCGGCCCGAAGGTCACCCGTTTGGGTGGAAAGCTTCTTCGAGAGGAAAGTGAGAGCTGTGGGAGCAATAACCAATGATGCGCCAGTTACACGAGCTGTCGCCGATGCATCTCCACTCGAAGCCGGCTCCAGAGTCGAAAGTCGCCCTTGGACAATCTTGACAATGTCTTCGGCCACGTACGGAGAAACATCGAGAGTGAGAAAATCATTTGCTGCTGTCGTTGTTGTTTGAGAGTCGGTGGCACCGAGGGTCAAGGTATTGGATATTCCGATAATACGCAGGCAGGTAGGGATGATCTGAGCCAAATCGAATATGGACGACAAAGCTGAGGGAGTTCGAAGCACAAAATCCAATTCGTCAAGGACAACCACACTGAAAGGAATGTAAGTGCACCATATCACGTTTAAAATCAGCTACTTACCATTTAATACTCTGACTCAATAATTCACTTTCAAACTTCTTCTTTTCCGAACCAGCACTACCCTTTCCTTTGGGAAGCGGGAATCCGCCCTCCTCGAGAACTCGAGCCCAAACCGAGTTTTCCTCCTTAAGTCCGGTACAATTAACGTATATTCCTTTGACTTGGTCTTTTGCAACTGTGCGCAAAACCTCACTAACAAGTGCGGTTTTACCAGTACCAGGAGCTCCAGAAATGTAAGCCGCCAATTTGTCAGTTGGTTCCTGCGGCTTTCCGGTAAGGAATGGGGTAAGAAAATTCGTCAGGATAGCCCTTTCTTTGTCTCGGCCGATGACTTCCCCAACGCCAGGGCGAAGCAGGGCTCGGGCCCGTGCATGGAGGCTTAGAACAGTAACGGGGGGAGTAGCGGGAGGAGTTAGTTGTAGGCGAGAAACCAGGGATGGGAGTCTGGGAGCAGAAGTAGGGTCAGGTAACTGTTTGACAGGTGACTTGTTGGGAGTCTTGGTTTCTTTAGGTGGTGTCTTAACAGGAGAAGGAAGTCGGACGGAGCGTTTGGCTGGATAGCTATGTCATGAGTCCTGAAGGCTGAAAACAGATGATCATACTTACCAGATTTTTGTGAAGTTACAGCGCTTCCTTGATCACTAGCTTCATCGTCCTCGGGATCTTCGGCAATATCCACTTCCTTGCGAGCGCGAGCACGAGCACGAGCTCTAGATTCGGACAGTTTAGATGTAGATGGTGGTTGGTTTTCTTTTCCAGCTACAACAGGACTAGAGGCGATTCGAGTGCGTTTGTGCGCAGGAGAGGCCATGACTGGATCTGGCTTCCGTGCCGAGGTCTTTGATTGTGGTGTAGGTGACGAGGCGCGAGGAGTACGAGGGGGCCTAGCTCTTTTTCCTAGGTTGGACGACATGTTTATTTGTGCGAAATAATGTTGCTGTTAATGCTATGTAGTGTATAGTGTGAGCCTGAAGTCAAGTACAATGAGAATGTGTGTTGCCAAGCGCTCGTCTGCGAGGACAGCGAAGACTGATGTGAAGTTGATCAAAACCGCCCCTGATACTACGTTACGCGCCTATGCCACGTGATCGTGAGGCGTGTTTCATTTGGATTGAAGCCACATTGTAAATTAATTACATGCATACATCCATTAAGAGTGGGACCACCTGGCCTCACGCTTCTCAGCAAAAGCCAACATCCCTAGGAGCAATGGTCAACATACTGAAGAGCTATAACTCAGGAGTATCAAAGAAACTATCATGCAATACTATGAGTCACGCCGGCGTTCTTTGCGCCATAGAATTGGCTGTGCGACTAAAGCCAATACGCCCCAGGAGAACGGGTTGAGAAGTTGGAATGTGCCACCACTAAAAGCCTCTCGCAGTCCGAGTGCCTCTTTACGTGCAGTAGTAATCGAATCTTTCCACATACCCTCTTTTTGATCCCGCGTAGCGAATAAACTTTGGAAGAGCCGACGTTCAAAGTGCAAACCGTCTTTAAGCGAAAGCTCATATGCTAGAATCAGCATAAAATTAGATAATAGTAACAGGCATCACGCTATGAGTTGGCTTACCCGCATTCACACTTTCTTTGCCAGCTTGTACGGCAACCCTACCAAACCCAGCAATCGTGCTTGCCATCGAGACCGCCTCCTCAACCAGATCGCCTTCAATGATCCTGAGACAAGACCCCATTTTTCCGCTTCCTGGGCCGTAATCATGCGACCAGTGAGTACAAGTTCCATGGCACGCGATTTACCGATAGCATGGGTCAATCGCTGAGTACCCCCAGCCCCTGGAATGACGCCAAGCTTAATCTCAGGTTGGCCAAACCGGGCCGTCGGGGAGGCAAGGATAATATCGCACATCATTGCGAGTTCACATCCACCACCAAGCTAAGTTTCGATCAGTTAGATTACATATAAGCACTGAAACGGGGCGTGCGCTCACCGCAAATCCACTAACTGCTGCGATCACTGGTTTAGGAAACGAGGTGATCCTTGTCCAGTCTCCAAGAAAATTGGTTTTGTATACATCCGTGACTGGAGACGTTGCTTAATCTGAATAAGCTTCCAAGATAACACTGGCAACCACATTGTTTGTCCTTCATTTCTTTGATATCCGCACCGGCTGTAATGAAAAATGTAAGGTCTAATTCAATGTACCAGGGATTCCTTATTACCTGCGAAGGCCTTTTCGCTGCCCGTCACGACCAATGCTCCAACTTCTTCATCTTTCTCGACTTGATCTAAGACCTCGTTGATCTCTTCAAACAATGGAGTGCTAAGTGCGTTCAGAGCTTTCGGGCGGTTGAGTGTCAGTAGAGTCACGTTAGGCTTTGGTCGAGAAACCAAAATGTTTTGATATTCTCTGGATAGTGGGCGAGCAGATGCGAATCCGCGGCAGGAGATCCCCATAGCCCTGCTTGACGATTTAGCAACCCGAGATAAGAACATCTTTTGCTTTTCCGTAGGCTATGGGGCAGTCGCTAGAAACGTGGAATGCCTGAATAGCACTTTCCTCGAGCACGGGATCCAATGATCCGAACCGCACCGGAAGCTAGCGCCCGGCGGTTGGGTATGCTTGCATGTGAAGTTCCAAGGCTTGGGGCTTGGCCATTAGAATGACGCGCCTGGGCGATAAGCACAATATGTCACAATAATGCCCGTATACTGTGGCTTGAGTGTGTCTGAATACCCCGAAGTTGTCCCCTTTCCACAACAGCCAAGCCATAGTACCACATTTGTAGTACCACAAGATTGGCTCATCCCTGTAGATGCTCGCCTATTAAAAATTGTACTTGGCAAACTCAAACCGGTGTATTTCCGAACTTGCCAGCTGGCCATGGTATGTCTTCGGCATGCCAGTATGCGATTGAGTTTGGAAAGTCTCGCGGCAGATCTTAACGAACAACAAAAGGTGACGTGTATCCTCGCGCTACTGTGTAGAGCTAGGGCTCTAGAGAGATCACCCACAAGCTGCCAAATCCCGGGTGATTTTGCCAACGTTAAATCGGCCGCCCACCTAAGCAGCTTACAACACAACCATGTGAGTGTTATCTAAGCCCAGGAACAGATATCGTATGAGAAGGGACCGACAATCATCTCACTTTAAGTAATGTGTAAGATCGATCAAAGGCAATATAACGTTCACAGCTTATGCATCCAGCGTACCAGTAACAAGTACAATTACTTTAGCATGAGTCACGAAGCATAACAGGTCAAGTTAAACGAGAAAAGGCCAATTCGCAAGAAATTTTAAGCTCAACACAAACGGCCCGTGCACAAGGGTACAAAGCCAGTGTCCGTATAGCTCGCAGAAGAACAAACCGCAAATAGGTCCAAGTGAAATGGTGAGAGGCCACACCGCCCACATTGGGTACCAACCTCCCAAATAAAATTAGGTCATGCATCACCGGGCTTCTCAGCCTCGGCACCCGCCTCTGCGGTTGCAGGCGGGCCGGGAGGAGCGGGAGAGCCTTCAGGAACGGCAGCGGGCGTGCCAGACCTGCGGTCGCTCGAGTCTGGCTGGTGAGCAGTTTGACCTTCAACTTGCGGATACCCGAGTGGGGCCATATCGTCGATCCCGGAATTCAACGGTCCCGAGCCCGAGTCCTGCGTCGAGTTCTGTGTCTGAGATGGGAGAGATGGATCCAATGCTGGTGCCGGGGGTTGAGGCTGTCCTGGTTGAGGAGGAGCTGCTTCTGTCGCTACCCCGGGTGGGGGAATCGGCTGGCCTACCGGGGGATTGAGGGGCATTCCGGGAATGGGCACCGTTTGGATCATAAGTTGTGAGTGCGGGTGTCCGTGCTGAGGAACATATGCTGCGAATGAGTGCCAGGGTCTTAGTTCCGAGGGAATAGGAGAATGTTCCCGGACATACCAGACAGAGCGGTCCGGAGGGCCTGGTTTTCGGCACGCAACTGTTCAACCAATATCCTCTGGTCTTCTAGACGCCTGTTGGCCTCATCTGCGTTCGCCAAAGCCACATCGAGCATTGCCGATCGACTCTCGAGTTGCTTCACGTGCCTGATGAATCGGTCAATATGTCTAAATAAATAAACAAACGGCTAAAGATACACACTGATCACGCCGCTCCCGGAACGCACGCTGGGCCTTTCGGTTCTGCTCGGCTCGCTTACTATTATTGAGCGGGCGAGAGCCGTGAGTTGGGTTTTGCTGACCCTGCATGGGCGGGGGGGCTTGAGCGGGGACCGGGTTGACGTCGGGACGATACATTGGGGGCGGATGATGAAAGTCGGACGGGCCGGGATTGGGCGGGGCATATTCTTGAGGAAAGTCGTATGGGACACCGGGGGCAGCTAAGTGGGAGTGGTGAGTGGGCATGGGTGCGGGCAGGTGTGAGTAGGTAACGCTTACGTGGGCGGGAATTGGGATCATGCATGGGAGCATGGGGAGGCGGCAGAGGAGCTTGTTGGACTTGGGGCACGTTCATCATGTGGTGATAGGGAGAGTTGGCTGTAAGGAGGGATATGGGATGAGCATGGAGGCATACATAAGCACACGTAAGACAGGAACTGACATCGACGCTCAGGTTGTGGTTGCATAAGTTGTCTGGAATACCTTGGTTGTTCGGAGTAGGATGTGTAAGACAGATCGTCCCGTGACGAGTGGCGGACGGCGTTTAAAGGGTACGTGCGGCCGGGTTCAGGGACTCCTCTGATCGAAAAATGGCCCTGGGTAGAGTGTTGGTGAGTGTCTGGTGAGTGATGCGAATTCGGATGTTGGAGGTGTGTGAGTGAATGGTGATGGGTAGATGGTGACGGTGCATGGTGGGAGAAATTATTCATTGTCAGACTCATTCGGGAGAGAACCGGAGCGAGCAGATCGGAGCAAGAGCAAGCGCTGGCTGCAATAGCACGCACAACGGAGGACACCGAGCTGGGGGGAGTCTATCCACTTACTAGTGTAGCTAGGGATTATGAGGCAGCGGGGTTGGCTAAGCGTGACCAAGCGACAGAGCTTATAGAGGGATGGAGATGACGGAGCTGGAGAGGCACCGCTTGGACGTTGCGATCTTGATTGACAGCCGGGTGCTCAGTTTGATCTCGTTGGCCCTCCTGGTTGTCGTTGCGCCTGAATCCCTAATCAACCACTAATCGCGACTGTTTGTGCGCAGTCCTTGCACCACCACGCCCGAACCGTAAAAACTCCCCCGGCTCCCCTTCCCGTGGGTTCCGACCCGGCACCCGACGGATCCGCAACTTCCATCCAGCGCCCTATCCCGTTTCAGCTCAGTTTACCCTATCTTGGGTCTCTCCTACCGTGTGGTATACCCACTCCCTGTCTCTTCCTGTCTCTGCTACTGTTCTTTGCTTTTTTGTCATGACACATCGTATACTACTTCCGGACTGCTTCCGGGTGCAAATCTTCTTGTCCTATAAACAACTCGCTCGGCCTCACTAAGTAGCGCATAATTTAATATTAAATATTGGTGGAAATTCTTTCTAGCAAATATATGCTGGCTCCATTTTGACCGCTCTGTTTTTGACGAGCGGTGATTGCTGGGGATAGTGATGTTAGATGACCGGATGGAGCCCTGGCTGACTCACGTCCCTCAGGGTTCAGCTAGAGCATTCTCCGAGCCTTGCCGACCTCTGTTCTACTGTTCAAGCCGCAAGAGAATTTATAAATCGTTCCGGTATGTCCGCGGCAAATGGGCCAACACACGATTTCCGCGTATCTGCGCATGTTGTTTGGTTTTTTATTTACATCTCGCTTAGCACATCGCTTATCTATCGCTTAATAATGATATTCGTCAGCCTACGGCCCAACATTTAGCGCCTGTCGCAAATCCCTGTGCATGTTCTCTTGTGTCGATTTTTTCGCACAACCCCTGTTCACTTGTACCTATATGCGGCCTAAACCGTTGCTTCTTTATACTTCCACGCCGCCATCTGATCAAATAACCTCAGTCTTCGGAGATCGTTGTGCCGGGTCATCTATAATCTAAGTAAAATCTCTGCTGGTCTTTCCGGATGTCTTCTGGCACATTCTCCCCCCGTTTAGTATGTAATAGCGCAACAAGCTTCCCGAACTGGCTCAGGGATTTGTGCGTCACTTGCTTAGATGGCATTACTCTCGAAGTCTCACGTAACCGACTTTTCCGCTTTTCTCATACTGGGCTCCACGAGAATAAACTAGGACTTAATCCGCCCCGCATGCACCGCATGTGCCCTCGTGGTTTATCTACTACACTTCCTGATGCCGGGCCTTTGTGGATACCTTGATTCAGTCCCTTCAAACCCACTCCCTTTCATTTGTGTACCTTGTTTGATACGCATTCTCGGATCCCATCACCTGGGTATTGAGTTTGCTTCTATGCGCAGAATCCCCTCGAGATGTTCTCCTGTAGTAGTGGGTCCAGCTCTCCTTCATACCCTAGGATTTTCACGTTACCATATCCAATCATATGTGTTTCTAATCTCAAGCTTCGACCTTCCGGTGGGTGGGACGAAATTTCCCGAATCGTTTTCTCATTATTACCCCTGGTCATGGCGAAATAGCTCTATCCGAACTTGATTTAATTTATCATTGACCAATATGCCTATGTCACCTCGCAATAACTATCGATTTCCGCGCCTTGGATGGCCATATTTTATATCAAAAACTATACTCACACTATTAACTGACTTTCTGTATTCTATTCTGATCTGAAGGATGTACACGTAGTTAAGCCTGGCCAATAGGAGATATGAGTCTCTTTAATCAAACAGCATGCGGATGCTTTGATCCACGCATCTTGATGTACCTGCTTGCACATGTGCGCTTCACCTCGACTGCTGCCAATTGAATCCTTTACAAAACTGTATTAATTCACTGTATGATTCGGTTTTACCGCCAAAAAAGGTCGACGACTATCTACTCCGGGGGAACATGATCATGTTATAGGAGCCGCCACCCTACAGATATTTGAAGCAGAAGAACTTGTTCGAGCTTGTCAGAAGGGAGCTTAAATTATCGCACCGTGCCATTATTCCTACCGAATCTACCCGACTTGGGCTGGGCCTAGGTTTGTTATCTGCCCTTAAATTAATCATGAAGATTTTGGTGAACATTCCTCTTGCAGTTGCAAATATTGGAAACCCCATATACGACTGCTTTTATTATCGTGGTGCATCGAACAAGAGGCGGCATAAGTCACGTACACGAGTTTTGGCTCAATCCGTATATCCTGCACTGAATCTTCCCACAGCGCGATCTATGATTCGTCAGTGTGTAAATGTCTCGAGTGCAATTCAACCCGTACTTCCCGCGCGGGGTCCTCGATCTCCACTACAGTATCATCAGTGCCTTGAGCGTTTTAAGTGGTGTAATTCCGGGCTGTTCGGTTTCACAGGAGTAATAGTGATTAGCAATACAGCTTTATTTCGCCCAGAAGGAATCGTCCTGACACACATTACATAACGAGATGCATCAGTCGAGACCCCCACTGAGTTGCAATTAATGCACATTTATTTCCATTAACATTCGTGCGTTGGCAACCCCGGTTTCCGCTACGTACACTAAACCGTAGCCTTAATATATTGCAAACGTTGGAAGAGCAAAGGATTCCGGGTGGCTGATTGAACCTTTTTACGCGCCGAGTTTAATCCATGAAGGCACTCTCCGGTCTGCCAGACCAATTATATCGCTAACCGCCTCGGTGTCGCAGTTTGCGCATGACTATTTCGAGTGATCCGAATTACGGGCGCATATATAGTGATATGTTCTAAGTTTATTGTCATCGAGGCTTATAAATAGAATGTTAAGCGATACACGAGCAATTGATTCTAAGTTAAAACACTGGCCTATTGGCTCGCTAATCTTTGTTTGACAAGCTTAGTGGCTTGAAGTGCGTATCTTCTAAGAGGATGTATCAAAGATCGGATAGTGCGTGAGCCGGGTTACTCGCGGGATGCCGATGATTCAGACCCATATACGTAACAAGAAAGCCAGTACAACTAACTCTGCAATACAAGGAAACCATCCGGCTACTGTGGTATCACGCCATGATTGTATTAAACCACTAATGGAGTGACACATGCTCAAATATCTCTGCACGGTACCAACCAATGTTAACTTGATGCTTCCCGTTCGATTCATATGGATAGCAACCCGACCCAACCTAGCTTGACCTTCCTACACTGACCACCTGTTTGACTGCACAATCTGTTGCATTGCGCCCCAGTGCTCCTTTTTAACTCGCTCGTTAGCTAATGCCCATGAATTATTCGGTTATGAACCAGACCAACCATGGGTCTCAACAAAGTATACAGCTGCAACCCTCCCCCCCTTGCCGAATCCATCGACTGTATACATCTTGTATCTTCGATTCACCAGCGCTGGAGAGCATAGGAGAGAATGGGAATAAAGCTGAGTATTCTCCGCTATTGTCCCCTAACACAACTGGTGGCGCGTACAACTTAGCTGACACTGACGCGTACCAAACCCCATCACAACAACAACCTTGAACATGCCATCCAGATCGATGTACCACAACTAAGGCACCCAAACCACCCCATGTCACTGTTATGGGAGTAAAAGATGTGCACCGTATGGTTTTCCCTCCGGTAATGACGAATTTTATCGCGGAATCGACAGTCTGGTAACTCAACTCGGGTGGCATCTGCCACTGCGGCAGCGACTCGGCGCGAGCCTTTTGAGGACGTTTGTCGTCCCTATTTTGAACTATAGCGACTGTCTGGGTGTCTGATTTGACTCTTCATTATATTCCAGACGTAAATAGAGACCTGGAAACAGAGTTTCGATCGAAAAAAGTGTGACAGTGTACAAGTGGGGCCACCGCAACAAGTGTACGCTCCAGAGGTACAAATCGGGACTCTAACCAGCCTTCGTTAACTTCAGAGTTGTTTAATCCTGTAGTGCTCAACAGGCTAGGTTCATTTGACGCTCCCTCCACGCTCTCATCCTCGCTATATTGTCACATATCGGTCAAACGTCGAATGCCCTCCCTGGGAACTTGCTTAGTCTCATGTCTTGGGTTCTGCGTGGCATAAGCCCCAGGTTTTCCGCCCAATTACATCGTTTTAGTATCGTTGGTTAATAGCATATCCCAACAAAACCAACCGGGTAGTCATACCCATGTCTTCACTCAGCTGTTCAAACTCCGCTGATGAGTATGACTCGCATGTTATTGATAATAGCAGTCCATATTCAAATAAAACCCGCAACATTATGATACCATATGTGTGAATATCACATTTCTGTCCACAGTCTAGGTATCGATCGACATGCGCAGCTCGCATCCTATACATTGACTTCTCGCAAGAATGTGGACTCCCGATCGCTCACTTTTACTTGACTCGGGAAAGCTAGGGTGGATTTACGGATCGTCTTTTAGGAGATCGAGAGAAACCAAATCCACATACCCAATAAACGGGTTTACAGTCTATCCCTTACGCTTTTGTCGACACTAAGCAGTATGGTTATGTTGAACCTTATAATCGACAACCTTCCAAACTTCTTTCTCAATCTGATCTCTGTGTAGGAGCCCACGAGTAGCGAACTTCAGTTTTCAAGTGAATGATCCCTGTTGAATCTTGGCCCCACTTTCTACGTTTTCGTAAAATTTTGAGGCTCTTCCCTGCACATCTATCCATCACGCTTAACCTCCAGGTATGGTATAGATCCAAATCCCATTTGTGCTATCCCCTTTAAGCCCGCGCATACAACGTGTAAAATCCCAAAGCGAACAATGACAGCGCAAATTAAGAATCCACACTATTATTCGCTTGAGCAACACTCTGATAAGGAAAGCCACCAGTGAAGTTTGACACAGCCCATATAACTAGTCAGATGCACCTGGCGATATGACGGGCCTTGGTTCGTCACAGCGGATTCGAGTAGTGCACAATCCACTACATGTTACACAAAAAAATGTTTTATCGCCCTATAGCCTTTCAGCCAAGACTTTTCATTAATCTTTCTAGGACATATACCGTCGTTTACACCAACCGTATCAATAAGATATCAATACCAACCAGTGGCCTCGGCTTTGTGCAACACCGAGATTGCCAATACGGTGTTCTTGCTGGCACTATCACGTGCTAATACACACCGTTGTCTACAACTGTTTGGGGCATCGGCATCCCCAGATTAGTAGAAATTTGCGTTCCCCACCAACACATCACGGTTCTCAGTGATCAACACTCAAGTTTCATATATACAATTGATAGGTACGACATTGACCGGCAGTTGTCTCGCCGGAGGTGTTCAAGTGTGGTTTCGCGGGTTTGAATTTGGCCCGGTTAAAATGACGCTCGATCCACACCATTCCCTATACCGTTCTGTTACTTTTTTGTGTACTATATCCCGTTGTTTTTCCGTCACCTCGCCATGTCAACCATCGCCTTCGGCTCGCGGTTGGTAATTGTAGTGGTTGTGTTGGGCCATGGATTAATATGACTGTACTTTTTAACAATAAGGACAGGGGCGGTGGTAACCACATGACATCCTCCGCCCAGTCTAGATACCAAGAACTAAAAGCAAAGTTTACTCGTGGATGAGTCCCCAGTGTATATCGGTCATCTTCAATACAGGCGCACTTGGTATACGTTATGCTCATTCATGGACAACATTGATGTACTGATACATGCATTTATCGTAGCAGGCCTCACCTATGTAAATAGAGCCGCATGTAACCACCTGAAACTGTGGCATAGAGGCATGAGGCAAAAGAATCCTAGCTCTAGCTACTTCGGCCTCGTGTAGACCATGCAAAAGTGTCTTACAGAAAGTCGTGTCCAAAGCCAAATCTGGAAGGTGATGACCCTCGCTGCAACACTTCAAAGGACCGCCGCTTGCATATACCACTTTTATACATTATTGCCAAATTCCAACGGCGCAGAAACAAGCGCGACGCGCCTGGTTATTGACATGTCAGGCCATAGAGCTTCCATTGTTCAGTTTGCGGTTTCCGGCACGGGCTTCGTTTGTACTAATCCGCGTCGAGGCGACAGCGATTGTCCGATTGACAGTTGGATTGACAGGATCACGTGGATGACATCGGGATTACTCAGCCGGGCGCTGGGCACGAGGACCGTGCGTGCATACAGACCGCAAGGCAACCTACCTGCAAAGGCACTTTGATGGGTTCGAGCGCCACGGCGTGTGTGTCGCATGTTGATGGGCGACTTCAAGGACAGTGATATGAGACTTATCTGGGATTACAGATACTGTGCTGGTCTCGCTGGTATGTAAAGGCGCGGGGCGTTGTTTGTTTGTGTGGGGAGTGATTGTCGAAATGGAACGACTAGCGGTGTCCCGGGGTCACAGAGGGTGATCTATTAGGAAATTGAAGGGTGTAAATCGATCTGCAGACTGATTGAACTAAAGAGAGTCTTTGTGTAATGGTGCCTTGTCAGAGTTCCGTGGATTGATTGGCAATGTTTAAGCGCCGGGAGGGTGTTTGGGGGACTGGGTGGGTTGTGTGGCCGGGTGTTGTTCAGTCCATCACTCCTCATCCTCCACCGCCGCCCCGACATGGCTTCCAAGTCCTCTGCCCCCAAGTCCTCTTCGTCGCCGTCTGATGTTACGCGGGCCCCCTCGACGCGTACGAAAGAGACAGCGCCCGCAAGCTCGAGCGCGCAGACCCAGTCGGTGAGCGAATTTCGCTCTCTAACTGTGATTGAACTCTGACGCAATACTCTCTGTTCCTTATCGCAATGACTAACTCTTACAGCGAGCATCGGAGCCCAAGCCAACGTCTGGAGCCAGTGAGTACAGGCGAGTAAAGGGGGTCGGGAATGGCGCTGATTGGGGCCTATGTTCAGATTCAACATCGTCAATTCCCAACGGGAAAACATCTTCTCAACCGGCGGCTGGTTCCGCGCGAGCGTCTGCACAGAAACCAGCCAAGTCCAAGAAGAAGAAACAAAGCGGTTTCTGGGCGTCTCTCAAGGCAGCGCTTATCCCATGTGCTGCCCCCTCGGCCGCCCACCCTATCGACGAAGATGTACTTTCCACAGAGCCGGCGCCCGCTCCCCCAACTTCGGAGCGTGAGAAGGAAAAGTCTCCCACTCCTGCTCCTGCCCCGATCTCTGAAAAACCGGCCGTCCCACCTGCTGAACCCAAGGCTGTTGAGCCCACCAGCTCCAAGGCCAGCACTACTATTGCCCCTGAAGCCAAGTCAAAGCCTACTGTTGCTCCCTTGGTTCCAGTTCCAGTGCCGGCTGCACCAGTTGAGCCCGAGGAGGTCGTCCCCCCCAGCCCCAAACCTCAACTTGCCCCAGAAGAAGAGTCCAAAGGCGTGACTTCGGCGGCTGTTCAGCCCTCAGGTTCCACCGGAGCAGAAACTGACGCCGAGACGAGCCTTACTGACGATGAAGACGGCGACAGGGGACTGGAAGATCCCGACCAAGAAGACGAGGAGGAGCGACTCATCATGCAAGGAGGGGCAGGAATTCCCGTTGGGCCGGTGAGTGTGCTCTTGTTTAGATGTGATGGCCACTCATCACAATTGATGTGATAGGACGGCGAACCCAGGCCATTGCTCCCCCCGCTTGCTCCTGCGCACGCCGGACGCAAGTGCCTCGTGTTGGATCTCGACGAAACACTTGTACACAGTAGTTTCAAGGTATGTATTCGGCCCGCTTTATTGTACTTATCCTAATACGCCTTGGCAGCTTATTCCTCAAGCGGACTATGTCGTCCCTGTCGAGATTGAGTGGCAATGGCACAACGTATATGTGATCAAGCGTCCTGGTGTAGACAACTTCCTCAAGAAGATGGGAGAGTTGTACGAAATCGTAGTCTTCACCGCAAGCTTGAGCAAGGTAAGTATAACTCTTGTTGGATTGACATGTATTCTAACATCCCTGTTTTGCAGTATGCTGATCCGGTCCTAGACAAGCTTGATATTCACAAAGTTGTGTCGCATCGTCTGTTCCGTGAGAGTTGCTACAACCACAAGGGCAATTACGTCAAGGTACGTAGTTTCGGTCGATGCCTTTAATCTCATATTCTGATCGATGTCCTCACCCACAAAGGATCTATCCCAACTCGGGCGTCCGTTGACTGATACCATCATTTTGGACAACTCACCGGCATCCTACATTTTCCACCCCAACAATGCGGTGCCCGTCTCGTCTTGGTTCAATGATCCTCATGATACCGAGCTGACCGACTTGTGCCCCTTCTTGACGGACCTCAGGGTCGTGGACGATGTTCGTGGAGTTTTGGATGGTGGTCTCTAAGGGTTTCATTCAGCTATTTTATTCGACTGGAAATCACTGTTGTAAGTGCATACCATACAAACCGGCGAGGACATACACGGAGGGACATCCCCAACGACGACCCACGCAACGACACCACGTTCACGACTGTTTTATTGGTTCATAATCATTCCATTGTTTCCTTTGCTGTCGGTTTTTTCATTCATCCATACAATGCCTTGCTTTTCATCTGAATTATGTTTTGGACAAGCACACGCTCCCTGTTTGCTTGTGGTCCTTTCTTGCGATTCGTTGTTGATACTTATCCAAACCACCTTCCTTTCTCTGTTTCCCGCTTGCCAATCTCCTATCCTGTACCCGCATACTCATCTCTTCCATTCCCAAGCGTGTGCTGTCTGCATGCAGCGTCTCAAACCCCCTTGTCCTCCGTCTAATCGCTGCGCGTTGACCCTATGTCACTTTCTCGCAACTACCTCTTGATATCAAGATACTTATACCCAAGCATATCAATTAGCCCCCAATCATCATATGCCTGCATGCGCAAATTTTTCTACATTTTTCTTTGAGGTGGGAGTTTTCGCGTTGGGTGTTTTGTTGAGCGGACTGTTTTACTATTTTGGTACTCGATCATGTGATTCCTTGCGTTCTGCAGAGATTATCCTTTATTTTTTTCACCAGTTATCTGTTATGCCAACGCCAATGCGATATGTCTGTCCTGGTTTTCGTTGTCCGAAAAAAAATTGAGTCGATGCGCTTAAAAAAATCGAGCTGAACGTGCGATAGTTGATCCTTGTCTTTGCACGTCCATGATGCAACACTGTAAATCACAACGGTCTGAACCAAAAGGTGGAGATTTTCAACATCGGCGAGTGAAATTGGGTTGCAGCTGCATCGTGCCTGTGCCTGTTCCTACGATTGAGGCCGACGCTCTACAGCTGTGATACTTTGAAAGCTAGCCTGCATAACGATTGTTACGGCCATCACCTCGAGGCTCCAGAATCAATGCCAATCCAATATGTTCGCTCACGTTCGATTCATAACTTGTGGTGCGTAGTAATGTGACATTATTGTTCGAGATATACGTATATAAACAAGCTGAACTATGTACCAAGGTCCCCCAACACTGCAATGTATAAACAACGAAAGCTACTGAAATCATGTACCAGAATATAGTTCATTAAACATCATCGTCGAGCCCGAGGGGAGCCCGTCACACTTGCCCTCTCCCAACCTCCAAATTCGTCATCGTCATCGTCGTCGCTGTCTCGTTTGCGAGAGCTTTGACCACGTTGTGGACCGACGGTGGGGGTCTCTGCATCCTCCTCATCCTCCTCATCATGGGCACCCATCAGACCGCGGCCCTCCTCTCCTTCGTGCTTTGGAGGGAGGTACGAGTTCGATCGGGAGCGTAACGATCCCGAGTTGGCTCGAGTCCTGTTTATCTTGGGACTGAGCGATGTGGCACCCATTGCGCTCCGCCCTTCATCCTCGTCGTCTTCTCCAATCTGCCACAATGGCTCAGACCGCTCGCCAGGTGTGCTTTGATGCAACGTTTCTGTCTCCCGTTCGTCTGCGCTTTCTTCGTCTGAGTTTTTGGCTCGGGATCGGGAAGGCACGCCAATAGTTGTAGTATGATTTGCCAAGTTGGGATCGGGTTTCTTCGTTGTGAGTAGTACAACGCCGCCGATAAGAACCAGAATGGAGAGCGCAATCGCGAATAGCGTCCAGCCTTGATATGCGTCAATTTCGTCATTGAAGACCAGCGAGTTAAGGAACCCAGACGCCGTATAGACCTGTACCAAATCAAGCATTTAGAGACGTTGGAAACGTTACTGTAAAAAGAAACTCACTCCGTAGAAAACTGGGACGACAAGGGTACTATCATAAACCTACATTCGAACTTGAATGAGAATCGTCCCTGCGCCGTTTGTTTCGTTACTCACCTTGAGGCCTTTGTTCAGAGCAATGATCTGGGATACCGCAGTAATGGCCAAGAATATAAATGTAATGATCGCAGCCGGATGACCAAACTATCACCAACATGCTTTAGCACTTTAGCATTAATCAGTAGTAAATAGAACAGACCTGATTTCCAGTATTCTCCTTGCTCAATACGCCAGAGATCAATTTAACTCTTCAAATAAAACGTCAGAGGGCTGGAAAGAGTCAAGCAATGCTGGTAGGACTCACACAGCTTTGGCAAATACCAAGCAACCTCCAGCCAAGCCACCGCCCACGCAAGCCCAACCAATACCAAGCGTCCATGCCAACATATTATCGTCCCTAGATGCGGTCCAACGCTCAAGCAGGTCGCGCAGCCAATATTCCCACGATATACACTTGAACCGTGCCTTTCCTATGACAGTTGTGGGAGCAGGTTGACGATTGGCTGCAGACCCAGCAGGTAACGCAGACAGATCCGAGCGCGCAGAGAGCACAGCGTCCAAGATGGATGTGCAAAAGAAGACGATTGTGAGGGCAGTTGACATAAGGATGAAGAAGAGCAACCAGCCGCCACGACCCCAGAGAGCTGATAGGCGTGCTATATCCATATCGCTCTCAAGACCCGAGTTGATCGATCCAAAGGCAACAATGCCACAAACACCCAGTACAACGACAACCGTACCCTACGGTGCTATTAGCTAGATTCGCTTCCAGTGATATGAGGCAGGGACTCACATAGATGTCTGTCCGGCCGACAGGAGTGCCGACAAGGATCGACGCGAACATGAAGTTAAAAATCAAGGAAGTACCTATTCGATAATAAGACCCTTGTGATTTATTGGAAAACAAGTGAGAGTGAACTTACTGCCAAGTGGTGCGACATATTCTGGAGTGACGTGAGTCAGTATCCATCACCGTTGTCATCATCGACGATTGCGCCACGCACCTGCTCTCATGTATTCCAAGGCAAGCGTACTACCCAGTAGCTGTGATAGACTGGGTGTGCATCTTTAGCCACTGGCATAAGCAATGGGGAGGCCGACTTACATGTAAAGAATCATACCAATTAGCCACAACGGTCTCAGATAGTCTTTCTTCTGCCTCGACGCCTTTGGCAGCGCATTTTGTCGAACGTGGTCCAGCTTGGTTAGGTTCAATCCCCCTGGAGTATGCCAACAGGGTAAACATATTTAAAACAATAGAAAAAGGGAGAATAATTCTTACCAGCGTTGAGGACGGATGAAAGCGTGACAATGCATAATCCAATGATAAAGGCAACGATAGGACTGGAGAATTAAAAAGCAAGACCATGAGCATAGAAGGCATACGTAAAAATAATGCATACTTTTGAGCATGTTTTTGCACATGGGCGACCTCTGTGGCCGCCGCAGCCGCCGCCGCTGTGGCAGTTGGAACAACACTGCTCGCGTTCTGCTGCAGATCCAGCACTGAGGCAGTCAAGTTGGCTGCCATTGAAATGTAAAATAAGAAATATCTAGAATTAGATTATAAAGCGTTGGCTCGGATCACAAATCTAACTGAGATGGGCCGCGTTGCGCGCGCGGAGGCCGAGCTCTGAACGCGACCAGTAACCACAAGAGTCGACCGTAATTGCGCTTTCGGCATCCGTGATATGTCATGGACCCTGAGTGAGCTTAGCCGCCCACATGACGCAACTCCACCCCACTCGTTACAGAGTATAAACGCAGGTGTATTGAAACGAAGCAAGCTCAAAGCATTCAGGTATTATATGTACATGTATCCCATAGACAGTTGGAGTTTTCGAGGGAGAGTGGAGGTATGTTACAATACTACATCCGGATGAATCCGGAAAGGCCAGGGTTGCTACTTTGTGCTTCTAAACACTTTGTAAAATTGGGCAGCACTTTCCGAACGTGGAGTGACGGCAGTCGATTTTCGCTTCCCAGTAGGTGGCGTTTCAGTTGCACGCGGAGTTTGGGACATGCTTGGTGTATTGGGGGTCATAGGCCCATTGACTCGAAACTTCTTCATTTTCGGACTCGTAGGTTCAGGTTCAGGTTGAGTTGGTTGAACTACTGTCTGTGATGACATGAGTGAGGTGTTATTTGCTGGAACACGGCCGTTGATGTAATCCCAAAATGACTAGAGTGATTGTCAGGTTGAATTCATATCGGCATTTCGCGACTTGCCTGAGAAACCTTGTTATTAGAGCGCATATCCGCGTACATGGCCCGCATGGTCGCGTTCATGTCTCCTATTTGGTGTGCAAGTTGGGCGGTAGTCATACCTGGCCCATCTGCCCGTATCGCGACAAGGAGCGCAGAGAAACAGAACTCGACGGGCGAAGTCCTCGAAGTTCGTGCCGGAAGAGGAAACGCTATTTCACGTAACCGCGAGTCGCTTGCAATGTCTCGTATGATATTCAACGCCTTTTCGGACTTGCGCAAGATGCTAACGCTCTCATCTTCTGTAAGCTCGTGCCGTTGTAGAAGTTTGGTTTGCTGGACCTGCGAAGGATGAACGTAGTCCGGTAGCTTGGCGATACAGGCAATAGTCCGGGCTAAACCTTGGAATCCTTTCCCACGATCAATGGATAGGCGAAGCAAAACATCCAATTGGTTTTCCTCAAAGAGTTGGCTGTGCATTTTGTGAACAAACTTGGCGACTGGACCATCGTACGATTGGAATGTTTCTCCAGTTGTGAGGGCCATTCCCAATTGCACGCGCTGTATCGGAGGATTAGACAATGTTAAGTCTTAGCTTGAGATTGAACTTGCCTGAAAAATATCTCGCTGAATTGGAGGAAAGTTCAGGATTATACATATAAAAGTGTGATTCGGGTCTCACCTCGGCTGCCCCAGTCAAATCCCTGTATTCAACGCAAATCAAGGTCTTGTTACGGAACTGCCTCTTGAGATTGTCAGGCAATAAACGGCAACTTTTCGACGAATCAGCTGGCTGAAAGTAGTAGGAAACCCCACTATAAACACGCGTAAGTTCAAATTAACAATTTCACAGCGCAAGTAGCTTACCCATCTTTGTCTAAAGAATCCGCCGTGAGCCATGTCAGTAGTTAATAAAAGATATGGTTAGTTGACTGACGAGGTATCTGAAATCATCAATGAACGTTTAAACGACTATAATAGTGTAGAAAATATACTTACGTGCCCCTCCAAGAAACTTTAAATCCAGCGATCGGCTTCATAAGAGCTTAACGAAAGAAGATAGTGTTGAACATACCGGTAAACAGAGGTCAAACGCTGTTTCCCATCTATGCAAACTCGGGTTTGATTTCCATTCTTATCGGTTGACAAGCCTATTTAAAGATCCATTAGAGGTAAACTAAAGAAGAAGAGATCATGACTTGCTGAAGATGATCTATTAAACGGAATGATTTGAGTGGTTGCAACGGTCAAAGCAACACATATGAAAACTCACCGGAGGGATATAATAATTACGTAGAATTGAATCGATCAACTTGCTCTGTTTTGAGTCTGACCAACTGGAAAGAGGGTCAGGCTCAATAGACACGTCGCACAGCGCTCGCTACTCACACAACATCCCGCTGATATTCTGGATCTAGTTTAATATCACCTTCCCTGATCAGTGCTAGGAAGCTATTAGTTGGCGTAGATATAAATTTGATATTATCCGTACTGTGCAGCCACACTGTGGCAAACTATACAGGAAACCGTATGAGGCACAGCGATAGCACATGCCAATAAACAATGTACACACCGATGAATTATTGGGCTGCTGGAGCGCATTCGTGATCCTGTATTCAGGTGCTTTTCTTTTTCTTTTATTCGATTCAGTCCCAATTCCTTCGTAGTCTGAGATATCGGTCAGGTCTGAATCACTGGACATTATAGGTGGTCGAGAACGATAGCCGGTTTCGGCTCCGCCCTGGGCGTCTATATAAATTGGTCATCACAACATTCGAGTGGCTGTACTCATCAGAGCTACCAAGGCCGACCCTCCACCTCGCGGCACGCATGTCGACACTTGAAGCTCAGGTGAATTTGCTCGCCTCTCTCATAGAACGACTAGATACCGTACGGGACGTCTCTGCTGGAAATCTTCCTGTTCATTTACGCGCGGCGATCGCGAATGTATCGGCCCTTGCAGAAGAACTAGGCTCGACTCGTGTTCAGGATGCTCTCGCGGCTGCTGAAGCGGAACAAAGCGTGAGGGCAATCGACTTGCAGAATAGCAGGCGAGAGATACGTAAACGAAAGTGAGTAGATGTTTGCACTCGTGCTTGAGTCAATTGCTCCATGACGCGATATTCCAACCCCAGGAACCAAGTCGAGGTTACTCTGCCCGTCAAACGACTCGAAGGCAAGAAAAGGCCGTACCCCCTCAAATTAGGGGTTACTCTGCCGCAAGATTTAACCCAAAAATCACTTGAAGAATTTGTCCAGAACTTTAACCAAGCGAATCTGGGCTCTAACCTCAGCATTTGGACTCCGACTAGGGCGGCAGTCGGGCATAGCGGCTTGCTTCGCATGATTGTGCCTAACATTCTCATTGCTTATATCAGTTTACGGTCTGGTGGTAGTAACAGATCCGTAAAAGTGGAATCTGCGACTGTAACTGGGATCTGGGAGCAGGTAGGCACCATATTCTATAGTATCTGAGTATGTTGTTTTGACGATATGGCTCAGAGGACAACTTCCGAGTTTACCGTCTTTCGCTCGTTATCACAACACTTGTTTCGAACCTTGGCCCAGAATGTAGACATGGACGTATTGGATCTATCGGTGCGTACTGAATTCGTGAACCTTGGATATGAACACAAAACCGCTCTTTCTAGTCTTTGATTTTGTCTTATACCAACCTGTATACCGCAAAATGTGCCAAATGCAATTTGATACATTCCTCGCAGGTATATGCTGTTTACCATGGGTAATTTTTTTTTTTGCTAAACCCCCGCTCAGGACAGTACACCGCCCATTATTCGTACGTGGGTAGAAAACGAAAGCTCACAATGGATTCTCCAGTGCTATCATGAGTCATGTTCTCCTCTCTGATCATGTATGCGAGCGCTTGTAACTCATTCAGAATCTCACCCCATATGGTAGTAGTTATCTCACCTGCCTGTGATGCAATCTTGAAACACAGTCCTTCTGCGGTCTAGCTTTGGATGCCGTTTGTCCGAGAATCATCGGTGCTGCTGCCTGGACTCCGACGTGCGCCAACTTTTCTCCATATGCGTTGATTGTTCGGCTGTCCCACGATCGATGAGCTTGCAACTATTGCATATGCCGGTTGCATTCCCAGCACTAGTGCACGCGGGGCCAGTACCCTCCGCCGACTGAACTGTATTCGTGAGACTCAGAGGAGCATATATGGCAAGCCTGCCGACTGCTGTAGTAGCCACGGCCACCCCAAATTCCAAGCCAATTTACAAAATCGTAACTCGTACATCCTGCAACCGCGCAAGCGTACCTCTTCAGGGGGCTGTTGAGCCCGGTCCCGCACGGTGGATACCGGTTGGAGATCCAGCCCTCTGGGAAGAAAATGCCCAACGCACCTCTACTCCGGTTCAAAGTGCATATGTCTGGGTCACGTCTCTGTGGATGGCGGTGTGTCCGCGAGGGGAAACTCTTTTGTTCTGTGCTTCGAACAAAGGGGCCACGTGTGGTGGTGCCGACCGGTAGAGCGGCTTTGGGCTCTCCCAAATTAAAGTTCAGATCGTCGATCGTAGATGGGGGGTATATTCTTTTTTGTGCATGAACTCATTCGTCCCAGACGTGGCGCATGTCCTGCAGCAGTGGATCGATTGCTAGGATGTGGCAATAGATATACATCAAAAGTGTATTTGTTGAATGAGACATTGTGGATTGATTGGAAACTCGGTCGGAGTTTGGCGAGACATTGCATCATGTTCGCGCACATCTGCACTTGAGCTGTTTCAATCCAGAGACACGATTCGAATTCGGGGTTCTTGTGATTAAGGATAGCGTAGTGCGCAGGTGTGCCTGATGGTAAGGTGGATTGAAACGGCGTTGGCGACTTTACAACAAATTGTTGCCCATATGCTCACCTTGTGCTGGGACAAACGAGGTCCAGGTACATACATATGTTATAACAATAACTTAAACTCCAAATAACAAGAGAAATAGACCATCCTATTCAGAGAGCAGCAATCTGTAGAGGATCGGGTATGTTAAATCAGGAAATAATTTCCCGACATGGGTAATTCCCGGAAGCATCGCCACCCGGGATAGCAAACTTGGCCACCGTCTCTCACCTAATTAAAGTACCTCGAAATCTGCTTTCGACCCCCTCACCAGCCACATCCTCTTCTCTATTCAGTTCCATTCAGTTGTTCTCTATCAATCAATCAGTCTGGAGCGAGACTGTCGATCTGTTTGCCCCTACTTCTATATCCAACTATTGGCCATCCATATTCTCCTACTCGCTCTGTAACCTGACCCTGGTTGTCACCGCACGCTAGACACTTACCTTGAGCACCTCCTATATCGTGTATTCAATCCTCTTCTGCTCCCTTTCTCGTCAATTAGTTGCTTTTCAACCAGGGTGAGTAAACACTGAGTTACGCGTCTATCTCTTCTCAAACAATACTCCTCCAATTCAGTCCTTCAACGCCACCTCATTTGGGAGCTCAATAGCTCTCTATCTATCATCTGTGAGTATATAATTTTGATTATTTCTCCTCGCCAAAGGCGGGACAGAGGATGTACGCTCCCAACCTTGGGTGGCGATAACCTGGCTCTAGAGCGTTGCTTCGGACATCCATGTTCACCCCCCCTAGCTCATTGTGCCGATGCGACTACAGTTACCTCACTTTAACGAAATGCTAACTCGGTTTACTACCATAGTTTACGATTGAAGAACCGCTCCCAATCGCATTCGAGTGCCCCTTCCCCCCTTCAACCTGCTCTCGCATATACTGGTATAGAGCCGCATACATTTGGTCGGAAGCAGAGCCATGGACTCTCATATCTCTCTGGGCTATCCCGAGCACCACGATGAGAGTGAATTGTCGTATCCCACCGCCGTCGTTCCTTCAGGCTTGCCTTCGTTGAGCTCCTCAATGGCAATCCTCCCTCAATACTCTCATGCTGGTCGTATGGAGCCCGAATTTATTAACAGTGCTCCCCAAGCTTTTGCTGACGACGAAGACGATAGACCCTCCATTGCTATAGGAAAAACTGTCAGGATCCTAGGGTACCACCCACGAGAGGGAACCTACCGCACACCTATTGTTGTTCGTCTTGTTTTCCGGCGCGACTATCTACCTTCAAAGGCCAGGGTTTCTCTTCGCGTAAAGATGGGAAACATTCCCATTTGCACTGAGATAGAAGGGATTCAGGCCGCCAATGGGGAGCTAGGAGAGTGGAGGTTGCACATTGCCGCCCCTGATCCACGAGAGCTGGATATCGTTGGTCTTGAAGTTCCCCTCATTGTCCAAGCCTTTGACATACACGCGGGAGTTATGACTGACGACGTATGCATTGGGCCATTCAAATTTTGGACTCTCAGTATGTTTGTTTGCCCCTTCGCCTCTGAATATGGGTAACACTCCGTGCAGCATCCGCCGAAGAGGTACGTACAGGCGGGCCCGGGCCAGATTACTTTGGAGTCCTCCCACAATCGTATGGTATGAGTGAGTACGCACAATCGCGTCCGCCTTACTCTAGGAATACATCCATTGGCGAGGAAAGCGCTAGCCAACCCGACGAAGGTTCATTCTCCAGCTCCTACCCAGGCGAGGCACCAGCTTCTGCCTTGGGGCTTACCCACATGACAGAGGCAGCTCACGAAGGCTCAGTGCGCCGCCGCGCACAGCTAGCTATCGACGTTCCTCCTCCTCACAGTACCTTGGATGTATCGAGAAGCGACGGAGATACCGAATCTCCTTCCACAGCAAAGAGCTTTCTCGGTCAGACCCCAGGAGAAGACACATATCAGGTTTCCCTTGGATTCCTTGCGGATCTTAATTCCATGACTAAGAACTGGTGCGCATAGCCGGACGAACTCTGTAGAATAGCTAATGAAGTTTCTCTCCCAGGACACCGGAGGAGGTCAATGACAAGAGGCGGATTGTCGAATTCTTTTGCGTCCGAACTCGCGGTCGCATCGATGTCACGTTCGCTCCTATCCCCGTCGAGAAGGCTCGAGATCTGAGCAAAAACATCGTATCCTGCATTTGGTGGGATGGCATGGAAGAATTTATTATTACTTCGGTAGATACAATTAACCTACTCGAGCGGCTGGTAGGGACCAAGTTCACAACTGAAGAGAAGAATCGTATTAGAAGGAACCTTCAGGGTTTCAAGCCCGCCACTGTCTCAAAGAGTCAGCCCGAGTCCGAGCCCTTCTTTCGCACTCTTATGGAGTTTCCTCCACCAAGACCACGTAACATCGAGAAGGACGTCAAGGCATTTGCATGGTCTAAACTTCCTTCCATGTTGGAGAAGGTTGTCTCGAAATACGTGAGTTAGAGGTTCTCAAAGCGAGTACGATCGACTGAAGGCGACTCTTAGTGGTTCACGTCCTCTTCGAGCGAGTCCGAAACCGATGATACACCCTCAAAAATTCGAATTCTACGCGAGTCGGATAACATCTCCACAGAGTCACCTAATGTATCCGCTCAGCCTCTCTCAGCGTCTGAGACACTAAGCTCTGCTCCACCCTCACAACGAGAAGTTGAATCGATGTGTGGGGATATTATTGAGTCAGGCTCTTACGCTCCCGTGCCTCCTTCCAGTCAAACTCAGTCCGAAGAATATTACTCCGGTACATTCACGAACGAACATCATCTAGGCTATGCTCAAGAATCTCAAGGGTCATTAAATTCAATGTATGGTGGCCCCGACACACTCATGGAAATCAGCGAGGAGTCCGCAGGAGGCTTGCACTCTATTTCGGTCGCCCACACTCGAGTCTCTGGAGGGCCCATGAACGCATGCCCCGAATCGGTGGTGATCCCTGCCCCCAGTAGTACCTATACGCACCACACTGGTGCTAATCAAATGGCCGGCGAGGTTGTCCATAGTGACATGCAGTATATGACGCATACATCCTACTAGAATGTTTTGCTTGTTCACTGCTTTGTTATGGGTTGTTCTTTCGTTTGGTGTTTCAAGTGGTTCATCTGTTCTCCCTTACGGCTTCTGATAATTTGCGCACTGTGTTTCGGCGCCACCTCACCCCACCTCTTACAGTCGACAGACGCATTTTTAAGTTTATTGTGATAGTAGTATACGACTCCGGTTTTGGAAGGAATTCATGTGGATTTGAATGATTCTGGTATATTAGTGTGCAAGGAATGATCGCGTGTTTCTGTCTCTTAGCCACCCGAACAATCCGATGGATGTAGCACCCGCAAATACTGTGCCAATATAGATAATCAAACTTGCCCACCGACTGCCATTCTGTAGTCCAGAGTGGGCATAATCACGCATAGATCCGCCAATAAGCACCGACGATATTGGTGTGCTTAGCACATTGCCAAGTCCCTGGGAGGCATCTGAATTAGCCACCGCGAGAGTTTGGTAGTGCAGTACTTACTCGCGACAGCATCAGCATGCCAAGCATGCTTGTTGCTGCAGTAGTATCATCTCCTATATGCACCTTGAGAGTGATCACAATTCAAGAAAGGTTGGACTTACTTGCAATAGGCCGTACAAACCCAGTCCAAAGACTTGAAAAGCCGCCAGCCAGTGCACCGAAAAGTATCGAGTATGCACTTAGTGTCCCTATCGTGGTCACTAACGCGCCCCACAGGACAAATGTCGCAGCCGAAGTTGCAGCAAGTGTCGATGTAGCGAGTACCCATGGATTGAGAATATCCGAGAGGTGCCCTAGAGCAATTCGGCTGATTAAAGACGAACCTGGAATATAATCAGGAATAGCAGGCTTTAGGACGAGATTAAAGGAGCTGACCATTGAGGAGAGCCAATGTCAATGAGGCCTGGCTATCGCTCAGCATCATATCCTGGGCAAACGTTGGGAGGTAAACGATAGGAAGAAAGTATGCGAATCCCTGTAATGCTGTAACACAAAGCAACAGCCAAAAGGATTTGTTGGTGGACCACTTTGTCCTAGAAGTCGTGGCTATGCGACGAACACGATCTTCGGGAAGCCTAGGACGAATGAAAGGCAAAACGGCGGAGAGCAGAGCGAAAACAACGATGGACAGGTAGCGCAAGGTTGAGGATGTTCCATACGGCCTAGTGCTAGAGTGAGAATCCCATTACATCGAACCAGAAGCCCTTACCTAATAATTGAAGGCAAGACCAGGGGTAGAATGAGACCGCCAACAGCCGTGCCTAAAAATATAATTAGGCAAGAGAAATCGATCCAGATCACGAACTTGAACCTACCAGCATTCATTACTCCATTGGCAAGGCCTCTGCGCACATAGAACCATTCTGACATGTAGGAAACGCTAAGAATAGTGAGATTATAGCTGTTTACGATTATATTCACGAATGCACCTACGTAGGAGCGTAGAGCAGAGCTGGTAAAGTTTTATTAAATGTGGTGTTATTTATTCTGAAGAGCAACTTACAGCCTCCTAAGCCATACCCTCCACCTTGGAGCAACACAATTTGCCAAGGCTTTTGAAGGTGCAAAGATTACTTGTATGAGGTACACTATTAATTTACAAGCTCACCTTTTTGACAAAGCTAGCTCCAAAAAGGCTTCCAAAGCAAATAAAATTACCAACCCACATGCTGGTACGACGCTGTGAAGGATAACGCGCAACAATAGGATAGATGATAGGTCCTATCCATGGTACTTTAGTTAGCATTTTTCATAAGCACTCACTCAAAGCCCAGCCGAACAAAACCTACCAGAACAGTATATAAGCCCTAGCGGCAGAGGAGAATGATGAATACGTAGGGTAGTCCGAAATCACGAAAGTCAATACCTGAGCAGAGTGTACCTGCTAAAGGGAGCAGCAGCTCGGCGCCTTTCTCTCCCTGGTACATCTTGGAGTAGTAACCAAGGAAGACACCGAAAGAGTTGGGGAATCCTGTATGTGACTATTAAACATACTAGGTTATCTGGTACAAAAAGAGCTTCAGCGTACCCCAGACCAGCGTCTCTACTACAAAAGCACCGATAAGATATAGCCAGGCTTGAAGACCACGATCGGCAGGCGGAATGTTGCTTGATTCAGCCATAGAATTTGAGGTTTCCTCGTTCTCGACCCCATCCTCACTGGCAACACCCGCAGTAGTCATTTGTTCATTAGTGATACTACCATGTCGGGGAAAACTTTGGGCAGGCATAGGACTACTGGCTTGTTGTTGAGTTGATATTGGAACGTGCTGCACGCTTAGGGCCGTACCAGACAATCTAGATGAAGAACGGGGAAGCCCCTCGTCGCTTTGACGCGATGCAATAATTTCCAGAGGGATGCTCGTGATCATTGGTTCAAATGAATAAATGTCGAACTGAAAAACGTGGTCAAGTACCAGTCAAGTATGTGAGGACATCCATTGTCATTTCAACCGAGTCATTCAATTAATCTGGTGCTTTACAGTACCAAACGGTCATATTGCTCAGGAAGGCACGAAGAACCAGTAGTTTAGGTACAGTGGGCAGAGGGACTAGTCTTTCTGATAATGGTCAAATTATGATTTAGTAGATTTTAGACCGTGAGAGGTGGGATACAGGTAGGTATTTACACCAAAGCCCGGTTTAGAGGATATGGGTAATTCATAAAAACGCGATGTCAGTGTACTACTAAGCCCGCCAGATTTTGACCGTCCCATCAGCACTCGCACTAACCATCTCTCCAGATTCCAGTGGATGATGCTCGACCCAGCTAATCACTTTGTCATGGACTTTAGTGGGATCTGGCTCAACAGCCTTGGCCTAATTTGCATTAGCTTTTGTATGAATGTCAGCTCGATCAAACATACATCGAGTAGATCCCATTCCCATATCTTTCCCTGCTCGTCTCCGCACAAGACGCTACCCTCGCCGTGACCAAAGCATGCGTGGGTGCGATAGTCATTACTAACATGCCCTGAGAATGTGTTCAACATCTGCCCATTCGCTCGGTCCATGAGTCGTAATTTCGAGTCGAGTGTGCAAACCAAGAGTGTTTGATTGTCTATGGACGGGGAAATTGAGGAGATTGGCGCTACGCGAACAAATGCGCTCAGTGCAACCATGTATAGCAACCGATATTCACACTTACGTCCTATAAAATCGCTCTTCAATTCACCCATCCTCATATCGTATGTCCGTACATGTCCATCAACGGATCCCGTTATTATCTCCGCAGCTCCGACATGAAGACATGTAATACTGTCCTTAGCTTCGCCGAGAACTTGGATCGGTGTTCGGCTCTGTGCTCTTAATAAATTTAGTATACTACCTATATCACAAACTCATGAAAGGCTCACTTCAGATCCCATAATCTTACCGATGAGTCGTAGGAACCTAACAAAAACATAGGTGTATTACTCATGAACGGGTCATATAAAGCTTACCACTTGCGAGCACAGAGGCATCTGCGTTAAATGCCACAGCATTGATTTTCCCCAAATGACCGGGCATTCGACGTTCAGTAACGCCTGCGGTGACGCTCCAGAGGTAAACACTCCTATCTCCTCCTCCAGACGCAAACCTTGCGTTGTCATGTGCGCTTCCTCCAGGTTGAACCATGATAAGTCGGCCCACGTTAGGTTCTTGGAGCTTTAAATAACTTACACGCTAATCGACAAAACCTCGTACCCGTGTCCTTCATATTTCTTGATCTCACTACCCGATTCGGGGTTCCAGAGGCGGATAGTTCTATCTTGTCCGCCAGTCAAAACATACTTGGCCTCCCCCTTGGCATAAGTTGCTACGTGAACAGGACCTCGGTGATTTTCAAGTTTACAATGTAATCTACGAGGAGCAAGAGCAGGTTGTTTTTGCTGACGCGTTGATTTTTGGGACATGGAGATGGTGGCAAGTATGATCGAAAGTAGGAATGTCACGTGTATTTAACACTTTCAGCCTTTCGAGCCAGATATACCCTGCACCTGCACGAACTAAATGTTTTCATGTTTCATTATCTGCTAAAGTAATCGTATCAACGGGTCTCAGCAACATTGTCCCATGCCAAGCACTGCGTCTAAAAAATACATGATAAAGCCGATTTATGTCCGTGATCGTCGTCGAAGGCAGATGTCTTGGCGAGGCTATGCGGGTCATAGTCCATCTTGGTCAATCTCACTCGAATGGGTTCGTGCGACCGCCCTGAAAGTCGAGTTAGAATCAAACAAATCCAGATAAACATCAAGGTGTATAAAACGCACCTGGCCTCCCGGGTCTCTCCTCTCCTTTAAACCACACAGCCAGTCTGTCCACCACCGACCGTCTCGCTTCTCCCGCTCCAAATCTTCCTCTTCTTCTTGCACATGTGTCGCTGTCCTCCGAATTCTCATACCCTCCGGGCCGGACATTCTCGCAGGCACAGCCCCGCCCCCTTCGTATGCGTGCTGGGGCGCAGGTGTAGTAGGCAGGTCAATCGGCGCAGGCGTTGGTGCATGTCCCCGGTTCTGGGACCCGAGAAATGAAGAATCAAACGTCTCCAACGTGGGCCTTTTCGGAATAGGTTGTACAGGAGTGATCCCCCCAGTGATGGTTGACGTCGAGTCGGATCGCGGACGTTCTTTTGGTGAACCATTGGGTTTGAAAGGGTCAGCTGTAGCTGGACTCACGAGAGCCACTTTGGAGGTGACCCCAGCTGAGTCTCGGAAAGGATTCCTCGTAGTGTTGTCAGTGTCTGTGCGGGCGAGCTGGGCAGAGCCCCGTTGTTGTTCGAGATCGTCAAGTGCTGTCGGGCTGTCTGTGCGTAATATGGTAACGCTCCCTCGAGCAGATTCTGCTGACCTGCGGAACAAAACTTGACTTGCTCGTCGGGTGAGTTCGGTCAATGGACTGGGTGCAGACGACGTAGAATATGTCTTGGAATCGCGAGCAGCTTTTCGACGCAGCCTTTCAGCGTTTTCCCACCGTTTGAGATTCTAACATGCAAGTTTCATATATAATAAGCAACACGAGGTTATGCATAGACTCACTTCCATAACTGCACGCTCCTCCGCCGCATCCTCCGATAGCGGGGGATACGACTCTGAAGCCCCACTGACCTGAGCTCGTTCTTCGTCTATACTAGTCAAACCAGGGTCCGAGTAGTCAAGCTCCTTGCTTTTCCCCTTCCAACGCCCCTGTCCGGTCAATCCCTGTCGCTCGTTATCATCGCCATCCTCTAGCCTGTGCCACTCTCCTAGGTCCCGGCTCTCGGGAAGCTCAGCGCTAGTTGACGCCATTGTTGTCGAAACCAAGTCGCACCGGAAGATGTATACCCAGGGTCACGCAACCCTATTGTATATATGAGAAAGGGTTGGTCGCTTTACGGGTAATATATGATATACGACTTTAGCGGCAATTAGGGCGGGGAACGTGCTGCCATATGCACATACAGGAAGGACCAAGTTTCGCCAAACGCTTCAAGATGAGGAAATGTCAATTATCGCTAGTATGTGCAAGATAGAATGGTACAAATGCAACCGATATTGCTTTTAGTTGGCAGTGCAAGCAAAGACGACTGGTTCTGGAAATGCACGTTGCGATGGACTCGGTGGAGTATGGTCGATGATGAGACCCAAATCACGTGTTGATGAGATGTGCTCAGGGGGAATGCTGTGATTAAACCATTTGCCATTTATTTAGGAAGAAAGACAACAAATCCGAATCATAAAACAAACGGTCCAAGAAGGATATTTAAACAATCAGATATGCTTATATGAAAACCTGTGGTATCCCCTTTACCACCCAGCTGCAACACCATTCTTCCTTGAATCGCTCGCAGCTTTTTGAGCGAGGAAAATATCAGAGCTGATTTTCTAAAGGCTCGCTAGATGCAATGCTCACCGAAAAATTGCCCATCCATGTCTTGTGTGACAGCTTGTATTTCGGCTACACCGAGGTTGATATCAAACACTAGCCATCCATAAGCACATTGACCGCTACCTGCTACCATACAACTTACCAGACGTATTGTGACCTCTTTGCTTCAATGCGTCGATCTCCTTGTGCCCAAACCCACTCTCAATGCTCACCAGAGTTGGGAAAAGCTGGTCGTGGACTCGAGGAGCTTCAACCGCTCCAGAAATATTCATTCCGCGATCGAGGTTAACAATGGCCTGAGCGATAGCCCCGAAAATCCGCGAGCCACCTGATCCACCCAGTGTCAGATAAAAGTCTCCAGAGGGATGCTCCATAATTGTGGGAGCCATAGAAGACACTTTGCGCAAGATGAGCAGATTGATGACACAGATGAACTCAGTAAGACTCACCTTGGCGTTTTCCAGCCTCGGGGTAGTTCCAGGGGCTAGGCCACAGTCCGAAAGCATTGGGGAGTCTAAATTTGAGGCAATGTGTAAGCATACATCCTTCCGCCGCACCGCCTGGACTCGTACCCAGGAGTTGAAAAGTCATCCATTACGTCATTAAAGATCACGCCAGTTGCAGGGTCCATCACACGCGAACCCCAGATTAGGTTGACCGAACTAGTAAGTGCAATCGCAAAGCCGTCCGCATCTGCGGCAGACGTATGGGTCTAGAGTGGAGTGAGAAAACTGATGTTACATTGCCAAGGGAAAAAAACTCACTGTTCCATGGTCGATTTGGACATCGTAAACTGGGTTATAGTAGTCGGGAGTATGCGTGGTATCCTAGAATATGTGAGCCATGTTGTAAAAAGGCAATGGGTATGCACATACATCAGTAATGCGAGAGGAAACGTTATTTCCGAACTCCTTGGTGGGTATTTTAGCCATGAGCTTATGGTTATTACCAAACGCCGGATCGCCGAGGCGCGTGCGTGCAGCACTACCGACTGCCAATAACATAAGTGTGATATACGCGCAAATCCAAGCCTAGAACATACATTTCAACGCCTCTGTGACCCTATGCCACCATAAACCACCCTCTTTCTGCATTGCGACTTGATCATGTACGTTGGGCCCAGAACCAAATCTCTCCAGGGCATTGAGTACGTGAATCAATACCGGGCCGCTGGACGGAGCATGTGTTGTGTAAATATGACGTCCTTGATATGTACTCTTCAACGCTGGTCGCTCGACGACTTTGTATGATTCAAGGTCCTCCAATGTCATGATTCCGCCAGTCGCCTGAACCTTGGAAATGAGAGATGAAGCAATGGGGCCCTGTCACAGGCCAGATCAATACCAAAAAGAAGCCATGAACGTGAACCGAACACGCACTTTGTAAAAGGCATCGGCCCCCTCGCTAGCGATAGAACTCAGAGTATAACTAAAATTCTCGCGCTTGATCCAATCGCCCTGCTTCAGTAGTGTTCCTCCGGGGGCAAAAACAGGACTCCAATCCTTGTCGTTTTCCATCCACCCCTTTCCGAACACCCTGATGCGTCTATCAAGTTCAGTGGTAACCTCCCAGCCCCCATTTGCGAGCTGAATGCTAGGCTCAAACAAGCGAGACCAAGGGAGTCGTCCAAATTGAGAATGAGCGGCTTGAAGACCCCTGATTTCTCCTGGAACAGCGACAGAAAGGCCACCAAATTTGGAGAGAAGCGGAGATTTGGCAAACATGGAGCTATTCGATCCTGCTGGTGCCGTTTCGCGGAAGTCAATCGTGTGTACAGTTGAAGATTTCTCTGGGGATGAAGGAGGAATACGAATGACCATGAATCCACCGCTACTCAGATACGTCAATTAAATGTTTGGTAGAGTGTGTTCCGACTCACCCTCCAATACCAGCTGAGAAAGGATTGACGGTTCCGACTACAATCCGGTTAATTAATTTGAAAGCAATACGCAACACTATGACCTACCACACAGGTTGCTCGCAATCGCAGCGTCAATCGCGTTCCCTCCATCCTATGCGGCGTCAGGGCCCAACTTCAATGCGCACGGTGAATGCCCACCTTGAGAACATCCACCCCGATTTGAGAGCAAACTCTGGCTTCGCTAGCCACGGCACCATGTTCTGCCTTGATAAGGTACGCAGGATTGCGGGGGCCGCTTGTTCCACCCGAAGGCATAGGGTATGCCGGAGTTGGAGGGCTCGGAGAAGGACCGGTGGCATGGTCTATATCATAGGTGTCAATCGCATACGCAATGGGCTTTATGATAAGCCGGGTACTCACCGCCTGAACGAACCAGCAGAGCTCCTGCGATTAAAACAGCGATGATGATAAGGCCTAAAAGTGCCCCGAGACCGCTGCTGAGTCGGATACGTCGCTGGGTACGTCCATCTTCAGCATAGAGCGGCAGAGTGTCATTTTCGCCTTTGCCAAATCCAAGAGCTCGCTTTGCACGGGTTACGAATCCTCGATCTTCAGCCTCTTCGTATGCGTCGCCTTGTTCTTCATCAGATCCATGGCTGCCACTAGACGGCGACCGTTGCTGTCTAAGCAACGCAGTTCTCTCGTTCGGAGCCGGGCTGTCCGCAAAGTTTACTCGACTGTCCCGGGCTTTGCCTTTGGGGCTCGTGCGCTCGGGACTGCCATGCGAAGGCGAATCCGGGTCATGGTGGGATGATGCGCTTGTGCCTTTGGCTACTACAGCTGCGTAGCTCACAGCTGGTTTGACTGCTCCGGCGGCCATGGTCGTCTGAGTCTGGAATTGGTTACTCATCCCCCACAGATGACGACATACCAATTACCTCACGTGATACAAGATGCGATTAAATTAAAAAAAGACTACGGGGTTCTATGCGTCTACACCATTCTCTGGCACTGCCTTTTTCTTTTTTCTTTTCTTTTTGTCTTCTTGCTCTGCTGTATTGGCTGCTGCCTCGAGTACGGCGACACTGGCCTCTCCTTTTACCGCACCCTTCTTCTGCTTTTTCTTGACTGGAGCGGATTCGGTTTCTGTTGGTTCGGGAGCAGCGGGCAGGACGTTGACCACTCGTCGCTTTGTTCCCCGCGGTGCCGCGAGCTCTTCTTCCTCCACTTCAACCTCATCATCGCTCCCCTCTTCTATTCGATCCCCTTCGGTTTGAGTTGATTCAGGTAGCCGAGCGGTCGTTTGACGGTTTGTGTAGTATTCTGGATCAAAGGGGTCGGGCTGAAGGGAGCCGTGTAGGGAAAGCATTTGGTTGGCTATTGTGTAGCTACGAGAATCATTAGACCGGGGGTGGATACGATGATCGAGTCCAACGCACCCAATAACCGTAAATTCGACCAAGCCAGATTCGCCACCAAGCGTTTCACCAGTTTGTGAATTTACCCATCGACCGCTCTCTTCGTCTCCCTGTCGTTCTTCGTTATCTTTGGTGCAATTGTTGAGCTTTTACCAATAAACAGCAAGTTATAGTAAAACTCACTTATTTCAGGATCATTTGCTACCGGGCCATGTACATATTCCCATTCCCCGTCCCCGGGTATATGTGCTCTATCAATCGAAGCATTAAACGTTCGGTGAACCAATAAACCAATATGGTCCGTCGCATGCAGCGATATACGACCAGCTACTCATTCATTAGCTCCAATTCCAGATCAAACCTTGAATCGACTCACTGATTCGCATTCCTACCTCTGGCGCCCACACACCCGCATCGAACTCGACTCGAGTCGTCGGATAAGGACCTTCAGCATACATAATCGCCACATCTGATGCAAACTTGTGGTTCTTATGGGACAAGAGCACACCACGAAGCGACGGCACATATCTAACACATACACATCAACCCATCTGTACACAGCTCGCAAATACGTCCCAACCAAGAAACTCACCGCATAACCAAATTATCTAAGATCTCCTCGACACCCCGCCTCGGATCTCCCGCAAATCTCGGGGGTAAACTGATACTGGTGCGCGCACGGACGAGTTTGAATTCGGTTTCGGGTGTGGTGGGGACTGCGACGGGTTGTTCGGATTGAGATTTGGACTTGGACTTGGACTTGAGATTGGGTGATTGGGTGGGAGTAGATTCGGCATCTCGTTTGGCCCTCTTTTCGGCCCTTCGTTCTTCTTTTGTTTTCTTGCCTGTGCTGGGTTCGCCGTCGGCGTGTTTTCGTTTAGAGGGCCGGGGTGTTGTTACTGGCATTGGGAAAGGAAGTGGAATTTATATTCAATAGAATGGTGATATCTCGAGCACTATTTGACAAGGAGATAAATACGTGGCCAGTGGGACAGAGACCTGGATAGTCGAAGGTGGGGGCAAACAGGAAATTTGTGAAGCGCTGAAGTCCGGTGATTACATCATCCAAATGATCGGCGGGTGTCCAAACAAATCTGTCTACCTCGAGGTCTTGGTTGATACGTTTCGCTGTTGGAAAAGAGGAACAATTCAAGCCTAAATTCTCTCCTGAGATTGAGACAATTTACAAAGAAGCCAGGGATCAATTATAGCCACACGAGCCACATCTGTTCCAATACAAGCGCGCAGCTGACCTAAGATTATTTTCTCTTCCCGTGCCACGGCGATCGTCTGCGTCCTTGGTCTGTGCTTGCGGTGTGGTTATCTCACGAACTAGGCTCTGTGTTGACTTGAAAACTATCTGTCGACATTGTTTGAGTCTGTCCTATCCTCAGAAGTCACTTGCATTTAGATCTCGAATCGGTTAGGAGAATAGATCGGGAGCATGGTAAAATACACAAGGTCTATACAACCCATCACTCGCTAACAAAAGTGTTTCACTTATTATCGGAATGTACAAACTGACATCATTGGCACTACTAAATCCACGCACATTAATTTAAACACTGATCGGCACCGACCTCAACCCCCATCCGACCTAGTCTTCCCCCAGAGCGATTGTGCAAATTGTGGTCTTGGGAGCCCAAATCCTTGGCAAGGCATTTGTAGAAGCAGGAAAACAAGCAGCACGAAGTGAGTAGTGGGCTCATTCTCTTGAATTGAGATCATGGGATTCTGTCTCTGGCACGGATTTACATTTACCGTTTCCCCCTCCCGTTCTCATGATCGAGCTTGGAGCTGTGGTGCGGTGCGGTTCGGGTTGGCTCGTCTCGTCTTGAAGGGGAACGAGTAATATGCATGGCTCTTTATACCTCACCTTTCCCACGAGCGTGTTCGGGCGTTGTGTGACTGGACACGGTGACACTACCTCTTTACTCTGACATACTCACCCAACTCCGTAGATGCAAAACACCGACCAGCAGGGGCGACCGAGGGCGAAGCAGCCGGACTCGGGAATGCAACGAGCGGCTCGCTCACGGATCGGCTGACACGAGAGCATAGAATGACGGTAGACGAGGCGCAGCTGATATTAAACGTAAAGCGCGAAGCGCCCCTGGAGGAGATTGTCAAGGTACGTACATGTGGCTGTGCAAGCTTTAGGTATGGGGTGTTTACGTTTGTGTCGGATTGGGGGGATGATGTGCGTGGATGGATGGGGGTGTGGGGGTGGGCTCGACCGTGATGGATGATGATGATGATGGATAATAGCGGTACGAGACACTGTTCAAGGCAAACTCGGCACCTGCAGCACCCGAGCCGGGAAGCGCGGCGGCGAAATTGAAGAAAACGCCGGCGCCGGCGTGGTCACACTATTTGCAGTCCAAGGTGGTGCGGGCGCGCGAACGACTCGAGGCCGAGGCCAAGGTTGCGGCGGAAGATGGGGCACCGAAAGAGGCAGCAGAACAAACGACAGAGGCAAAAGATGTAAATCGTAATTAGAAGTTTACAGTACTGTCACGTAATGTCACAGAGATCAAATTTTGGATCGGTCACGTTTTGAGGAGAGAGAACGACGACGACGACTGCTGGACCATTGATGGGCGTGCTTATGGGAGCGCTTGGAGCGCTTGGAGCAATGCTTGTACCGATGGAACGGGGTGTAGAGACACACTCTGTGGTTGTTGTTGGTGCTGTTGTGGCTGTTGTGCTCATCCTGGGTAATCACTGCGCATACT
This sequence comes from Rhizoctonia solani, assembly GCF_016906535.1. Taxonomy (NCBI): domain Eukaryota; kingdom Fungi; phylum Basidiomycota; class Agaricomycetes; order Cantharellales; family Ceratobasidiaceae; genus Rhizoctonia; species Rhizoctonia solani. The sequence continues at coordinate 961,654 of NC_057376.1, forward strand.
GTTTGCTATTAATATGGACTTGGCTTACATTCGATTGTTTTTAGCGTATGTCACGAATCCCTCGGCGGCGTCGTTTCGGACGTTTCTGACTGAGCTTGCGTTCCGGAGACACCTGAGCAAGCTGCACGATGCGTCTGAGGCTGATCCGCCAGCCCTCACCTGGGCCCGCCACAGCCTTGCCATCGACGCCCCGCCCCATCTCCAGTTTGCCACAAAGGCATCTGTCTCGGTCCGCTCTTCTGCCCATATCTTCCGCTCTTTCGGCATCTTCACCATTGCTGCCGTTACCCCCGTTGCCGACCACCGCAACAAGCCTGACTCTCATCCCACCGCCTTTGCCAGCGACCACGGCAGATGGTTCCTCGGTGCCTTTGGCAAGTGGTGGTTCGGCGGTGCTCTCCTCCTAGGCAAGGGCGACGACGGTCACACCACCGCCGGACTCTTGGACATCCGTCTGCTCGATGACTCGGAGCTCACCAGTCAGTCTTTTCTATTTTTCTCTTTTTTCTCCTTCTCACTCGCCCTCCAGAATGGACAATTATACCGGATTCAAATGGCCGTCGCACTCCTCCACCCCTGCCAAAGCATGCATCACTACCGCTTCACACACAACCCACCCAGAAACAGTCCAAACCGAAACCAAAGTCGAAACCCAAGTCCAAGTCCAAGTCGGCCATCCCCGGGAGCACCACCGAACCCGCTCTACCCGCTGCGCCCAGTGCTCCCACTGCGACCAACATCGACGCACACCCGCTTCTTGCAGACTTGCTACAGCATATTGCCACTACCCAAGCTGCCCTCACCAACACTCGCGCCCAGCTCGCCCAGCTCCATGCATCCACGGCCCATACACGTGAGCAGACCGAGGAGCATGCTGCCCAGCGAGCAAAGCATAATTCTGCATCGGCTACTTCCGACGCCGCCAAGTCACATACACATCAGCTCACTAATGCTCGCCGCACACTCAGGGCTTCGCAGAAGACACTCGCAAATGTACAGGCCACTCATGCTGCATTGGAACAACGTGCGAAAACATTAAATGAACAAACCAAATCGCTCCACGACCAGGTCGTTAGAGATCGAGACAGGGTCAAGGAAGGAGAGGAAAAGGGAGAGAGAAAGAGGGACGAGATTGCTGATTTAATTCTCTTGAGGAAAGAAGAGTTGAGGAAAATTGAAGAGGAGATCATGGGGTCCCAGGAGGACAAGGATACTGTTGGCCTCATTGGCAAGGTCCGTGCCTTAGAGGCCGAAGTGAAGGAGGCCAGAAAAACTCTAGACGAATTAAAGGCCTGGCAGGCGAATATACATCAAGCCAAGGAAGATCACGACGAACCCGAGCAGGAGTTTGAAAGGGAAAAGGAGCCTGCTGTTGTGTATATTGGACAGACGCCCGTGCGTTCTTCACTCGCCAACGCCAGCCAGGTGTGTCTGCTCTCTTCATTTCTCGCATTTTGCTCATCATTTGCAAGTCCAACCTTCAACGCATACATGGCACTCCCTCCCACGCACGCATTTCTTCGGTTCCCGGCATAGGTCATCCAGCCTCAATCTCTAGTCAAAACGTGACCGCTCCGACTGGCGTAGCATCTCCCACACCCGCCGCTCCCGCAGATGTTGCTTCCCCCGCGCGTAGCGCGCGTAGTAAAGGATACGCGATTTTGATAATGACCTGGCCAGCCTCGGAGGTCCCAAAGGACAAGTCCTGAATACCAAGAAGAGCCTTCCTGGTCCGATTGTTGGCAAGGCACCCGCGACCAAAGGCGTACCTGCATCTGGTCTAGGCTTATCTGCTCCTGTTGCCAAGGACTTCGCCGCGGCCCGCCCTGCGTTCTCGCCATTCGACTCGGACACTCTGCCCATTGCTATTCCTAAACGATCCACAGGAAACTATGCCCTCGGCCCAGACCGCTCCGCGGCAAAGTACGGCCCCTCGCCCGATATGCTCACCTTTGGGCTCGCAATGGACTCTCCCACAGCCGGTGCGTTCTCCCCGCCCCCTAGCGCGCTCCTTCCCAGTTCGTTGTTGAGCGAGGACGGGCACCGGTGGGAGGGCGATGGTGCTCCTAGCCCTCCGCTGTTCAGCGACGCTCAGACTGGCTCGAGTCCCGTTCAGCTCATGCGTCAGAACAGCACGAGTCCCGGACAGTATCGAAATGGAGCCAGTCCGCCGCGTTGGGAAAAAGACGCGGATGGGTGGGTGACTGAGGCCAAACCTGTCTCGAACGGATGGGATGCCAAACCGGCCATCGGAAGTGCGTGGGATGCAAAGACAAACGGTACATGGGACACGAAACAATCGAACGGAAATACATGGGACAACGGATTCGTAGCTGGTGACATGGACGTTTGGACGGGCGAAACTAACGGTAGTGCTGGATGGATGGGCGAAGCGCGTCGTCGGTGGCCGAGCGAGCCTGCTGCTGCGTGGGCCCCTCTCGCCGAAGGACGTCCCCGCTCGTTGTCCAATGGATCTCCCGCCGGTCGCCCTCGCTCCGACTCGCACGATACGCATCGGCTGTCGACTGGTGCTGACTCGGGTTATCATTCTACCGTCGCGGCGCCCAAGAAACGTGGTTCCGGATCTAGTTCGGGCGAAGACGTTGCGCAAGACACCTCTGCTTCCAGCTTTGCTCTTCCGTTTTTGCAGAGTTCGCCCGTGTCTGGATCGATCGACGCTCCTGCTTCGTCGTTTGGCTCGGGTGTTTTTAGTCCTCCCGGGTCTGCTGCAAGCCGCCGCGGCTACGATGCTCAACGTGCCAGTCTCCCAGCGCGCGTCCCGCTCATTCGCGAAGTTGAAGAATCGGAACCTGCCTCTGCGCCGGCTCCCGCCGAACCGACAGCCGTACCGACCAAGAGCCGCCGCTGGTTCTCGGGCGTAGGTAGCGCAAAGAAAGAAGACCCCAATGCGCGCGTGCAAAAGTCCGAACTGAACCCAGACGCCAAGGCGTTTAGCTTTTCTCCCGATGCATCGAGGATCTTCAACTTTACGCGCGGTCGGACGTTTAATCTCGGTCCGCCATCGACTCCTACCAACTCGGGCTCGAAACAACCGGCTGCGTCGGCTTCTGTTACTGCTCCTGCTCCTGCCCCTGCCCCTGCGCCTACCTATTCACCGTTTGGTCTCGGAGCTGGTGCGAACGCGAGTACGCCGACGCTCGGAAGTGCCGGTACGGCGAGCAACGCGTTCTTTTCGTCCTTATTGGCGTTTGCGCCTTCCCCCGCAGAGCGCGAAGCTCTCCAACGTGCGCTCGGACCCAACAACGGTTTGACTCGTACGCTGAGCGGCACATCCGCGCGGTCTCCCTTCACGTCGCCTCTTCCCTCGGCTCGTTCGAGCGCGGTGGACTTGAGTCTGAGCGACAAGGCTGCTCTGGCGTGGAATATCGACTCGGCTGCCGCTCCCGTCCAGAAACGCACCTGGTTTCCAGTCCGGAAAAAGGCTGCCGTCGTTGAAGAGGCCGATTAGGGGTAGTATTAATAATGCCTTGGGGGGAGTCCCCGGACATATGGCCCATGGACTGTGAATGGTAGTTCTGTTGTTGATGTTCAATTTTTTTGTGTGATTAACTGCTTGTCCTTTATATGACTCGAGATGTTCTGCTCAATCACGATTTTCTTTTCTTTATATATTTTCCATGCACGTGGACTTTCTGTGTATGTGTGTGCTGGTCCGCTCATATGCGCGCCCATGTGTGAGGGAGAAAGTCGAACGTTTATTTGTATACGAAGCATGTATACATGGTATCTATATGCGTTTGGCATCCCGCCGCCATGGTGTTTATCCACGAGCTTTGAGCGCAGCTGCGTACTTGCTTTGGAGTGTGTATAGGTCCTGCGTGCGGACGTGTTTAGCGGCCGATTCCGCGGCTGGTTGGAGCGACTTACGGTCCCAGGATACACGGCATATCCGTCATTGTAATAAGTAGCCGTGCTGATGCCTGCCTGCCTACATGCGCATAATAATCGTCATTTCGACTGAATTGAGAGCCTCTAGAACAGTCGACTTGCCAAATAAGGTCACCAGCCACACTCCATTAGATACAATCTCGTTCCACCAAGCAGTGTACGTGGCCTGTGCGTACAATCATTATCACATCTCATCAGCCTGCCCAAAAGTCACCCAATGAGTCACTCACCACCTGGTCCGTGGTCACGCCGAACTCTTCCAAGATCACAGGCTGAACACAAAACAAAAACAAAAAATTATTTTCAGTAAAGGATGATTCGGGTCGGCGAAATCGAAGGCAAAGAACCTTGTTTGCCGACTTCTGAGAAGCCGCATGATCTACAAGGCGCGTGATTGATATCAATAAATAGATATATCGAAGTGCAAAGCCGGCTTGGCGGACTTGCCTCTTATCCACTGAACTCCCCAAAGTGTTGCATTCGCCGATTGGCCCCAGCTCACGGGATACGAATGGAACGTCCCGAAATCGAGCGTTGAGATTTCTGCCCACGGTTCGGATCATCAAGAAGCCCTGGAGTTGAACTGTTCGGAATGGAATGCTTACTCAGGTTGGCGTCAAAGTCGATGCCTTCTCCCCCTTGGTACGGGTAGTTCGGCCCGTTGGCTGAGTGCGGGTTGGGATGTTTTAGGTGAATACACGCGGGCTTCGGGTGCAATTGGTAGAATACGAACCCTGGTTATAGAATCCTTCGTCTCCGAGTCCGACCAAGTGATTTCTGTGATTGTTTTTGTTAGTGCATAATACTAAATCCGGGAGCCCGGTCTCGACTCACGGATCGAGTGATTTGATGTATGCGGATATTTCCGCTGCAAATGGGCTCAGAGACCGATAAAGGAACGTGATCTGCACATTGACTTACAAGCCCAATTTGTGATTGTCTACATACGAGTGGTGGTGAGTCAATGTGCGGCAGGTATAGCTTTGTCGACTTACTGCAGTAGTGCAAGTTCCACTCCAGGTGCCTGTACTCCCCTTGCAGCGGGGCTCGTTAGCAAGCTCCCTATAATGCATACAGTCAGTTTTGAGAGGTCTTGATTTGTGACCAGTGCTTGCCAGCCAAGGACGTGGGTTCGTCTTTGTAGCGGCTGACCCATGCATTGATGTAGCTCTTGAATGCGGCTTTAACCTTGGCATCTAAACGCAAGTTCGATGAGGTACCTCTTGGTGTTCTGAATGTGTCACTTGCCAGTATAGAACAGGTCGTGGTTTGAGGAGCCAAGTATCTGCTTTACGTAGACGTCTGAAATGGTTGAGCATCGTATACCTATACTATGGTACGCAAGATTCCGGCTTACCCATTCCTCCATAATCTATTGGTATTCCGGCTTAGTTACTAGTTAAAGTCTTCCTAAATTCACTTACCAGACCAATTATTCGTAAGCGCAATGATAAGCCGAATGCCAGCTCTATTATGATTGTAAGGAGACAGAAAAGACATATATGAGAGTGAACTTACGCTTTTGCCGCTGCGACGACAGTATCTTCCAGAAGCAGTCAATCAAAGAAGTACCGGATTTTATTTACTTACCAAACTTGGCTAGGCCATCTGCGCCAGTGTTCACGGTCGCAGTGGAACCAGACCACAACTGGTAGTATGTACCGCTTGGACTCGTAACGTCGTTGAACCCCCAGGTGCGCAATGTAGTAAATCCCCTTGGACATACCGTTTTATTTTCACTAATTCTCGAGAAAATCAAGGAACACTTACGCATTCTTCAGGTCAGTGAATGCTTGTGTAATGTCAGTCGACGTAGAGAGCTGAGCCATCCAATACGCGTTTGACTAACGACTCAATGGGTTAGTTAAACCCATTCCTATCCTGAATTTAGCTGGGAATAACATACACCCACGACTGTAAATGTCGACCCATTCAGAGTGAACTTTGTACCGGAGGTCTTAACAAATCCTGTGCTGACTGGAGCGGCGACAGAAGTAGTAGATGTGATGGTAGTCGAAGTAGTTTTAGATGTCGTAGAGGTCGGGCCCATGGTTGTAGATGGCGTAGCGTTAGTGGTTGTGGAAGTAACCACTAGACACTGAGAGTAATCTATAATATTGTAAGACGCCATTATAATTTCAGAAATCTGGGCGCATACAATCATTTTGGTAAACGCATGCGAGCCCAGAATCGCACGCTGTGCTCCCGGCATATCCCTTGCCCCGCACTGTCCCCACTGGCCGATAGCTAAAGCGGGGGTCAACGAAGAGGCAAGAATCGCAGCATTGAGCATAGACTTCATTGTGCTAGTTTCAGAAAAGCAACTTGCAGTGCTAGTCGCTTGCTATTCCAGAACCTTTATATACAATGGCAGACACCAAATATTGGAATCAACGATTCCTCGCCTTCGAGACCTATATTCTTCACAATACATTGTACGCTAGACATGAAAGCAACACACGCCTCCACTACTAGCAAAAAATCTTCCAATTGGGTGACTTACCGGGGCCCATGACTTGAAGCCAACTTCCACAGCTTATTACGCTGGAATATTCTGCAATATTGACAATATACCCTGCCATCGCGTGATACCGCTCCCGTGCTTTTTATAGCTCACACATCAAAATTAGACACTGCCGTATTTCTCGAGTAGCCTAAATGCCATTCTGTTTGATTGTTAGTCCCCGCCATCGTCCGCAGTTTCGCCGGGTTCTGCTCCATATTCCGTGAGCACAAGAACATTGTCTTTTTGTGGCATATATTTTCAGATGTAGTAGTGATTATTCAATCAACTGGGTCGAGATGATCGGCACTGATAATAATCATGACTATCGGGCACTAGAGCCCTCTATAGATGATGAGGATGAAAGATTCAAGAATTCGCCGTTTATATACACCATTAAGCCCATTATTGAAACATAAATTAACCACGAGCCTTGAGCTCCGCAGCATATTGGGTCTGTAGAGTGTATTCTGCCTGTTCATATGCGTGAGATAGGATGTTGCGGTGCAAAGCTGTTAAGCAACATACCTCTCCAGGGAAAATAGTGTAACCATCATCGTGAGCGTTCCCATAAGACAAAGCGCTTCCAGCTTGCCAGATGAGGTCTCCTGCGAGCCCACTGGAAATGATTTCTTTCCACCACACAGGATAGATGTTCTTTACAGCCCATCAGTAAGGCACCTGGCACGCATCAAAACAGTTAGAGCATACCAATCTCCCATATTGCTCAGTAACTCCGAATTCTTCAAGAATGACAGGCTGGTTTTAATCAATCAGCATAAGTTTACAGCAAGACTTTGTTTCACAAGACGTTACCTTGTTGGCCGCCTTTTGCGAAGCAGCATGGTCTGTGCACGAGCGTATCAGTTACATGAACTCATAAGATATTCGTTGAAACTGACCCCTAATCCATTGAACACCCCAAAGAGTGATGTTGTTCGCCTCTCCCCAGTGTTCGGGGTAAGCATGGGCAGTACCAAAATCAAGTGTAGATATTTCTGTAAAGGGATGAGCTCAGCTCAGCGAATATTCGATACCACCTACGCAAGTTTGCGTCAAAGTCGATACCCTCTCCACCTTGGTAAGGGTAACTGGGGTGGCCGGCTATGTAACACTTGGTCAGCGCATGAAAAGCGGTCTGCTGGTATAGGCCATACGTCGGTTAAAGAAACCCTCATCACCAAGACCCACGAGTTGGTTGCTTTAAACGAATCAATGAGCATACGAGATAGTGGCGTATGTGTGGTAGAATAACTCACGGAGCGATAGACTTGATATATGCAGAGAATTCCTCTAAGCCTACGGTTAGTTTCGCTTCTTAATAGTTTCCATTATATACGTACTGGCCCAGGCGGTAATAGTCTATCCCAAGGAATTCTAAATTAGCAAGAGTACATCAACCATACATTAGATACTTGCCGCAGGTGTGCAAGTTCCAGTCGAGGTTCCACTGCTTCCTCGGCAGCGGGGCTCGTTAGACAACTCCCTAAGTTAACATATAAGAATTCGCCTTCATTTTTGTAACCGATCATACCAGGCCATGATAGTGGGCTCGTTCTTGTACCGCCCAACGAAGGCATCAATATACTTCTTGAAAGCTGCCTTGACGGTTGCATCTAGAATCTGGTTAAGTTGAAGAAGCAAACCAATGATTGAGTAAAGCTTACCAGTATAGAAGAGATCGTGGTTGTTCGAGCCGAGGATTTGTTTGACGTAAACATCTGCAGAGGAATAGGTCAGAGTTATAATTAGTGCACCAGAGAACGACTTGGTTTACCCATTCCGCCGTAATCTACAGTGTCATTTATTAGCTTCTTTTACATTAATAGAAGAATCATAGTATTTACCCGACCAATTGTTAGTCAATGCGACAATTAGACGGATGCCCGCACTGCATTACAGTTAGTTGGTAGTTTGATACAAATACGTATCTACATACGCCTTGGCGCCTGCAACAACTTGATCTATAGAAAAGGCATAAGTCGAGCTTACAAAATTGATTTACCTTCAGACCACTTACCGAATCTCGCAAGACCATCAGCACCCGTGTTAATAGTCGAAGTGGCGCCATTCCACAATTGGTAGTATGTCCCACTGGGGCTTGTAACCTCATTGAACCCCCAGGTACGGAGTGCGGTGAAGCCTCTAGCGAAAAATGATAAGGTGAGACATTGTTGTAACCAATATTAAAGGATTATCGGCTCACGCTTTTTTGAGATCGCTGAATGCGGTGGTGATATCCGCGGGGTTGGACAGCTGAGGAATCCAGTATGCATTTGACTGTACATCACGATGTAAGTAATTACGACGCAAACAGTCGTCCACAAGGTACTCACGCCGACTACCGTGAATGTTGCACCATTGAGGGTAAACTTCTGTCCCGAGACCTTGACGTAACCCGTGCTAGCAGGAGGGGGCGTGGTGCTAGTGGTTGAGGTTACAGGAGCGGTAGTGGTTGTAGTGATGGGTCGAGAAGTGGTTGTAGGACCGGTGGTAGTAGTTGCTTTCAAGCATTGGGAGTAATCTACAACGCAAAACTATTAGTGCTCTGTTATCGAGCGAAGGGACATAGGTGCATAGCTTACATTCATTTTGCTTGACACAGCTGAGGCCGGCATCACAAGTGGTAGGCCCACTATAGTTGATTCCACCGCATTGGCCCCATTCAGCGACAGCAACAACGGTACCGATAGTTGCAGCGAGGGTAGCAGTAGTTAGCGCGTACTTCATGATAGGCCAAATAAAAGTTGAATTGCTACGGAATGCGTTCAATTTCGCTTTTAAAGCACTTCACATGGCGACAACAGCCAACGCATTCAAACAATGCCAAGAAAGTCGGCTAAGTCCTGTGACTGAACTTCACTGTGCTGCGAAAGCTCCGATTAGCCAGTGAGCAGCCCCCAGAGTAGAGTGGTCTCTATGGTGCGGGGTTGTGAAATGGGGCTTTGCGATGACCTCAATGGACATTCCTCGGTGGGTTGACACTATAGTCAGAAGGTACCATATTCCTAGCTTAGGATGCCGCTATTTTCCCGAGTAATTATGGTCAATATACCTTGCGCGTGTCGCAACCTGAGGAGCTCCCAGAACCAGTAATTTGGGGTAATAGCGCCAACAGATGAGCAAATTAATCATGACCATTGAGAGCCGGTCAGTATGAAAGTGATATATGTGTGACGGGTAAGGAACATCTACGATCAAAAGATAATTAAAAGAAGTTCAAGCACGAATAGTTCAAGTACCTCCATTCATGTTCCAGACAGCAGCACCAATAGGAATGCTTGGCGAGGTTATTATGAAAGGTATCGAACAGCGATAATCCTCCGAGCAGCACACGTGAGAAGGTTTCTCATATAATCACGAAATATTATCAGGGCGGAAGCTGGTGCTGAGAGCGATTTGCATCACGTATTTGCTCTCAGGCCCTTCAATTGAACGACACAAATTAGAGCACCTTATCCTAATCAGCCCAACAAATGATATCCAATGAAGTAAAAAACCAATGCATGTACATTCCTATTACGAATTTGAATGTTTTTGACTACTTCCGTTGTACCTCAACAGGACAGACCCTAGGATTGGGTCAAAATTCCGCAATATGTTGAGGCCAAGCAATAGTTCAGCTATCACTCGTTCAGAGTACATTCGAGCGCCGGGACAGGATTGCATATCGATAAATTGGTAATATGTGAGGCTACTTTATATAACATAGGTCGAATAAGTGAAATCTATAGCGGCTCATGATTATGATTACGCCAACTGCTAAAGAGGCTATTTGATATTTATGTGCCCAACTACTATCTCCTAACTTGGTTTCATTTCCGATCCCAAGCTAGAAAATAACTTGAATAAAACGTATAAATAGGAGGGCTCAAACATTGTTAAAGGCAAGTGACCAACGGTACGGCGACACAATCACAAACATCTGCCGTTTTGAACTTGAGGAACATAGATATTATACTAATTCCGAGTCAGCAACAGTGGCCGGTAATTTAGTGATTGAGTACAGAACATCACTCAGCCTCGTAGGTTTGATTCCTCTACAATCTCGAATCCGACAACTGCTAGATTGCGGAAGTCAATCAATCAGTCACCAGGATCACCAGGTCCCGATTTTGATCACATTATTTGAGTAAAATAGTACCAGAATTTCAATCAAAGGTATTTGTCGATTATCGTGCTATCAGCAAGGGTGGTCATGAACTGAGTGAAAAGTCTGAGGTTCGTCAAATATCACACCGCATACATGTAGAAGACTCCCGATGTCGCACAACGCCCCGCATTACTGAATGCCTACCCGACTCCATCAAGATAGTTTCCGAAATCCAGACCAAGAATCTACTAAATTCGAATAGGCTGCGCAGGTGGGACATCCGACTTTGGTTTAAACAGAAAAGCATGGAAAAGGTGACACACCATTTTCACAGAGGCGGGGTCGGCTAGACTAACCCTTTGACCACACGACGATCACGATGAAAGTGATTAACCTTCACGCATCGCCAGGGATAGACTTCAGGCGTCGATCAACGTCTATCTGTTATCCCGAAATCCCGAGACTAGTGGTGAATCGGCAATCCCGAGCGCATACACTGAAAGCGCCAAACGCGCCCACTACGTCACGTGACTCTCCACGCGACTTGGACTCCTCTGCCACTTGAATTCGAATTGCCTCATTCTTCAGTCACTATGGCGCCTCGAGACGATGTATCGTCTGGATCGGAAGCAGGCATGGAAGAAGACTCGGATGTCGAATATACCGAGAAGAATAACGGTGCAGTTGACGACGGTGAGAAAGGGAAGGGAAAACAGAAAGAGAAGAAGGGGAAAAACAAGGCAAAAGATGTGAGCCTGGGAGTTGCGTAGTGAAGGAACACATTAATCTTCATGCGTAGCAAGGTTACTCTTGGGAAGCGAATTATGTTAGATCGTGGGACCAAGTGCAAGAGGATGAAGGAGGTAACCTAGCTCATTCAGTAGAGGATTAATTGCAAGGAAGAGGAGGCAAAGGTACGTTTGTGCACAATGACAATAATTTTATGCAATATTTACCCCTGGGGTTTCATCGTAGACTCCTAGGACCCTCCTCTGCGATACGCCGTGCTATTATTAGACACCTCGTGTTGTTGATCGATTTGTCTGCTGCAATGGCCGATCGGGACTTGCGACCGACACGGTTCGAATTGGCGCTGGACTGTGCCAGAGCGTTTGTTGTTGAATGGTGTGAACAAAACCCGCTCGGACAGATTGGAGTGGTGGGAATGCGTGCAGGGATTGGAGAAAGGATTGTGGAAATGACAGGTGAGATTTGTTATTCTTTTTGCGATGATTGAGACAGATGTATTGTCAGGAAACCCTCATGATGTCCTGAGGGCTATCGCGGACAAGCGCAAATTAGAACCTGCGGGGGAACCGAGTTTGCAGAACGCAATTGAGGTGGCCCGGGCAGGTATGAGGCACGTGCGTCTGACGAGAGAGCCATTGGCACAGAGAACTAACTGCTTTATAGTCATTTACCGACACACTCGTCGAGAGAGATTGTGATAATCTTTGGTTCGCTTACGACATGCGATCCGGGTGACATCTATGAGACATTGGACAGTTGTGTCAAGGATAAAATTAGGATATCACTCGTGGCCCTGGCTGCGGAAATGAAGATATGCAAGGAACTTTGCGAGAAAACTGAAGGTAAGTTACGTAGAAATCATATTTAGGCGGGAGCTGTAACCAGAATCTAGGGAGTTTTGGAGTCGCTTTGAACGAAGGGCACTTCAAGGATTTGCTATTCGAACACATTCCTCCTCCAGCGCACCGCGCGGCGCGTACTGGAAATGACAAAATTCCATCAAGCCAGACAGGCAAAGCAAATCCACTGAATCCTAATGCTGACTTGATGTTAATGGGATTCCCGACCCGGCTTCCACCAACGAGCGCGCCTGCGCTTTGTGTCTGCCATCCCAGTCGAATGCGGGCTGAAGGATTTTTATGTCCACGTTGTTCGGCCAAATTATGCGAGGTGCCGACAGACTGTGACGTCTGTGGTTTGATGGTCGTGTCTTCTCCGCATTTAGCACGTAGTTATCACCATTTATTCCCTGTCGGTGCATATACGGCGATGTGAGTGCATAATAATTCTCTTAGTCTATTCGCTTGGCACTGATAGTCTGCAATTCAATCAGAAACGAGATAGGCCCCGACGACACACCTTCAGCAACGTGTCAAGGATGCACAACGCCATTTCGTACTGACGCACCTCATTCGGTTCCAGCAGGCGCTAATGACGGAATCAGTCACTTGGGGCGGTACCGCTGCCCCAAGTGCAAAAACGATTTTTGCGACGAGTGCGATGTATTTATCCATGAGAGTCTGCATGTATGCCCTGGCTGTTCGTAGTTAGGGAGGTGTGCTGTATAATACAATTGGGCGAGAAAACCTCGCCTAAAAATGGGCCTGTCGATCGTGATGTGACGGTTTGCCGATCAAAAAGCCTGCGCTTAGTAAGCGCGCGCCGGCCGACGAGGCAAGGAAACGACCTGGAAACGAGGGCATGTCGTCATTGCGCAGCAGGGCAACGGGAATTACGCCAGGATTTTAGGACTGGTGTGGGAAATTGTGTAGAATACGGGTCCGGTCTTGGCAGGATCATGAACAAGGGACAGAGGACGTTTTCCCAACGACGGCGACGACCAACGCGTATTTGGATTCGCACTACACTCGTTTCCCCCTTGCCTTTGGTCGCCCACTTGAGGTGAGCTTTCACGACGCGGATTTCAGACACAGCTCCAAGTACTTAACGCTTTGGTAACAGCCCCTTTTCAACTCTGGTTCTTTCCACCACCATGATCGCCCGCACCCTCGCACTCGCACTTGGCGCTGTGCTCCCCCTCGTCGCCTTTGCAGGAAATGTCACCGAAGGCGGCTCGTGCAGCCAATCAAACACTTACCTCACCCCTGGCTCCTATCAGCTTAACACCGACTGCGACTCGAGGACGTACTGCAACAGTGGCGGTACTTGCGCTAAGAAGCAGTGCCGCAAGGATGAGTAAGTAGCCCGCTTAATAGTCTGAAATGTAATACTAATAATCTCCTGTAGATTTCCTTGTATGTAATTTTCTATCTCCCCTGTATAGTAGCGAGCTAATTGCCAGGCAGTCGGCTACAACGATGTGGCTTTCAAGGACTTACCTAAAATGTGCCCCTCTGGCCAATTCTGTATGTTCACGACTGAGTTTCTGCTTTTTACTTGCTTTACGTTGTTGACCATGTTCGATGACATAGGCCCGGACGAAGAGGATGATTGCCAAAACGTGCTCTCTGTGGGCAGCTCATGCCAACTGAACCGCGATGGTGAGCGTCTAACAACTTTGGCTACATCAGCTTATTCACGCTTTTTTAGATGAATGTGAACCTGCGCCGGACACATCGCTTTCCACCCCCGACAATCACCGAGGTGCTATTTGTCTCAACTACCAGTGCATGTGCGTCTTCGCTTCCGGCTCGCTTGTGTGCCGTAACTTACCATTCCGCTATACTTCCTCTACTACCACCAGGTGGCAAAATGTTACCGTTGGGCAGCCATGCGTAGTTGAAAATATCGCCTATATCGCGTACTCGACTGAGGGTGAATTTATCAATATCGTCTCGAGGTGAGTAACTTTCTGTCCTTTCCCTCTCATGCCCTTGAGGGAGGACCCTAACCGAGCAACCTTATTGATCATTTTCCATAATTTTAGAGGGAATTGTCGACACGGTTTATACTGTGACGCTGCTCAAAAGATTTGCATCGCTACACAGGACTTTGGAGCTGCTTGCACTGCCGATAAAGAGTAAGCAGTATGTCTGAGAATTTTAGCGCGCACGAACTGACGGTGATGTCAGGTGCACATCTGGAAACTGCCTTGACAACCTTACATGTGGTGTTTCCACCGATGCTCCTCGCAAGCTCGGAGCCTGGGTTTACGCAGTCGTCGCCATAGCCATCGTCGGAGGTGCGGATTCACACACCCACTTGAATATGCCGCGCTAAACACCCATTTTAGGTATGCTACTTACTGTCGGAACCTTGTTTATGATCCACCGTAAAGAACGTGATGAGATGCGCCAACAACGCGAGCAATACTGGCGCGAACAGGTTTGTCTTATTACAATCCAATATACTCGGCTTTGCCATCAACGGATGCTTATTTTCCCCTCCCTCTCTATAGGCTGCTCTTCGTCAAAATATCCTTCAAATGCGTGAAACTGCTCAAGCATCTTTGTTGTCGCTACCTTACAACGGCCAGAACCAATCTGGCTCGGGTTACAACTCGCCTTCTCGACACAGCAGCTTGGCATCTGGAAAGGAAATGGGCATCCAAAGCGATGATAGCCACGCGGGCTTTGTTACAAATGCAGGGTACGCCGGTGGAAAGGGGACTAGTGGTTTGCGTAATTCGCTAAGAAGCGATGATGGACAGGAAGCAACGGAGACGATGAGCATGGACGCCCTCGTTACTGAAAGGGACAATGGCTCGAATGGAAGGAGGCGCAAGGGAGGTCTGAGCATTGGTGGCAAGCGATAAAGCGCTTTCGTGCCGCCTTAGAATGACTCTGCGTTCTGACTGTTGAACTTTGACGTATCTGCAAAGACACTCTTACTTTTTCTTATTTTCTTTTCTGTGTACGGCTCCCACTTTCCTGTCTCGCATGCGCCCTGCTTTAACTCTATCTCACTTTTTATACCTCCCGCGCCAACTTACTCTTTCTCCCTTCCACTATATACACCTCACCCTCCTCCTTTCAATGCTGTGACGCACGAAAAATTGTGGACTGCATGCACTGTACATTTTTCTGAACTTTTTTTCTCGTTTTCATCCCACTGCTATCTTGTGTTGGATGTGGCTTGCTCCTATAGCATTCCCAAACCATAACATCAACATTTATCGTTTCTCCCGAAAAGCATCATTAGATCAATCTCAGTACCCTCGAAATAACTACTCTCTTTATCTGGTTTGCTCTCTTGGTTTGGTTGTGGTGTATCGCATTGCGTTTCAATAGAGTTCTCTCGGCGTTGGACAGCGATTGGAAATTACTCTAGCCCACAACAAAGCAGCACTATTCCGACCGTAAATTGTTGCACGGCTCCACGACCAACATTCCCTGTTATCGAATAAGGTGCTCTCTCAACTACCCATACCCTCTCACCACCCTCGCCAACGCGCGTATAATTTAGCGCCGTGTGGTCTCAAAGACATTTCTCGCGGCTTGGGTAGCTCATTTGCTATCAGGATAGAGTTTATAGACTCACTTAGCATTTTGCGGCCACACTCTGACGGTTTGGACTGCCTGGTATAGTTTGTGTTTGGTGTCAAGCTCGTGAAGACCCTCAATAACTCATAGGAAGTCTCATGATTAGCCATATGGCCTATATCCAAGTGTTGACAAGCCTTCCGTTCTTGGTGGGCTATTACACTCGTATTCGCGCTACTTAGGGCTGGACATCAGTATGGTATGGGCTTCGAAAATGGCGCTTATTTATCACTCCGGAACCAGGCTTGTTGAGTTCCCATCTTCCCATTATACTAGTCACTTTGTCCGAATCCGCCACACTCCCCATTTATAGACAAACTCAGCGGGCCCAGCTTAGAGAGAGTCAAACATCATAATAGTATCTAAGAACAACGCAACATCGGCCCGATTGACTCAAGCTCAAGCCACATGCTCCTCACATGGACCTTGATGTCTTTGTCCGGCCGCATGGCCAAACAAATTTAAATGCTTTAGTGTTTGCTATGGAAGCTCATATAGCCTGGAGGTCCAAGCGAACCGGGCCATGCGTCTTGTTCTCACACTCGTTGTTCTTGTTACTTTAGCCACTCACTAATTTTCTGTTCGCATATATAAGCAGAACCTCTGGAGGTCCACCTTTTTGTTTTTTTTTTGTTTCCTTGCTCAGAATCATCCCTTTCCACTTCGAATTGAACCAATTATAATGGCTCCGATCACTGTTCGCAAAGCCAAGAAATCTAGTACCAAGTTCAATCTTCCAAGAATACCGAAGTCAACCAAACTCCCATTCCCAAGCGTGTAACGAAGGGATTTCGAGTACCTTTCGACCACCACGAATGGACTAGACTTGTCCAGGCTTGGGATTCATCTGGCGAAAGTGGACGTCCTACTAAATCCACCCGCATTGCGCTAGCTGCCGATTTCGGACGGTAAGCATTCCCAATTGTCCATCTTTATCTTGTGGCTGACAGACCGCATAGATGCTTAAAACAAGTGAACAACTTTTACACCAATCGTCGCCAGGACGTGACCAACCTAAAGAGAGACTTGGGACGCGAGGTGACTGAAGAGGAGGTTGATAGTTTGCTCTGGGCCAAGTACAAGGGGACGGTTGAAGAGCGCCAGGAAGCCAAGCAGAAGGGGCCATCAATATGCGCCAGCTCGGGTTCGTCGAGCAAGTCATCGAGCCCTGCCCCAAGCCTGATTACGAGTGAATACTCAAGCGGAGATGGTGCTAATTCTGAAAGCTCTGTTGAATCCGTATCTTCTGTTGATCCATTCAGTACCAAATCGAGCTATTCACAATGGCTGGGTGAGAATTTTGCCTGGCAGTGTGGATTATGTTGAATGCTGATCTGTTCTTTGATCTCTGTCATTAGCCACAATCACTCCTGCGATGGCTGCACTGCTCATGGTAGTTGATGAAAAGTTGGCAGAGCTCGAACTCTCCAAGGGTGCTAACTCTTTCTGAATGGGTGTTGTATCTCATGTACTTGGTCTGTTTCCGATACTGTTCAAATAATCCGCCCTGGAGGCGATTGTACGCTGACTTCTATCACTTTGTTTGTTTTCGGGTTATTCTGCATTTATATGCTGATTGTTCGCTCTTCGCAATCATCGGTTGCTAATCCTTACGCTCATCCATCTTATCCCCGTTGATGTACTATATCACAGTCTCTTACACGTTTTGTTTTGCCCGCACATCCCGTAATATATTACAACAGGATTGAAATTGAATTCCCACGTACTCATCAGTAGCCTTTGATCGAAGGTTAGTTTGAATTCAATTTATTCATTCACTCCAAGTACACCCAACGCTAGCTAGTTCTCAGGGAATGTGTCCCAGAAAGCCTTGGTCTCGTTGCCTTCCACGACACGAACGATGCTTGTCTCCGGACGCAAACCCTTCTCTTTGATGAATCCCTGCGCAGCTGCCATAATCGTCCGCTTTTCTTCGCGGGAGGCTTGGGACCCCATCCATACGTATATAGCCTTCGGTCCAGCAAGTATGAATATATCTGACGGGTCAAGCGCTTCCCGGGTCACGGTCGGGAGTGGCGTGTACGGCGGTGTGGCTGAAGGTAGAATACGAAGTAGTATGGGTTCGCTTACGCCCGCTTGTCCCCGACTTGGGGCTTCTGGGGGATAAGGGATGTCTAGCGCACGAAAAAAGGGGACTGATGCATCCCCATCTACATTTTCATCGGATGAAGTTAGTTGCTAACCCATTTGCCAATACAACATACCGTATACCTGAACTTCTCCTAGTTCCCCGGCCAATTCCTTGGATACCTCTGCTGCCTTGAACCTCTCTTTTCCTGTGGAACCCTTTGCGTTGTACTGCATGATAGCAGGTGGAGTGTTGGCCTCTCCTCCAGGTTCGAACACATAAACGTCCCCTTCTTCTAGATACTTGACAGGAAGGGGAACCTCGGTTACTGAGTTTGCCGTGATCTGGAACAACTTGGGAGGGCGTGGAGTGTCAGGTTCCGGATGGCTAAACCCAGTGCGTACCCCTCCAGTGAGAATACGGATGCCTTGAGGGAAATATGAGCGGAAGCGTTGGGATTCGTAGTACTGGCATTCCCGGTACTGAGTAGGGAGCCCGCCAAGATCTCCAACATGTAGTATCGTTAAGTTCGGCCTAAAATGGTTGATAAACAGCTTACGGTCATCGAGCTCAACAGTCTTGTATGCCGCAGTCCCCGCTTCGTCCAAGCTTGTTTGAGAGCCCAGCCAAAAGTGCAGATCATGGGCAAAGCTTGAGTACCAGGGGTTTTCTTGTACGTCTATATGGGGTTGCAACCGAAGTTCTTCAATACTAAACAATTAGAGTTATTTTTTTATTACAACTCACATGGAGGATGATATATGAGTCTCCGTCATAAAATTGACCTTTACGGTCATCAGGCCACGGAACAACTTTGAAATCTTCAATCCGCCAAATCCAAAGACCTTCATCTTGCCCTATATCATCCCATGCGCTTTCAACGTCTCCGGCACGCTCACGTACACGTTGGTGTAACTAAGTTAGCCAGTAAATCTGAGCGAGATAGCCAACACAAAAGGGCATGGATAGCTTTCTATCCAACTTACATCACTTCCCCAAAGCGCAATGTTAGTCTCACCAATATCATTTTTGAGGTCCGTATCCGAATCATCCATTATGATAGGCACCGATCGTGGTTCAGATTAATGACGTGTGTCCCATAATCACATGCTCATCAAGTTACAACAGATGTAGCCGATCCATTTGCCTTTTCAAGAATGGCAATTATATGCATACCGGGTCATCATGAGCCCAGAATATATGCGTGAGGGGCTGGTCATTGAATAACTAGGCTGGCTCTCAGACTCAAGCAGCCCTAAGCTCCAACACTCTCTCCGACAAGATGAATGAATGAATCGATCTTTTGAAGAAACTACAAAAATCCAATCAAGCCGTGGTGTCTAGAGGCCTTGTTCAATAACATCCGAGAGCTTCTTCTGTATGCCAGGAACATTACTAATCTGAGGAACTTCACCAGTCCAAGGTGCCGAAGGAAGATGACCACCCATTTTTGCTTCCTGGGTAGGCTGGAAGGATTGGAGTGAGGGGGTGCTTCGAAAGGATGAGCCTCAGTATTCAACTACTAATCATTAGTCGTATGTCTAAACAAATCTAGGAATGACATACCACATATTTATCAAGGCTGAATTTTTCTGGGTCATCGAATGTCAGGTAAATATACTTCATGACTTCGGCAAAAAAGAAGGATTCTGTATGGTTAATGTAGCTCGAGTTCGTTGACCGGACGTCCCAGATACCATCGACAGCTACGCCAGGCCTACAATACTTCTTGATGCTCTCAAGACCAGCTATAGCTCTGTTAAAGTACTGTGATATAATCTGTATTAATACTCGCCACGTGTTGGTCAAAAAGAGGCTCACTTTGATATCTCCGGTTGCTCTCCAAGCGTAGAAATTACTCTTCATTTGGTTCAGTCGTAAATTCGTGAACGCTCAAGCATACGCACATACCTCGAGGACCTCTGGGCGAAGATCATAGTACCCGTAGCCATTATAGACATAAAACCCATTTTCCTGGTAAAATTTCAGGTCACTGGGAGTCGGACTCTCTCCGGTCCAGCCCTACGAGAAGGAAACGCTGAGCACCATCAAACTATAGAGTTCGGATCAACACGAACTTACCCCATCGGGACCAATATAGGCAAAGACCTCCGGACCAATACCCGTTCTAAATGAAAGTTAGCTTAATTGATCTAGTGCTTGTGGGGTCTTACCTTGTCTTTTCGTATGAATTCCAACATGCGTCTGTCAAACGTAGACCATACTGCACAATGGTATCGTTTCCTGTCAAACGGCCTCCCATGATCCAGTTGCCGCCTGTAATATCTCAGTACTTGAGCTGAAGAGGATCGCCTGTGAAGACAAAACTAACCGTGGAAACAAGCAAGATGGCTGCTAATATGCCTGACCCTGCCGCCTGTATAGTCACCCAGGTACATCAAATTGGGAATGGATGTTCCCACTGCTGTCTGTGCAAGGTAGCGGATCGACGAGTCAACAGCCACCAGCCAACGACTGGTCCACTCGGGGCTGGCATTGTTAGTGAGCCGACCGTACTTGATCAAGTACTCAAAATAGGAATCCGAGCCGCCACCCCAAGTCTAAGCCGGAGCAAGTGAGTGCGTATGAGAGTTGGGCATTGAAGCACATACAATGTAGTCGCCAACTGGCTTTCCGGTGCTGGGGTCGATTCCTTGAGCAGGCAAGCCTGGGAGCGGCGAGTCCTATGACATAGGGCTTTTTGGGCATTCATATGAGCTATTCAATTCAAAATCTCGTACATTTGTACCGATACGACCATAGCCTTCTCTGCTAATTGGCAGTATGTTTTGTTTCCGGTATATTCGGCGAGCTTTGACCACTCCAATACCAGCGTGCCAGCAACCGCTACCAATGATACCGATATCAGTCTGAAAGAAGATGTCTTAGTTACTATCTAATGCCCACCAATCCCTGACTAACAACGTGTGAGCTTCATAGTAAAGGCTAAAGTAACCTAACAAAGATCCACATACATTCTCAATAATTGGCATGTCTTCGGAGAAGTCCATGTTATTATAGGGGATGTCGTTCAGGCCCACCCAAGCACGTGCAAGTTTGTCTCCAAGCTCTCGTGAACGGTCAATCAGCGCTTGATTCTTTTTTCCATCTAGCTCGTAAGCGGAAATCAATCCCCCAAGGTACCGAATAGTGGTCTCGAACACGGACACCGAGTCGGATGTCTTACTCCTACTAAAGTCAATTTTCGAAGAAAAATCAACGGCTTCGGAAAATAGATCCTATGCCGGCAACAATATTTAGCAAGATACAAAGCCTGTTGGCTGGTGTGGTACAAACCTCCAAGCCCATCATTTTCATAGTGGACATTGCATCAACGATCGTTGCGCCCCACCCATTGCGATCTTTTAGCGAACGAATTCAGTCTTGTATGTGTGCTTTTTAGGGATAATCACAAACCGTCTATGGCAGCCTTGCTCACTGGTGCTAGGGAATCATGTCCCCAAGCGTACTTCTTATAGTCTGCATAGGCGCTGGTAAAGAGGTCAATGGCGTCTTTTGCCCTCGAATCAGCTCCTAGACTATGATGGTCACTTGAAGTGAGTCTTTTATAGAGTAAACAGGATATAAACGCTTACGGCAACTCCAAGCCAGGCTTTTGTATATTCCAGGCATGTACAGCGCCCACCAACGAGAGCAAAATAGCACGACTGTGCATAGTGAATCAAATAAAGGGGTGTGTGTATGCGTATGCTAACTGGAGTGTGTGGTTAAAAGAAGGAGAAGAAAGGAAATCTAACTAGCCAATGGGTTGGCGGTGGGGAATCAAGTTGGGGCAAGGAGCTCAGAATAATTCTTTTAACCCTTTGAGTTGAATTGCTACGTTCGAACATTGACATGTCCTCGAAGCAAAATAAAACTGAACCGAAGAAATAGATTAAATTACTGATCGACGTCATTATACGATGATTCTACGACGGCTGGAAATGCACTAGTCTGACAAGCATACTGACAGCTTTGAGCTTCTAGTTAGCGGAACCAAACAGCCATCCCAGGCGAACAAATGCCAGGATTTTATTCGGCGAGAGACCAATCCATATTCTGAAGTAGCATGGCGCGTGCCACATTATCACATTTTGAGCTTACATGATTTCCGGGTTAGAATATATATGTTTAAGGTAAACGATCTAAGTGTGTCACCATATGCATATATAGGCATTTGTATACCGCATTAATATTCCTTTTCGAACATCGCAATTAGAGTGCATGACTGGAATTATAATCCATTCAAACGATTGCTACACAAATTAGTGCAGATACATGTTGGCGCTAGGTTGTTTACAAATCGATACCCTGTTCAATCACATCCGAAAGCTTTTTCTGTACACCAGGTGCATAGCTAATCTCAGGTATTTGTCCAGTCCACGACTTGGACGGAAGATGTCCACCTATTTGGGCCCGCTGAGGAGGCCGGAACGATTGGATCGGGTCGGGTGCCTCCAAAGGATGGGCTTCGGTGTTGAACTTTTAATCACAGTTAGGATCAAATCAGTCCAGAGATACGAAAGGCATACCACATATTTGTCGAGGTTAAACTTGTTGGGATCGTCAAAGGTTAGATAGATGTACTTGATGACCTCGGCGAAGAAAAATGATTCGGTCTGATCGATATAAGTTGAGTTTGTAGATCGCACATCGTTGATGCCAGCAACCCCCACACCAGGCGTGCAGTATTTCTTGATGCTTTCAAGACCAGAAACAGCCCTGTTAAAGTACTACGCCAAATTTTAAATTAGATCTTGTGAACTATTGTAAAATAAAGTCTCACTTTGATATCTCCGGTAGCCCTCCATGCATAGAAATTACTCTATAATCCATTAAGATACAAGGTTACCAAAATATAGGCGCTCGCGCTCACCTCGAGAACCTCTGGCCGGAGGTCGTAATATGCATAGTTATTATATACATAAAATCCGTTTTTTTCGTAAAATTCAAGATCTCTGGCGCTCGGTGAAACACCAGTGTAATTCTATGATATAAACCATATTAATAATCTTGGGAAACAGATCGAAGGTTCAACTTACACCATCGGGCCCGACATAGGCAAAGACTTCTGGGCCAATGCCTGTCCTATACGAGAGTTGGGTAAATTAACTTAATCTCAATCGAAGGCGACTTACGCCGTCTTTTCATACGAGTTCCAGCACGCGTCTGTTAAACGTAAACCGTATTGCACAATGGTATCGTTTCCAGTCAAACGGCCTCCCATGATCCAGTTGCCGCCTGTATTAGTTCATCAGCCTGGTAGGAGAAAATACACGTAGTTGAAACCAACCATGAAAGCAAGCAAGGTGACTGCTGATATGCCTGACCCTGTTTTTCGTGTAATCGCCCAGGTACAACAAATCAGGTACGGAAGTATTCACTGCTGTTTGTGCAAGGTAGCGGATCGACGAGTCAACAGCCGTCAGCCAGCGACTGGTCCACTCGGGGCTGGCGTTGTTAGTGAGCCGACCGTACTTGATCAAGTACTCAAAATAGGAGTCTGAGCCGCCGCCCCAAGTCTAAGCCGGAGCAAGTGAGTACGTGTGAGAGTTGGGCATTGAAGCACATACAATGTAGTCGCCAACTGGCTTTCCAGTGCTGGGGTCGATTCCTTGAGCAGGCAAACCCGGAAGTGGTGAGTCCTACGAAGTTGACAGTTTAAAATACACTACAAAAAGGTTGATTCAAAGGCGCCTACGTTTGTCCCGATACGACGCATGGACTTCTCTGCAAGCTCAAGGTATGTCTTGTTGCCCGTATATTCGGCGAGTTTGGCCCATTCTAGTATCAATGTACCAGCAACAGCTGAACAAGTTATGGGATCAATCAATGAAGCCTGAATAGCTGCAAAATGTTATATCACATACCAATTCCCGACTGAAATAAAGGTTATTAGAGTATACTGACAGTAAGAGTATCTGATATGATGGAGACCCAGTACACACCTCTTCGATGACCGGGGCGTCACTCGTAAAATTTAGATTATTATAAGGAAAGTCGTTGGTTCCCTGCCATCCGTTTGAGAGCTTGTTTCCAACATCTCGTGCACGGTCTATCAAAGCGTGATCCTTTTTCCCACCTAGTTCATAGGCAGAAACCAGTCCTCCGAGGTATCGAATGGTGGTTTCGAACAGAGACACGTTATCGGGGGTCTTGGTTCGGTTAAGTCAATCTTTGAGGAGAATTCTACCGCTTCCGTAAAGAGATCCTACAGAATTGGGGATATTATAATCAGGTTCCAAGGCTCATTAATGTGTACTAACCTCTAGGCCCATAATTTTCATGGTGGACATTGCGTCCACAATTGTTGCACCCCACCCATTGCGATCTTTGAATGTGAAATCTCAATTAACTGGACAATCGATATCTCAAATCACAGCCCACCATCTATGAAACTCTTGCTTAAAGGGGCAAGAGAATCGTGTCCCCAGGCATACTTTTTGTAGTCTCCATACGCAGCGGTAAAAAGGTCTATAGCGTCCCGCCCCTTTTCAGCCGCATCTGGTCTGAAATGGTCGATTGTGAGTCACTCGTGTACAACAAAAAGGGCATAAAACGATACTTACGGTAACTGCAGCTCTGGTTTCTGTATAGACCACGCCCGAGCGATCGTCACAGAGGACAGTAAAAGTATACAAGTGTGCATAACAGCCCAGGTCAGGAGGGGGGGGGAGCGATTTGGGGAGAGGTTTACAGGAGGGATGTACCCAATTTGTATACAGTCACCACTGGGTTAACTTCTTAGTAAAGGGTGCCGGACGCCATTTAGCTGAAGTGTTCATGAATTACGATCTGGGTCCACACCCGAACGAAGTTGGGTTCACGAGGTCAACTACACTTCTCCAGGCGGCTTGACATTAGGTGAGAAGCCTTCGCGCTCCATCTGTAACTATATTCAACCCGAAAGTAGAATGCTTTGCCCCCTGCTCAATGTCCAGAATTTAGTATGACGAAATGCAACAGCCGTGGAACTATTCAAAGATAGACTCAGCGCCAGGCGATTGGTACTGGATACATAGGATAATATCTAGGCTTTTCTAGTATCACACCAAACATTCATCAAATACATCACGAACTTGCGAAGCTCAGAATACTCAGGCGAGTAACAAGGGGACGGATCCACGTGACTCCAATGATGTCTATTTCAGGCATTCTCAATTGACGCTCTCTGCACTTACCAAGACAAACGCCTTTTTACGGACTACGAGAAACGTTCTACTGGAAACAGATGTTGATCGTCTACTAAGGCGGCAAGCTAGTTATCGTAAGTTCAATGGAGCCGCGTGGGCCTATAAGTTCTTTAATTTAATGGCCTAGTTGACGCTGTTCTCGGGCTCGGCTAAATTGCTCACATTATACATGGCTGGTTCTCCCGATGTTATCAGATAAATGTGAGATACTTGTATGAGTGAATGATTTACCGGATAGAGCAAAGACGCCCGGATTGAGCAGGGCCAATATCGAAGGTTTTTAGAAACCCTTCGCTTCCTGCTTACCATAGCTCATCAACCGTAGGCCGGAAGCTGAACTCCCTATGTATCATACTACCCACACAGCACAGGGCTACCATCCATTCTATTACTTGCCAACTCTGACCATCAAATAAAATACAAAAGACATCAGCCAAAAAAGGGGGGAAAGCGATCAGACCCCTTGCTCCCATTATAAAGGATGCTTGCTTATAAATCCGTCGAGGTTACCATTTGCTTTCTTTTGAACAGTATTTTGAAGGAAAGAAAAGCCCCCGAATAACTGACCGAATAGCCCCAGAGCTTGCCCTGCAGTACCATTTCACGTTTGTTAGTCATATCTACCAGTGGCTTCCTCCTGAAAGCACAGGTGTCTCACCAGCCCATTTCGGTACGTCAAATGAATCTACTTGTTCTTTCACTTTTCCGTCAACCACCAGTATATTGGAAGTGATCTGGTTCGTAACCGGACGCCCGTTGAACTTGTAAATCGCTTCAAATTGTACGATAGCCTAGTGTTGATAGTTAGTAAGGCTAAAGATGAGGCGCCCTATCAACGTACCCTTTGAGGGTCCGATTCTGAAGGCTTGACTTCGTGTACGTTCCAGACCGCCTCAGTCTTGTCACGAGTGGAGGTAAACATTTTATACATGCCAAGCGCTCGGTCACCTTGTGTAAGGGTGGACAAAGTCAGATGACTTGAAATACTACGTCAAGAGTTAGAGAGTTCCCCTACCTTCCAGTTTTCCAAATGCCGGATCTTCGAAAGTATATCCATCTGCGGCCAGACTTTTCATTGCTTCAAAATTGCTGCGTGGCTATGAGAACACGAGCACTTTCGAAAAATACGAGGTTCCTTACCCTGCGCTGTAAGCCTCGAACCATTTGGTAGCAACTGCAACCGGGCTTTGGTCCATCTTGGCCTTGGGTGGGTAAAAGGGTGAACGGTTGTGTTAGTTGATGAGCAAAACAAGAGCGAATAACACGTGCTATGCCACAAGGTTTATAGACATCTAATTATGTAATTCAATTGATAAATTTATAGTAAATTTGAGTTACATTCATTTCTCGGAAACCGAATTGATAATGTTCAGGGCGGCCTGCATGTTAACATTGCCACCACTGATGACAATTCCGATATTTAGTCCTGCTTGCTTGTCGGCCGACCAGCGAGCAGCCGCTTCGTGGAATTCTGGGGAATAGAAAACAACCGCCAAGGGGACTGCAGCGGAGGGTTCAATAACTAGTTTCATACGCTCCCAGACGAATTTCATCGCACGACTAACATATATGCGCCAATTAGCTTAATCTTAACCCATGAAGAGCAAAGAAACTCACGCGATTTGTTCCTCTGTGGCCATGCATATCGCATCAACATGGTCCAAGATAATAGGAAAGGTTAGCTTCCCAGTGGAGGTCAACAGGCCATCACAAAACGTTTGAGGGTTGACCGAAGGGACCCAAGTTTTAGTCTTGAATGATTCATAGGCATCCCCAGACCCTAGTAGAGTTGAATTGATGTCCAGAGTGTCATAAAGATAACACATACCAGCTGGCTCTGCTCCCACTACCTTGATCCCGGGCTTTAAACCCGTGGCAGCAAGCGAACACCCTGATAACATTCCTCCACCCCCAACTGGTGTTATGATCACATCCAGAGGTCGGCCAATCTGCTCCGCCTGCTCCAAAAATTCGACTGCCATAGTTCCCTGTCCGGAGATGATACGAGGATCATCATAAGGGGGGACAATTTCAATAAGTTGCTCAGGGCGAGAAAGCTTTTCCTCTTCGATGACGCGATACATTGTTTCCTCTCGGCAGACAGAATAGGTTCGCAAAGTGTTACTGCTGCTCCATAGCCTCGTACCGCATCTATCTTGGCAGGTGTGGCATTACTCGGCATAACAATGCATGCCCGAGCACCTACGGAGCGCGCGGCATAAGCTAATGCTTGCGCATGATTTCCCGATGAATGAGTAACAACAGTTAACGAGGACGGGTCAAGTTCAGTATGCGACCTAAGAATCTGCAAAATCGCATTGGTGGCTCCCCGGAACTTGAATGCTAACGGAGGGTGATAATATGATAGGTGGGTTTGGGATATGGTTTTGTGAGAGTTCGTACCTCCAACTTTTTGTAAATTCTCGCATTTGAAGACCAATTGCATCGGGAACCCTCCTTGTTGCGTACTAGTTGCTAGCTGATCTGCCGTTTTTGACGTCAACACTGGCGTTCGATGGACATGGGATCTATGTATATGGTCATACACAACGTCCGACCCAATATGTATTCACGCAACGAGTGTGGAAATTGGACACCTGCCTTATCATTCCCATGGCCATCAAAACGTCCGAGACGCTGGCTGTGTATTTTCCAGTAGCTTCGGTGGACATACAAATAGTTTATCTATGAATCCAAGGAATTCGAATGATAAAGCTCAAGCGTCAACGTGAACGCTGCGCGTAATTATAATTATATAAGCCCATGTGTAATGTAACATTACACTCCTAAGCCCCTGCGATTACCTTTCCAGCCTCACGCTTCAGGGCCCAGTGTACGGCCTGAGCAACATCCTCCGCCTGATGGGTTGGTGTATGCGCCGGGGGAATACCGGTCGTGGGATCATAAACTCCAGTATGTACAAGAATCGATCCCCAACCGGCCCCGTTGGCCCGGCAATATCAGATGCTGGGTTGTCTGGAGAAAACGAATCAATGTTGTATCCGAATATATTGGAATTGGAACCGATGCCTACCGCCTATCATGTAGCTAACATGTACGTATTATTAATCAAGTAAAATCAACGTTTTAAAAGTGAACTTACATCGGAGGGGTTTCAATGTGGTTCGGATCGGTCCGCTCCATTTCAGCAATCTGGTTTTTGAGTACAATCTTTGCCCAGTCATAGGTGTCCTTGCAGGGTTTTCCATATTGCGTAAATGGGTATGCTTCGCCAAACTGAGCCTGAACGAGGGTTAATTTTATAATTTCACACTGCGGTACTACAACGTACCTGATATACTGCCTGGAACGCAGTAATAAATCCTCCCTGACCAAGACGTGGTTGAGGGAATGCTGCCCTCCATATAAGGTCTGGATTGCAAAAGATGAGATCGACAGGGCTCGGATTGGCTGTGGAACCGGGTGAGATCGAGTATTTTCATGCTGGAACTCTTCTTCGTACCTTTCTTCATTTTCTCCCATAAAGATGGCTCGACATATCGTCCTTGCAGAACATCGCATACAACCTGAGTATCCAGCAGCCAGTTGCGAGGGTCATGGAACACGATCACTGCATGAATGGGGGTGGTCGAGAAATTCCCGGGCTAGAAATCCATCCATGAGTTGTCGACAATAGCGCTAGGAGCCATGGCATACACGCGTGGTAGATTGCTCCTCCTTGGTAAGAGTATGAAAGGGCGAAATTCTGTTGTAGGACAAATACAAAATCAGATAAGTACCAGACTCTCTTATATGAGTAATGTTGACGGACGTGCTTTCCCATGCAAGAATATCGAGCGGCGTGTAAGCGTCAAGACCATAGCTATTGCAGGTAAGGTAAGTAAGATTGATGTGAGATAAATTGACTACACGTACCTCTCGGCGACGCGACGAACTGAATCTCCTATACCTCCCAACACCAGAACGGCCTTCCCCCTGTACTTGGGCACAAGTGACTTGATAATGGTATGTGCTTGGATCACTTGAGAAGTTTTGATCTGAATAATATATAAAGTAGGTCATAACGATGCGCAGTCAGCTCATACATTTGTGTTAAGTTGAGTTGACAACTCCTTGGCCCTGGTGTCTTCAATAACACCTCCACCATTAGTGAGCGTAATAAATGGAATCCTGCTAAATTTTGCTTATGAGTATACCGAAGCTGTTACAAGCTGATGAATCTTGTCTTACACCCCGAGCTCGTTCTGCCCTTCTAAAATTTTCATGGCTTCAAAAGCAGCAGGGATGGGGGTATGGCCCCGGAGTAGAACGCCATCCTGGACAAACCCAAGCTAAGTGCCTCGGCGAACGCACGAGCTGGAAACCCACTATGTCAAAAGCAAAGGCAACCGGAGGTCTGCGCCTAGATACACCGTGAAGGGAACGTACGTGCGTGGCTGTAGGGGGGTCGCTATATCAGCATCTGTATATTCGCCCAGACAAGCAAGATACATTTTAGTCCAGCTTCCACATAACTCGTGCGTATAGCACTGGATAATGAGACCTTGTTGTATTTTATCGATCTTAATATTCCAAGCATTGTAGGATACCAAACAAATACTAGTATGCCGCAAATCTGGAAGAGATAGTGGTGGTCGAAGCTCGAGTTGCTTCGCGTGAGGCAGGAATTTGATAGCTGATCGGTGCCTTAGGCGCCAAGATCACACTCGCCACATCGTAGCCACCTTGTACGCTGAGCCTGGATACAAATAGAGTAAGCCATCTCTTGTAACATGGATACTCAGCTTACTCTGTATCACCCCGCTGGAGTTGCTGAACGGAATGAAAATCTATGCGGTTCTCAGTAGTCCTATCACGTGACGATCAAGGCACCAACGGCGGCAAGTTCTCCGGTAACGAACGACCATACCTCGTCTTGATTTTTCCCCTGGTCTCTTCATCACCCCTACGGCACCACTACCAAATTCTAGGCTTCTTTATACGCAGAAAAACTTAATATTCATGCTGCCCAGCTACAATTCTTACAACCCTCGGCGGTACCAGTCCTTATCTCGACAGTCCTACTCGGGTCCAGGAGGATCTCTACGCGACCGCCTCCTCTCGCGATCACGTGTTACAAACTTGGGCCTCGTGCTTATTGGCTCCGTACTTGCACTCTCACTATTGTCTAATTTGCGCTATATCTACTTGTTACACGGATACGAATCCGATGGACGGATGGTAAATACTCCCCAATTGATCACTGATACGGTTTCATACAACCACAGTGAATCTGAACTCGACCACTTGATTATGGTTCCAGGGCATGCGATATGGAAAGGCGGCGATCCTGAAGAACATGAAAAGGACTCGGAATGGGTGCTTGACGTGGCGCAAGCTGGACGAGGGAATCCCAAAGCGTTTTACGCTCATATTGCCAAGGGGTGAGCCATGAATGCGTAGCTTTCGAAATGAATCATCTGAAACTTGGTTGTATAGTGCAGAACTGGCGCTCGCTGACAAGAATAGCCTTCTAATCTTCAGCGGGTGAGTTCAGCCCAAATAGACCGTATATCTCCAATCTCACTCGTTGCAGAGGTCAAACTCGCAAACCAACCCATCTAACAGAAGCACAATCTTATCTTTCTCTCGCATTGTCCTCAAAACTCTTGCCTGTTACACCATCTGACACGTTTCTCCGTGCAACGACTGAAGACTTTGCACTCGACTCGTACCAAAACTTAGTATTCTCGGTCGCTCGATTCAAGGAGCGTACAGGGAGGTATCCGAACCGAATTACAGTTGTCGGATTTGGTGTAAAGAAGCAGAGGTTTGAAAAGTTGCATGCGAGAGCAATCAGGTGGCCCGTAAATTCGTTTTCGTACGTGGGTGTGGATGTGGCCGACCAGGTTGACTTGGAAATCGCTGAGGATGGCGAGGTAAGCACTATTCCAGCCACAAATCTAAGTTTACTAATTTTTTTATAGCACAAGAACGGGTTTATACCTTACATGCGCGACCTCTACGGGTGCCACGACTTTTTAGCCGCCAAGCGCCGTTCGCGGAACACCGCAGCACGATTTCATCCGTACCACAACTCGGCTCCCGAACTTGCAGACTTGTTAGACTGGTGTCCTCCGTCCAGACACCTTTTGTTTTCCGGACCTCTACCTTGGAGTCATCGTGCATAGACTCACGGACAATGTTTCGAATAGGGATTGCTGTAGTAATAGCTTATAATAATCGGACTTTTCGTTTGCTTTTGTAGAAGAGCGACCGAACCTCGGAAATAGTGTGTTCTAAAGTTATGTACAACAAGAGATCACAGACATGCAAGTTAACGTTATGACATAAGAAGTACATTGCGCGAAAACAACAAATGATATCGTAGAGTCCAAAAAAAAGGGGGGGAGAAGAGGGGAATCAATGTAAAATACGAAAAAAGGTAACAGACGTGGATAGTCATCAAGATTCCAGTCGTATGTGAATTGGATCTCGTTCACAGTCATCAAGACGTTCGATTGCATTACGTGTGGCCGAGCGGGGCTGATTCGCGATGGACATTGCTCTTTGTTCGCGGTCGCTGGGACATTCGTTGACCCAACGAGCCCTTGCTACTACTCGCCCCCAACCCGTGAATAGGCACATAATCGGGATCAACCTTGCTGCACTTTAAATGGCATAGCAAATTATGCACAAACATGTGCTCGAACCTATTTTACCATATCAGTATCCTGTCAAACAAGCCAACTTCGAAACCCACCTCGCATTCGTAAACACCACCGCCATCGACTCGGAATCACACCGAAGGAGATTCGGGGCCATGACTAACGCCATGTTCGCGCTCGTCATCTTGGTCACCGACTGCACGCTCTCGGGCAAAAATAGCTGCAAGAAGCTAATCACGAACAATAGCACTCGACGGTTGTTTGTCGGGAGCTCCTTGACGAGCGCAACGACCCGCTCGGGATCTTCGGCCGCCTGGATACATGCATTGTACATATTTGCGGGAATGAGCGGCTCCTGAAGTTCTCGGAGCCAGAGCTTGAATAAGCTTGCGGGCACATTACAATCGTCGATTCCTGCCCAAAAAAGACGATGATTAAAATCTTTGTTTCGCGTGCAATTAATCAAGTGTGGGAATGACTATACCTTCAAGGTTATAGAACCCTTTGTCAATTCTAACCCGCAGATCGGAGACTTCATCTGCATCGCCCGGAATACGGAATATACCCTCCGATTTGGTTCCTCCGAGTGCCAGGATACCGTCTGCAAGAAAGGGAAGGATGATGGGGACTTTGCTATCTGCATAGGTACGTTCTTGAAGTCTCATGATGGCCGAGAGAGATTCTCCGAATGTGGAAGGATTAAATGCAGAGTCCTGGAACGACGAACGACAAGGTTAATTATAGGCACGTGTGTAAGAGGGGGAGGGGTGATAGAATGAGATGTGACGCACAGCTGCATTGGTGATCTCCGTTGCGGTAGGAGGTTTACCCCTCGGGCCCTTTTTCGCGATCACCGGCAGACGATGAAGACAATACTTGGCCATGACATCGATCCGACCCTCGGTCTGCTTGATCTTGGAGAGCATAAACGAGCGGAGGTAACCTTCAAAGTTCTTAGAAGGAGGAAATGTGACCAATAGGACGCAGAGCAGTTGCCAGCCCCGGAACGCGCTCTCCCTGCCATATCAAGTCAGTTTAGCGACAAAATCATTGGAGCGAGAGGGATACTTACGGACTGGGATTGTCCGTCAGCTGCTTGACAACTTGACAATAAATCTCGTCTCGCAGTTCGCCGTGTTCAATCCCTTCGGCTAATAACCACCGCTCCTCTTCTAGGACGTCACCAGTAGTTAGGCCACCGGACTTTCCACCCGTAGCTCCGGGCTTGGAACCAGATTTGCTTCGCCTTCCTGGTGAAATGCTCGGATCATTCAGAGACGAATTTGAACTGAGCAAGGATTCGGATGTGGGTACTCGTACGCCTACTGGGCGATCACGCTCGCGGTCCCCCATGATACGCTGTATAACCTTGAAGACAAGAACTGCATTCTTGTGCAACGAGCGGTTGAGGATCAAGAGCGGAGACGTAAGGGGTTGCTGTGACCGGGTCAGTACCCATTCTAATTCGATCAGAGATAACACACCTTTTGCCAGACCATCAGCTGTTCAACGGGCACCCTTCGGCGGAATATGAGACCGGTTCGGTGCGTCGAGAAATAGCGCCGAGCAAAATCCGAGACCTGGAATTGCTGGATGTCTTCCGCCAGCTGACGAGGAAGCATGCGATGATCTCCAGTGCTGAGACGTTTGGTACCCATTGCTTCAACCGGAATGGGCCTGGTTCGTTCGCGATTAATGGGGCTCATGGAAGCTGCAGCCTCTGGATCCAGGATGGGATTTCCTATCTTGAGGTCGCGGGCGCTCATGCGAGGGAGCTTGACATCGGCAGAAAGTGAATGCACGGCGTATTCGGGTGTTTGAGTCGTGTCAACTGAATGATGGGCCGTATCCATTGTTGGACGAGGACCTGCGTCAAACGTAACGCGCGAAGGAGCCGGGTCGTCGACTTGTGCCTGGGGTCGGACAATTTGTTCAGACATTGGCCGCATCGAGGGCGGAGGACCCAATCCACTGGGGATCCCATCCGCCGCGTTCGCACTGATACCGCCCGAGCTTGTTTTGCCTGTGTTACCGGCGACGTGCAGGTCAACATCGCTCGCATCGCTCTCTGGTTCCTTTTCTCGCTTATTGCTCGGCTTGGGCTTGCCGTCCTTGTCTTTAGGACTTAGTGGGGGAACCCATTTCCCCTTGTTACGCGGGCTCGGAGATTTCTCTTTTTCCTTGTCAGGTACGACCATTCGCGTGGTGGATGCAAACTCGCCAGGCACGACTTTGGAATCTGGAGAGCCAGATGAGACGATTCCCGCAGCAGCAGCATCAAGTGAGTGTTCTGTCTGGCCCTGTAGATAAGATGCTCCGCCTGACCGGCCCACGCTACGAGCACCAGTAGATACCGTGCGGGTACGCGCTGGCTTTCCAGGGTCGAGTCGGCCATCCTGATTGGCTGAGATGTCGACTGCAGAAGCAGAATTATGGGGGGACGAAGGAATAGGCGGGAGAGAGGATATGTGGGGCCGTAGGTGGTCTGAAGTCGTGCGACGCATGCTGGCAGAACTCGATCGCGCGCGAGACTTGGCTGGCTCTTCCTCTGGGATCGTAGAGACAGAGGTCGAGGCCACAGATCCGACCGGATGGTGCGTACGACTGAGCCGTCGACCGAGTGTTGTTGTCTGCACAATGCCGAGGGGGATGATAAACGCTCCTTTGGGTCGTGTCCATGATGTCTCGCCAGTGCGTGTGTGGTAGTAGTATGGCAGTGACCGCGACTCGTCTTGTAGCTCCCACCACTCTCCTTCGCTCGATGGGGGCAGCCTGGTCCATGTTAACAAAATTGCTTTAAAAAATAATACGCGTCGTACTTACACGAAATTACCTGCTGGAGGATCCCAACTGCACTCGCCTGTCGCAGGACACGCGTAAAAATGATTCTGTGTCTGGGGATCGATAATAGTGACCCAAAAGTTGGAGCCCCATGCCGTCGGATCACTGGCTGTTGAGCCTTCGTCGGCGGTTGTCCATCTCTGCGAGCTATCAGTGCTCGAATTCGTATGATGTGCCTTGTGAAAGTGTCGGTCGTCCATGCTTGAGACCTTGGGGTTATACACTCGAAGCACGGCAATGTCACGTGTGATAGGCCCGGGATTGGCAATCGGCAGCGGCAGCGTCAAGACCACTTGGTCGGTCTCGCTCACGACGTGCTCGGTCTTTCTGCGCTTGTGCAGTCGACGCAGTACTCTACTCCAGTGGGACATCGTGGCCTTCATTAGTCACAGAGACACACCCCAGGCTATTAACACTCACAAAGATCGGTGCTTTTGCTTCCTCAGGCCTGTCACACACGCTGCGAGTATGTGCGGGGAAGCACAATTAAAATAACAACTCGAGTCTTCCACTTCAGGATCCACGAGACCTCTGGTCCCTGGCCCCGCCTAAAGCCCAAAGGGGCTGGTCCTGTACAGCTCCCTCTCCTCCCTCCGAATTCGCGCGCATACTCTTGGTCTTCTATCACCACCACCACCATGAAGCACCTCGAGGCAGGTGTCCCCGTCACTAAGCACACCAAAAAGCGTGTTTCCTGGGCAATAACCCTCGCCCTTGCTGCTACATGCGCTTTCTTCTACCGCACCGTGACTTGTCATTCCCGCACGTCAGCGTCCCTATATTTCGGCAGCCGCCCTCAGGTCCGCATCTCGGGAATAACCCACGTTGGCTACTATGATCGGGCTCATAGGTTAGTCCAGCTTGATTGTTCATTCGGTCCCCCCGCCCGATCCGGCTATACTAACTACCCTGATAAATGACTGCTTCGATCTTGATTTATACTCTCCTTTGCGGCTCTGCCTAGGCAAACCAAGTACCTCGGCATACCTTATGCGCAGCCTCCAACTGGAGAGCGCCGCTTCCGCCCGCCTCTTCCTATTTCCGTACCGCACAATCTCAGCCACGCTGTCATCCAAGCCAACTCATTCGGTCCTTCGTGTCCGCAAAGCACTCCCGTTCCGTATCCCATCTCCGAAGATTGTTTGACGTTGAACGTCTGGGTTCCGGACGTTCCTGCACCTGTCACGCGCTCTTTGGGGGAAGAAATAGCAAAAGGATTGCCGGTGCTAGTGTGGATATGTGGGTAGAGTATTCCATCATATCCGTTCATCGCTTTTGCACTAACCGGGTTTGTTTTGGTTAGATGGGGGTGCATTCATTAACGGGTCCACCCAAAAGTACCCGGCAGACGCTCTGGTCGAGGCTGCGATCGATCTCGTACGTATCATTTACTGGCCTCGGACTCACCATTTACGTTGTGATTACAGAAAAAACCGGTCATAGTGGCCAGTATGAACTATCGTCTTGGAATATTTGGCTGTAGGCTTATCGTGATTTGCCCAATTCGGGTAGTTTTTATTAACGAGATGGCTAGTCCCTGTCGGTGCTGAACCATCAGCTTCTGGTGCACATAACCTTGGCCTGCTAGACCAGCGTCTAGCGCTCGAATGGATTCATAAGAATATTGCACTCTTTGGCGGCGACCCCGAAAAGGTACTAATCCCACAATTCAATCAACTCAACCAACCCACTAAATAACACTGCCCACCTATTGACATCCATTACTATTAGATTACAATCTTTGGTGAATCAGCCGGGTCAGTCAGCGTCGGTGCCCAGATGTCATACCAGCGCGGGAATACGGGCGGAATCTTCCGAGCTGCAATCATGCAAAGCGGTACGCCTTCCACGTACGTCCCCTCCCCCACTTGTTTTTTCGCGCCACCCCAACTTAGCTTCTAGCCTGTGATTAGCATGTCTACTTCAATCCTGTCCTCTCGGACCCGACAAACGACGTATGACCGCATTGCACAATACTTGGGGTGTCCTGTATCGGGTGAGGCTGGGTGGCGCGAGGTACGGCTATAGTTGGGCAGTGGAGCTGTTGATCTTGCCGCGAGCTGATTGGCGGATAGAGCTTTAGTTGTGTCCAGAGCGCGAATACAAATGATCTTCAACGCGCAGAGTGGAAAGTCCTTGAAATCCCGGATAAACTCAAGGCGACCGATCCAGCCCCGATTGCATTTGCACCCAGTATCGTAAGCAGCGCCTCCCCCCCTCTTCTCAGCCACCAAGTTTGGCCACCCCGGGATAGAACCTTACATACTCTGTTCTAGTATCCGAACGATCCTTTCTTCTTTGACGGTCCGGATAGGATAGCGGAAAGGCACCAGTTTGCGAATGTCCCGCTGATTATTGGTGGTACACTCGACGAAGGGACTGATTTGTACGCCGCCCTTTTTCCCCTTTTCCTTACTTTACCTTGGTACCGACTACGTGCAGTGTCCCTTCGTTGGAGGATACAGGCGCCCTTAGATCGTACTTTACAACTACCCAACCAGGGCTCACATTCGGAGTCGAGACTCCCGCCGCTCGCAAAGCGTTTGATACATTTGTGAGTATGTACCCAGACGACCCTGCCGCCGGTTCCCCATTTGGAACGGGAAACGAAACATGGGGCAAGGGAAGGGGGACCAAGAGGGGCGCTGCGATTTTTGGAGATTGGTTATTCGAGGTGAGTACGCATGTATAATGCATAATTTTTTTTTTGGGAGGGGGCTGAAATTAGTGCAGGCTCCGAGAAGGAAGTTTACGAGGGAGGCTGTCAAGGCTGGTTCACCAGTTTGGTAGGCCTCGAGTCCCGCCCGCCTCGCATTTGGTACTTATCATCCATCCGCTTTAGGTCCTACCAGTATGCACAACCAGGATACTGGGCTCCCGAGTTTGGTGTCGGCCACTTTGCAGATGTACAAATGATCTTCAGGTGGTTCGACACACACTCTGACCCAGAGATGATCCGACTTTCAGACACCATTTTGAGTTTCTGGTTTGTGGATGCTTTCGAGTCAGGTACATGCGCGCTGAGAGACTTTTTCGATAGGTTGAACTTTGTGTATTATTTGGATCCGAGCCCGCGAGGTAGTCGGTGTAAGTTCTTCTCAAGTTGGTATATGCGCGTTGGAGGTGTGTTACTGATGGTGGCTGTAGTACCCTATTGGCCACAGTATGGCTCGGAGGCGCTGTCGCTCCAGCTGAAGATCCATAATTATACTTTAATTACGGATGATTTCAGAGCCGAGCCTATTGAGTGGCTGATGAAAGAAAAACAACTGTATGTATAATCAGTGGTAGGTTGTTTGTGTGTAAGAAGAAATTGAGGGGCAATCAAATGTATTATATTATTGAATATGTACACCTCGGACCCCAACTTAAACTATTTTTATAGTACATTAAAAACTTAATTGTGTATGGGTAGAACAACATAGTGCTATAATTATAAGGCCGTAATATTTATCCAGAAAGCGGCCATCCTCGTCATCTCCTTCGCGTCTCAATTCACCAAGTGTACAGGTGCGCTAAACTTCCTTCTCTTGGCAATCAATATCCCTGTGGTACTGTTCTTCCTGAACACTATCGCATCGGTTCAATGGATAGGTATCATAGGAACCACATAGACGGTTCTGATGATCGATGACATGCTCTTTCAACCACTAACTCAAATTTAGATCAGGATAGGGCGGACCCGATATTAGCCCTCGACAAGCCTGTTGTCTTAATCCTCATGTCCACACAAACGCATGTTCCAAGCAACGCCCAGCTTGATGAGCTTTTCCTTTTGTCGAGTCAAACGAAGGAGATAAGGTTTATCTATTATCGCGATCAAGTAAATCAATATAAGTGTATTTAGTAACTTGCGCCAATCGCTGCGCCCGATGTGGGGAGCAGGAAGTTTGAAGGAATGATACCTCCGGTTAAGTTGCGAGGTCCAGTAAGAATACTGGAGTCGACGCTCTTGAAGGAAGAGTTGCTCCAGGTGCCGGATTGCCACGAGTTGCCGCTGGCGCTTCCAGAGCCAGAGAGATAGTTATTCTTATTATAAAGACCAATCTGTGAACACATAGTCAGCAAACTTGCAGAAATAGGTTTTATGGTTGCACTTGCATTGCCTGTAACTGCAGCCGATGAATCAGCAAAGTCAAAGCCCGAACCACCAATGTTGTTCCAGGCCGTGTTCCTCGAAATCTGCATCTTTCCTGGTTGGGTGTTATCTACGAATCCACCGGCGGCGTTATTCCAAGCTGTACATTATGTATCATCAATGTCTTGGAATTGAATAGCGCGCGGAGTTGCCCTGCTCACCAATGCTGTTTTTGACCACGTGTGCGACGGGTGTGTCCTTTGCACCACCGCCGAGTTTGTAGCCGTTGCCATCACCCTCAAAGGGACTGAATCCCCATCTGTTCTAATGTTCAGCCCCGAATTACGTTTGAATACAGGAGCAATGACTTGCCGGTTGAACCCATTACCCCAAGAGTAGCAGTTTTCAACTGTAACAGGCGACAAGAACTCCCTGTTCAATACCGTAGTCAATTGTAACACATTCATTCAATGGGGGGTAGGCAACGCACCAAAAGTCGAGGCCATCATCAACGTTGTTCCAGAACCGCGAGCCGCGAATCACGTTTCCAGTCCCGGAGCCTTCCTTGATACCGATTCCGTCTGCGCTTTCGCCATTCTTACGTGGATCACGGTTGTTGTAACTGTCGACGTTGACAACGATGTTGTTGCTTGCGGCGCCTGAAGATAGAGAAAAGTTATGCAATAGTAACAGGCGAATGTGTGGAACATACCTTGAATTTGCAAGCCAGTCTCGTAGTTGTCGTGTGCGCTGATGCGCTCGTAGTAATTATTAGAAGCGTCACGCCTAATAATACATCAGTATGAATGGAACGAAGGTTTATTTGTGCACGACTTACGAGAATACACCGTATGGACCGTTGATCAATCTATTTCAGAAGATGTGAGTATAGCGCTCAGCTGAACATAGAATACGCACTCGAGGCCAATGAACCGCCAGTAAGAGCCCTCAATGTGAAGAATTCCACGATCCTTGTTGGGGATACTGCCTCCAAGCTCGGCAGGGGTGCTAGTAGCACGTGGTTAATTATAAGCACACCTCGGTTTTCAGTGTATGATTCAGACGTACTAAGGCAGGCCCTCTCCGTCAATAGTGACCTTTTCTGATTGGTAGTTGGTGAGCGTGTACTTGGCACTTGCAGTACCGTTCTTCGTGATTTGAAGGTTAGTGGTCAATGAGTAGGTTCCACCTCGGAGGTAGATGGTATCTCCTGCTACAGCTCTGAAGACAGAATAAGCTCAAATATAAAAGTCAAAGGTAATAATCAAGAACGAACTTGTTAATAGCGGTCTGGATAGACTTGAGGGGTGCATCCAAAGTTCCGGCATTAGAGTCGCTGCCAGACGGCGAGACATAAATGGCGGTTGCCCGCTTCTCGATGAGCGCAGGAACAGAACGAGGCGCGATGACGGATCCGGAGTTTCCCATGGCAAAACCGAGTAAATTGGCGATTAAAACGAAAGACGACCAAAGCAGAGCTGGTTTTCTTACTTTCTCTTAGATTTCACTCGTATTTCTACCTAACGGCGGCCCGGTTAATCGTCACGCACGGTCCGTTGGAAAGCATGAAAGAATATTAGTGAGGAATAAGAAGCGGTATATGCGAGACTTTCGAGCTGAAATTATAGTCAGCTGTTGCTTTGATCTCAATTCCCCGAGCGCGCCAAGTCTGGACAGCTTATTGCTGGCAACCAGTTTAAAGAGATGTGCAGAAGATAAGAAGGCAAGGTTAAACGTGGGTCTCACGTGGGTCCGATGACCTTGATGTTTACTAAGGGAATCAAGTGATAAATATAGTATATCATTGCTTTATGGAGTGTGACGAAGACTCTTAGGTTTAGACTTGAACACCTGAGTGTGTGGGTGCCTGTGGAAAAACTCCGGGCTATAACGCGCGCGGAGGTTCTCACATGTCGATATTTGCATTGTATGCATGCAGGCACGACGAACACCCAAAGTGCGGATTTTCTAGACATAAAAAAATCGTGCATTATATGCGGAGTGCTGGCAGAGTCCGACCAGTGCTCTCGTGAATCCGTGTCCTAAGCTCATCCATGCATGCTACAAGCTGCATGTTTTGCGTTCCTGGGTGCGGATGCCTGGTAAAATCTGGGCGTCATGCGAAATCTCTGTACTTTTGAGATTCACCCACGAGGAACTATTGCATCGTATTGCGCGACTATCATGACAAAAGACACAAATTCCAGATTTGTGCGGGGTGCCAACTCACTCTGTGAGAACCTCGAGTATATGCACACCGGACCGAAGTCACACGGCCCGGCTTCGGCTTCGGTTTCAGGGCTATTCATGCCGGACCGCCTAGGTGCCGGAATCACAGATACAGATAGAGGGAGACTCGAAAGTCCACAGTGGTTGAATTGTTAGTGCATACACGGTTGCCGAGGGCATATGCTCGTATCGCCCCACGGTCTCAGTGTGATCACACTCGGTGAAGCTTGTTCCTAGTAATTGCAGCACCAGTTCGATTCGGTCGCCGACGTTGACAGCCAGAATGATGGACTTGGAAACTAATTCGATCGGAAATGGCTAGATACCAGGCGAAAGTAGGCAAAACTCTTGCGGCAGGCGCGCAACGTCTTAGACCGACCTCGCGATTTTGTAAGAATAGATGATTTGCTGAGATTTGCCATCCTTGAACCTTATGATCAACACATTAGTCGCTTGATATCCTAGTCTTGATAACATCAGGTCTTCGCTGCTCTTAGACCACCCTGGCATCACATACTATTGCTCTCAAAGTATTCAAAGGACAAGCGATGCTTGGAGGTATAGAAGCGCCAGTGTATTGCTTATATATATGTAACACAGTTATCGTACACAACTCCTTGCCTAAACTTATTCCTGTTACGCGGAGCCGTAAAGTCCTCAGGCCTGTACTTTGCAGTGTGTTAACTCTTGTTTTACCAACTGTTTCAAACCATTGGGGTATCAGTGTACACCAATATATCAATTAATTAGCTGTAGTCGGACATTCGCTCTCAACCTTTGTTGAAAGTTTTGAGGCACTACAGGACCGGAAGATGAATCCATCGTGGTTCCTGTACGGTTTCCTTGGATTCGAGTGTCATACGCTCGTATGAGCGATGAATGTATTTGTATAATATTATATTCAGAGCGTCCAGACTTGAGGTAGCTTCGCCTCGGGCTATCCGAAGCAAAACCTCACAACAAAAGACCCACAGAGGTTGAAATGTTTTAGAAACAATTCCTACCTGGTGGAATTTCGCGATCGGTGCTAAGCGCTAAGAACACGGACCGTGCCGGGGCTTGACGATGCCCAAGGATCGGTGACGGACGAGCGTGACTTGTGCCCCCCCCCTACCGGGGCGACGGAACGTGACCACATTCTGTCGCAGAGAAGTGTTGCACGCCGAAGAAGTTGCCTGGGCCACCGAACTGAGAGGCTTGGGTTGCATCGGTGACGTCTAGGGGGGATGACATCAAAATTGGAGCTGTGCATGTGCCGCTGGAACCGCTGCCATGACCATTATCATCGAGGCCGGTATCGAGCAGTGGGCTTGGTTGTCATTCTTGTGTAAAGGGTTGCATTGATAAAGGTAATGTACATGTGGGGGATAATGCCTAATTTAGGTATACACCAACACTACACAGGTTCTGATGAAATCATACTTCGTCAAAGTTAAATGTATATAGCTTATATATACATTAAAGTAAAGTGATCAGGGACGAACCGAGGGGGACTGAAAAGACCAAGCTGTGACGAGACAAACGCACCAATGATATCCACAAATCTAGGGGAGCGAATTGCGCTCACGACCACAACACTCGGCTAGGAACGTGTGATGGACTCTAGGAAATTTGTTGCGAACGCAAGGGTGGAACGAGTGTCGAAAGGGTGACGGAATTCCCACGTGTCGGGGTGTGGTCATAGGGCCGATGTGCGTTGAGGCTGTTGGGAAATGGGGGGCTGACGCAAGGTAAGCGCCAATGATGACCACGGCACGTTTTTTCGCTGCGAGCCCGGCTTCTGTGGAGATCGTGGGTGTGACAGGGTCCGGGAAGCGGGGCATGACCGCGTGCTGCGCATGGAGTGGATAGTGCGAGGTATATGCGCAGGGTAGATGATAGGATTGGGGGCGAGTGATAGAGAGAGAAACAATAGGCGGGGGTGGGGAGGGGTACTGAAAGCAGGTGTGTGTGTGATTGCGGGTTGGCATGTAAAGCGGTGCGTGACCCCGTTGGCGGATGTAAGTGCAAGTCAGGGCAGCGTTCCCGGCGCATCTGAACGGAGTGGCGCTTGTTT
The DNA here is from genome assembly GCF_016906535.1 of Rhizoctonia solani. Lineage (NCBI taxonomy): Eukaryota > Fungi > Basidiomycota > Agaricomycetes > Cantharellales > Ceratobasidiaceae > Rhizoctonia > Rhizoctonia solani. Next base: position 1,004,445 of record NC_057376.1, read on the forward strand.
GAGCGAGCGTTTTCCCCGGCTGGGAGACCAATAAACCCACTGCCACGCAGGCTGCCGAGTCCCCCGCCTCCATCGTTCCCTCCGTCCTTCCCCCCTCCACCACCACCACTTCCGCAATCATTCAGTCCATCACAACAAAAACTCAGACCATGAATATCGGTGCTCTTGTGGCGCCCAATGGCAGCAGCGACCGGGCCGACTCGCCGCTGTCCTCCGAGCTCGAAGTAACGCACCATGCGCACCAGTCCGATGACCTCGACATGGACATCGATGCGGAAGGCGAGGGCGATGCCGAGGGCGATGGCGAAGACATGGACGCCGATGCCGAGGGAGAGCTGGAAGAAGACAACTACGAGGAGCAACGTGCAGAAGAACGCGAGTCAAGCGACGAAGACGCCGTCGACGATCCTGGCTACGATCCCAAACCCCGTCGCAAGCAGCCCGCGACCAAGCCAAAGCGCAAAAAGGCCAAGTCAAAGAGTAAGTCAAGCGCCGATGTTGAAACACGCGCTCATCACCGTTCCAGCCACATCACCCAGCACATCCTACCCCCAGTCCCCCATGTCCGACTCGGATTATGCAACAAACACAAAAAAGAAACCAAAGAAACCAAGGTCGACTCCCACATCCCGCCGTGCTGCTGCCGCCAACCGTCCCAACTACCGAGACGAAGATCGCCCCGAATGGATGGAAGACTCCGATGCCGATGATCAAGACAATACCTCAGCTCAGGCTGAGCAATACGATAATGAAGACGAGATTGAAATGGTGCTCGGTCATTCGCGCGACGAAGAATACAGTAAGTTTAAGTTCATGTTTATGGCTCCAGTCTAACGTGCAACAGAGGACGATCCCGAGGATAGGCCAACAGCCAACATGCGCTTCCATATCAAGTGGAAAGGCTTCTCCCACCTCCACAACACCGAAGAGGCCTATGAGTTTCTCAAGCGCTACAAGGGCCTCAAGCGCGTTGACAACTACATCAGGAATGTCTGGGCTCGTGACAATGCCTTCCAGGCCCGTCGCGCTGCTGGAGAGCTCTCTCCCGAGGAAGTCGAAGCCTACCAACTCGAAAAGGAACGCGTCAAGGATAATCTTGAACAGTGTCGCACAGTCGAGCGTATTGTCACGTCCCGTCTACGCATGACTGACGAGGGCGAAACAACCGACTACTTTGTCAAATGGAAAGGTGGTCTCACTTATGAGCATTGCACCTGGGAGTGTAAGTAATGGTCTCACGCTTTTCGATATCATTCTCATCTTTGTACAGTGCAAGCCGATGTCGTTCGTATTGCCTCGCCCGAGATCAAAGCATACGAAGAGCGCGAGGCCTCGGGTCTTTTCCCCTATCGCTCTCAACCCTACCCCAAAGATCGCCGCCCAAAGCCCGTCGTACTCCGCGAGGATCCCGAATATATCAAGAAACTCGGCGGCGAACTCAAGGATTTCCAACTTACCGGCCTCAACTGGCTCGCATACATTTGGAGCAACGGCATTAATGGAATTCTAGCCGACGAAATGGGTCTTGGAAAAACGTGGGTCTGGCTGCGACCCCCTCCTGTTCTGAATTGATTCTAACGAATATGTATAGTGTACAATCCGTTTCATTCCTGTCTTATCTTGTCCACAGCCAGCAGCAGTATGGCCCCTTTTTGGTCGTCGTCCCCCTCTCGACTCTTCCCGCTTGGCAGATGCAGTTCAAGACATGGGCTCCGGACCTCAACGTAATCTGCTACGTTGGTTCAGGCGTAGCTCGTCGTGTAATTCGTGACTTTGAATTCGGCCCGCCGAAAAAGCTCAAGATGAACGTGCTGCTTACCACATACGAGTACATTCTCAAGGACAAGAGCGAACTTGGAACAATCAAGTGGCAGGCATTGATGGTTGACGAGGTGAGAGAACTCCAAATTTAGCCTCACTTGCCCGACTAACGATTTGCCAGGCCCATCGTTTGAAAAATAGCGACAGTCAATTATACGAGGCGCTCATGTCCTTTTCGAGTGCGTTTAAAGTGTTGATCACTGGTACACCACTCCAGAACAATGTCAAAGAACTGCTTGCCCTCATGCATTTCTTGATGCCCGAAAAGTGTACGCGCCTCACTCTCTCTCTTCCTCGGTCCGGCTGACCCATGTCTAGTCCCGCTCGCTGGAAACGAGTTTGAACTTACGGACGCAAACAACGAGGGCAAGATCAAGGACTTGCACGATAAGCTCGAGCACATGATGCTTCGCCGCCTCAAGAAAGATGTCATCAAGAGCCTGCCGACCAAGAGCGAGCGAATACTAAGAGTCGAGATGAGCGCCATGCAAACCCACTACTACAAGAATATCTTGACCAAGGTGAGCATCCGATCGGAGCGGTTGAAATGGCCGTGCTAGTGTGCGTGTGTGTGCATGGGGGTGTCACCAAAGGCCAACTCGGCGCTCGTGAGAGCTGCGGATGATGTGTGCCCAGACATGTGGTGTGTGAGCTCCCCCCCCCCCCCCAGAGCGGGGAGCGTTGCGGCATAAACTGTCATTCGTGCAATCGACTCCCCCATCACTGTGGAAACCCAGGGCGCTCCGCGGTGGACAACGTGCACGGTTTGCTGGAACCTGAGCCGTGACCGTCCGATTTGGGGCGTGGGTTGCGGCACGCCACGGTTCTGTCTGATCGATGACGATGATGAGCGTGAGAGAAAGAAAGAGAGAGAGCGCTGACTCGTCTTTCTTTGTAGAACTTTGCTGCGCTGAACAAGACGGCGACAGGTGAAAATGCACGGGTCAGCCTGCTTAACATTGGTGAGCGCTTTGCTGCATCTGGCCCTCTTGGTTTGCTCACCGAAACCGGACATAGCCATGGAGTGCAAAAAAGCCGCAAATCACCCGTTCTTATTCGATGGTGCCGAGGTCACCAAGGACTCCCCGGAAGAGCAGCTCAAGGGTTTGGTGATGAACAGCGGCAAGATGGTCCTGCTCGACAAGCTCCTCAGTCGACTAAAACAAGATGGCCACCGAGTGCTGATCTTCTCGCAAATGGTTCGGCTCTTGGATATCCTCTCGGACTATATGAATCTGCGTGGGTATCTCCACCAGCGACTGGACGGGACCGTCGCGTCCGACGTGCGCAAACGCAGTATCGAACATTTCAACGCACCCAACTCCCCCGATTTTGCGTTCCTGTTGAGTACGCGTGCAGGTGGTTTGGGGATTAACCTCGAAACAGCCGACACGGTTATTATCTTTGATGTAAGTCGTGACGAAATCGTGTGACACGGCCTCTCACCCCCGTCGGCAGAGCGACTGGAACCCGCAAAACGACCTACAGGCCATGGCGCGTGCACACCGTATCGGACAAAAGTCCCACGTAAGCGTGTATCGGTTCGTGAGCAAGGGCACGGTCGAAGAGGACGTTTTGGAACGTGCAAAGAGAAAGATGGTGCTCGAGTATGCCAGTGCGTTTTATTTGCTTTTGTCTGTTGTATCCGTTTTTTTTTTATTCCTGACGTGTTTTTACGTATGTTTTTAGTTATCAACCAACTCGATACAACTCAATCGCATCTCGGTCCCAAACCGTCCGCTGCCAAAGCCGATTTTAGCAAAGAGGAACTGAGTGCCATTCTTAAATTCGGTGCACAAAATATGTAAGTGGCTTGGGATTCAGCTTGATCCGCTCTAACTGTGGCACAGGTTCAAGGCCGACGAGTCCCAGTTGAACAAGCAGCTCGATGAAATGGATCTTGATGATATCCTTAATCATGCCGAGGCCCACGAGACTGTTTCGGAGGCGGCGAGGCTGCCGTTTCTTCCCTGGGAGGCGAGGCCTTTTTGGCCAACATGGCTGCCATCACCGACGTGTCGACCGACATGCTTAGCTGGGACGACATCATCCCCCTCGAAGAACGCGAGCGATTCGAACAAGAGGAAGCCGAGCAAGTCGAAGCCGAGGCACTCGTACAAGCTGCCCAAGGCAAGAAACGTGCGGCTGCCCAAGTCCAGCCCGGTGCGTACGAGGGAATGGATGTTGTTGAGACTCCGACAACCGCGGGCGGTCAGAAAAAGGCCAAGGCCAATGCGGGTCTACCGCGCAAAACAGCCGCGCAACGCTCCATGGAACTCAAGGAACGAGATCTGCGCGTGCTAGTGCGGAGTTTACAGCGTTGGGGTGACATTCGACTACGGTTTGCTGAGATTGTGAGTGGCATGTTTTGCTCGTCTCCTGACCCGGCGTCTTTTTGGGTATAGTGTATTGAATTTTGCGATCTAGGTCAAGGAGGCTCGTTTGGAGGATAAGAATCCTGGAGTGGTCATCAACATTTGTGATGAAATTCTGGATTTGTGCGAGCGTGCACTCGCAGAGCACCGCGAACAAACCCGGATCAAGGCGTCACAAGGACAACCAGTTGGGGCCGCGTCCAAGAGCAAGGCCGTGCTCGTGACGTTTAGATCCGTAGCCAATATCAATGCCGAAACCGTCGTTTCGCGTTTCCACGACTTGCGCATCTTGGACGAGTACATTTCTCGCGCGGAAGACCACTATGCATGGGTGCTCCCTGTAGAGAATATTCGACCGACTCTCAACTGGTCTGGAAAGTGGGGTCCTGAGCACGACGCTGCTCTTCTCATTGGCGCGTGGAAGCATGGGTTCGGCAACTGGGAGAAAATTCAAGACGACCCCAGCTTGGTCTTAGTGGGAAGTTCTTCTTGGAAGAAGGCAAAAAGGGCGAAGAGACTGGCGCAAGCAAGCCCATCCCCAACGCCATCCACCTTGTACGCCGAGGCGATTACTTGCTTGGGATCCTACGCGAACACGATGAAAGATCAAGTCGTACCAATCGAGTCTTTCAAAGCGCAAAGATCCTCGGCCAGTGACTTCGCATTCCATGTCGCCAGCGCCAAGTTTGGGCGCTCCCGCCAAGCGGCGCATGAGCCCAATACCCTCGCACCACGACATCGGCGGTGACAACGAGCCTCCCCGCAAGAAACGCCACGCGACACCCGAGTTTACCGATTCTGACAGTGACGAATGGTATGTGGTACCTTCTTGGTATTCAAATTTATACCCATTCATATTTCTGTTCCTAGCCCCTCGATGGATGAGGCACAAACCAAGGAAGAACTACGGCCGGTCAAGAAGCAGCTCGTAAGTTGCACCATGCACCAAGCGGCCCGACCCTGGTAAACTTACCCTTGAAATAGAAACTGCTCAAAGGAACTACCGATAGCCTTTCCCGCGAAGAAAAGGTTACGCATTTGAAAGATTCACTCGCGGCAATTGGATCCCGTATCGAGACTGTTGTTGCCGAACATGCGGCACGAGGTGAAAACGCAGAGAAGTGGAGAAAGCACTTGTGGATGTAAGCCAGCCCCAATAGCGGCCCGGTGTATCCCCGCTGATCAGTTATTCCTGTAGCTTTGTCACATACTTCTGGCCCCGCGACGTCAAGGCGCGTAAGCTGCAGGCTATTCACCAAAAGATTACCGGCGCAGCGGCACCTGCCCCCTCGCCCAAGGCAGCCCCTTCAGCCAACGGCAGCAAGTCCGGGGGCAAATCTAACGGAAGCAATAACCACTTTTCGACACCTCCGGCTCGAGCGGCCTCCACCAGTCGTGCGAATGGAAATAGCTCACGTCATTACTGATCAAGCTGATCAATTTGATTGTTTTTTCGCCTCCCTTTTTCGCTACCGCTTCTGATCATTTCAATTTTTTTTGGTGTTTCCGCGTACTATATTCTTTATCTTTTGAGCTTTGTTATCAACTTCGGCGACCAACTGCATTACTAGCCCAGCTTCTGTAATTACCAGCAACCATACAATTTCTGATTGATCTACCCCACACTCTGTGTGATGAGCTTGATAACTTAAACTATAGACGTGACGGACCCCAAGTTGAGGACACAGTGACCTATGTGACCCGCGATAGATATCAGGCGAATCACCAATCAGATGGGTTCTGTGATTAGACTACAAACTTTACATATAAGATACAATCGTGTTTATCGGAGTCTACTTCGTATCGATATCATGAGAGAGACAAACAGCAAGGATGACATGGTGGATATAAAAAAATATATGATGGGGCACTAGTCGCGCAGGATGCTTACAATCCTAAGAAACCAAGAAAAACAGACTGGTAAAGGCAACATAAACGGGGAAAGCAGGACGTGGTCATGGATACAAAAGAAGCATATGCCACGTGTGAGTAAGGAACAGAAATCACGAAATCATCAATGGGGCTATGGCTTATGGCCGCTGCGGTTCGAAGATCCGCGTATTCGCACTCGCGTGTATGTTATGTATATGCGCTCCCAACGAGCAATCTATCACGATGAACGGCGATTTTCAACATTATCGAGCGAATCGGAACGACGGCTAGCTACTGATGGGGATCGCACTCGTTCGTCGTCACGGTCGTTCTGAGATGGGAGCTGGGACCTCGCTGGTAATCGCCCAGTAGGGCTCTCGGCTAATGAGGCACCTGTTCCAGTAGTCTCAGGGGGTGCAGCAGGTTGATATGTAGTTCTCAATGCGGCTGGTGGAGATGCAGACCGTGAGCTAGCCGCGCGCGAATAGACCCCTTCGGACTTCCGTTGGGTGCGCGCCCACTGCAGACCGCAGGAATTGCAGAGCGTGTTGGGTCCCCTAGGTCCCTGTATTCAAACTGAGTGATCAGTAAATTGAGCCGCTGGTCTGGATCAATAAAGAGTAAGAGATTGATGAGGGCATGGCGACGATGCTCAAGAAGGATAAATTAAAATGAGCATCATGGTACCGAGTGAAGGTCGGTGTGCTAATCAGCCACAACGTGCTCGATCGACAAGTGAGAAATGACAAGAGCTAAGGACATCTGGTGAGTTTGCTCCATTATATGTTCCCACAGTGGAACCCAGAGACAGACGGGACCAGGTCGGGAGCGGCTCAGACGGCACCACCAAACCAACGCTCGCTGCCCGTGATCGTCCGCGCAGAAGACAGGGAAAAAAGTCTTGAATAACACGTAAATCGCAATTCAACGCACCTTTCTCCACTGCGGTGAATCCGTCCTCTCGCACATGGTGCATTTCCGAAGGGGTTGTGCGGATGACGGAGGAGCGTCAGGAGCTGCAGTTGGTCCTGGAAACCCGCCCTCGGCCGTCGATAGGGTCGCATTGCTCCCGTCTAAAGTTTTCACTCCAGCCCCACGCCCAGATCTTGAGTTATTGCTGTTGGTAGAATCCGAGTTGTACGTATACTGCGCTGGCCTTTCGGAAGCTAACTGCGCAGGTAATGGAGCCTGTGTATTGGCTGACGAGATTGAACTCGAGGCCGCCGCTTCCCTTCTCGCAGTATCTTTGGCGTATGAAAGCCCACACGCATTGCAGAGAGTCTTGGGTCCGTCAGGTCCCTAGCACCACGATAGCATTAGCCACAGAGTAGACGAAGAATTATTGTGATAAGGATAGGATAGTGTATGCGCATTGAAAAGGACCGATGAATGTGCTAGGGGTGTGGGAGTTGATTGAAATGAAGCTGCTCACCTTGCGCCATGCTGGGGAGTCGGTTCGATGGCATCGCCTGCACATATACTGGTGGTCTGGAGGATTCCATGCCCTAGCCTGATAATCTGTGAACACACCGCTCATAAAACAGCGCAAAGTGACCAACGCACCCTCTTATGTTTACGATTATCTTCGGGGTGTTGAGTTTGTGAGAATTGTTGCCGATTACCATTCCCATGAGATGAAAGTGGACCAGGACCCATCGCATAAGCTCGCTCCTCCGTAGCCCATCATCTAACTGGTCCCAGCGACGTTTGGAATGCTCTGTTTGATACGAGTCCGGCCGGTCTCTTCGCGAGTCAGTGTCGACTGCGTGACGAACTCCAAGGAAAGAAACATCGGTCGTTGGAGAGACTGCATTGGGAGCGGGAATGTAGTGTACTTGAGCGTACGGGTGTTGAACTCTGGGAGATTCATTAGTGCTGCTCTGTGACAACTGCCTGGAGTGGTGCTGTAATCGTGACGATGACGCCTTTCCCGGACTCGCAGATGAGGCACACGAGGTGGTATATGCAGTAGGAGGGTAGGGGGGGTTCCAGGTCGAATGGTGGGGTGACGGTGAGTCTGTACGCCGGTTCGTAGGCTCCAAGTCTCGCTGCGGAGAAGACTGTCGATATGGTACCGGGGGCGGTGGTAACCTTGGATGGGGGCCCGGGCCGCGGTGAGAAGGCGAGGAGGGGGATTGTTGAAACAATACTGTAACGACCCGGGCCCGACTGGCTACGGCAGGCCACGTATCGGACGTGACGAGCACCAAGGTATCGACACTCCCAATCTTTGTCTGGACCGCTAGTCGAATTTGGCTGCGCTCCGCTCGAGAACTCTTGAGGGCAGTGAAGTTGGTGAGCGCGGATTCAAGCACGTGCTAGCAATAGGAAGAAAGAAAGAAAAAATCGGGCGTGAATAACATACTCAATGCACAGCATTCGACCATAGAAACCAAAGACGACACACCTCATAAGACAAGTTAGACATAATGAATATATTTTCCGCTTCGCACGATAGAATGATCAATACGCCATCGCTGAATGAGCCCTCCCTTGGAACAAAGGTGGTCGCCTGCTCAGCGTTAGCAGCGGCGAGAGTGGTTGGTGAGGGCCGGCGTGAGGGAGTCGCATTTGGCGACGAACGGGTGTCCGGCTGTTGGGGCGGGGACAAGCAAGACATTGGCTAGTGCTAGCGGGGATGCAATCAGGGGAGCCAAGTTGGAGCCAAGGGGATATTATACCGAGTGGTATGTAATGTGATCACCGACCAAACGTAGATCGAGTGGCCTGTCGATTGTTTAATGCACAGGAGCTAGTTGTGCATCACGTATCCCATCAGAGACGGCACACAGGGACGAATCAAAGATCAGACTTCAGACTGTATCAGAGAACAGGACAGGGAATTGGGCCGAAGCCCTCCGTGGATAACCAAAAGTTGTGGTTTATGATATTGGTACCGAACCTTTGAATATTTCCGCAGAATCGCAAGCCTTTCAGAGACCGGAACATTGACTGGATTGCCATCTCTCCCCCTGAGTGGCACTTCCGATCTTAGCTTTATTTCCGCATGAGAATGATCGTGTTCTGTTGCTTTCCGGCCACAATGTATTGACTTTAGAGTCTTACGAAGCTGGTGACTGTGCAATTATTAGACAGGGCCGCCCGGATGCTAGGGCAATTATGTCCGAAATACCCAACCGACGATGTGATACCTAAAATCAAACTCAATTCAGGCAGTAAATGTCCTGAAAGTTTGAGGGTTCCGTAGAAAACCGGTGTTGGGACCAACTTACGAGACCGCTGGAATCCTGGATCCCATGGACTTATTTTTAAAAAAAACTACCAGAAGCCGAGATAGTAATATGTGGCCCCGCTCGAGTTATTCTTTATGATCAATCTTAACCACAATTACACTTTTGCCTGGGGATCGATCGGTATCATGATTACGAAGTTTGATAGTCCTAAATCGTAATGTGCAAATCCTCGGATCACGAGTTTGGCTTAGAACTTCCGCTTTCGTCTCTGACAGGTTAAAGTACTCCCGCCACCGGGTCCGAGATTTAGTACCTGTGATTGATTGATTAAGAGCGGTGCAGCTGGTAGAGAATTGCTTTGGGATACTTGTGGGGAATAGAAAACTTAATCGCAGTAAATTACCGCGGTTCCAAACGTGAACTCACGTACATGGTTACCCAAGCTTACATCCCTATCCACTCGGGAGTTCGGCTAATATAACTGTAGGCCGGCTTTCAGCGTTTGAAAATTGTAGCAATCGCCTGTCAGTGAAACAATGTCATATTGATCCTGGCCATTGACCCCACTAAATCATGATGATCTAAATCTGATTGTGATAAGCGCCGCTCTATGCATACCCCACTCACGTTCGCATCCGCCCTCGTATCGGTCATTACAGTGGTTCAAAAGACCTTGCTGGTTATGAGTTTGGGGTGATTGAAATCTGTTTCGTAATACCAATGCTATTCCATTGTGGTGCTCTCTTCTAAGACTGTTGGCCTTTCGTGGTTGAAATTGACCAGTTACTCGCGGTGAATAAGAGAATGTCCCCGCGCCCACAATGGCACTACAAAATAAAGGGTGTCTAGGCCGGGCGGCGCTCGTTTAATCTGACCTCCCCCTAATCCTCTGCTGTCAGCTGGGCCCTCCGGTGCCGGACTATTGCGCGATACGTGTGGCCTTATGCCAACAGTTGATTGCTTTTGAAGGTATTACTTGGGCTGATATGTCCGTCAATAAGTTATCCTTATGGGTTGTTATGGGTTGATTTGCTCTCTCCCCCCGCCCTTTTGCTGACCGCTTCTTCCTTGATTAACTCGGCACTGGTTTAATATACCCTCAAAGCACCTTTCCGTCCGCTTAGTTTGACGGTAGCTTTCCTCTTTAGATTGATTTAGACGTTCACGTCAAGCTATATGCTTGTAGACTGCGGCTAAATATCCATTTATGAAGTTCCCGTACATCGGTGCTATACTTACTCCCGATGATTATCAATGCATGCCAACGAATTTTCATCGCACAAACCTCGCAATTGACTTGTTAAACGGGGTGCACTTTGGTGAAGATCTCTTTATGACCGACGTCCTTACTGACTATCCGACGTCACGGAGGTTCGGAGCAAACCATACGCTCAGAGTTGTGTTTTCGTGGGTCGCTCCAGCCATATTGCTTAGACTGTGCCAAACATCTGATAGATTACACCGTCCCACAGACTAGTCCAGGTGGTGTGGCGATCGCCGACATGAAGCTAAATTATCCCTAAGGAATAGTGCATATATCGGCGAACTTCAATGCCGTGTGGGTTCGATGACTTGCTCAACATCGAAAACCGCAGACAAACCAATTTGGCGATGTCATCCATTTCCTTGCACAGGTATTTCACGCTTGATAGTAGAAGGTAGCTAACTTCACTCGCGACAAATTTCGTCAATCTGCGTTGAGCTTCACGGTTCTGGACTTACCAGGGGAGTTTTGATGAGCGCCCCCTGTAATCATTTGGGAGGTGCATTGAAGATCAAGCCCCGTTTGGTCAAGGGGCAGGTGGGTTATGGCTAGAACTTGATTGATACTAGTTGTGTAACACAGTAACAAAAACAACAGAATAGACCTGATTGAAACTATATGCAGAAAAATATACAACAGGGTGTCGTGGAAACCAAAGCGTGTACCGAGCATTAGGACAGAAAGCAATTGAATCTATCACACGTGTCATTCAAGCGTATAGACGGGTGTAATTGTCCGAGATATTATGGGATCCGGGACCCAGATCCGTGTGTGCATGCATGCGTTCATTTGATCGTTAGTGTTCGTTTTAATCACTCTCCCGTTTGCTCCGGCCTTTGGCACGCGAACCAACAGGAGCTGCGCGCACATCCTCATCAATATCGCCAGCGGGCCGGGTAAAAGTATTCGCTTTCGAACGAGGGACAGATCGTGGAGGTCTAGCAGGCGAGGGCGTGGGCGTGACCGAAGCTGCCCGTGCAGGGGCGGGCCGAATGGGCGGTGTAAATTGTGTAGAGATTGACGCAGGCTCTTGTGGCTGAGTTATTGGTGGCTGGTAGACACTGGAACAAAAAATGCGGCATAAGCTCAAAGGTTCATGACCAAAAGAGGAAGGATGGTGGCGCTATCTCAGCGTTGAAATGTAGAAAGTGTAGCCGCCCCACACCGAGATTGCCTAATACTCACTGTCTGGTGCGAACTCGCAAATTAGGACCGATTTCTACTTCCTCATCCTCAGCTGTTACTTCATAGGTTTCTCCACCAGCCGAGACAGTCACGCGGACGGGGTTTATTTTTCGCCGAGTATCGCTTTCCGAGTAATATCCTCCACTACGTTGTGTAGCTCCACCGTGTCGTTGTCCAGAGTTGAAAGAACGCGGGACCGGCAACGGTGTCGCAAGTTCTTTCTCAACGGCCCGACGATGTGCTATTAGGAAAAGTTGAAATTAGTTTGGCTGTGTCCCTGTTAATTCCAGTAGGTTCAATAGAGCAATCCTCCGTGGTCCCCTATCACAACCGCGCGCATATGGCAATAACGATGCACAAACACATGGCTGAAAGATCGGGAATGAGAACGGAATAGCTCAACACACCTTCCACAATTTTGTCACCGACTTGCCGGGTTAGACTCTCCGCCAAAGCTTCATATCGTTTGACCTCCCCTATTCGAAGCTCAAGTCCACGGATCGACGCTTTAGACGGGAACTCACATTCAAGTTGCAAGGCACGCGCTTTGTTTCCTCGAGCGTATTCATATTTCTGCTCCTGTGTCATGCGGGAAACAATAAACAATCGAAACAACTTGGATCAGTCCAGTGAGGCACTCACTTCTTGATACTTGTGCTGTTGACCGGCCGCAGTACTGGCCTGTCGTCTGAGCTCGGCAATTTCGGCCTCGAGGTCTCCAGAAAACACTGAAGGTATGGTACCAAGGCCGATCGTTTCTGCGTGCTGAGAGTCTCGCTCTGATAGTGCTCGACGGTGCGTACGTCTCTCGGCCGGCTGTGACGTGAGGGCGGTGGCAGCGATTGAAGTTGCAGCAACCGAATGGGGGTCGTCGTAGGTCGGGGTCGTCAATTATTTCGCTGGTCGAGGTCGTTCGTCGTCTTCGTCCACTCGACTTCCGGAGTCGGTGCGAGCTCTTGTGAATATGTGTCACGGTACGATTTTCCCAGTGATCCTTCTCGTCGAATACGCCTCGGATAACCTCTGAAAATAGCATACCCAGGGCTTGGTCCCAAGGACAGGTCAATACGAGCAATACAACAGTAACCACGTCATGTTTACTCACAGATGCCTAGAAGACTCGCAGTAAAACGTACGGCCTGGCCGGCAGACCCCGAGGCTAAATCCAGCACAAGTCGACCCGCCAACCCAGCGAATACACCAGCTGCTGCGCGTGCGCTAATCCTCATTATCTGATGTAACAGAACACCCTCCCAAAGCCCAATAACTACGGCGCCAACAGTTCCTTCCTGACAAGCACCAAAACGTAGGTTTCCTCGTAAGTTGACATTGACAGAGATAACTCATAATAAAGCAAACCAATTTACTTGCGCATTTAGATCCCGCAGTACAGTTCCCCATAAGCTTTCGTCTTCAGTTATAATTGAGCCCAAATAAAGCTCGATTCCACCAAACTTGGCGTAGCACAGTCGTCCAATTATGCCGATTATGAGTAAAATTATGACTGTCCATGCTTCGCTCGACATTGGCTCGCGTTTTGAAGTGGGTGTTTCAGAAGTGGGAGAGATAGGTTTTGACGACTCAACACGGCTAGTCGGCGTTGGAGCGTTGGAGACATCGCTTTCAGAGTGATCAGATTCACTGTACGCGTCAACACTCTTTCTGCTTGACGCCTTTTTTCGAAACATGGAAGACATACGAGCACGCGGAGTTAGACCTAGTTGATATGCAGACCAGAGTCCATGAGCCAAAGTGTGCCAAGTAAGAGTCGCCTCGAGGTCGGCGCGTGTGGTAAACAAAAACAATGTTCTTGTTCGATTTACAAATTCGAACTCGTGACCCGATGTCATTCTTGTCTATCAAGCAAGTGTATCATCCAAATAGCTCAGCGATTGTGGCCGGATATAATATACAAAGTTACACATGGACAGCAAGAAAAGGAATAAGCGTATGGTTACAACAGTGCTATATGGTAGTGTCCTTGTAGTTCGCCATTGGGTCATCGTAATTCGACCGTTGCATACGATAGGCCTCTGCCAGTAAGAATTAATAAATGCGCAACTCGTCGGTACAACCAAGATAACCCACCCAGTTCTTCTTCAGTTACATCTTGATAGCCACTGCTAAACTTTCTCCTCTTGTCGCCGCCATCATCGTCCAGCTCTCCCTTCTTCCGTTTCTTCTCTTCAGCAATTGCTCGCTGTAGCTTCTCTTTATCCAGGGCAACGTCTTTTTCGCCAAGTCGCTTTTTGGACAATGAAGGGTCTTCGGCGACATTGGCCCTTTCTTTGCCTTTGCCACTCGCCTCGAGGTGGGTTTCAAGTAACGATCTAGGGTTGAGTAGATTTTGCGCTTTGGCAGCTTCGGATGCTTCAATCCCAGCTTCACCCGCGCAGTATGAGCCATGGAGAGTCGAATGACAGCATGCATAGCCCCATTTGCTAGTTGAGACCTGATACCAAGATCCCCAAACGGAGATGTGGTTATTGACATAGACTGAATTGAGTTTGGTCAAGCTGGGAGAGGCGTGGTGAAGATCAAAAGTACTTGCCATCTTCGTCATACTTTGACTTGGCCTTGGCACGCTCCCTGCCTTTGATAACTTGTCCAGTTCGAGAATACTCAACATAATCTTCGGTCTGCCCATTTAGCAATTCTTTTGGTGCTTTTTCAAGGTACTCTTCTCCTCCGTACTTGGCCAGAATGCCGACCTTGCTGGTGTTCTTGAGGTGGTCTTTTTTCTCCTTGTATTGGTGATGGAGTATCTCGCCCTGGGTCGGATTAGCATTCAAATGAACGTCGTTGCCACGAGCAGCGGATTGCCATGCGAACAATTGGAGCTTTTGGACGTCCACAGCTTCACCCGAGTTTCGCAAGAAGTTATCACCAGCGAATTGTGACTAGTTAACACCATTAGCATCGAAGAGATTGCTTGCACAAAATGTAAGGCGTCCTTAGACAACTTACATCTTCAGGGTTAACATTCTTGTTTGGATTGTCACGCATAGAGCGTGTCTTGGGGTCATAGTAGGCACTGGATGGATCAAGATTGATGAGGTACTTGGCAGTGTCTTCACGGATACGCAGGTTGCGGACAGTGATACGAGTCTTTGCGTCGAGCTTCTGACCTACGGCGTCGGCAGAGTCGGCGTATTTATCTTCATCTGCATCTTCTTCGTCGCTCGAGCCAAACTCATCGTTCCCTCCTCCACCGGCCTTGGCAACCTTGCGCACAGCAGCATCGGTCTGACTATCAATCTGTTCCTCCCGAAGCTTCTGTCGTGCCGCCTCTATCGCTGCATACTCATCGTATATCTTGCTGTGTTCGGCCGGATCGTATCCGTTCCATCTGTCTCGCTTGGCGTCATACCCGGCCTGGATATCCTGAATAACCTCGTCGGGCGCAATGTCCTGATTAGTGTACTTGGCACCCTTCTTGCGTGGTCTTTCGAGGCAGTCCTGCCGCTTATGTGTCATCGCGCCACAGTTTTCGCATGCGCCTTTTCGGTACTTGGTCGCAGCAGGACCCGCCTTGGCTCCTCTATCATACCAGTCGTTGAGTTTGGACGCGGATGCATCATAGTCTGGCCGACGTTGATGGGCAAGAGAAGGTGCACCAGTATCGAGATACCACGGTGCCTTGGAAATGTATTCTAGACAGATATGAACACCAAAAACATAGGGCGGAAATGTATTCACTTACGAGGAATGTGTGGGTTGATAGGGCGACCTTGCTCATCCAATTCAGCTGGCGCGGTACCAGCCTTTCGTGCGGCATCCAAGTCTTTTTGGCGGCGGAACTCCTCCCGGGAGAGCTTGCTTGCATCTAGTAAGGTCATATCAGACGACTCATATCCAATCAATTAAAATATCCTACTTGAAGATGCCATTGTGATGGCCAAGGTTCCGATAATCCAGCTAGCTAAACAAGATGGTGGTAGAACAGAGAGTGGCAGTGTATCACGTGCCTGCAGAAGCTTTCCTCATCAAGCCACCTTAATTTCCATCGTGTAGCCACCTAATTAACGAGAAGCTTGAGTTTGAGGCGTGTTTGTCCCAGACCCACGGCATGTCCATTCATTGCGCAGCCCTCTGGAAAGAGTATTCTCCATTGAGACGATTTGTTGTGAGATCATTTTGATTCTATCAGATTCACCCTTGATATAGATATTGTATAGGCTACTAGTGCTATTGAACTATGGAAACAGCCGTGGTGGAGGGTATGTATGTGAATACAAATGATTCTTCCCAGGTGAATCCTTCGTATTTGACACACTCAAGCATCGTGGCTCTCGCAGGGGAATCCATTTGCTAGGCTATATTCATCCAAGTACTCTATTAGCCTTTCGTCTCAGAGCTACCGTCTTTCCGCAGTGGCCTAATTCCAATAACTGTACTAGTTTCTAGATTGATCTCAAGGATACCTCTTACAAGTCAGTCTCGGCCCTTCACCTGTATTCATCAAATGCCCGAATGGTATACAAAGATACAAAGTCAATACATGTATGCAATTTCTAGAATGCTTTCTCGAACAACTTCTTCGATGCCTCGACGCCGAGCTAAACTCTATATTAGCAAGATTAATGGTTGTCAAATATAATCTGTACTTACGAAGGTAGCCGCATTGGCCGGGAATGCCTACACAATTCAGAAGCGTCCAGTTAGGGAGTCCGATCGCTTAAGATCAATGAATTGTACCCACCCTCGCCATAGCAGGCCCAAAGCCCTTCCACAGCGCCTTAATTCCATCCTTAGCAATAGTTTTCCGTGTACAATCGATAAATCCAGAGTAGGTCCCGGAAGGAGCCGATTGTAAGCGGGATTTGATGACCTATACAAAAAGCGTAGATCAGATGGCTGAATTTATCCCTCGTCACACGGTGACCTACATCAGGGGGGATTGCAACACTCCACATTGCGACTCCTGCAAGACCTCCAGCAAGAACAACCGCACTAAGGTTCAATTGTGATGGGTCCGATCCCGCGGGTGTGAGCTGTTTCTTTGCAACTTCGTACGCCACAAAGTATCTAGATAGGAAACATCAGTGTGATTCAAAATAGTCTGTATCAGGTGAAATGTCAAGTAAGTGGGTTGGAACTGGGTGCGATCCGTGTGCCTAGCTCGATCTGGCTCCCGAACAATATCCACTAGCACGTTTCTGAGGTTGATCTAAGAAATGAATTACTTACGCTGCACTTCCAGGACCGTCCCGGGCAAGTGTTGCAGCGGTTCCTCTGAAAACACTCTTGAGGCCACCTTCCCGATAGAGCTGGCGGACTACATCAGTCGGGCCGCTATACTTAGACTAGACCATGTTTTACAGCGATTAGATTCTTATGAACGCAACATAGAGGGAGAAACTAAGACCCACCTGCCCGCCCTGGCCCTGAATCTGGAGCAAAACTTTCACACGCTCAGCAGGACCTGCAACGAGCGTAGTGGGAATCGCGCTAAAGAAACCAGCAAAGGCGAGTTCGCCAAGAGATAGCGTCTGGGATTTACGATCAGGTGTGGCTGTTTAGAAATGCGCGTTCAGTAGCCGAGATCACACGATCCACTCGGGTTTTCACTTGCCTGAATACACAATCTTCTTTCCAAGATCGTAGGCCCAGAACGAGATGGCGAAGATCGGTGTTACACCAGCAAGCGGAGGACCCATGCCACGGTACATTCTACGTACGTATAGAGTAAGTTTCTAGACCATTTTTGGAACAAAATAGCGTACCCCTTGACTCCATCTCGTGCAAGCGTCTTCTTTACTACGTCGAGAGCACCAGTATATGCTCCCTCGGGTGCAGTTTGCAACCGTGTCTTGGTGAGATCAAAGGGGTGGCCTATAGCGCTTCGTCAGATAAAATTTTATTTGTTTGCGGGTGCCTGCATACCGACTAGCACGGCCGAGATGCCGCCCACGCCCCCCGACAAAAAGGAAACAATGTGGGACGACGTCTGGGGAGCACGGGTCGTCTCGATGTCGGAGGCGGCGTCAGACATGATGTTCTATGTGTACAGGGGGAAGTGAAGTAGCTCAAACCAGCTTTCTCGCGCTATTATACTCTTCCCGGGATAATGCGGAATGTCAACTGAAAGCTCAGATGACAGAGCGTGAATCCGGCACTCACCGGTTATTCTTTCGGCAGATTGTGTGAGAACGTGCACGTGCAACTTTATTCAATTTGAACTGATCTTTTCTTCATGTCTGTCGTCCGTCTCAGGCTTGCATGTCATGGTCAACGCAACAGACCATTTTACCATATTGTTGCGATAAATGTCCGAAAGGCGAGAGATGCAAAACCTATCGAGAAGCTTGGAGAGTATGATCCCATACCTAAACCTTTGCCGGAAAACCCAAGTGTGACAGAAAAGCGTATCACCTGGGATGCAGATAGGATACAGTATTGGCTCGGAGTAGGAGCTCAGCCGAGTCTAACAGTCGCTCGACTATTAGAGATGGTATGAAAAATGTTACTGTAGTTAATCATAATACAGAACTAATGCTATGAAATATGTAGGCGAATCTCATACCAGAGGGAAAGCTGTTCAAAGGGACATCAAAATTTCGCGAGGTGCATCTGGCCAGAGCAATCAAAGCTTCATCTGGGTCAACTTCTTCGCACTTGCCTGTATCATAACATGTTATATAGGTATGTCAAATTCACAAGCAAGTCAATCTTAATCAATCTAAGTTAGCATACAGAGTTCTTTAGGCTGGGCCAATTGCGGCGGTCTAATATTGTAATCACATCCTTCTCAGTTTGAACCTCCCCTCCCCCAATAAGTGAACAAGAAAATACCATATTACCAGGATTGGCACCAGCGAATAAAAGAGCAACCTGTTTATTATTACTGTGAAAATTTAAATCGGGATGGTTCAGGGCGTTTGGGGTATACATGGAATATCAGCGCATATGGGGGCGAGTCATTTGTGGGTAATATTAGGAGTGTTGGTTGACAAACGCATGTTCGATACTGCATAAATGCCGGCGTCGTTGGTTTTTGGGCCCGCGTTAGCTCGAGATACAGTCACAGACATGGTAACTTCACCATGTATCGATATCGAGTAGAATAGGTGTACGTAATGAAAAGATCCTCGGCTTCAGGAGTAAGGTGTAAAAGAACCCCAGAGTTTTTTTCACAGGCATATGACGTGGAACTATTTAATGCGAAAGCGCACGCAATAGGTGCATGTCATCTACCAATTTGTCTACAAATTCCTAGGAACATTCATAGCTACAGCCAAAAACACTTCCCGTTGAGACTTATTAATTATAAAGATATATAATTGGATAAATAAACTGGATACAGTAATAAACACAGTAAATGTACTTGATTTAGCAGACACATTGCTTCGATCTTTGGCGGCTTGGCGGCTTAGTGATCGTGTAGTTAAAATTCAATGATCGAATATGCATATGCGTGGGCTCGGCAACTGGGGGGGGTGAGTTGCCCCGGTTGGCGCTTAACTTCGGGGCGCGGGGAACAAGCGGGGAACCAAACTCATGTATCTGGGTGAATGAGCCAATCTCATTGCCCCTCTTAGCCGGCTGGCGTTGGCATGTGATTCAATAATCACGTGAACCGGTCGACAGCTACTTATGCCGGGTCGAGCGCACGCTGAATCTGTACTACTCTCCACCACACCACCTATCTCTCATGTCGAACCAGGTCATTGTCGTTGGCGGCGGTCTCGCCGGCCTCTCTGCGGCCCATACTCTTCTCGAGCGAGGCGCCAGCGTTCTGCTACTTGACAAGCAGGGGTAAGTAGCTATAGCCCTCGTGCCACTACGTTTACTTATCGCATTCATCTTACAGTTTCATGGGTGGTAACTCCACCAAGGCCACCTCTGGTATTAACGGAGCTGGTACCACTACCCAGCAGGAGCAAGGTGTCCCCGATTCTGCCAAAATCTTCTTCGAGGACACCAAGCGATCAGTATGTTATCAAATGACCGGCATAATTCACGTCATTTACAGTTTGGCTCTAGGCACGCGACCTTGCACGAGACGACCTCATTCACGTTCTCACCCACCGCTCTGGCGATGCTGTCAACTGGCTCATGGACAGATTCGGTCTCGATCTTTCCAAGGTCTCCCGCCTCGGTGGCCACTCCCAGCCTCGCACCCACCGTGGCGGTGCTCAGTTCCCGGGAATGGTCATTACTTACGCCCAGCTCGAACGCCTTGAAGATCTCGCTGTCTCCACTCCTGACCGTGTCAAGATCCTCAAGAAGGCCAAGGTGACCAGCTTATTGAAGGAGGGTGATGCAGTCATTGGCGTGGCGTACGAAAAGGACGGAAAGACTGAGAAGGCCTACGGCCCGGTTATCTTGGCCACCGGTGGTTATGCCGCTGACTTCACTGAGGACTCGTATGTAACCACTTCTTCACTATCAGTAATTCGCGCTTAACCGGGTTTTTATTATCTACATAGCCTTCTCAAGAAGCACCGTCCGGAACTCTGGGATCTTCCCACTACCAACGGTGACCACTGCACTGGTGATGGTCAAAAGATCGCCATGGCTATTGGAGCCAAGGCAATTGACCTTGAGAAGGTGCAAGTTCACCCTACTGGCCTTGTTGACCCGAAGGATCCGGAAGCCAAGGTCAAATTCTTGGCCGCTGAGGCACTCCGTGGTGTCGGTGGATTATTATTGGATAACGAGGGTCAACGTTTCGCTGATGAGCTCGGCCATCGTGACTACGTCACAGGGCGTATGTGGGACAACGGCAAGGTAGGTATTTATAGGGCGTTATGTCAATCAGATATTGAATAGTTGTCAGTTCCCCATTCGTTTGATCCTCAACGGCCAAGCCTCAAAAGAGATCGAGTGGCACTGCAAACACTATGTTGGCCGTGGCCTCATGAAGCGTGTTGAATCTGGTGAAGCATTGGCAAAGGAGATGGGTCTCAAGCCCGAGGTCATCAAAGCCACTTTTGACAAGTACAATGCTGGTGCTAAGGCAAAGAAGGATCCATTTGGCAAGAAGTTCTTCCACGGTGGCGAGTTCAAGATGGACGACTTTTTCCACGTTGCACACATGACCCCCGTCTTGCACTACACTATGGGTAAGAACTTGTACTTTAATAGTTATGCAACTATATACTCACGAAAGTCTGTAGGTGGGCTTAATATTGATCCCGAGTCCCGAGTACTATCGACGTCCGGCGCACCCATTCCTGGTCTTTTCGCTGCCGGAGAAGTTGCTGGTGGTGTCCACGGTGCCAACCGTCTTGGTGGCTCGTCGCTCTTGGGATGCGTTGTCTTTGGTCGTGTGTCTGGTGACACTGCCGCTGCCTATCTCCTCAACTCGTCCGGTAACAGCGCTGCTAGCCGTCTCGGTGCGGTCAAGGGCCATCTATTGCAGACTTCTGTTAGCGTCGATGAAAGTTCCAACAAACTCACTCTCGAGGTTTCCTGGGGCGGGCAACAACAGGGATCTGTCTCTGTGGCGAGCAGCTCCAAGGCTAATGGGCAAAAGGAGTCTGACGTCCCACCTTCTGCCGATACTGGCAAGGCCAAAGAGCAGAAGGAAGAGAAAGCAAAGGAAGCTGCCGCCCCCGAGAAGAAGGCTGGCAGCTATACTGTTGAGGAGGTTGCTAAGCACAACAAGAAGGATGACTGCTGGGTTATCATCGACGGACAGGTGCTCGACGTCACCAACTTCCTTCCTGATCATCCCGGAGGAGAGAAGGCCATCTTGTTATATGCTGGTCGTGATGCGACCGAAGAGTTCAACATGCTTCACGATCCCAAGGTCATCCCCAGGTATGCGCCTGAGTCGGTGATTGGCACTCTCAAGAAGTAAAAGGGAGATAGTGGATATTGTACTTTTTTCTTCTCACATTTGTATACGTAACTTGGATTTAGCAATATCGTATTTGGTTATGTCATGAAAATTCTATGGAGCCTGCGCATGTTTTTGTTTTATTCGGAGAGCTTATAACACATCAAGGGAGAATTGGCTATATGCGGTACTCGTTCTGTAGATGAGCACAGGTGTTATAGAAGTCTGGAGAGACCCCCTTAGCCCGTTGTGGCATCTGCCTTGGGGAGACTGGTAAGAGGCCGATAATCATTATTGCGATTTTCGATATCGTGTTGTTAAAGCTTTGCTTCTGGCATTTGACTTCAATGATATACACATGATCCCAGGAAATTCGACTGCTTGGAATGGCTAGTGAGAAATATAGACCCGATGCTTAAACGCCACGTTGGCAAACCAAGCATAATCTGGCCCCACAAAAGGGGCCGAGTATACCCGTCCTTATGAGCGATAGTCGTAGTAGATCTATCACTATCTGCTCCTGGTTATACGGTCGTTATTTTTCTCGGAAGTGATAGATATGGGGGAGCACTCGGTTATAGAGGCCAGAAACCATTTCAATCATTCATAGTAGACATACGAACAACACGGCATATATATATCTGTATTTGTTAAATTTCGCCTTTGGGGTCATATTTGTAGGTCCCATAAACAGGCTCCCACTGAATAGCCTTGACTTTCTCCCGAACTTCGGATTTCTTCCATTTGACTCCTGCAGAGCCTTCATCGATGGCCTGCTCAGCCACGGCTACGGCCACCTCAAAGTTTGCGCGCCGTGCGTCTGGGGCACAGTTAACATATCATCTCGAAGATCACAACTCTAAAAGATTTACCCTGAAAATCTGGAAGCAGAGCTTGGTCTGGGTCTTTGAGGGCGGGCGCAAGGGACGCCAATGCCTGAGTACCAGCCAATAACATCGTGTCGCTCATGGAGCGAGATTTGCTAACAATGGCACCGAGCCCCAGACCTGGGTAGATCAGAGCATTATTGCATTCCGCAATACTCAAAGAGATATATGAGCCAGAATCAGATGGAAGTTTGTACACTCACATGTACTCCTTTCCATTCGGGTTCTTAGTGGGAGGGAAAGGAGACCCAGTGGCCAACAATGCGCGCCCTTCCGTCCAATCATTCGCATCCTTTGGGTCAACCTCCACAAGGCGGCTGGGGTTGGACAGTGGGAAGATGATGGGGCGATCAACGTGTTTCCCCATCTCACGGACAACTTCCTCTGTAAACGCACCAGCTTTTGTGGAGCACCCTATTGTTTCAACTCAGAATTACACATAGTTCACTTTATTTCAGAATAACGTACCTATCAGAACCGTTGGCTTGACCTTCTTAATAACGTCCAACAGTTCTACCTTGGATTTGGTATCGAATTCTTCCCATTCTTCATCACTTCGGACAAAATCTTCTAATCCGTGTCTAATACCACCCTGGACGCTAGCCTTGATAAGCCCTTCTTTGTCAATTAAGTAGAACTTCTTATTGGCTTCGTCCAGAGGGATTTTATCAATGGTCACCATTGCGTCACGAATTTGACGTGATATTCCAAGTCCTGCAGTTCCAGCACCAAAAACAACAATCTTCTGGTCGGACAGCTTGCTTTTTGTCACCCCAACTGCTGCCATCAAACAGGCTAAAGTAACCGCGCCAGTCCCTTGCCTAAAGCCAGTCACTACAGCCTCATGTTTATCAAACACAGTCACTTACACATCATCGTTGAAAACTGCATGTTTGGCCTGATATTTCTCAAGGAGGCGTTGCGCATTGGTAACCCCTTGATTTGATTAGGTTTAGATACGCAGATAACAGCGGAGAAGCATACCAAAGTCTTCGAAGTGAAGCAAACAATGGGGATTGTGCTTGCGGACCAGTTGGACGAATCTCTCAAAAGCTCAATACAGCCTATCAATATTGCAAGCGCACCGGGGAACTCACTTTTCAACAAAACGATCATAATCTTCTCCTCGTACACGCTTATGCTGCCAGCCCTGTGTGATGAAAGAGTTCAGGCCGAGGCACGCAGACGTTCAGTCCAAGAGGCACGCACGACATAGAGTTCGTCATCAAGCAGATTCTGATTATCTGTTCCCACATCCAAAGTTACGCTCAGAGCCTTAGATGGATCGATGCCTCCAATTAGCCTGTATATGCAGAGCTCAATATCAATATATTATGCATTTGCCCATTCAGACTTACGAATAAACAGTGGCCTTGGCGGTTGAAATCTGATGAGACTCATCAGTAGGTGGATGCGCTTTACTAACCGAGATTTTATCTTACACCGATGCCCTAGGTGTCACAGTGGGATTGATTAAGAGGCTAGTATAAGTGTCTCTTAAAATAAGCACTGACTCCAACCCCTTGGTCTATTGTAACCGGTAAGTTATTTACTATCCATCAATAGAATTTGGGGTCTATTCCATACCTCCAATACCCAGGATTGCCTCTGCGTCAGAAACGACGATCAAATCAATTTGTCGGTGTTGGGTCTGGTCCAAATAGGCCCGTTCCATGTCGGCTTCTTCAGAATATCTATTACAGAAAGGTTATAACATTAATTCAGTTACAAGTTAACGATACCGAGACGGTCTTACGTTAAAAATAAGCCTTCACTTCTACGGAAAAGGTGGGAATAATTTGCGATAGCCTCTGCCTAGATAAGGTTGGCCATTAATGCTACGATGAGATGAGACTATCCGACCAACCTCCGTCGGTGTGTAAATGATGGGCATCATTTCTTTGAGATGCCTAGCTAAAAGCGAATAATATAACACCCAATTTTGTTGCTTGAGACTTTGGAGGAATGAGTTTTTGAGAACTGCACTCTCTCTGCTTGTAAACTGTGACATGTGTTGTATATAGTATAGCTACTGCACTGGATGCGAATATAAACTCACTTGTTGATATGCGCGTTGACATTGTTTATCCAGAGTTTGCACGCTACTCGGTAAGCGTCCATTCAAACCAAACACTTTTCGTTCTTCAGCCGTAAACGCGAGGCCTTTGTTCCATTTGGGATTGTTCAACAGAGCTTCGCCTTGGAGACCGACATGAAACACGGTGTTGGCTTTCTCTGGATGAACCAGATGCCAATGCTCGATAGGGTGTTGGAAATCCCCCAGAAGTTTATTGAATTTATCAAGTATCTTATCCATGAAGAGTGAGTTGAAAGCGGTGGACTAGCGAGGGGTCAAACGCGGGAATGAGTTGCAAGTTGATGTACACTGATCTGTTATCTATGGGTAATTCTCGTGACATCACTAGTATCAACCTGATCTGACCCGATTCAGAAGACTATTTTTGCTTATCGACTTGCCGAGACAAATATATGCGTGCCTTGTGGGGACACATAATAAATTTGGGCACAAGATAAGCGTGGGTTTGAATAGTATCTAAGATGATTATTTACTTCAAACTCAATAAGGCCGGTTGTGCATTCGGGGGCGTGTGTACTGAGAATCATCCACAACTGGTCAACCACGCCTTCGTATAATTGTGCCCGGAGGCCGAGGAGCACGCCCTAGAGGGGTTCGCCGCACATGAGCACGCCCATCTTGTATTTGCGGGGGCGCCTGTGTTGTGTGTGGATGCATTTGTGGAGGCTGACTCGAACGAACAATAGTAGCATGCTGTAAAGCCTGATCCTGATTGGGAGGCTGGGCAAGCGGTTTGTTGGACGCCTTGATATATGCCCATCGGCGGGCCATTTCATTCGCACCAACCTTTCGTTTTTTTGTGCAGGAAAGACCAGGTCGCCCCAGTTCGCTTTGAGAATGATTAGGCTTATGAGCTCTCGTCATGGCTTGTAATGTTTCGGTGGCCCATTCCTGAGGCTTTCTTAATAGCATGAGTGGCCAATCTTGATTGCTGATGCATTCGATTTCAAACCTCCTTTCCGCCTCCCGCTCTTCATCTGAATCGTAGCTCTCAGACGAGGCAGATGAATATCTTCTACGCCGCTTTCGCATTTTAGGGGGAGCCAGTCCAGCTTGCGCTCTAGGATCATAAAAATGGGGAACATTGTTCACAGATTCTACAGCTTCTTTAGCAATAACTTCTGCCGCAAGTTGGTCTAGGTCGTTGCGTGGAGGTCGACTTTCGTTGGCGTGGCTGCTGTCGGCATTGGAAGGGGTTGCTTCAGTGTCCTCGGGGTCTATCAATGTGGAGTCCATTCTCAGTGGGGTCGGTAGTTCATTGTCGCCGAATAAAGAAGAAGTAGGTTCAATAGGAGAGGAGGGGTTAAACTCTTCTTGAGATAAATCCGGATGCTCTGATCCACTGGAGCTGGAAATCCTTGAATTTGAGCCCAGATCTGAACCTGAATCGGTACGTGTACCATAGTCGTCAAAATCAAGCCCTTCCTACAAGCGTTCGTTGGAGCTTTTGGTTATCACCAATCCAGTAGCACACTAGAGCGCTCACCTCGACAAACTCTTCCTCGTCAGAAAATTCATATGAATACCAAGGTAGATGATCATTTGGACGAGCGGGTTTCCAATAAGCCCTTCGATGCAACCCTTGGCTACTCGGATATTGTCGGTCAACATGAATAATCCATGGTTTCTTTGGTTTATCGTCCAATGCAGGATCCTCGGCCCAGCGTGAAGATGCTGCACTTTCAAGATTATGTATTAGGATAGGAATTCTAGACTGAGGTTGGGGCCAAAAGAAATCCAAGTGATCCCGAGAAGGAAGGATTGATGTAGAATCCCAATTCAAAGTAGCATGTATCCCTTTTAATGGAGACACGGAGGTTTCTCTGAGGTCTAAGTAAGTCAGGATGTATACATAATGGATATCGTTGACCAATCCACCTACCGAGTAAACATAACATAGGGAAATATTTAAGCGAATTAAGAGCTCGATTTGTTACTTTTATGCAACCTCGTAAGCTCCAACTTCTCAGACGTAACGGGCCAGGATCCCGAAACAATAGAGTGGACCTGAAATTCTTGACGCCTTGGTCGGTCAGATGAGTGTTAGATGTGTCAAGCGTGCATAAAGATGTTAACAATTTGAGCCGGCTAATGTTACTATCATCAAGATCATCACATTTTGATAGGTCTAGGACGACAACAATGGAAAAATTTGGCGTTGACGATACGGCTGAAAGCACGGGAAGATATGGATCGTTCAAAGCTAGACGGTAGCTAGAATAGCGTTCAGGGAGCCCATTGTAATGTCGAACCAAGAAAGCCCATGTTGTAGGATCCAGTAAAGATACGTCTTCCTTAGCCCATGGCGCAATAATATCTCCAAAGTTTACTCGCTCTTCTCCTTCAGACGTGGAAGTCGAAACCCAAGAACTGAAAGTCTGGTCACCTGTATCTATCCCAAAGCACCAGGGGCGCAGGGTACGAACCGCATAATAACCTAACGGTGCGACATAAAGAAGCTTTTGTCTGAAAAGTTTCTGCTGAGTGTGAAACATCGATGAGGGGTCGTAAGCTGGCGGACCACCCAAGCTCGGGGACTTGATATCGATCGCATTGGGAGGAATAAGCTCTATCCGACGCGATGGTAAAGACGGTTTCGTATTCCATTTGGAAGAAAGGGACTCAGAGGAATAATAATCAAGATAAATGTCGTCTGATGCAGCCATGAACGTCGGGTGTCACTGGGCGCGGACATCACGTGAGCGTGTCGAGATCGGAGCAAATAAAGCAAGAGCCAGTGCTCTGAATCTGTATTACCTGTCTCGTAGCTATTATTGGCAAGATTTACCATTAAAGCTTTCCTCTCAAATTTGGATTTATACTTTGAACTTCTGTAACCGAATGCATCTATGTCAGATGATGGGCCTCATCGCGGCAACTGAGGTGGGCAAATAAAGTCCATCGTTGTGTTGTACAGAATTAAATTACGAACACGAGGTTACAGTTAATTCACTATATTCTTTTCTGTTCGTTCATTCGGCGCATCTCTCCATCGGACATAAGGTACACAACCCCAGTAATGAGCAACCTCATATGAAAGCGGGTCAGACACCGCGAGTCGGAGATCTACATACCATGTAAATTAAGCAAAATGCCCCTACAGTTAGTAAGTTGCTAACTCACAAGTAAGCCCAACTATCAGCCAGTTTGCTCCAAGTCCAGTAAGCAAATGCCACCATGCGTGGCCTTGGGTTAATAATCCCACCAAACCGACATCACTCCCAGAAGCCCATTCTCGTATGCTTCCCAAACTGTCACAAAATAAGTTATCGGCTATCCATATCGCGAATCCTGTGTTAAATATAAGAAGCCCAGAGCCGAGGGTACGGAAGGCCACTTTGCCTGCCGTCTCGGCTGCAGGTTTTTCGACCAAAGAGATCGATTTCGAGGGGCGGGAAGGAAGGGGTATCTTGAGGTTTGGGTGGGTCAATAGTCCAAAGACCACAAACGCATTTATGCACATCAAACCAGCGAAAGTGAATTGATGCAACAGAGGAATGGGGTATAATAAACTGGCGCAAATTAATATAGGCTGGATTTCGAGATTAGGGGTACTTACTATATGGCACATGTACATAGCGCGAATAACGGCGTCCCAATCTGCCATCTCCGACGAAGCCAGAAATCAGGATCTTCATCGGCGCCATGATATGACGTATTTCTGAGTGTCCCCAACGCTTGTGGTTTTAGCGGTACGCGAATGGAGTACAGGGCTGCACAAGTTACTAAGAGCATGGGCATCTCGTCAAACATAACTTGTGCCCTCCATTTCAATGTCGCATGGAACACAAAAGAGCCGGTCCCAACCAACGCAAGCAACGCGTGCATTAACATGAAACGACCGGAGTGAGGGAGAGGCCGTAGCTCTCCATTGGGCTTCAGAACCGTGGCGGCTCCTACAATAGCTAGGACTACAAACGGAATGTTGGATAGGGTATTATAGGTTTCCGCAATAAATTGTGTGTGGACGTAGTTATTCTTTGATAGCGGAGGCATGTGTCAATCTCAGTCGATCAAGTCCGTATGCGAACGTCTCAACTCACCTCACACCAATCAATGGTGGATGTATGATTTCCCCAAAAACCAGAGGTCAACTGGCCATCGCGGTGAACAGGGGCGGGTTGTATCATGGTTGCACTCAATCAGTTGGGTCAGAGATTGAGAGGGGTGAAAGCAAGCAGAAAAGGAGAGTATCGTCGCTTTTATATTCACAGAGAAGCTGGACCTCGCCAATCATACGGATGGAGCGAGCTCCGCAATATAGCCGAGCGGGTAAGTGGTTGTTTCGAATTCTAGTATGGCCCCGATTGGGAAATAATGAAGAACGTGGATAATTCTTCATAACCATAGTGCATAATTATAACTTGAACTTAGCCTAGAGTATGGCGTAAGTCGATTCCGTGCAAGCGCGAGTGGGGCGGTCTCGTAATCGAAGGCACGTGATGTGGAGTATCTCCTGATTGGTGCCAAGCCGATATCCTCCGCCAAGGGCCCAGAGCCTGCTCCGGATACGAGGTTAGTCAGGTGAAGGCAGACTTCGTACTGTGGAGAGATAGAGAGCCGGTTTAGGTACAAGCTTCCTTCGAACAGAGGTGTGAAAGCAGATGAAGACTCTAGATCAAGATAGCCAGTTTATACAAGTGCATGAATTGCGTCAATGGATCTCGCCTATCGTCAATCTGATAGCATACACGTTGTAGCTATTCATTCTTATCATACACATATGTTCCCTCAAGTCACGGGTTGCCCAGTGAGATGCGACAAGTCCGATAAATGTAATCGCACAATCACAGGCTATTGACTGGGCAAATGGTCTAGCTTGGCGATAAAGGCTGTCATTGCGTAAGAGATCGCCAAAATTGGCTGACGTTGGGGGCGTTCTTGACAAGACAAGACCAATGTAACTAGCCCGTTTGTCGCTCACACGACCACTATAACCAACACCTCCTTGAGGATCCGCCCGTTGCAGAAACCTGACAACATGGTGTGCGGACCACATGACCCCGCGGCGGGCAACACGTTACGCAGGCTCCGAAGTCACGTGGTTGCCGATCGGATGCAAAAAGGAGCTATATGTGGGCCGGCGGATTGGCTGGGGCGATTTTCGCTCACTCCTCTTCGAGTCGAAGTTTATCCCTGCTCGATTTTAGCTGCCGCTGTCGATCAATAGACCATTGTAGTACATAATGGCACCTACCGCTACCGCTTCCCAGCCTTCTGTGGCACATGCACCAGTCACTAAGCACTCGGTCACGAATCGCAAAAAGGACGATGTCGAATATGGCTCGGAGCGTTTGATCTATATGGAACACGAATACAGTGCTCACAAGTAAGTGATCTAACTTCCCCGCACCCGCTTATTTGGGCCGTGGTGCGCGATTTGCGCCTGCCAGTAGCTGAGATTTCGCAACTTGAACTTTGTAGCTACCATCCATTGCCTGTCGTTTTGACCGCGCACTTGGTGCAAAGTAAGCCTTTCATTTCACCCTATCAGGGCAGCAAACTAACAACCAATTGTCTGCTTTCATAGGGTTTGGGATCCTGAGGGTAATGAATACATTGATATGCTATCTGCCTACTCGTGAGTAGCTTCATTGCCCCGTGTGAACATTTTTGACATGTCATCATTGAAGTGCTGTGAACCAAGTACGTCAGTTCATCGATAAGTGACATCGCAATCGAACTGATATTTTCCCGATAGGGCCATTGTCATCCCCGACTTGTTGCCGCGCTCACAGAACAGGCACAGAAGCTCACGCTTTCATCTCGTGCGTTTTATAACTCTCAATTCGGACGGTTTGCCGAACATATCACCAAGTTATTCGGGTATGATATGGTTTTACCGATGAACACCGGAGCTGAAGCGGTCGAAACTGGAATCAAGGTAAATAACTTGTACCAACTGCACAACTATTGTTAAACCCCCGTCAGTTGGCTCGTAAATGGGCATACTTGAAGAAGGGTGTCCCTGAAGGCAAAGCTATCGTTCTTGCTGCCAAAGACAACTTCCATGGGCGTACGATGGGCGTGATTAGGTATTTGTGAACTTGTTTCCGTTTGGCAGGGTGCTAACTTGCGAATAAGCATGTCTACGGACCCTGATTCGCGGCGCGAATTTGGACCATTCTTGCAGAATGTTGGTCCGAGCATCGAGATCAACGGCCAAACGCACATTATCAGATACAATAATGTTGACGACGTTAAGCGTGCATTGGAGGCTCATGGAAAAGACATCGCTGCATTCCTCGTCGAGCCGATTCAGGGCGAGGCCGGGTGAGCTATATGCGTATTGTAAACGTGGTCCAATCTAATATTTTATTGTAGAATTGTAGTACCTGATGAGGGCTACCTATCCCAAGTTCATGCGCTCTGCAAGAAACACAATGTGCTCTTGATCTGCGATGAGATTCAAACGGTAAGTCGGTCTCATTCATTCGCCGGATTTGGCTCATACATGGTGATAGGGCCTGTGCCGAACCGGGAAGATGCTCGCGTGCGATCACGATAATGTTCGTCCTGATATTGTTCTCCTTGGAAAGGCTCTCTCCGGTGGAATGTATCCCGTCAGTGCCGTACTTGCCGACAAGGATATCATGCTTTGCATCAAGCCTGGCGAGCATGGTAGCACCTATGGAGGGTAAATTTCCTTACTTTATTCATTAATCGTTATTCTAACAATGAAGTAGGAACCCTCTGGGCGCCGCCGTTGCAGTCGCAGCTCTCCAGGTTCTAGTCGACGAGGATCTTGCTGATCGCGCAGACAAGCTTGGTCACATCTTCCGTCAATCTATCAACGACCTCAATTCACCATTGGTTAAACTTGTACGCGGAAGGGGTCTCTTGAACGCTGTCGTGATTGATGAGGCCAAGAGCACTCGAGGCCGAACCGCGTGGGATTTGTGTTTGTTGTTGAAGAGCCGTGGTGTGTTGGCCAAGCCGACACATGTCAACGTGTGAGTTATTCAATTCATCCGAGCAAGCAGTGTTATTTATAGAGCTGTAGTATTCGCTTTGCGCCCCCGCTTGTTATATCCGAAGCTGAGCTCCGCAAGAGTATTAGTATCATTGCTCAGTCTTTGCGCGACCTCGATACGGTGAGTTATAAATAATACGCGGTCCCGCTCTAGATTAGTTGTTCATCATTTTGTTGTAGGTCGACTTCATTCCCGGAGCGGATGAAGCTCATTGACTCAAGATTGGTTACCAACCAAGAAAGAACGCCTGCGTCGTCATCCGACCTCCGTTCTCGCTGCGTTGATATTAGGTTTGATACGAAGGGATGGGAACTGCTGTTTGGATCTCTGAAGCATTACCACGCTGGTCATAATTTATCCACGGACTCTGCAAGACCAAGGCGTTCTTTGTAGCATAGTAGTACACATACATATATTTTTGATGCACGGATTTGTGCAAACTAGGCTGAGAGGAGGGATACGAAGCGTGATTGATTGACATTTATTTGACGCGATATATGCAGATCAGGAAGCGGATTGTTCTCGATGTGTCCCACGTGACGACAGCTAGTCCAAATACCTGTTGCCAGAATGCTTTGAGAACCTGACGATCACGTTCACAGTCTGTCGTCAACGGTCAATTGCTTACGGCCTCGTTTAGTAGACTGCCTTTACAACCCTCGTCGAGTTGGTGGGTCAAATGCGCACGTCATAACTCATTAAAGTAACAAAAGTGAGTGCTTTGGCTTGACCCCTTTATTTGTTGCAAAACCTTATTGTAGTCAAATCCCACTAGTCGCTATTGTGTACGCCGAGAGACCGTCCGGGCTCGGTATCGAGATGGTGAACAACCACGAAGACCCCCCTTGGCTGCGATCCGCACCTATTCTTGTCGTGTCGAGAGACACAGACGAGATGAACAATCCGAAGATATCTATATCACCCGCTCCCACTATCCTCAAACCCAACGCTTCACCTACATCGCTCCCAGCTACGGCCCGCAGTTCTGACATGGCACCACAAGCTGGCTTGTTACCCTCGCCTAGTGTTTCAGCTCCCGGCTCGTCGTCACCAAGTGTAACCGAGGAAGAAGAATATGTAGGATGGAGACCGCAACAAATAACTATCCAGCAAGTCACACAGACACCTCCTCTTTCCCCTCTCGATCTGGCCATGTATCCCGGGATTCAAGCTCCGCATGCAGCCAATCCCGTGGAGGCACGAAAAGCGGTTACCGGCCTCAAGCCTCTGCGTATACTCAGTACCCGACAACCAGGGGGCCCTGCGAGTGCTGGCCCTAGCAGACGCCCGAGTTTCGAAGTTATGGACTCCAATTATAATTCTTTTTCTAGATCTGGTATTATGGGTTTCT
Organism: Rhizoctonia solani; assembly: GCF_016906535.1. Taxonomy (NCBI): domain Eukaryota; kingdom Fungi; phylum Basidiomycota; class Agaricomycetes; order Cantharellales; family Ceratobasidiaceae; genus Rhizoctonia; species Rhizoctonia solani. Next base: position 1,037,253 of record NC_057376.1, read on the forward strand.
TTTCGGCAGCAAAAAGAGCTAGCGTGGCAGCTATTTCGGTGAGTGCCATGCTTTGTCTTGCATTTATGAGATTTTCGGTCCGATGACGTTGATATTTCAAGGGACCACCATCCGCGTCCTCTCGAGCAAGTACGCAGTCAATATCTGTAGCACATACACCGATACCCGTGTCGCCTCTTCCTCCTCCCCGTACCCCACCCCTAGTTCCTAAACCGTCACTGGCTCCCGAGCTTCTTGATCAGATGGAGCCGGAATTGAGGGCTCATCTTGAAGCACTCGCGGCACAAGCACGGGTCGACCCTCGTCTATCTTCCTCTTCACGCCCCGTTTCTGCACCACATCTACCCCAAACCGTTCCTTCAAATTCCGCCGAAGAGGAAGAAACGATCTTAGAAATTCGAGATCTAAATACTGGGGAAATCATTAGAATTCGGGATTTAGATGCCGTTCCATTGGACAACGGGGCGAACCGTGAGTCTCAATCTACGAGCCAGAGTTCACCAAACATCTCAGACTTCATGGTTATTCGTGATTTGGACGCGCAGCCTCGTACACCACTTCCCACACGATCTCAACAAAGGAACAGGATGCCGGAGCCAAGACTACTCACTCCACCGCACTCCTTGACCCTCAACGAGTCCCACTCCCCTACTCTCCTAGCCATCCCTGATGTTCACCAACCACGACAAGGATCACCAGTCACGCCTTTAACCGAAGCCGTATACGTAAATCGAAGCCTCGAATTGTCTCTTTCTAGTCTCGAAGATGCTCTCTCTGTTGCCCGAAAACTTCAGTATTCGACAACACCCTCTTCCACATTTACGTCTGCCCTCATACCCCAATTTGAGGAACCTTTACGAGCCCAAAAGGTATACACTCCCAAAACAGCACGTACGATGAGTTCTTCGACGTCGAGCATGTTTAGCTCGCGCATGAATAGTACACCTTTGACCACACCCCCAGTTTCACCCCCATCTCTACCTCAAAGGTCAAAGGGGGTATCCTTACCATGTACGGTTTGCTCACGGCCGATGCAAAATATGACGAGTACGCGTTGCGGACACGTCTTTTGTCGGGGTGTGTCGAGGGCCGAATTCGATGCCCAGCTTGCCGGGCTTCGATGGAGGACAGTGACTTGAGAGCGATTTATTTGTATGTTTGAGGCATTCGTTAGCTATTTCGTACTTTGTATCGCGTGTATTGTCGTGCTTTCATATCAGGATTTAATCATGTTTATGTTGTTTTTTGTTGTATTTTTGTTCATATTCGGTATGTGACGATTTGTTGTACCTGGAGCTGGTCTATTGTATCGAGTAATCGACTTGTACGACGCGTTATGCAATGTTACATGTGAAGACAGTTCGTTCAGAGGGCTGCTTCAATGTTTTACCTACTTCTGTATTGTGGCTAATGCGAGAGTGACGTTACGGTAAAAGCTATGACTTCATTGATACGAGTGGGATGGACATGTTAATTATATGCAGGATGGCCGTTAACGTTGGAACAATAGGAAAACCCCAAGAGCCTAGAAGATCTAGAGCCACAGGTGCTTCGCTCCCGTTTTGAAAGAACTATTTTGCGCCATACCATTGCACAAATGGTCCCTTCCCACTGAGCGAGTCCAAAACGTGCCGCGCGACAACTTTGTGAGCTTGCTCAGATGGATGCAGTTCGTTCCACCTAAATGCGTATCCGTTATTTCGCCGCCACGAGATCCAAAGCTAATCCTCCAAAACTCACCACAGATAAGAGTCCCGAACAGCTGGAGGCTCAGTTTCACAGACTAGTGTATTATTCCCATAAGGATATTTGCAAGCTTGTATCACCCCAGCAACGTTGTAAGTCGGTCCGACAAGATAGTCTTGGGGATTGTAGTACATGTCCTTGAATAACCGGTGAGAGTCGAATATACCTATATATGCGTAGCAAGAAAATTAATAATTCGTCGGAGACATCAGAATATCGATGAAAAGGTTACATACCAAACCGCGCGCCAGGGAATCGGCCGGGTGCGATATATTTGGTGCGCAATGCCTGAAGTTCGTTACCCGCGCGAACCAACTCGGCGATAAAGATACTCCATTCGGTTTGGTTATGCGGCCAATTCCAGTATTTGGTGTCGTATCCATCCGGGGCATACATGGGAAGCAGCCACATCGGAGTCATCTAATTATAAAAACACGCGCGCAGACCCTTTTAGGTTCGGCACGAGGAGAGTTATATGACGGGAACCTTACGTTTTGAATCAAAAAGTTCCTTGCTCCCTTGTTGTATAACTCTTCGACCCAGTCAAACACGCATTCGGTAGTATTGACAATCGAAACATCCGGGAGTGGATCGGTGAGCAGTGTGCCAACGCCTACACAGGTAAACAGGTCAGTTATATTAAATTACAAAGACAAAATGAAATAAAATAGAACTATATATAGGACTCACCAACATCATTGGTACCAATCCAGATCGAGTACATGGTATCCTTGCTCGCCAGAGGAACATAAGTTCCATTCTTACCAATAATGTATGTCGTGTTCTCCCGAGGTTTGCCTGGGGTAGCCTTGACTGTCACATTCGCAAAATACTCCGGGACCTGAGCCTCGAGGACCGGTTTGAAAATGCGTGGTGTAAGTTTTCCCGAGCACGTTGCTCCAGAGTGTGCGAAATCGTAAACGTTGACGGTCCCGTTGGACATGAATGCGACATGGTCAGGCCATCGATACCCAGCTATACAGATACCAAGCGGCCAATTAAGATTTTTGATAAACAGGGGTTATGTATTGAATTCGATGTGCGTACCATCACCGTTCATCGTATTGTCAGTATATGAGTCTCCAAACGTCACCAGATTTTTGAGCTGAAACGCGGAGCATGAGCCGACGAAGGCAAGTGCAATGAATGGGAGGAACATTGCGTCCGATCAGCCGGAGTATAGATGGAGAGCCGACCACTGAGCGATTCAACAGCAAAATCTCGGGGCATATTTATACCACAGACTCTTCTCATCTAGCCTCTGTGCGCTCTCGGGCCATGACCGGAAGGGGAAACGTCTCCGAAAGACTAGACAGGAATTATCGGACAGCTGGGCGGAAGAACCACGAGAAGTATGCACCCAATGCAAATCGTTCAGCATCTCTCGAGACTTCGTGGATCACGAGGTTTATTTTGGGTCGCACAACTATAAATTATCAGGTACAAGACTTCCAGCTTGTGAGTAGCGAAGAGAATGGGAATCCAAGAAAGCTGGTAATATACGGGAACCGGAATAATATGGGAATCGAGCTTCAGAAGACGGGGTAGATAGGGTGAGTACTCCACCGACTGATAGCACGATTGCATACAGGGCAGGCTTCACGTAGACTGAGAGCCGACTTGATACAGGATGCGCAGAATATATGCCCACATAATGTACTGGTAATTTCCTGAGCAGGGTCCAGGCAGATCGGACACATGATTCTTGGAGTAGGTGGGTGCGTCGAGTTGGATGAACTCTTGGGTGATGCAAGGGGTGAGGGGCCGAGTTAAGACCATTCGAAGCTCGGAGACTCACCTCTGCACGATACACCTCAGGGCGATGCGTCGCACCAGACCTGTGACAATACGACGTTCCTGCGGTCAGTACACTTTTCGGGTATGGATATGACATACTCATCCCCTCCTGAACATAAGCATTCATCCCCGGAAGGGGTATATTTGGATGAGGGGGAATAAATGCATATGCTCCAGGAGCGTATGGCAGACTTGGAGGCTGAGCACCTCCGGCAACGGAATCAGGGGAGCGGAAATGTTGAGTGTGGTCAGGAGCCAACGCGGGAGTTGAATCCAGGTGATTATGCGAATCCTGGTGCTCTGTATCTATGGGCATATTACCAGCTTCATCATTTTCAGAGGCAAGTTCGTCGGAAAAGTCCGAAGACTGGCGAATTGAATGGGTATATTCAGTTCGTCAACATTCAAAAGTGCTTGTGAGATGGCTCACATCATGTGATAGCATTTGATCGTCCTCCGGAGTGTACTCCCTGCCAGGCTCATTGATCGGCGAATCCGATAGGGTGCTCGAGCCGCCCAAGAGTGAGCTGGATGTTTGCGGTGATGAACCAGCATCTCCCGAGCCCAAATCTCCATAATCATAGCCTAAATCCGACGATGGCTAAGAGCAAGTTGGGAGTCTGAAAAGCGGAGGGGTGCAACACCGTGAAACTCACCCTCGGGCTTCTTGGGTACAAGCTATAGGATCCTGTGGCATTATGGGCGTGGGGTGGGTAACCTGGCATACCCTGGCAATCCTTGTGTCAGCATTTTTATATCCGAAAAGGGTAAGCAAGTATCAAATAGGGGGGATGGAGACTTACCAAGGACATGTGTGCTGTGTATCCGGTATTTCGATCATGGACCTGTGCATCTCCTAGGTGCGCTGTCAGGGCCGCTACCGTGTGGAAATTGCGACTACATTGAAAGCAAAATGCCTGGTCATCGTCGGGTGCACTAGGCTCGGGCTATATATTGGTTAGTAAGAAATGCCGGTATGTGGAGTTCAGATATAGTACCTCATTTGACGACGGACCCGCACTGGTCGCGATGCCGGAGTCAACAGCCTGGGACCGGGCGTGATAGGAGAACAAATGCCTTGTGATATCGGTGCATTCTGTTTCGCAGATGCTACAATAGGACATAATATTATTCGTGAAATTCGTAACAAAAGGTCTTGACGAGAATGTGCCAGCGACCAAGGTTGAGGCTAAGCGGCCGTGGGGCTGAACCCCCCGGGCCCGTGATACATCCCTCGGTTGCCAATTGCGCTGCTATCATTATTGATTGGTCATGACCCGAACCCGGTTTCAGGCAATTCATCCAAACCACTATTGTTCGTGTTCGCATGATCTATCTCTTCCCCGTATAAATGGAGATGGAAGTGGATAGATGGCCATCAATCCTCATTTTACTACCATGGCCGTCCCAGCTGGCGTTGATATAGCGCACGCTCAGCTCGCTACTCGAGGCGGCGATGACAACTGGTACACATATGAAGGAGAGATCATGTTTGAGAATGTAATAGTCGTCGATGAGGCTACCAACAAGGTATGCCACTGCATTTGACTACTCAAACTCGAATTAACCCTCGCAGATCTTACTTGGATACAAGAAGGAGGGATTTGGAGCTGGTAATTATAATCCATTCGCCGGGCCTATTGCCGAGGGCGAAGATGGATCGGATGCGGCTCGTCGGGACTTGTTGGTGAGACAGCTATTCATTCCGCCATATAACCCTTACTGACACATTCAAAACAAGGAACAAACGGATTAGAGGCAGAAGAGATTGTATTCCACGGCACTATTCGTGTAAAACTCCCGAATATGGATCAATCTCTCAATTGTTCGATGTACAAAGTAACCAAGTGGAAAGGCGACCTAAAAGAGTAAGTGTTTCATTGTACCATTGTAACCATCTGACCCAGATTCAGACTGCTACAATGAAACCCGAGTGGTTCTCTCCCGAAGCTGTGCCGTACTCAAGATGTTTGACGATGACATCCACTGGATCCCCTTATTCCTCGGTCCAAAGAAGTTTGTCGGGCGCGCAGATTTCGATAAACCAGAGGAGGGGAAGCATGTTGGGAAATTACTACGCTGGTGGTTTGGCACATATTAACGGCATCTTTTGTAACTGAAGCAATTTATGGTTGATATTCATTGATGGGACCTCGTAGGCGCTTGCCAGCCACGCATATGGCTATTTCGGGGACAGCAAGGAACGAATGCCCGAAAGAGGCTGTTCGAATTGAGATCTGGGCGAGTGTCAAGGGTGGCAGTGCCGTATATGGAACCTGTGCCTCAGTGGCAGAGACCAGGCTAAAAGGCGTGCGACACAACCCTCTCGACCCATTCTCTCCCTTTGCCATGAAGTCCGTCGCTCCAAAACTTGCGTTGGGACTGTTGGCGGGCCCCACATTCCAATTGGCCAACGCCCTCCGCATACCTGTCCAGAGACGAGATGCGACCAAACACACCTCGCTATTCGCCGCTCACAGCACACATCTCAACTCTCCTCCCTCACTGGTCAGTGCCGGTGCCGACCCGACTGACGATTCCGATATTACAAACTTCAACAATATGTTTTATACGACCAACCTCACGATAGCAGGAGTCGGTGAGTGTAGTCTTCATCATACCAACACGGTCTAGAACTCATCCCGTCCATAGAGGTACCCGTGCAACTCGATACTGGCTCAACCGATCTCTGGGTCTATCCTGTTGCTCATCCAGGTCTTTTCGCCAATGTTCACAACTTCACCAATGTCCCAGTCGGTGTCCGTTATGGGAAGGGTTCAGTTGACGGCCATCTTGCTGTGACCAACGTATCGTTCGCTGGATTCGACGTAGACGACCAGGCGTTCATCGCGGTAACATCGGCAAAAGACATGGATACATGTTCAAACAGGGAACTTATGGTATTATGGGCTTGGGCTTCGACACCCTCTCAAACATCGCCCGTGCTGTTCAAACCAATTATAACGCTACCTGGGGACGTAGTCTGCTCAGCAACCTCTTCTTACAAGAGCCCAACACACCCAACCATATTGCGTTTGCCCTAGAGCGTGCCAATGATCTGGACGATATGGCACATGGTGCTTTCGATATTGGTGAAATTCTTCCCCAATATGCCGCTGTTAATCACTCCTCGCCAATCTCTCTTTGGCCCGAAAACACCAATCGCTGGACTGTCCTTCTCGATGGCATGTCCGTCAATAGTTCCCCGGTGCAACTCAACAGTACTTTCGAAGGCGATAACGAATCAGACCCCCCTGAAGGAAAGAGTCTTGCACTCCTTGATACTGGCGCAAGCCTAGGACTATTGCCCAAGTGGGCTGTAGACGCCATCTATGGACATATCCCTGGCAGTGTTTATTTGCACAATGATGGCCTTTGGATAAGTCCGTGTATGGCAGAAGCAAACGTTACTTTTACGATAGGGTATGTAGTATTTTCTGGTGTCTTTTACAAACCTTGACATTCTTTTTAGTGGTATAACCGTCCCAATTCACCCACTTGACCTCACCATCCCTGGGAAATTCACCATTAATGGAACTGAACAAACATTATGCTACAATGCGTTCCAGTTCCTTACTATCAACATCTGCCGTTTGATTTCCTACTTGGAGACTCCTTCCTACGTAACGTCTATGCTGTCTATGATTTCGGTGACTTTGACGCAAGCGGAAATATGGGCAAACCTTACATCAAGCTTCTCCCACTTACCGACCCCGTAGCCGCCAGTGCAAGCTTCAAGAAGAATCGCGCAGCCACTCTCGCTCAACTTCCCTCAGAGGGCGACGCGAGTAAACTTCCTGGTGCTGGTTCTCCTGTTCCAAAGTCGTCGACCCCTGGATCCGCATCTACGCCCACGCCCACAGCTCCGACCACGACTACGACCACGACTACGACCTCAGCGATCAATTCTAATGCTGCGACCAATTCGAAAGCCAGCTCCGATCCTATCGCCAACGTCAATGTCAACGATGACACTGATTCCAGGCCTTCTTCAAAAGCAAACCTGGTCTCTGCGGTGTCCGACGACGACTCTGAGATTTCCAATACACTGGACAAGCTCATGAAGCTAGCCCCCATTGCCCTCGGCTTGCTCGGCCTCAACGTTGTATTACTCATCGGGCTGATTGTCATGGGCGGAGTTCTGATATCCAAACAACGAAAACAGGGCAAGGCATTGCCCACTGCTGTTGCCGGATCCAGTACGAGAGGAACATACGTACCTGTGACCAAGTTCCCCGAAGACGATGATGAGCGCTCGCACACTCCCGCTGGGAGGTACGATATGCCTCAGTATCGCGACAATGCCTGAACGGTCGGACACTCTACAGCCCAGCAGGTTTGAGGATGTACGTTTATAGAGTCTTGGCTTTGGTAGGCCTCTTGGTGGGACTCTTTGTGTTGTTATGGCCCCCCGGACTTTTTTTTTCTACCCGGCTATTATGGGGATGTTGATACCATGTTTTGATTAGTGAAAGTTGTATCATGTAGTTGAAAATCAATTGCGACTTACACGTATCACGTTGTTTATGTTTGATTATATACTATTGATAGTGTGGTGATTGTGCCTACTTTTACTCTCGAAAGATATGCATAATAAGAGATAGGTCCAGGAGATATGTACGCATATACTCACGCATTTGGCATGGAACACGAGTAGCTTCAACGCCATTGTTTAGCTGAATTGAATACCAAACCAAGTTCCAGAACTAATCTACTGAAGAATAGTGCCTTTTACAGCGCATGCTAACTGTCAGATGAAGAGTATGTTCACCGCTCGTGTGCGTTATGTTGCATGGCACCTAGACAGACGTGGTTAGGCTTATAAGTCTTGGCGCTAACCTAACTTGTGTCCGTGCTTGAGGACGTCTGCATTTAATTCAGGGCCACGCGATTTTTGTGCGGGAACATATTCTACAGTATCACGAGCTACGCTTCGAACTAACGAGCCACGATACACTTGCTCGGGTAGATAAGCCGAGCTGATGCTATGTCTTACCCCAGCTAAGGAGCTCATGTGCTCCCAGTCTTTGGGACTACAAACCTCCTTATTTGCTCTACTACACCGGACTCATATACTGGGAGCTTTGAGAGGTATCTCCACAATATTTATTTCTAGGGAAGCCAACTTTTCTACGATGTCCTTCATACCATCATCTTAGCATACCTTGCTTGGTATCTATTAATCTACCTTTAAACATACCTGACTAGTTAAACCCAAGAGATATTTCACAGGCCGCCCATCCAAAGATATCGTTTTCCCGCTACCTCATACCCTAATGGCTGTTAATTCGGATGGTTTCAACTCTATTAGAAAGACTTCCATCACCGTGACGGTAAGTCTCGAATGAATATTCACCCAACTCTCGGGTGCCTACTTCTCACATGCCCCACTCGCGTTGTGTGCTAATGATACGTCTGCACCGTTTGATCCTCCTGTCCTCGAAACTATTGCACTTTAAATGAGCCATGCTCCGAACGTGAGAGTCCGAACGAGCTTCCGACTTGTCTTGTCATTCGGACCAGGCCGCTCTGATTTTGGTCCGCGTTCCCACTCCAATGTCTTGATTAACACCCATATTGACCCTGTCGTATGTGGCGAATCCTTACCTCACAATCAGACTTTATGACACTCAGATTTCGATCGAGTTCATAGCTCAGCGCACAATTAAGCACCGCGACAAATTTGATCCGGTCGAGAGTCAAGGAAGTCACACGCCTTAATGACATCAAACGAAACTGTGCTTCGTGGAAAAGACTAATGGGTTCTTGAGGAGTGTAAAAGTAGACTCGGCATGGCTTTCGGAATTTTACATACCTAAACATTGCATCTAGTTTAAACCGTATGCCTCTTGGGTTGATTATTCCTCATAGAATGGCGAGCATTACAACATAAGATTACTATATTTTAGCTTGCGTCAGTTATTCAGAACGTGTATGTTCGCTAAATGCGATCTATATAATAAGTTTATGAGACAGCCATCTTAATATTATCTTTCAGTTTGAATACACAGGCAGAGCCATCGTTCGTTGATAAAGGGACGCGATAAAGCTGATTTGTTTCAGAATCGATCTTGCCTCCTGCTCCCCCTTGTACTTTTATCGGAAACTAGTGGCAACCTGTATGCTTCTGTAAAGCGCTGGATCACGACAACTAAAGTCATCCTAACTAACTTATTTTGCTTATTGTCGCTCGAAGGGTCTTGGTCCACGGCCATTTGATTCATTTGACTCCACCTGTTGTACGGCATATGCGCACCCCCTTTGTTAATCGATTTGTCCCGTACCCTCCCTATCACCAAATGTGTTAGCATACATCCGTTTACCCCTTCCGAATCCTCGCTCACCCACCCATCCAATTCTTGACCAGACACCCTCGTCATGACTCTGATGGATACAGTACTAAATGTACGATGGGCGGAACTACGGTTCAACTTGTTTGTATAACTTATAGATTTGTCCGGATATGTAAGACTGGTTTAACCTGCTTATCGTTTCAGTTGTGTCTTTATATATCGTTCATTTTCCCGCACCTGGACTGACAGTTCAACCTGTGCTCTGATCGGGTTGTCCGTGTATACGATGCATTTTTGTGTAGATATATGCGAGTCTATCTGAGACCGTTATGACGACACCCATTGATTCGTAGCGCGGTACAAATGGGGGAGCCTGGGGCCTCCTTAGCGACCTAGGTCTGTCGGCTGGGTCGCCCGAGACAGCGATCGCCCGGATCTAAGGCTTGGGTAGTAGAGAACCACGAAGTCGACAAATACACTGGGCCGTATTGTTAGGGGTCGTGGTTGGGGAACCGAAAAGTGCGAGTTGATCCCCAGAGCCTCGCCCTCGCGTGTCTGGGATGGTTCATTGAGAGGCTCATATGACCGCAAGTCCCCACCATGATGTTGTAAGCCAAGTATCGCATGTGAAGCGTGCACTATTAAACTAGAAATATAGATAAGAGGCAAGAATTCATTGTGGACACATGACGGCCATTATCACCTTTATGTTTGGAGAACCTCGATTACGTTATAATGAGTATACATTGGATCTAGAAACCGGCCTATGGAGGGAACAAAGATAATCAAGTCACGACACCTGACCGGCTACCCTTTTCGGTTCCTTTGTGGTTTCGCTCTCCTTGTAGCTCTGTACGGTTTGGTCTCTCTTGCGAGCGGTTTGCCTTGTTCGCATGTAGCTCGTATTGCTTATATGGACGTCTATTAAAAAAAATCAAGTCACGACACCATAAGGCAACCCTATTTCTGAGATGATTTGGGCTCCAAGTTCCCCACTTAGAAACGAATAAGTTAGAATGACCCCTTAATTAATAGAAAGACCTTGTTATACATGTTTATACATGAAGAGGACACACATTAAAATATCATAGGGGATCGACCACTAGGGAGCCCTTTATCATTGGCCTGGAACGCACACACTTCTTTTCTTGGTTGATGTTTAGTTCAGAGTAACGACAAGATTAGTCCTATAATTAAGATGTACTAGTACAACACAAAGTAGTATATGGGCACCTAAGCCCGCTTGTTCGCTTCATTTTGAACCTTGCCGGCAGCGTCGGCACGTTCGCGCAACCTCCCTCTTCGCTTCATCCGTCTTTTTGCTCGACCAACCAATCCACTCCAGCCAAGTCTTCTTTGCTTTATTCGCCTGCTTTTCGGCATCCGACTTCAGTTCACCAGCTTTTGCCTCAGCATCGTGCTTGGCGCCCTCAGCGCGCCCCAAGAATGAGTTGTATGCGCCCTTGGCCTCGCCCGTACCTGGTCCACCTTTGCAGCTGACTTGTCGTACAGGCTAGCTGCATTCACAGCAGCTTTATCTTTAGCCCTTTCCGCATCCTTCTGTAAATCTGTCACCTTTTCCGAGGCGGCGTTGCGAGCCTCGCTGAGTTTGGCATTTGCCTGACCCTGTTGCATTTGGGTTAGGCGCGCTTGAGCGAATGGCTAGGATTCGCCACCAACCTGAAGACGCTTCGCCTCGGAATTTACATCTTGTTTAAGGTCGCTCCCTTCCCCAGATTGTGTCAAGTAGTAGATGCCTCCTCCTCCAATAGCTAGTAAGCCAAGGATTAGTGGTAGCGAGGACCCTCCAGACTTTTGACCGGAGGGCGGCGGCGGTGGTGGTGGTGGTGGAGGAGGCGGGGCAGATGAAGGTGGAGGGATCGTAGCCATCCTACGCTATTTGACCAACCTATACATTAGTTGATGCCAGCCATCGAGGAGTTGGATCTTACGCCAACTACAGCGGGGATGCGCCGGATAGCAACGCGGGTAACTGGTGCTCGAGCAAGGTAAGACATGGCGAACAAATGAGACTAGAGACAGATGAAGTGAAGTTAGGGTGAAGCTGCTATTGCTTGCCTATTTATGCTGCTTTGAAGAGCGATGACGAGGATCATAGCTCGCAAGACGTCATAAATGTCTGACCCTGCACGTGATTGTCATTACGCCCTTATCCAATGTACCTGGGTTCGCCGCTCGCGATTGGTTACACGACAGTAGTCAATTTCAATCAGCATATATCGAGCGATATAACATTGCTATATTACGGGTTGGATACAGAGAAAATACGTTCCGCGCTAGCTTCCAACATTCGCCCCATATCCACTGTCTGGCTCTATTCCCTTCACCTCGCAGCAAGAGGAGCTGGTCGGTGTATTCTGGGGTCAGATCGCCTTTCTCTACATCTTCTTCTTTGAAAAGATGTTTATGAGCTCGTACGTATGCAGGGTAAACGATTTGCTCCCAGTAGTTGGGGGGGTCGCGCCAAAGCGATCCCTCTGCCCCATCGGATTGAACTGCCGATGTTAATTTCATTATCATTCTGTTAGAGTTCCAGTCGACTAACCCGCTGTGTGATACCCGTGACGTTCATATCTTCGTTTTCGGAGGACTTCTTCGGGCACATGTATGAATATCTTAACGTCAAGTTTTTCTACTATTTCCTGTAAGGTCATTAGATTAATCCTGGGTTTGATCATCCTCAACAACATCACCTTATCCCAATATAATAAAAATCCATCGAGTAGTGCCCATGTAACTTTGAAACCTTTGGCGGCCCATCGGCCTTCCACCTCTTGGAACTGTACCTTTAATCGTTCCAACGTGCCCTGAGAAACTGGCACCTATCCCAAACCTCCTTCAGCTGCTGTGATGCCCGTAGCCAAGAAGTACGTACCTCACGCTGCTCGTTCAAGTGGTCATGCGAGGAATGGGAATCTGGAAGTACACCGTGGTCTTTTACGTGTTCAAGAGACGCACGTAGCCTGGGCCAGTCAATAGCACCAGGGGCATCGTCCCAGTCTTGAACTTTATAGATAGGATGGACGGGGATCTGGTCCCATGGCTATGCAGGAGTTCCACTTCTATTAGTGCTTCTTATGGAAAATAATATCAAAAAGACACCCTTACCGGTGCAAAGTCCTAGGTGAGCTTTCAGCAGGGGTACACGAAGAGGGTGATTGCTCACGTACATCCTGGTGGATTATAAAACTATTAGGCAGGATGTTATGTAGATATTTCGTGAGCGTTGTCTTTCCGGAACAGGTTGGGCCGCTGTTTGTTATTAAATGTTACTCGTACATCATACAGTGTGCATGCGTGAAGGAAACGAGACCAACCCAATACCCACTAACAGGACCTTCTTCTTTGGTTCAGCTTGCGACATTCTAGACATGTACTTATCGGACCTTTTATAAATTAACACCAGTTTAGCTTGTTCGTATTCTGTAAGTGGTTGACGAGTGAAACGGCAAGGTGATCGAGGGTGAATGCGAGTAAAGAACATCACGTGGCTTCGGAATTATTGCTAATGAAACATTTACTTTTTGCTGAGATGACGGACCGAATGTAACGCCAGCCCTACGAACGTCGATACATGCATTGAATACCGTGTATGGTTACTCAGTAGTTGTATGTACTTATCGCCGTATTCGGTTATTTGCGCTTGGTCCTCTGTCCTGATACGTCTTATTCATTCTAAACCTGACATTCTGTGAGACATACCTGAACCATACCTCGGATGGGAGGAGGCTCCAGTAGAACCGTTGCATTCTTTTTGGTTGTTTGGCTATCAAACTGGCCTCATCTCACCTACCATGTCCTTAAACCCACATTCATATGTACAGCGGGACTATATTTAGAGCAGATTTATATTGGAAGAACTCTGGTAGAGCGCTTATTGAGCCGATATTTTCTGGCCAAGTCACTATACAGCTACTCTTTCAGCTTATAAAAATCCGATCTGATTAGATGACTAGCAGTGCCTAGCACCGTTTCGTTAGCAAACAGTTTGATCGAGAATTACCCACCAGCTTGATTCTCCTGTCTCTGGACGTTTAGCTGTCTTTATTCATCACTGACACACTTACAACGGACCCACCTACACTACAGGCAGGTGTCCATATACCTTATCGAGAGAGGCCAGTAGCTCGGTTCCTGCCCTATTGACAAAACTCGTGGGATAGCTAAGTATAGACAAGACCCGCAGGCCTTACTTGACAGCATCTGGTGATTGCCCCGATCCTACCCCGCGTTAGGCGAGATACAGTCGCTGTTAAAATCTGCCAGTAAGTCTAAACGATTGATCTACCCTGACCATGTCATATAGTATCTCCTGCGTGATACTGTGCTGACCCACTGACAGGAAGGCTTAGTCCTTAACGACTGTTCTACCTCTGCCGTCCTTAAAAATAGATACCAGCGGCATCTAGGTTTCTTGTATTAGGGAGTCGGATCGTTGACCGGATTTCTATCCAAGGGCCGGATTATCCGACGAGAGTCGAGCTGTCGTATGTAACTTTCGTAGATGCCTGACTAACTGACACACAAGTCACTCAGGGGACTAGATCCTTGGCCCTAATATATAATCTGCCGTTTTGAGGGAGGATGTCCATTCCATCACCGTGTTCTGAGTCCTCCTAGCCCACCCGGGCCATCGTTTCAGCCTCCCGCAAACATGACGAACCGTAAGTTCCAGTGTGCTTGGCTCGAGTGCATTGTCTAATGATCACTATATAGCCACTCCCGAAATCACGCAAGTGGTGGAAGCAGTACCCGGTACGACGACACCCATCAGCCAGGCTAGTACCTCTACTGTGAATTCGTCAACTGATCCTTCTCCCGCTAAAGTCGAGGAGAAAATCCGGCGATTTGACTTTGGATTCATCCCTATTCCTACATATCTGCGCCATCACCCAGAAAAGCCCTTTCATTTCACGCTGGCGCTAAATATTTTCTTCGGAATCGCGAGCACACTGAGTGGGTAGCTCGTTTTCATTTTAACCACTTTACTGAAATTTCTTCTTTTCTAGCTGTAGGGAATCTGTACTACTGCCAGCCGATTCTTGGTTAGTACATGTTTGATTATGAGAGTGTTGTGAAACTTACATCATGATAGTTCGACTCGCGCAGTCGTTTGGCGTCACAGATGAGGAAATCACCATAATCCCTACCCTGACACAGGCCGGGTGAGTGTCAGTTAATGTTTGTAGATTATTTGCTTTCTAAATATCACCTCTGTTGTAGGTATGCGGTCGGCTTGCTACTTATTAGCCCACTCGGAGACCTAGTTCGTCGTCGACAACTTTTGCTTTTGCTTGGATGTATGATCGGCGCATTCACTCTTGGACTCGCGCTTGCTCCATCTAAGAACATTTTCGGCGGGCTTTCATTCGTAATGGGGGTTTTTACTGTCGTACCCCAGATCATGATCCCCTTGGCAGCAGACTTGGCACCCCCGGAACGACGTGCATCTGCTATTTCGATCGTCCTCTCTGGACTTTTGCTCGGTATTCTATTTGCTCGAGTAATATCAGGAATCATTGCCAACTTCGCTAGCTGGCGAATCATATATTGGATATCATGCGGTCTACAGTTCGGTAACGTTTTTGCAATGTGGCTGTTTGTGCCCGACTACCCAGCCAAGAATACTGGCCTTTCTTACCTCGGTATTCTATATACGATGGCACGCTACGCGGTCACTGAGCCAACCCTTATTCAATGTTGTTTGATTGGATTCCTTTCATCCGCAGTTTTTGTCAACTTTTGGGTTAACTTGACTTTCCTTTTGGACGATGCCCCATACAACTATTCAACGTAAGTTCCTCAATGATTTTGGTTAAGCACCTGTTCAATTAAACTTTGGAATAGACTAGGAATCGGCCTCTTTGGGCTGATTGGTATGATGGGAGTTATGACAGCGCCGTTGGTTGGCCGATTTGTTGACAAACTCGATGGTTGGACGACAACCATGATTGCCATCATGGGTGGTATCGGATTCCAGGCCATATACACAGGGGCAGCGGGGATAAACATCGGTGCTGTCGTTGTCGCATGCTTCGGTGAGCCAGACCTGCTTCTATGATTTTGTCCTCCTAACATCCAGGGATCTAGGTATCGATGTCGCATCACAAATGAACCAGGTTTCCAATTCAAGTCGCATATATGCGTTAGTTCACAACTATGCGTTCCTTAATCACTTTAATCATACTCTCCCTTCTAGCATCGAACCTTTAGCGCGGGCTCGAATGAACGCCGTATTTATCATTTCGGTGGGTGATTCGTGCCAAGTATTCTGTGCCAAGACTAAGACGAAATATATTTTTCAATTTTATAGTTGTTCCTCGTACGTATCCACGAGGCGATGTCTGAGAATTTCAATAAACATCTCACATCTCATAATTTCTATAGGGTCAGGTCATGGGAACTTCCGTCGGCACACAAGTGTACTTGAAGTACGGCTGGCGGCCTAGCGGTGCTCTCGCCCTCGGGTTTTACGGATTGCAACTGATATTGTTATTCATTCGTGGCCCTAAAGTTGGACGTAAGACATGGCTTGGATGGAAAGCTGCACCAAAGGAGCCGGAGGCTGCAGCGCCTAACCAGGCCCAGGCACGGGCAGAGAAGGATGCCGAAGCACAGGAGGTCCGCCAGGTTGAAACTCCTAACCTCACGCCTAGTTTGGTTTGGTTGGTTTCAGTTCATTTCGCCCATGTGAGTGCTGAAATTCTACTGGTGCCTCAGCTTTTAACCTACTGAAATGCAAACAATACTGTTAGCACGAACTTTGAGCAAATCAGCAGATTTCAATGTCTGGATCCCCATTTATTATGTATCATGCCAGCGAATTTCGCATAGTTAATTACTCATATGCATAAATTGTACTATACCAATATTTCACTCCGGACCCATTGTTGACCTTATTTGAAGCCCCAGTCATATCTAAGCGGCGATTCATTGGTATCACGCGCGTAATCAGCATTTGAGATCACATGGCCTCCGGTCTTCGTGATGCTTCCGCTTCACTCGCATCTAGAGACATGATGGACAATTTGTCAAATCTAGTAAGATATCGTTACATGGAAAGCTTCGTAGGGTTTGTGGAATTTCGTGTGATTGATCGTATCCGAGCGCTCGTTGCGCTATCGCTTAGCACAGCACAATCGAATCCTTAATAATACGACCCAACGCCAGCGCTGCCTCGAGTCAGTTGATCTTACCCTTCCCCACACGCAGGGTCGGTTGAGATGGCCATTGACGAGATGTGGTACCTGCCTTACGAAGGCCATGGGATAACGGTAAGTACGAGCCACATGGTCACGCTATGTGGTCTGGCATATACATTTCATGGGCTAACCTATTTAATAGGCTACAATAGTCGCATCGTTTATATCTTTCACTTCAGTTATATCTTTATTTTCTTATTGGCATGGGTCGCAATTACGGGACGAGGGCCAACAGAACGACCATTCTTGAAAACACATATTGGGGTTTACTTTCGTGAGCATACATGTACCCCGAACCGATGGTGTCATCTGAAACATTAGCGTACAGTCTCCTTGATGACAGCAGACCTTTCGCAAGCCATCGGGGGGATCATGAACATTAGATGGGTAGCCGCTCGGCACGTTTCAATTGGCCGATTCTGCACTGCCCAAGCAGCTATTAAACAATTCGCCAATGTTGGAGCGGCCTTGTGGTCGATCATAATTGCGATCCATACGTTTAGATTGTTGGTAAGTTCTGCTTCATTAGCTTAGAATGTTCACTGTATACTTACTTGGGCGGACTGATTCAGTTTTTCAATGCTCATACCAGTAACTTTATGTGTTTTGCTACTTTGGTAGTGATCTGGGGCGGTATTATTACGGTCGTAGCTGCTGGTCCTACAGTAATCCAAACTCCGTCGAAAGGGGACTACTTTGGAATAACAGGTAAGAGCGCAATCTGGGTTACCTGGCAGTGCATAGAGTAAATGAGGAAACAGGATATTGGTGTTGGATTACACGGGATTATTCTGTCGAAAGACTTTGCTTGGAATACCTTTTTGTGAGTATACCTTTGGCATATACACTGAAATAACTTCGCTCAGACCTTCAAAAGATGTTCATATCCGCTGGCGTCTCGCTTATCGTCTATACATTGGTATTTTTCCGGTTACGGGGCAACCTCGTCGCTGAGGGATACAAGATCAAAGCTCTCAGTGTGAGCTCATCCCGTGCTTGGAATCTTGAAGCAGGCCGTGCTGTCATGGAATCAAATACCATGTCCGTGGCTTGGCAATTGATGTGGTACCCAGTATCCTATACATTTACAGTGAGAAACCTCTTGAAAATTCTTATTTTATTAATATCGCTGATGACAATTGGTGCGAGTGTAGATTCTCCCAATAACTGTTTCTCGTTGGGTCGAGTTCTCAGGCACAACAGTTCCTTTTGAGGCAAAGATGTTCTCTGTAAGTAACTTCATAGAGGCAATCTCGATGGCTATTTAAGGAATCTTCATTCATCAGTCCGTTGTTTTCATGCTCTCGGGCTTCATTAACACACTTTTATTCCTTGCTACTAGAAGAGTCCTCCCCCCAATCAAATTGCGTCGCAAATCTACGTCGGGGACATCTAGCGCACACCCAGGGATTAGTATCAAGATCAGCGTACACGCAACGCGTACACAACAAATTTCCTCAGCGAATGGCGATCCATCCTACATCATTGCTCTCCCTTCACCTAATTTCTCTCATACTGAGAACCAGGCATATGAACTTGACGATTGCTCTCGTCTTCCGGTTGTTCCGGAGAAGGCCGAATCACGTATGTCTGGAGAAAGTACTGGAATCAGTGTTGGGACAGGAAAAAATGATTACGATATTGAGGATGGTTTGGACCAACATACGATACCACGGCCATTATGATTCTAAAAAATAGCTTTGCGGAGGATCTCTATAATTTACACTCGTAATTTATTTGGATTTAATGTCAAGTGGAGATAATGGTATGGTTGTTGTACTTGTTACTTAATGCAAACTCGATATATATTCTTTGTTTTGTAATTTACTATGTCGATGGTACCACTTTATACAGTAACGGACAAAACCTTTCAGAATACCCTTGATTTTGTAGCTTACATTTCTCAATGATTTATCCTTCACCTTTTAACTTTCTTAGCTCGTTTTGTAGCTCTCATATGTGGCTTTTAAACGCATATACATGCGTCGTGATACAACCCGAACTGAAGTAGTTACGGGAAACTTAATCAAAATAAGATTTTATGTGAAAGGTTTTGTCCGTCACTGTATCTAGCAGGAGCTGCCTAGGGAAGGGCATTCTACTGTACGCTAGTAAAATACTACGTACGTATGGTGAACATCAATACTACTATAGGATTATAACCTATTCTATTCTCTACGCATAACCAATGTACGATACGCATTGGGACTGCATCATGAAGTGGTAAAACTTGGTTGGAACAGTTGCAAATTCAGGCCGGAGGTTCAACGTGTGCTAATTCGTTTTTGTATAGTTGGCTTGGTATGACCAGCCTTATTTTGCATGAGACTTCCTAGCCGTTGGATTATTTTCATTACTTCTTCCTCCCCTCCTTCGAACCAGACAGACTGATGAGTGGCTTCCTCGTAGATCTTCAGATACAGTTGTTTCGTTCGGTCATCCGGCTGGACCCCGTTAACGCGCATCTCTTCGGCTATGTTTAACACTGCCTGTAGATCATGGAACGAGCTCCAGTGAGTACGCATAAGCTCAGTGTAACTGAGGACTGTACACCCTGTTACAAACGAAATAAGCGAGCGCTGCCGGGCATGGTCAAAGATAGCGATTGATAGATGAGGATTATTATAGGTTTCACGGAATTCGCGCATGAGGTGGGCAATTAATCGCCCGTATATTTCAGGATGGATAGTTTTAGGCTGAGATGATTCGACGGCCTCGGGTAAAATATTGAAAGACTGTGGAGGGCCAGAAAATACTTCAGTTTTGGCCCATCGGAGTAGCTCCTCATCCGATCTGCAGTTCATGATGCTTTCGACCTTCTCGTCAAATAGCTTCTCCGTGTCCACTCTTTCTCGTATATGCTTGATGGTTCCCTTTGCGATAGGATTATCGAAAAGCCTTGTACCCATCGGGAATTGATTCCCAATAGTGCTGTTCTGCGAGGACGGTGTGCATCCATATCGAATACACGATCGAATACAGTTTCCATAACTTTCTGCTCCATATGGGTAGGCGTCTGCCTTCTCAATGAGGCGGACATTAGTATAGATGAGCGCATGGATAAACGCGATCTTCCGGACATAAGATCATGGCTTGGGGGATCGATATCTCGAAGGATCTGAGCCCAGTTGGCATCTGACGACCTATGATAAAACATCACCATCATAACTGATCCCGGCAATAACGACTGGACTTACGTTGGGGAGCTGTCGTTCAGGTTCGGGCTACATGCTGTGGTAAATACTGAGCACAGGAGTGCTTCAAATTAACTTGCCGCAATAAAGAGGGCGGTGTGTCTTTCCCAACAAGCATAAATCCGTCCTCATTATGATCTTTATCAAACGGCGATGGGCCTCGAATCGAAGCTAAAAACCGGGGTCCAATGGCTTTTAGGCAAAAGATAGGTGCATGAGGCCGGTTAGTGATACCCCAAAAGGCTAGGTGGATAGGTGTGAGAGTTGAGTCCTTGTTTATCTGCGCAATTCAAACTCGCACCTCGATGTACAACCATCCCACAGCCCAAAAATTCGCTTGGTCGAGTCCCGAAAGGTAATATAAATTAGTAAGGGTAAGTTTGCATAATACCAGTCACGTGACTTTTGACGCGTCAACAGCTAAAAACAAACAGTTGTAGATCGGGTGCCTGCACTCGACACTAACCCCAAACTGTATATATTGTATTCTATTTCTAACCGTTCGTGCCAAAATGACGTCTCCACTTCACCAATTGATGTATTCTCTGTATGTTCCACACGAACAAGGGATAGTGAGACAAGATTTATTTTGGTGTCGAGTGTTGTAAATGCTACATGGAATATCGAACTCGGCTGTCAAGGGGTCAGAGACCGGTGGTGGAGAGGGTCATGCCCATTGGTAGGCCTGAGCTTCTGTTTAACTTGTTCACTCTAATATTCCATGCATATAGCCCGAAGAAACTATTCAGGCAGACGTGGGAGCCACTGGTCCAAAGGCATTATCCAGTCCTTGGTTGGCATGGGGCCACATCCGATACATGCGTACTCAAGGTTCGTCCTGTATCAATCGTCAATTATAGTCTAAGCTGAGATGATAGTCTACTTAGGTTGTGTTCAACTCCCACAAACTCATAAACTTCGGATCTCACTGAAGGAATATGAGCCTGAAATCTCATCCACCAGGGCCATGCACATTCTGTCCAACGTACCTAAGCCATTTTTCTAGTTTGCAATCACGGGCTAATTCTATCATTAGTTTAATCTTCCTTTGAACGGTCGGGATATTTTGTCTGTTCCTATACGACCCCTGCGAAGCATTTCGATCACAAATATACACCTCCGGGAGCGCGAGGTGAACAAGCCCCAATCGTTAAAGCATACCCAAAATAAGATCTGATTGTTCCATCGTTAACAGCAAACAATACAAGAGCTACAACGCAAAATCGCATCCCTTGAAAGAGAGTTGGAATCCAGGCCTCCACCTATTACCCCTACAGGTCAGTGAAGTGTTGGCACCAAGAGACCAAGCAATGCTAAAGAACATACGGCAGTGACTCGGGTGGTAGCTAACATTCCGAAAAGACGGCGCTTGCTTCAAGTCAAAGACATGCGGTTCGATGGGGAATAGAGGAGCTAGTTCTTACGTTTTTATCGCTGTTATTGTAAGGTATTGATATTGTATTTCAGAATGAACATGTATGTGTGTTGGTGTACGAAATGGATTTGTCTTTCTCCCCTAATATCCTCTTCGCTTGCAAGCCAGACATAAACCGAGGCAGCAAGCCCCTAACCACCGCCCCTCTAGATCTGGTTTACTTGGCTTCTCAATTGACTTGATCTGGTTGCGTCACTTCTCCTATCAAGTATTACATAAAAGTAACAACATGCAGTATTTTGGCTTGCCTCCATATCATCTCAGTGTGTTATCGGCCGCCCTCATTGAAGTGCTAGATCAACCGGATGTAGACTATCCACCTAGGTGGCAACGTTCCTTACATATAGCAGTTGGGTTGTTGATCATGAAACTTCCGCACCAAATACCCGGCAATATGGATGAACGGAAAGATGGTAAACATGAGCATAATGAACCTGCTTTTTGACAGGCTTTGTAAGCAAAAGTATCAAAACCCCATCCGGCGATATAGTGTTGGGCCGAATTTTATGTACTATCATAAACTCCGCGCATATATCCATCTGCAATGAAAACTGGGGTATTAGTAAACTCGGTGATAATACCGGTAGGAGTTTGGTAAGTTGAGAGTCAGCATTATGATTCAAACCCAGAGACCGAGCACACCAAAACGTTAAACTCATAGTAATAATCTGGTGTCTAGACTTGTGTAGCTATCAATAGGTTAAGCAAACGTGCATGCAGGCCGACGCAGATGAATTCAGCCCAAAGGTAGCATTCCTTGGTGTCCCTGAACTTTATTGGAGTCCGGTGAGCTAAATCTCATCCAAGCCCGGCAGCCATTGGGCATAACGAAATTAAAACACAATCGACATGTTTTCGTATAAAGTGCATCGAGGAGCGACGAACCGAGTTGGCCTTAGCATGCTGTAATTGTTAATATGGTATTGCGGAGATCGGCGCATGCGGCGCTTGGCCAGACAGATATTATTATTATATATGCACATCGGATGTGAGACAACTTGATAACGTTGGCCATGTGGGCGAGCATGTTGTGAGAGCTGGCATACACATTAACTTCCGATTAAGGAGTTGTGACAGCCATGCACCCCCAGGCGACCAACTGCCTACTTAGCTGCACTAAAATTTCAAGAGTGACCAGCCCGAGCTGAAACCAAGCCCAAATGAAATGTATCATGATACGCGTTGCAGATTGTCGACTAAGAGCATGACCACACTGTCAGGGGTTTGAATATTTCATTCGTGTGCTCAGCCGGGAGCGCTTATTGTAATCCGCGGGTCGGTGTCTACGGGCGGAAGGCGCGATTTGTTGCGCTCTGCTGGGCCGCTCAACGACCACCCCTGTCGCTCGCTTCCTCTCCCTCTCCTCTCGTTCGAACATCACACATAGACAGTGTCAAGGGATCATTATCATCGTACGTGATGGCTGCATATTCAATTGATAGCCTCTAGCGCGAACTAGCTGGATGCGGTTGCTAATTTGAACAATCTAGACCGTACTTGGTCTATTGGTAGGAGACAATCGGTGTACTTCACTCAGCTCACGTGTGCGGAGATTGCCTCGTGGTAAGCATCTGTTTGTGTCATCTCTTTCCATGCTCGGCATCCTGCTTCAAATTCTGTCCCACCCATGGAACGCACCCCAAACTTGCACCGTAATCGCCGCACTTCCTTTTTGTACAATCCCCCCAAATTGCGCTTGCCAGCATGTATGCGCATCCGATATCATTCCGACGCAAGCTCACGACCTGAACTCCGACCAGCGCATGCTGCTGTTTTGATACCTTGCTTCGCTGACGCTAATCTCGCATAAATACCACCACTCTAGACAATACCCTCCACTCACCTACTCCATCCACTGCTCCACCGCCACCTCCCTTGAACACTTTCTCCACGTAAATAAGGTGTGTTGCCCCTAATCGTCATTTCATCGTGTCCTCATGGCTTCTATCCCCACACTAACCTAACTGTTGTGACGATTCAATTACATATGTTGACCGAAACCGATCTTTTGTCTGCACCTCTATTCTGCACTTAGGTCTAGGTCTAGCAGCACTGCCACGCATTCGTTCTCGACCCTCACAAACATGCCGCCTTCCCACTTTTACCGCGATCGGTGGCCCTATCCCGCCTCCGGGAATCCTCAAAACCCCCCGACGTGGACTCAATCCCAAGTTCACCCCCCACGTCACCTCCCACCAAACCTACCTCAAAACCGACTGTCCCCTTACTCGATGAATGAAAGCACGTCTGGCTCACAAGTGCCTCAGGCCATGATTCGACTTAGGACGGGCCCCAATCACACCCATATGCGGCGCAAGCTGAATATGGACCATATTTTGAAGACGAAGAAACGCATCGTCATTTCTCAGTGCAGGTGCATCACAGACACGTAGTTAGTGGTTCAAGGGCGGTAGATGGATATACCCACGGTCATAGGGATGGCGTTAGCATAGGGGACTGGATACGGCCTCCAGTTTCAGATGACGGAGTTGCGGCCCAACTGACAGGACGCATTGAAATGTTGCGTGAACGCATAGGCGCGGTTGAGCGTAGCCGTGAACAGGATCAACGGGCGGGCTGGACCGAACCCACTACTCAAGCCGCCGCCGCACACCAGGGGGTCCGATGGGCCTACCCTGCTGAAAATCGTCCCGGATTTTGGGAGGTTGGTTATGGAGCACAGTATGGATACCGACAGCTAGAGCATATGACAATGGCAGGAAGAAATCCGCCCGGGTCGGCGTTTCAGCCAGTCGTTTCATCCTCACCCCTGATCCGCTCGAATGTTCCCCCGCCTGTTGCACTCCCTCCCTCCGAGACTGACGTCCCACCTGCCCCGGTGACGGGCCATAAGGTCTACATACTCGATTGCAAGAGTTGCGGCACGTTTTTATCGAATAGGGGAATGAAGGCACGTTCCGTTTTTTGTCATAGGAGAAGCATCTCGCTTGAATTGACACTTGTTCGTCTATTAGGCTGTGTTGCTTTTACGGCCCAATATCGCACTATTTTCCACTGATGCGATGCCAGTCAACTGTAGCCCCCAGCCAATTGCTGGTCAACAGCCAGTTTATGAAGACTTTGAAAGGCACCCACAAGATATCACCGACCTTCTTCAACAGACAAATATTGTCTCGCCAGCCGAACCACAAGAAGAGGTCTTGTATGCGAGGTATTTTTTGCCCCCCAAGAGTATGGCCATGGACGTGCACCCTGAGAAGAATGCCCCGGAACGCTCGGCCGATATTACTAGCACCCAGTCTAGCCCGGCTCAGCCATTACCTCGAACATGCGAGTGTTTGACTCAAACACTAAGCTGTCACGGTTGTGGTGCGGGGATTGGGTATATGATTGTCACACCGGTGAGCTCTTGACGCCAACAACGAGTAATACAAACGGACTGACCTTTGCTTGTCCAACTAGTGTGCACGTTGCACGGCTCAACAGTCGATCAGCGGCCGTCCAGGACAACCTCAGAGGACGGCCAACGGCCATCGGTTCGTGTTCCATCACGCTGAAATAGTGGCCCGCGAGCGATTGTATATTCCGGGTCAACCTGGCGTTCACCGATATCCTTGGGGGATTCCCCCAACTGCTTCCTCTCAGCCGAATGCCACCATGGGCCAGCAGTCTGATTCTCGCTCTCGTGTACCGTCCGTTGACTCCGAACCAAAATCCCCATCGATCCCAGTCTTCCAGCCTCACCGAGACGGCAATTTTATTCCAATCGTTAGTCAAGTTCCTGCGCGACCACTAACTCGACGTATTCAGAACAGCGGGCTCAAGGCTGGGGATGTGGTTTTCTGGCACCATCTGAGTCGAACTGGAGAACTAGGGGGCGTCAGTCTGGACGACGAGTACTACAGTCAGCACTTCGTGGAGCGATAAACCAGCGGAACACAGGCCCGATCCTATCTTAGATAGTGTAATTCAAAGTGGCGGACAACCAGTTGTGTGGGTGTAGAGGTGCTGTGCATCATCTTGCCTCGCTGCAGAAACTTAAGCTGTACTACATCTATCGATTATCCCTCCCTCATCAACGGTTCTTTCATATTCAATCCTTGCACTTGTTCGCATTAGTTACTGAGTTCTTTACGCTTCGTTACGAGTTTGGCCCGCGGTTTGCTTCTTTTTTTTTAATTCATTAAAGACTAATACCTTGTTCTTGTTGGCCGCAGTGTTATGCGGTTGTTGGGTACGTAGTGGTTTACACACGGGCTACGCACCCTTCTGGCCTTGGTCATTTTGTTCTTGTGGGACTTGATTTATCGAGGCTTGCTCATGTGTATTTTTCCGGATTGCATATTGGTCTGGTATAAAATTGGCTTTGCTCTACATGAAAGATGTAGCTTATCCGTCCCCTCCTTGTCTTATATACGGACTATTATTTGTATGCATACATTTGCTAATGTGACCCTGCCATGCCGCTTGAAAATCGAACTAAAGAGATACTAAAGTCTAAGGATATATGCACTTGCTTATTCCAATTCACCCTTAATTGGTGGTTTGGAGTCGACGTCCATGTTATCTTTCTCCTTGTCCATCGACTTGAAAAGCTCCCGACTGCGGGTGAAATATCGGTTAGGGTGATCAACCGTTTCGCCCTGACTATCCAGGCCATCGCCGTTTTTCATTCCCGCCTTGCGATGCGTGTATTCAAATACACGAGTACATGCGATCTGGTAATGATGGCCTTGGACGAGCTTGATAATCTCTGCTTGTTCGGCTGGTAAAGTGATACGATACGATCGCTCGAGCATGGCAGTCAGATTCTGTGAAGAAAAGTGTCGGAACGGACAACCATGGTTGTCGAGGGATGAAGGTTCGTCGTTGGTAATGATGCGCACACAACTAGCATCGATGATAGAAGGTTCAGAGGGGTCGGGGTGCGGACCGATGTGTTGATATGTGGAGGCGCGGTGATAGGCAAGGTCATGGTGCAACGAGGTGAACAGGTGTGAGCGATCATGAGTCTAGCAGGTTTGGAGGGTGGGAAGTTGGACTTGATTTGGGGAGCCAACGAACAATAACTGGTGGATAGGGGCTGGCGGAGTATGGAATTGTGGGGAAAGGGCGATGGACGCGTGGCGCACGCCAAAATGAAGACAAAATATAGCACTCACTTTTTGGCGGGATAGTTCATGCGACGGCCTTCGAGACCATAGCTGTGGCGGATGTTGTACCGGTATTCTTTGGCGAATTTGTCGTCGGTAATTTTCCCGCCTTGGAACCCCCGGCGCCAAAAGGTAAGTGCTTCGTCAATGGACATACCAATAGCCTTAGCAGCACGTAGATCCCGGACACGTCGCATGTGTACGTCAATCAAGTGTTTGTACGGCCCGACAGACCAGGCTATTTGACATACCTTTAGGAATAGCCCATATTGAAGTCGACCGTGATGTCGCAGATGGTGATCCTTACGCAGAGAGTCGTGAAGATTCCGCATGCAGGCCGGGAAGTGCCGTGCGGCAAGTTCATCGACTTGCTCCGCTCGTACCAATTCGCCATTCTCGTCAGCGAATGAGGCAGCAGAAGATGATGCAATGCCGTTGAGAAAAGATTGCGCCAGATGTTGTAATAGGGGGAGGAGGCGGTCATCTTCGTCAAGGCGTGGAACCGCGCGAGAAGTTTGCTTGAGCAGATGTAAGATTTGTGCCATGGCAGGACCTATCACGATTATCAAGAATCACTTACCTCTAACGCCCGTTCTAACCGGGAAGCAAACTCCTGGAAAACTATGCTATTCTGGTCCTTTGAAGGCACATACGCGTAGCCTCCTCGCAGATATACTTTTCGGGCTGCAACTAGATCTGTAACGCGGGTCCAATGAACTTTGAAGTATTCGGGTAATGCTTGGTCATTTTTAGGCGGCTTGGCTCCGGACGCTGCTTGCAAGATGGGCTGCATCTCCACAACCTCCTCAGTAGGGACTGATGTCATTCCCAGATCAAGTGAGTTGATAAACCTCCCACGTTCCGTTGTATCATCGGATTCCCAGCGTATCTTGAACAAAGTCGTTTCAGCTTTGACAAACCTACGCCTTAACTCCTCGCTACAACCATGTTAATGTTTGTCATTGGGCGCTACTGTAAGTATACTCACGAATGACAGAACGCCAGTCGCAAAACGAAATGAGAGACGTGATCTCTTTTTCGCTCGAGATCACGGTCCATCCCTATAGCACTTGTGCTGTTCAAAGGGAGATGTTTCTTTGATTGGGCGAGAGCCACCAGTTTTGTGTCCTCGAATGTACGGTTCCTGACATTGCAGGACTCGATTTCGGCCAGCACTGGGCACTGTTAGAAGAATTGCGACCATTTGAGAAGCATATTTGTACTCACCACGTAGTCGTTGAATTCCCCAAGTTTCAAACTCTTCAAGAGTGACGTTGCACAGCGGCGGGTCATCGTAGCTAGGTGAGATATGTTGATTTATAAAAAACACAGTCTTAACCCTGGGTCACTCACAAATTAAGTCGATATGGGTATCGGAGTTTTGAGTGTGTTTCGACTGTAGGGAACCCTCCAGCTAGTTGATTTTCAGGCTTAACTGCGCGGCGCTGCATGATAGGATAATGGTGGTCGAGTTTTCACGTGACCGTGTTTGATCGAATCTGCTCGGTTGATCGTGTCGAATGCAGTTGTTTATTTACTTGGCATATTTCAAAGATTAAACATTGATCCAGGAGACATAATAGGCCACCAAAAGCCTTCAATGTAATCATACAGAATTCAGGTTAAAATATTAGATTGAATGAAGTCAATCCCGTCTCCTCGGTAATTGTCTTGAATGACAGTTGTGTTTGCTGCCTCAAGCTTCAATGAAACGGCCGCAGCGCCATACGCGGGCCAGGTAATTCCTGCATGAGGGGTGTGTCAACACACTCGCTCTGTGTATTCTCATGGAAGCAACAAGATACTCACGGCTCGGATTCCCAGTTGCGCTTGGATTGAGGTTATAAGCAAGGGAGATCCTGGGCCCGAGGTGAGTAAATCAAAAGTGCAAGTGTCGTAACCCTAAACGTACCAGTAATCGATAATATCGATACCTAGCTCTACGTGGCTTTCAGGCTCTTCTGGAAGATACTGGACAACAAAAAGAATTTCGGACGCATGTGGCACACCGAGCTCGGGAGAGTCTGGTGCTAAGCCGGTCTGCGCAAATTGATATGACCTAGCAGCGATTAAGTTTGGTTCTCCCCATGTGGGTAGACTGACACGCACCACGATGGAATGCCCAGCTTTCGCGCGGCTTGTAGGAAGTCCCTTCGTGGGGCCTAAATAATGAGAGAGATTGGCTCTATTTGAATAATCAAATCAGGAGTTCAACACACCTCGAATATGAGGTCCCCAATAACGCTGGCAGCTCGTTTGTACTGAGCGGCTTTTCCGAAAGTATTATTGCCGGTGTTGTATGGCGATCCAGCACCCGGATCTTCAGGATAGTAGTTTAACAGTTGGTCCACAATACTTGTATTTGTGATCCCAAATGTAAGACCAGGGAGCTGAGTTGTGAGGAATGAGACCACTTCCTGGGTCGTGTTTGGATTTGTAGTAAATAGAGTTCCTTCGTCAAGATTTGCTAACCAGATGTTGTCAATAACCAGAAGCATGTAACTTGAAACGGGGCTCACTTCCGCATACGAAGGGGACCTTCGCAAACTTGCCTTCGTGAATCGTTTGTCTAGGTGGTCGAGACAAGAAGGGGTCTCCGGATGAGAGGGTTGGCCCAACCGCTGTTGGGTAAGGGTCGAGCGAAACTAAGTTCGATGGTAGCTGATTTCGGATGAAAAGGCATGTTAGACATCATCAGTCGAATCGTTCACACAGCTTCCTCAAACCTTGAAAACGTCATAATTGGCTTGTTTGAGTGTCTCGGCATCTGCATTTCGCAGACACTCAAAGTCATCGTTTGCACAACCAGTCGCATTAGCGATGAATTCATAAGCAGCCTGTCGGGGCGGGTATGAAGCAGGAAGCGCAGTATAGCTATGTTCGAATTCGTTAACGCTCCGGGCAAAATTGACTAGTATTCCACTTGCCTTGATGGAGATCCACTCTGCATCAATGCTGCTCTAAATATCCCACCAATATCACCATTCTTGTACATCATCTGATACCCCACACTCATAGCACCAGCTGATTCACCAAATATCATTACCTAACATAAGTGGATTCGTTACCGCTGAAGCCTGTGTGCATCAACGAAACAAACGCACCTTTGTTGGGTCACCGCCGAATAATTCGATATTTTTATTAACCCACTCAAGTGCCAAGCGTTGATCCTTCAAGCCGAGATTGAGAGCGCCAGCATTTTCGGATTGTTGACCTGGGGGGACTGACAAGATAAATAAGGCACACGACTACTCACTTCCAACTTACATCCATAGATGCCAAGTCGATAATTCATAGCCAAATACACCACAGGCTTGTCCTATATGCGGAGAAAAGCTGTTAGATTGGTCAAAATGACCATTAAGTAACACTCACTAGGCGGAATGCAGCTCCGAGAATCTTGTCCCCGGGGTACGCAGGTGCAGATCCGTTCAAGAACCCACCTCCATCTGTGGATAGCTTGCATCAGCTCGATAGTATCGCGACTATAGCTGCACTTACATATGAACACCATCACTGGGATTTTTGCTGTTATATTATTTGGTTTCCCTAAAAAAATAGTTCGTGATTCATAATTGCCCAACTAACGTTTTATGACGTACAGAGACTTAGATAGAGACAGTCTTCGGAGACAGTTGCATCATATGTGATCGGGGCGCTCTGAATACAGATTGGCTGCTCGTTGGTGGTTGCATTAATAAGGGTCTGCCATCGGTTGGGGCCCATGGCTGAGGAGGCTTGAAGCGCAATGCCCCGGTAGGCGGCTGAGCGAAGGGGATCCCGTAGAAAACGTCTTGCTTGCTTGTGGTGTTTCGAACGCCAAGGTAAGACACCCCA
Source organism: Rhizoctonia solani (assembly GCF_016906535.1). Lineage (NCBI taxonomy): Eukaryota > Fungi > Basidiomycota > Agaricomycetes > Cantharellales > Ceratobasidiaceae > Rhizoctonia > Rhizoctonia solani. Next base: position 1,067,892 of record NC_057376.1, read on the forward strand.
GAGGGATCATTCACCTTGATGAAATCCCCTTTGGCGACAATGGAAAACCAGAGAATAAGCGAAACGCCGGGGTAACGCATGGATGGGATACAAGGTGAATGGCAGGAATGCCCGAAGTTTGGTCAGCCTTTTATAAGTTGGGCAGAGCATTCAGCGGCGTATTTGGAATTAATGGACGGGACACCATGTCCGCAGACCGAGAGTGCTCCGCTTAACCGACAAGCCCATCTTCCCATCAGATGATAAATATATACAGCATACTCGAGAGCTGAAATGACCTCCAGCACTCACCTTTTGAGGAAATAGAGTATGATCCGAGTTGATATATGTAATTTACGCTGCCCCATAGTTGGTACAAGTGTAGCCACCCTGCCCATACCGAGGTAGACGACAGCCAGCTATGTATAACATGAGCCGCCATGTATGATAGGAAAGATAATGCGATAATAATAATTGTCCGAGCCGCCAAATTATACGTATGCATCATCTCGTGCACATGCTGGTCAGAGTTTATTAGCAACGCCAACTTCAGATGAAATGAGAAGCCAGGGCCCCTTCACGTGAAAATGTTGCACGTCATAACTTGCCGTTACTTGCAATAGCAATAGACTATCGAGCATCTGCTTTACAAACCTTAGAGTGAGCAAGGACCTCAAAGTCATGTTGTATTAATTCAAGATAGAGAGTACAAGGTTGATAATTTAGCTATCAAAAGGACCATGAACGATTTCGCGATATCGTTGCTTTGTAATCGAAGCGTTGGGTGAGAAATTGGGAAGGCGCTCATAAAAGTCCAGACGGCCGAATTATAAAGATCGGGGGAGGCGGCCAAAGTATATGCTGTACAGGAACGCCAATTTCGCCAAAGCAAGGATATTATGCCCAGTTGCCAGTTTGAATCCACGTATATCTAGAGCCCTAATATACTTTTCCACCTCTCCCCACCTAGGTCATCGGCACATAAGATCCTTTCAACAGCATCCCGCTCAAGTTTCAGAGCAACTAATCGATCGCCTTCTGCAACTTGTGCGGAGTCTTCCGCAATAACCGCACGAGACAAAACTAACGAATCGAGTATCATACGCAGCTCGGTCCGTGTTGGTTTGTGTTTGCCCAGCATCACACTCTGCGACATATGATAAGTGATAACCTGGTGAGGCTCGTGAGTAAGAACCAATGTGATTAGATGCGATTTCCTGCTCACATCGTCCCACTTGACCGAATCTACGCCAGCACGACGCATACGGCTAATCATACTAGCAAGCAGAAGCCTCTCGTGAAAGCTACAATCGCGAATATAATCAGCCGTCGAGGATTTGTCCATGCTCTTGATAACCTCGACTACATCTTGAATTGCAACAGTTCGAGAGCCTTGTGAGGTGTGACACACTTCGACTGCACGCCTTGATACGTATTCAGGAACTGAGGGTAGCGATTCCAAGGGGAAGGGTACACACCGGCATACATCTAATACACGCCTTGCATCGCCGAAAATACTAGCAACCTTCCTGGCTGCGAAGTTGACTGCGTCCGGTTTCATCACGGGTGGGTGGTCGGGCTGGCCCGCTTTTGCTACTTCAAGACGGGCATTGACAATTTCCACCAGTTGTTGGACGGTGTACGCCTCAAAATTGATCCTTTCCATCCCTGGAGTAATTTATATCAATAGATACCCAATTATGCCATGCATTACTTTACCTAATCGACTCCTAACTTTAGCACTCATAGTTCGCTCAGGAAGATCATGAGTATTGGCCACTGCGACGACCACCAAGTTCGAATCGGGTAAATTCGGCCAGTTAAAGAAATTATAAACGACATCTTGCTTAGTTGTGACCATTTGGTCCAATTCGTCCATCAACACGACACTGATAGATAATTGGTTACCCAGTGGAAGGAGAGCTCGAAAGAACTGTTTACCAAGTATGGCTTCCAGCACTCGTTCTGCTGTTGAAATGTCTGGTTAACCGTCGTAGTGCCTCCTTGGAACTAATACTTAAATGGCCGTGCTGTGCAGCATCATGGCCTGAGATAGCCTCCCACAGTAGAGCGTATGCGGCGCTTGGCTCAGGTATACGTAGGCCATTAATCTCAACATACGAAAAGGGGCTGATTTCCTGAGCTATGGTTAGCATTGAATCCCGATACGCTTTGAATACGATTTACATTTCTCATAGCCATTCCTTTGAGCTCTCGTATGACAGCATGGACAGTTGCGGTTTTGCCAGTTCCAGGCAATCCAGAAATATCTTTCGAACTTATCAATAACTTGCTACCCGCAAATTAAATTACTCACAAATGCAACCCCCAACCCCGGACGTTACTAGATCTGCCACATCCCCCAACACACGTATGAGTTCGTTGTCTCTGCATGGTAACGCTCCTGGCCGTGCGCCAACGTGTAGTGCATACATGGCTCTCACATGAGGATCTGAGCCTACAGTATCAGGAAGGGAAGAAGCGGCCACTCCCAATGACGGATCTCCATCTACAATGTAATGGGATGGTGAGATAACAAGTGAAAGTAAACTTGTTTACTAACCGGCGTTGGAGATTCCTCTTAGGCGAGACAAGTCAATTGCGCTCCGCCGTTTTCTAAGAGCAGCCTTCGAATGAGGAGTAGGCGCAGCAATTCCTTTTACACGCGGCCGAGATGGGGTTTTGGGCTCGCCAGTGTCCTTCTTTGGTCGACCGCGTCCCCGTTTAGTAGGACTAGCAGAACCGAGCCGTGCCTTTCGTGGTGTCTGAGGGATACCCTCATCTTCCTCATCAGTCACGGGGTCGTCTCCTTCCCCTAGTTCGTCGGGCTCGAGAACCCCTTCCGCTTCCAAATCAGGTTCCTCGGGTTCATCCAAGACTGGTTCATATATGTCAGAGCCTCCCGCGCTGGACGAAGTGTCCGAGTCGCTTTCTTCATCGTCTTTATAGACCGTGGCTGGTATTTGACGTTGGCGGGAAGTAGATCTAGTAGGAGTGGTTGGGCCTCTCGAGGCTGATCTACTACTTGCCTTGGGCGCTGACTGTCTCTTCTTCGATGCCCTAGGTGTCTTTTCGGAAGATTTAGCTTTGGGCGTCGCAATTGTTCTTGATCTAGAATGAACTGGCAAGGGTTTATCAACCCTAATATTCCACCCCTCTCCATTAAAGTCCTGAAATTCGATTGACGGGTCAGACAGTTTCAGTGCTTGCTTGCGGAAGAGATCCCATGCAAAGTCATAGTAGATACCAAGTTGGGCATCATGGGCAGACAAACAAAGAAAATCATGCTGCATCCGCTTGTTGTGTCGCAGTACGGGAAGGACGGTTGCGCCTCGAAGGCGTTACCGGAGGATTATTCTGAGACAGTGGTTCTTCATTAGTGGCTCGGTTCTAGCCCATTGAGCCTCGGTTAGCGATAGCGAAGGAAAGCGGGATGATCAGCAGATATTGTACACCGTCGCACGATCGCTGACGGATTGACTCTGAGCTTAATGCTAGAGCTTTCTCGGTTGACCGCGTAATAAACCTCTTTCTAACAGTATCATCTCAGAATAAGAAAACCGGGAACGAGTTGATATGCTTACCTTGCGATAGGGGCGCTGTGAACGAATCTTAGGGAGATCTACAGCGGGGCGGAGAAATTTGTGTACTAGAATATGCATGCGCGTTTCATCTAAAAAGTCGTCGTCGTCGGCTGAATCTAGTCTTCCAGGAGCTGAAATGTACCACATAGAGACGATTACAGCAAGACAGGGCTCGCCAGCTTTGGTGGCAACAACCACCGTGTCACCAATAGCATAGTTATCAATGGTCACCCCTTCCAGAGAATTTCTTGGCTTTTTGCTAGCAGTTGCGATCCGTTCAAAGCCAGTGTGATACACTATCTTATACTGTTGAACAAAGCCTTGTCGTCCATGGTCTACGATCCTTTCACCAAGCGGCCGATCAGGCCACGCGTAGCGAACGTTGCCTGGGATAATGCTTTCTCGTCGAGACATAATGACCCAATCTCGTAGCCCGGCGATGACAAGTAATGATAGATACGCGACAAAGGCAAGGCGCCGTCACGTGGGTACGTTGAGTTTGGTCGAGTTTGCGGCTGGCTTCAAGTCCTCATCCCCGGTTCCTTGAGGCAGGGACAAATCAAGCGCCCCATGATCTTCTGACACAGACTAGTGTCCAACTGGCATCCTAAAAACCTCTGGTCCCGACCAGATACTCCAATATCCCCCCTCCATACTATGTCAACTGGGTCTATCGCGGCCGTGTTGGGCAATATTGCTTGCTTCGTTCTCAAGTACGGTACGATCTGGCTTGCGCTCTACTTTGGGCGTTACCTTGTCACATTATGGGTGAGTCTACAAATCTACCTTTTCCTCTGGGATCGCCGTCAATAGCATTCCAAGTGTCATTCATATTTTCTTCACTGATTGTTTTTGTGTCCAGATCGTCGACCCCTACAGGAGTTATCTTCGATTCCTGCCCGGCCCTCCCATCGATGGACGTTTCGTCGATCGACAACTATGGGACTTACAGAAGTAAGTTTGAGGCTGGAATGACGCATCAAAATCCTAATACGACTATTTTTTCAGCCCTCAGCTCACCCCGAAATTGCACGAAGAATATGAGAAGCTATACGGGAAGACTATAAAATTCCAGGGAATGGCATACGTGAGCGCCCGTATTGATTTGTGCGGCAAAATATTCTAATGCGTGAATGTGTGGACATAGTTCGACCAGCGCCTCATGACTGTCGACCCAGTTTCAATCAATTACATGTAAGTTTCATAGTTGCTTAACTATGGGTTCACTAACTGAGCACATATAGGATTAATCGTGCAAGTGACATATTCCAAAAACCGTGGCAGACTCGCCGGTTTATTGGCAGGTTGGTTAGCGGTGGTTAGTCCAGTATTTTCGAAATTTCGGTAGTGCACTCAACCCGTTTGCAGGTGCAGACAATCAGGGTATTTTCACCACTGAAGGCGAAATGCATCGCAAACTCCGGCGTGTTATTGCCCCTGCCTTCTCCTACCAATCGGTCAAGAACCTCACTCCCCTCTTTTTCCACAAATCCTTCGAAGTGAGGCATTTGCTACCTTGTAATTGGACAAATCTATAACCCAACCTCATCTAGCTTCGTGACAAGTTGCGTTCTGTGCTTGCAGTACCACAGACGGTTTCGCGCCCAGGTGTCGAGGTTGAGCAGTTCCCTGGAGAGCCATCTCCCCGCGTGCGAATGGATTTGCACAATTGGATTGGACGAGCAACGTTCGACATTATCGGAGTGGCCGGTACGTGCTTGCCGGATATTCACTATCCCTTATCGGGCATCGACCGACTCGTCCCTTTGTTCTTTAGGCTTTGGCTACGAGTTCCATTCAATCCAAGAAGAAACGAACACGTTCTACGATGCCTATAGATGTATGTTCAATGCCCTTCGTCAGGTCGAAAACAAACTGCATAATTTGGGACTTTTCTTCCCCCAGTGGGTTGCAAACTGCCTTGTGAGTTTTTATTCCTTGTTCATAATATATGCTATATATTAAGCTGCCATTCAGCCCGATGCACGTACCAAGGAGGTCAAACGATGCAGAAAGATTATTGAAGCGGAAACTAGGGCGTTGTTTGCAAAGCGCCGTGAAGGGATTGCAGCCGAAAAGGCTGCTGGGGCTACTGTCGGCAAAGACTTCGTAATGCTCAATCTTCTTCGTGAGTGGCATTGGTACATTTTCGTGTTCCCCGAATAATAACTATCACCAGTGCGTTCGAATGAAGCCGACAGTGTCTATCTTACCGAATCGGAGATCATAGCCCAAATCGATTCGATTATGTTTGCCGGCCATGATACAACCAGTATGGCCATACAATGGGCCCTCTGGGAACTAACTCGCTATCCCCCAGTCCAAGCTCGCCTAAGAGCGGAACTTGCGCCTCTTGTGCCCATTTTGAAGGACTTTGTTCCCGCTGGCCCTTCAGAAACTGGTCACAAATATGCAGATCTTACGGGTGAACTTGGGGACCTCGCCGCGCGACTTGACGCTCTTCCTTACTTGGAGAAATTCGTCCGCGAAGTCCTACGGTTTCACCCCAGTGTTCATAGCACGTTCCGGGTCGCCATGAAGGATGACATTATTCCTGTCTCTGAGCCTGTGCGAAACCAGAACGGCGAAATCTCCAAGGCTTGGGTTGGGGATCACAAAACGGGCTTATCTTCGGGAGGCATCCGAATTCGCAAGGGGGAATTCATACACATTCCTATCGAAGGCATGCATCTGCTTAAATCAGTTTGGGGCGAAGATGCACACGATTTCAAGTGAGTTTTTTTTGTTACGAATGCTATAACAAGACTTTAATTTTTCAAACATTAGTCCAGACCGATGGGATAGCCTACCTGCCAAGGTCAAGGCAAGCCCAGGCTTATACGCCAACTTGATGAGCTTTTCTGTCGGGCCCAATGTGAGTTCCGACCACATGGATACTTATTCTTGAATAATTCCTAATGAACAAATACAGTCTTGCCCTGCCTCTCGTTGGGCTCTTGTCGAGATCAAGGTTATGCTGGCGGTGATGATCGCCTCATTCGAGTTCACAGGTGCAAGTCCAATGAGCGCTCACAATTTTCTCGTCGGGAGACCATACGAGAGGAACAAGTTTGAGAAGGGTAAGATTGATTCTCTAGGGTACGAACGCAGTTGCTGACTCGGCCTCTTTAAGGACACCGGATGCCTCTAATCTTAACTCCTCTCTAAATTCGATGAACTCTGAATGAAACAATTTACTTGGGGCTGTGCTATACCCACACTGTATTTTCGCTCTCGTCACTCCTTTAGGACCGTTTCTGTTACCCTCTGCTTTTGGCTTCATTGCGTATATATCCTTAATATTAAACTGTCACCATCAGTCAACGAGATCCGAATGGTAAACTAGTAGAGCCATTCCGAGTCAGCTTTACTTCTTTTGGCACAAACGCCCTACCCAGCTCATTCACATACAGAAAGTTGAATATTTTCTTTGTAAGTTAGGAGACTTGCCTTGAAATCTCCTACACAGACCTTCCCGATCGCAGCCACCGTGACTCTAACTATGCAAATTCTCGCTTCTTGATTTTGTTAAGACACGAGTTTGATAGCTCGCATGTACAATTATCTAAAAATGATTTATGGATCCCCTTGGGTGCAACATTGATTTTACATACAAAAAGCTCGACCTCTAAGGTTTTAAGGCAAATTGTAAACTCAAAGGGACTTTTCTCACCAAGACCAAACTGACAAAAAGGAATGCCACGAACCTGGCTTGAACAGGTGACCTGTAGATCTTCAGTCTAACGCTCTCCCAACTGAGCTACCGCGGCTGATTATATGTAATCTAATATATTACTTATTCGTCAAAAAACTGTTGGGTGTACATTCTTTCTGCGCCACCCTGCTGCGCCGATGCAATGGCCTTTGATTGACACATACTTTCTATCTGTGTCAGCACCGAGCGAAACGGCCGGAAACACTTTGCTCCGAAGTGCAGTACTTCTATTCGTATATGCACCAGTAGCCTTCATATAGAAGCTCACCCGCTAGTACCCACCGTTTGTATGCACGTTCTCTATGCGGCAATTCCAAAAACCCCGAGCAATCTCGAAGCTTATTGACGCAGTTGACGCTAATACTTGACCACCACCCATGCTCGGCTCATCATTGCGTACAAAACCCGTGCTAGCCGAGCAGTCATCGTGCCTTGTGATGTTCTCCGCAACCAGACTGCGACACAAAGATGGCAAATTAATATCCGTGCGGTCACGAGTAATATTCTCGAAAATGGGACGAAGACGGCAAAAGATAAAAAGGCACCAAGCTCATTTTAGTCTACTTGGGTTCTCCCAACATCCACAACGCTGGCCTATGCCATATATGCATGCGCCTGGCCGAGGAAAATGTAATCCACTCCGCTGATGCGCCAATATTCCTCCTTGGCAGCGGCCAGTTTCCAGTTTTCATCTCGACGGCCGAAAAAGAAGTTCCCGCTGGGAACCCAGTATACTGTGGCCGACACAGTTTGAGCCAGTGTTAGAAAGAGATGATCAAAACTCAAAATGCCACAATATATCGCTCAAACAGGAAATCATGATTGACAAATGTGTTCTAGGTTGACAGGACCTGTCAACTGACCGGGGAACTACGGTGATACTTTCCCTGTCATACATAAAAGAGACAAAATTTAACCCAATTATAATGTCAGTATATTGTGTGTCCTTTTTTGGCCATGGCATCGATGCGCTTAACTTGCCAGAAACCGAAGGACCTGAATGTTTGGGGTCACACCGATTGATGTAATTTTAATTTGACAATGCCACGAAGGGACCAGACCGCGTTCGTCCAAGCCTCAAACACGCGTATGGGGGAAATGATTTGATGTTGGAGTGGCCAGGTACGAACTCAGAGGCCGAGATCGGTGTATGCGTCTCTCCCGTCAACCAAACTTGTTCACCCATGAAATCCCCCTTCCCCCTTTCCCCCCAACTGGCGAAAACGCCGCTCGGGTATCGGGACAATATCGCATTGGGAAGATTAGATCTATAGTGGCTGTCGTAGGCACATGGCTCAAAGACAACCTCCAATACAGTAAGTTTGTGTGGCCGTGCATCGACCTTTGTTCTTTTTGGTGACGACAGCTTTGAAATCCAAGTTTGTGCGTTTCGCCAAGATAAGTAGTTCTACCTACGGCGAGTGCATCCCAATTGCGAGAAAAGCAGGTGGATCCTGTAAAAATTGACTGCTATTCGATGTTCCCGCAGTTCAAATTGTATGCATAGTTCTCCATGGTTGGTCAGTACGGGAAGTTGCTCTTGGTGTACAATAGGTTAAGCGAATTCGAGTTGGACTCGTGGATCGGATGGCCTCACTTGATGCTGTGAACTCTAACTTTAGGAAAAATGGCGACATGATGATGATAATGATGTCTATATGCTGGGGCACCCCGAGTGGACATCAGTGTGGATGAACGGCAATGGCATATCTAGACTCTCCCGAACAGAACGGGATGTATTTTCGATAACGACTTGCATACGTATAGTAATGGTCGAGAACTGGCCGGCATGGCTAAAAGGCGTGAAGCCATGTGGTGTCGAATGATAAGCCATTTGCTTGAGTATGATACTGCCGATCATGCAAGTCCTAGACATCGGGCCTTGATTACAAGTCTCGAGTTGATGAAAAGCATATATTTACAATCAATCATAGGAAGCCGGGGCGGGATTCTATGCGTGCGGGAAATAGTTTGTTGGCGGAGGCATATTATAGCCAAGAAGAAGCTCATACAGCGCCAGGTCTTTTGGAAACCAATAATACGTAGAAGTGAGACTGAGATGGAGTGACAGGTTGTTCTTCGGAGCGTATGGCTCGGTCAGAATATAGAAACCCGGTGGTCAGATGCATATGAGCAACTGAGCACTAGCTTGAGGGCCTTACTTGAAGAGCGGTTTGTGTAATCTGACGGAACATAAGCAATGTATCTATTTGGAGTATGTTGGCCGCTTCAGAGACCGACCGGCCAGCCAATAACCGTGTATATCGGTGCCTAGAATGATCGTCAGAGGTAGCGGGCCATCCACCTCGGGCGCAGTTAACGCCGTGAGTACATATGGGATACGCAGTAAACAATTGAAGAGTTGGACATAGGGGTACATTCTAGGCAAGTGGGATAGTCTCCATAGCGATATGGGCCTCCGAGGAGATGCAGCAGTCAGTGAGGAGCAGTTTGATCAAAGGGACCCTGAGAGAGAAGGTGTCAGTGTGGACCCAGGAGTTTGGATGGGAAAGGCCATTGCAATGTGGTCTGGCGTGGTCATAAAGACTTACGAGCGGCCACATCTGGCCGGCCGTTGTGTGCCCGCTCAGTGCTTGCGACGATAACCACTGCGACTGTGTGTGTGTGGTGTATACTAACTGGCAATTGGCGCCTGTTCGCACACCGATCTCCCCGTGTTTACCAACGACTGGCGGCACCACCGGGACTTGTATCGGCGTAGGATCTTGTGCTTGCGGCTGTGAGAGAAGCTTGTGCCGACTTGTGGATTGGACTGTGCTTGGTTGTCTCAGGAAAAGTTGCATTGATTGGGACTTGTTGTGGTGAGCCCATGTACCATGTGCGTTGACACCGCCGGTTTTCTGATTCAGACGCTCTAGCTCAGTTGCACCATAACCGGACCTAAGCACTGTTTTTAACACTGAGCCGCCCGCCCGCCTGGATCGACCCGCTCCTCTTTACTTTTAGCCGCCGGACCTTGTGCTCCTCCAACCTCAAAAATCCCACTCGATACACCTATTCACCTTGGCTTTGCGCCCGCTCGCACTCTGCTCGCGATGCCGGCCATCACTTCCTCACGAACTGTGCAAAAGGCAGAAGCAAAACACAATGTTACCACAGAATGTGCGTTCTTCGCATTCCCCTCATTGCACACTCCCCCCCCCCTCCACCCCCTCCACCCCGCCCTCCCAGTTCTCCCGTGTTTAATCATCCATTTTACGTCGACTTTACCCCGTCATTTCCTCCGTTGTTTGTGCAACTGTTTGCCCCTGCACATCCTTGGCTTGACATTCGCTTCTGGTTTGCCGCCACTGGCAGCCAGCCCTTGCCCCTCCCCTCTCAATTCCCACGCCTTTTCCCAAGCTAATTTACATTTCTTGTTTACTGACTATTGGACTTTAATTCTTAATTCTTCACATACGATCTCACTTGGTTGCACCATCACCATTACTCCATCAATACCGTCTTCTCCAAACGACTTTCCATCGACAAATTCATCTCACCTCACACAGACCCAAACTATGGCCTTCATTCTGCTGCCGCCACGGGAAACCTCGGCCTCGTGTCGTTTGCGCTCACAAACGGTCAACCGACAAATGCGGTCCTTGATGGTGTACTTCCCATCCATGCGGCCGCCAGTGGCGGGAATACGCGTGTAGTACGCATGCTTATCGATGCTGGTGCAGATCTCAATATCGGTCGATTATCGCGAAAACTTGGTGCCAGTGGAGGCAAAGGCCGTACGGGCGCCAGTGGGAGCGCGATGAACATCTATACTGCGGTAGGCGGCTCCCATATCGGAACCGGCGGCAGCACTGCGCTTCATTTCGCAGCCGCGAATGGTCATATCGACGTATTGACACTCTTATTGAGATGTGGAGCCGATTTGAGCAAGGTTGACAAGCACGGCGTCACTCCATTGATGCTTGCGGAGAGATTAGGTCGGGTAAGTCATTTCCGCGTTCTAAGCATAGCACCTATCTCACGACTTGACATTGGCAATAGACCGAGGCAGCCGCCACTCTACGCACATGGGCAAAAGAGAACCCCAAACCAAATTCGAATTCTACACCGAATGGCACAAACCACAGTCTCCATGCCAAACGTTCTCTCGAAACACTTCTGCGCGGTCCATGGGCTGGCAGTCGAGTCGACCTCGGCCGTTTCGACCAAAACGCTAGCAAGGTCGATCTGAGTATCAGTGGCGAGAGCCGAGGAGAACTGGGATCAGGAAGTAGTGGTGTCGACTTGGGCTCCGGTTCTAGTCGAACAGAGCTCGGTGAGCTCGGCTTTTACCCGCCTCTGGGCGGGTCCTCTCTAAATGATTCGCGCCGACCGAGTCTCCCGACTTCTGCAGGGTTGTTATTTGGTCCGAAGCCATCCAGACCCAGGAGCAATAGGACTTCGTGGAGCGGTGGAAAGATGCGTCGGTTTATTTCGCGTATAAAACGGGACGGCGCAACCAGTTGGGACGCTGGCGAACGCACGCCACAGATTGATTGGGCCGATGAGGTGGAGTTCAGGCGGGGCGAGAGGGTGGCGGTGGAGATGGGTTTGAAAGCCCCAAGTGCCGCCCTCCTGATGAAGAGGGCTTCCAGTCAGAACGAAGCGGTGAGGCCACGTCGCAAGGCGAGCGAATTCCACCCTGAGCCCGAGTACGATTTTCTCGAGGATGAGCCTATGGAGAGTCGGCCCGTCATCCAAGACGACGATGACATGGATGATGATCTAGATATGGATACGGTTCCAACTAAACGAGTACTACACCCTCGATCCTACTCAAGTTCGAGTGCCGGATTCAGTCATGTTGGGAGGAATAGGTTAACTAGCCCCTCAATGCCTATCTTACCGCTTCCTAACGAGTCGTCGTTGATGCTATCCGCCGCGACTTCGACGACATCGATTCCGCCTGCCACATCGCCTCGACGATCCCGCGCACCCTCACCAGGCCAGTCACATATGCGTTCGCTTTCCGGAGGGATGACTTCTCGCCGGGGACTACGTGGTTCGAGCAGCTTTAGCTCATTCTTGCCGAGGCAGCCAGAGGAAGTTATGCCGAGCAGCGGGGATAGCACAGTTGACGGGACGGCGCCTGTAGCAAATGATCCGAGTTTCCAGCCCCAGGGCCACTCAGAACCGCAGCCACCGACGGACGCAAAAGGTACTACATCGATGCTCGAGTCCCCCGACGGTCGGTTCCGCGGAGACTCGCTCTCTTCTACCGATTCGGAAAACACAAATCAACTTTCCTCATCTATGGCAACAACTGACACCGGGATCACCACACCGTCACTGTATGCGGCCACTTCACCACTTCCACCTCACAAGGGTGCGATGACCTTTTCGCCCGTGTTCGAAACCGAGGATCTGGACGAGATTGATGAGCGCAGTGAGAACTTGGGCGAGACGAGGCGGCACTCGGTCACTCCCGTCAACCTGCGGTCGATCAGCACATTCGAACAAGCGCAAGATTTGGTGCGCCAAGTCGAGAGGGAAATTCTCGAACCCGGCTCCCTAGGTCCAGATTCCCCTTCGCTGGCCGAGCAGCTGGCGGCATATGGCGAAAGCTTGGCGATTGAACGCCGGTTCGCGCGAGGCGAAGCTCAGAAACGTGCTTGGTTGGCTGAACGGAGGAGCCACGATGAGGACGCGGACGAAGATGAGGACGAAGAGGGCGGCTGGGCCTCGTATGTACGCGAGCCCATCCCGAAGATTGGTGCACCGTTGGGCAGGGCTTCGAGCGTGGATCATCGTTCCGGCAAATACAGGTCGATGCCTCCACCTAGCCGGACACACTCAATGCCAGCCCGCCAGATTCGTAAGTTTATTTTGTTGGTAATACACAATCGAACAGCCGGCTGACTTGGAATTTATCCAATAGCCATGACTCCCCTCTCCAGTGCGTTAATGGCGCCCTTTAGTCCGACCTCGCAGTCTCGTACTCCGGAGCGTGTAAGTTTCACCGGAGCGTTGCCCGGGTCTCAGTCTCGTCAAAACTCGGGAGTTCTGGCTCGTGCGGCCATGATGCCCCGTAGGACCGCCTCGAGCCACGGTTCGTACGTAAGCCGGTCGGGATCGATTGAAATCATCGAGACGGCACCCACCCCCATTGAATTTCCTCACCGCGCGCTCGAACTTCACCGCCGTTCGGCCAGCACCGGTGTCTCAGGATTCCCTTGGACATCCTACACACCTTATAGCATGGCAATTGTCAATCAATCCCCAGAACACTCAGACGATGCCGACAGCCACTATGAGCTCAACTCGCGCACCGCCCCGCTCTCACGCATCACCACTGCCCCCTCCAAAATCGGGAATGCGATCGGGAATGCGTTTTCGCGCGATCCAGATTACGAGCCCGTGCGCCGCAAAAAATTGAAGCGATTCGTAAAACAGCTTGTCAACCCTGAGCGCTCTGGTACAGAGAAAGAGATCACCCTCATATGAGTCCGTGTATGACGAGGAGGGGGAAGTACGGAGTCTAGGTGTAGTTGGTCATTTGCTTTCATGTTTCCGTGACTTGTTCGTTCTCCTTTTCTCTTTATGGCTCTATTGATCTGGCTTGGCTTGGTGTGTGCTTTGGTGTCTTTTATCTCTGTTGTCGTTCGTGTTCCATCTGCATGCTGTGTTATCCCGCTCATCTTTGGTTATCCCATGTTATCTTACTCGGTTAGCTTGTTTTCTGATATCTTTCATCGGCACCGCATCTTTTCTATCTCTTCTATCCGCCTTTCCATCGATTTCTTTTGTTTATCGTGTTTGCATGCACATGTACAACGCAGAATTATCTACAGTAACAATATATGCACAACCGTGAAATACTAGCGCGACTGGGCTCAGGACACGTGATCGAGTGAAAACGCCCCTGCCTTTGTCGAATTACCGCAAATTCAGCTCCTCCATCGATATAATTTTTTGAAGTTAACCAATTACTGCATTACAGATGATACTCGGCCTTTCTGAACCTAGCTAGACTCATCGGCAGCCAGACAGACACTTTACGATCGACAGCCAACTTCCTCCACTAAAAACTAACTTGAGTTCTTTGGTTCGACGCTCTGCGGCACTATTCTCTACGCTCGCATACACCTTAGTATGGACTAGCCAATCTACTTGTTGATCCTGGATCCAAGATCAGCCCTCGAGCTCTGCATTCTGCCCAAGCTCGGATCAAGCACACCTGATAGAGTGGGTGTCCGATTTACAGCCTCGGAGATTGCAGCCCATCATCGATCGCGACGTCCAGAACAGCAGAACATGACACTAGATCTAGAATATCTTTATTTCTACGTCTCGGTAAATGCGCATATCCAGATTTTACGTCCAATTCTGACATTTCTACCCCTAGTTGCGTTTGGAACTCGATTGTCTCAAGTGCAGTTGTACGGTATATTCGTTTTGGCGCTCGTGGGACTTGCGTTTGTGTTTCGAATTAAATTTCTGACTCGAGCTGGATCCAGTCATAGTCGGCGCTCGTTTGGATGACTCTTACTCAAATCAGGAAATTTGTGACTGGGACTATTTAGAATTAGACGTTCACTGGTTATGGACGCACTCGTACCCAAAGCAATTTCACGTATGGACAATATTTAGGCTGTCTGCCCTGCTAGCTATTTATATCTCGTCGCTATGGGCCCTACGCCTGGACCTGACTTTGGGGACAGTAAGACACGATTGGCGTCGCTCATTACTATGGCTATCCGAGATGTCCATGCGGATAATGATGTTCTGAGATCCTGTTGGGAAGGATCAAGCTTTATTGGAGGCTACCGAGGTAGTAAAGCAATGACACGAAGAAAATGACGTACACTCAAGTAGCATACATTTAACTATGACGAGTGGATCTGACTTGTTGAAGCCGGTAACCTAAAGGAATACGGAGGTGGCGTCTCGGTGACTTTTACATCGCCCCCCCCCCTATTCAAACGCTAGATCCTTATGATTGGGGACTTGGGTTGCTCGACCGTGTCGATGATCCAACCGAAGGTACTATCAAATTAATGATCACGAGACAGTACGTGTCCCCTGCTCGAGCTCAGTCGGTCCTCGCTTCAGCTCGAGGGGCCAAACTTCAAACAATCACCGGGGCAAACCGGGCATGTATTGGCGAATAGGCCTCGGACGAGTGAATACATGATTGGCGAGAAGTAGAATGTGGCCTAATTCAAGATTCCACCTTTTTGGGAGGCCTATTTTGGGGGGTTAAGCTATTATAAGCTTCACTGAGGCAAAAGTTCTATGAGTAGACTCCGCTCAATTGTTAGATTTGTCGGTGCGTTCTTTGTACATCTCTTATCTTTGGTAGCGACTGGAAGGGCGTTCATCTGTCTGCTGTTTCTCGTAAATCTACTTTTCCCTGATCGATAATGGTGCCCACACGATGCACATTCGTACATCTGGTTCCCCGTTTATTTGACACGTGCGTGCATTACTGAGCTTTACTCTCAATCCGAGGCCTAATATCAGTGGTATATTAAGTAGTGCATTTTACTTTGCGAGTCACCTGTGTCTTTTGGGTGATTACAGGCGCAGTAGAAGACGTTGTTGTACTTCATATGCATAACGAAACATAAGCTCGTATGTCGGTACATTCTACATTCACATGTCAAGGTGTCACTGGTGTCCATACAAATTCAATTATCTCCAAGTAAAATAACGCCAAAGTATGGCAAAGTAAAGTGCCAAGTCAGTTACCGACTGTGTAGTCTTTGTTCGTGTTGAACCACAGCCTCCATGTCATAGTGACCGAAACAAATCAAGGCTTATTTGAATCCCGCTCAGTCGAAACAAGTGGAGTAATTGTCGATAAGACGATAACAATTACTTACTGTATTCCTTGGATGAGATATATACATGTAGCTATAGCTACCGATCCTTGTCGAGTAAGCCTGTTAGTTGCTGTCAATCAGAAATGAAATACAACTGCATTTGTTCGGCTAGTCGATCCTCTTGGACTTCGATTGAAAATGAAATAGGATTGACCTCGCACGTTTCGAAGTTTGAAGTGTCGATTTATCCCATCCCTGTATTGATTATTCGTCTCCGAGCATTTTGAATGAATTACGAGTACAGACGCATATATCTACTGCATCAAGTCTTGGGAGGAGGTCAGGCATTCCCAATCGGACTTGGCGCACGCTTTTGATAATCCAATCAGAATTCAATCGTATGCGACCCCGATTAACTGTATAGTATTATCAGCACGTTTGCGATAACAACTCCGGTAGGCTTCGTGATTGAACTGTGTTGAGGATGTTCACAAGGGATAGATAGTCTATTTGTCCTAATTTGCTTAGAAATACAGTTAACCGGAGTTTGCTCATTGTGAAATGAAATGGTGTGGATGAATGAGCGACGGGCGCAATGCTGGCCCTTGGTGTTTATTGTGGCTGGTTTGAGGACAGCTGGCCATGCAGGTAGTTTAGGATGATGATAAGAAAGGAGAGGGACTGCAGTCTGAATTTATTGTTCGAATTAATCGTTTGTTTCGAAGCACAAACCGGAGAACATCACTCATCTGTGAAGAAGCGCCGCCTCGTGTTTCGGTCCTAGGCTGACGATCTGGACCGGGCCGATCAACACTGCCAGCGATACAACGACGACGACCAAGCACTGGATTGAGTAGCATTGGTAGGATCTGAGTAACGGGAAGAGCGTCGGCAAACCTAGTCAGACATTGAATAGTATATTTATCCCTGTGAATTCCGGTCTCACGCGGATCCGAGGAGAGACATCGACTCACGAGAGGACCACACCTTCTGCGGACGACCTCCATCTCTGGCTTTCATCTCTCGACTCGAGTACACTTGGAGACTGCCTAGAACCAGTATATACTACACTACACTGCACTATACTACTATGAGCTCGAGCTCGACGTCGTCAAGATCATCGCAGCCGCCTTCTGGCCGGAAGAGGCAAGTGTATGAGCTCATGATTGCATTACCCAGTTCCAGCTCACACTCGACCACAGAAAATACACCGAACAGGAGCTCCGGACTACACTCGACGTAAGCAACTTGCACACATGCCGCACGTGCCATGCTAATCCATCAATGTTCCAATATGGCACTCGCCTAATAGCTTCTGAATAGCATTCCGCGCCCACTGTCTCCGACATTACCCCCCTCTCCCCCGGCATCCCCGGCCCCTCCCTCCCAGCGCCGCCGCTTGTCTCCGGACACGGACCAGACGACAACCCCGCCCGCATCTACCCCGTCGCCCGCACCTATCCGACGACCGGCTCTTACCTCGGCCGAGCTTTCTCGGATGATCCCGATCTACAAGGAGCGCGCAAAGCTCTTCAAGCGCTCCGGGGACAGCCGCAAGCGTACCGAACTCCGATCCAGGCGTCTAGGCCTCTTGGAACTCACAGACTCCGTGCTCCACTTTGCCTACGTATTCTGGGCCGAGGACCGCGAAAAGTCCAAAGGCAAGAGCATTATGATGTGTGATGTTGGCACTTGGCGTACCCTCGAAGGTCTCGTTGTTGCCTGCAAGGGCGGCTGGGCCAAGGACGGTGACCCCGCAGCACGCGGGCTGATTGGGATGTTGTGAGTAATCCTCTTGTTTTGGATATCCCTCGGACTTGACAGGGCTTCAGGAATCTCCTCGAAGGATTGGTGTTGAGCAGAATTGCTCATTCAAATATCTTCTCTATTCGAGAGACGACCAAGGGATTGATTATCCCCCCATCCAATTCAGCCAGCACCACCACTCTTAATCCCAACCCAAACACCGGCGCAACGCCCAACCCCAATGCAGCCGGCACTCCGAAGAATCACCCTACACCCCCTTCACACGTGCCATCTCCAGCCCCTACTACCTCCCGGAGTCCGGTCCCACCACCGGCCCAACAAGCACACCACCCGCTCCCCCCATTCTTCCTCCAAAACATTCTCAAGCACAGCTCTGGCTTTTTGCAGTCCTCATCAAACATTGCCCATGCGTACTCGCTGCTTAACCCCGCGTTTATGCACACACATTACCCGCGCACGCATCAAATATGCTCTACAACGTCCTTGGGCGCCCGTTCTGATGGCGGTCACGAGGCGGCATTCGCACGTTTAAGCGATGATGGCTTAGAGGTAGATCTGGATGCTTGCGCACGTGGAGAGGGACTGTGGGCGTGGCCAATTACGTGTGGTGCGGGGATGGCGCATCTCATTGGGTTCGGGCGCAGTATGTTGTGGGAGTTTGCGGATACCCGGGGCGGATATCGCACACACCATGGAGTGAATGAAGAATATTAGATCATTCTTTCCTTCTCTTTGTTCCTTTTTTGATTTATGGTCTGATTATGGGATCTCTGACTTTCTTTTTACGCTGTCGTTTTTATTTATTTTATGGTACGGTTTTGTTTGTTGTTCTTTTATCCTACATCCACCCATCTCACCACATTCCCTATTCGTCCACCCCAATCTGTTTTGCTTTGCGATTTTGCCTTTCTTCGTTTATAGTTTATTTCACACCACACCCTGGATACGGCCATCCCTCTACCATACTTTCCTTTTCGCTGTCGTTGGATACGCTTTCTCTTTACTTTCTTAGTTCATGGTGCAGGTTTTTGCTCTCCTATTGTCGATTGTACTATAATGACACAAACGCGGATTTTGTTTGGACTAAGAATTCAATTAAATTATCGATCAATCACCAATATACTCTAGCGTGTCACACGAGGGTGTGAAAGTGATCCAGTCGCACGTACGGCGATCATGTGGGTTGTGGGCGATATATGCCGAACATGCGCAGTCTGAAATTTCGGCGAGCAAGTTAATTGGCACGTTTGCTGTGTCTGAGCAGCATATTTTTGGCTCTAGAGAATCGGCCTTTGAGCTAATTGAAACCAAAGCTATTGGATCAGAGTCAATTGTATGCTTGTCTGAGACAGAGTTGGGCCGACCGTTATTGTCAGCATTGTTGCAGCCAAGCTTAAGCCGCAGGAGTCGCTGGGCGCTTAATCATTTCGCACCTCTCATCCTCGCCACCATCGGCCCGGTTGAATACAAGACGCCTCTTCAACCCTTCGTCTCTCTTTTGAACCATTAACTGCAAGGGGGCGAAAACCAACCCAAAAAGAATACGGGGGATAATTTGAACTCGTGGTGAGACGCTGTGCTAGAAGCAAGTGTTGTGGGCTGGTCAAACTTGGAGACAGGTTGATTCGAATATAATATTTTATTCCAATCAAGTGTTCGGATTGAATAGTGATGCACGACCCCGAGGTTCGATCTGCGCCGTCCCATCCTCTCAAGATCCGCATCCACCGAGACAGCATTAGCAAGGGTGCACCTAGTCCCACTACGCTCGTCAACGGCCATGCGACAGCCAATGGGAAGCCGGAGCCACGCGAAGAGGACGAAGCTCTGCCGAGAACACTCATGGGCCAGGTCCCGCTGAGTGTTGCGGTATCTCGCATAGTGCAGAATGCGTATGCCGAGCTGGGCAATATGGCAGAGACGTGAGTCGGACTGTTTCAACTTGAATCCGTGGGTTGACTCGTCCTCGTCCTCGTCATAGTCTGCCTAGCCAATCGGACCACGATAGAAAGCGTCACATCTTCCAATATGTGTTGACGACTCGAAAGGGGTTTGTCAAGATGTATGTTGCGACCAAGTGGGCCGAGAATGCTCGTGCGGTGCAGACATGTCTCGATATTATGCAGTACTGTAACCGTGCTGGTGAACAGCTTCAGCTCTCCTCGGCTCATTTGTCGACAATCGCCAACGCGTTGGGCTCGTTGAGGATAAGGAATGCAGATCTCTTGACCGCACTCGATGTCCTGACCACAGGTACTTATCGGCGGCTTCCGAGCATCACAAAAGAGCTTTATACTCCGCAGAAACCGATGAGCAAGGAGGACATTGTGAAGGTCATGAGGGACACCGACGCTGCCATTCGATTAAGACTTCGCTCGACAGAGCTTCTTCCGACCGAGATGAATTCGTACCGCGTCGGTGAGTAGGCGGGCCCTTGGGCTAGTTCAATGGTTTATGTTCTTTCAGCGGATGGGCGGGTGTATTTCACTGTCCCGAATCGGTTCATGGCGTCTTTTACGGTCTTGGGGGGCACGAACGATGATCCATGGTGGTGTGCCGATGTTGAATTCTTGTTTGAGCTCAAGGGAGAGCGAAGCACGGCTGTTCGTGAGTATTGATCTCATGTTGATCTTGACGCTGGCTAATGAATCACAGAATACCCACGAATACCGCCCAAACAAATGCGTTCAATCATTCAGCAAGAGACAAACGCTCTGCTTGCTCACATTCACAACCAACGGGCCACACAAATTAACGAGACCAATGATCTAGCGAGCATCAATCGCAACAGTGATGTGGTAGATGCACCGCTTATCAGGGCCTTCAACTTTCTCCGTGAGTTCATGCTCTAACATGCCGAGGCGCTTGGGACTGATATGGGCCAGAACTTTTATCCCTTACATACCAACTTGAAATATTACACTACCAGGCCAATTTAATGCGAACTATGGGCTTAGCGGACGTTTTAACGATTGAGCTTGCGCCAGACCGTAAATCAATGAAGATCTGGTATTGGGTGTAGGTGTCAAAATCTGGGGAATGTATCCTTGGTGCTTATTTTCCATTAGCACTAAAAATAGGCGCGCCGGCCAACCTCCTGGAAAGCCTGACCTCCCCCTCCCACCGCACGGAGGCCTGATCACAGTCAGCATCCAAATGACAAGCGAAGCCCAACTTCGTGAGCTGGCAAAAGAACGGGAGCAGCAAAGGAAGAGCCGAGGTGGGAAGGCTCGGCCAGGGTTGACCAGTCAAGCTGCACTACTACCGTCTTTCCCGAGTGTATCTCTGCCCCAATCGGATTCCCGAAGACCAAGAGGCGGGCAGTCGTGGGCCGTTCGGGTCCGGGAGGACTTGGAGAGACGATCGAAGTTGGCGGCTCATGCTACTGCCCGGGCTGGGGCGGATGTGAATCCGAGGCCGACGAGTGTGAGCGGGGCAGCGTCGGGGTCTGGTTTGGGTGGGGATGTGGGCGGGGTTCGACCGAGTGACGAGGTAGAGCATGCACGGTTCCTGGTCAAGTGGGAGCCCGTGGCGGATTGGTTGGGTATTAGTGTGCCCCGTGAGGTTGGAGACGAGGATGATCTTCAAGTGGTGCGTTTTAACTTGAGTTTTGGTATTTTTCCTCTAATTGTTTAATTTCAAGGACGCCTCTGCGCTGAGTTTTGCGACCATCTATCACAATGCCATTCGGAAACACTCAGATGCTATCACGCGTGCTCTGCATACCCAAGTTCCCGATGCTGAGCTCAAACCATTTGGACCGGCCGGGAACCTCGCGATGGTCCAGTCTCGCATCTTGGTTTCCATTTCACCTCGAAACGGGTTCGTTTTGGTGCAGGACACAGCGGACATGGCCTCGCCTGGCCGGGTCAGTCGGTTTACGCAGGCGGGCGAAGCCGTCAGCAGGCAGCCGCAAGCACTAGCAGAACAAGTCGCGCTGCTCAAGTTTGCAGTACGTCGGACGTATTTCCTTTTGTATTTTGGGGTGTCTCACACGTCATGCGCTCTAGATCATCGCCGACTCCGTAGAGCAGCAAGTCCGATTCCTGGGCTACCCATGCACACGGAATCGAGGATTCCCACCTCGGTACCAAGTCCTCATCCAAAAGTTTGGGCATGGGGCCAGACACTTTTTGTTCACGCCCCTGGCTGGCTTCCCGTCATATGACGTCGTGATTATCGTCGCCGATGAAGGGTTCCGGTAAGTTTGGTGACTATGTCTATTTTGAGACATAGCTGATTGGATATATAGGTATGGATTGATTGAGACCGAGGTGGCTGGAGGGTATGTGAGCTGGAAGGACGGGACGTTGTTGGATGTCGAGTCAATACGGCGTCACAAGGCTGGCGTTGGTGCGGAGGCTCTTCAGGAGCAGCCTAGGCCCGAGTAAGTTAGTTCCTTGTGCCCTGGAGGAACACTTCTGATAGTGGATTAGCTTTGAGATTGACGGACAAACGTTGCGAGATGTTCATGCCTATTGTCGGTACGTTGGTCGTTTTGTCTTGGACGCTTCTGGTCTGATCTACAATCCAAAGGGCACGAGTATCCTACGCGCTTGTCGAGGCTCAGCTCAGGTACCTTACCCTTCCCTATACCATCGCGTACAATACCAAACCGGGCTCGACCGTCGTTGCTCCGCCCGCACGGGGTTACCCACTTTCCCAATCCATTCCAGCACTGGCCGTCTCGGCAACAGACCTATTCCGAAAAGGCAATACCACGGGGGACAAGGACAAGGACGTCGAGGACCAGGTTGCGATCGAAGTCATCGGGTGGTGGAACCCCACTGCATCGTGTCAGGTCGCGACCAGTGTCCGACTCAAACATGCACCGCCTGTTTCTTCAGCAAAGAGCAAGAGTCGAAGCGGGGTCTTGCGCATCACGCCGCGGTTGTATTACAATACTCTCACGCACGTGGTTACCTTTGTGTCCGAGTCTGTGGAAGGCTGTGTGGGTTCGTTTTTGGCGGGGTGGACTAGCGTGAGGCGGCTGATTGTTATCGCACGAGAGAGTAAGTGCTATATTGCGGTACGGATATCAATGGCTGATTATGAGCATAGTTGTGAAAATGCACAAGACTAGACACTGGAAAGATGTCAAGCTGTTGTCGTCGGATCTTCAACAGGTGGTCTTTCAATATTTCCAGGTAAATATTCGATCAACTATACATGCACACTTCCTAATTTGGGACTAGGACTATACACTTTCGATTCGTTGGCGACCCGCGCCGGCCCAAAATGAGCTCTCGGCCAATGTGCAAACCGACTCTGGGTCGTACGAACTTTCGTTTTCGTGCTTGAACCAGGCTACTCCATGGAACCCCCACTCGGACTTGGAGTCCCATTTTACTCGACGATTACAGGATGACCTCGCTGCAGGAGACATCACGTCTTTTGCCGTGCTGTTGCGGGACTCTCTTCCGGTCTTGCTTGAGATCAACCGGATCGCAATTCACACGAGTATTAACGCACGGTTGGATGTATTTTACAAGGCCGTCGGCTGGTATCGGGTTCTGATAGATTCGAGGTGAGTTATGCGCATTTATAGGTTCTGAGTCTATGGGTATTAACATGGTTTATTGATTCAGGTACGGTCTTGATTTCCGATTACTTAGCCGACGCAGGCTGGCGATACTGGATGCGACCCAATCACTCGATCGACCCGTTCTGGCTCCCATACCGCTTATCGAGGGGATTGTCAAACGGCTCGTACCTGAATGCCAATTGATTAGTCTGTCCAGGGGTGCGTTGGTCTCGTTTGACGAGGATGGAGCAAAGCTCCAAGGCGTAGGTGTCAAGTTTGTGGAGCGTGTTATTCGAGTGCTGTCTATGGGCGAAGCTGGTTTAAGCTGAGGATAATGAACCGTTTAATTTATTGTATTACCATACGGATATTTAAATGTTGCACTGTAGTTTCCTCGCTGTCTTTGACTTGCTACTCTTTTTCACTCTGTAACTCACGCATCAAAAACGTTATGACATCATCGCGTAGGAGCTAATACTACAAGGTCTATGCGTATAAATAATGATACAGTCCGTCTTAGATTGCGACACGGGTAACGAAGCGAGTCGCATCGCACCTCGCCCAAGGCAAGGTCCTCTGGAATTCTTTGTCCTCTTCCCAAGACAATCCTCGTTCGAAGAATGCCCGGTTCGCATGTCCACATCGAATATCAGCGTGGACGATTGCGCCCTGCTCGCCCGCCTTGAAGCGACAGGTGTTGATCAACGAAGCCGTCACGGTCTTGATCAGGTTCTCCGCAATGTGGTGGTGGCGGTACTCGGCTCGGACACCGAGAGTCAACAAATCGACCTCGGGCTCAAGGACTGCTGGCCAGTCGGGCTTGGTTGTAACGTGGGCTGAAGCGAATCCGACGAGAAACGATTTGCCAGTCTTGGTTGAGTATTCAGCTACGACTGTGCGGCGGTGTGGGTGGTAGAGTGATTGGTGGAGGAACATCGGAGGCAGGCGTTGTTTGACAAGCTCATTCTATTTTGGTAATGTTAACTGGGGTAAATGCGGTACAAGCTCAACGTACGTGGAGAGCCTCGACCTGGGTCATGTCACGGGTGTTCATGGGGCGGTATACCTATCAAAAATCGAGGTTTAATGTGGGGATAAGTGTAAACGTGATCACTGAGAGCTCACAATAGAAGATGCGTCAAAATCAAAAGCAGCATCAGAGTACTCGGAGCGAGGGGAAGACATAGCGGGTGAAAGCGAGAGAGCTAATAAGAATAAAGGGATGAGAGTGAGTTGAAGAGATGAGGTACTCGAGCTTGCTGAACAACTCGACCTCCAATCTGAAGCTGTTATATAGTGCTTGATATGATGGACCTGGGCTCCTAGTCTCCTATGTTATTAGTTCATAAGCGAGTTCCGCCGGGCTCTAGGAATCGGGACTGCGGGGCTTAACGGGGTAAGATCCGCGTTCACATCTCGAAGTTGTTACTGGAGATAATTGTAGGAGAGACAAATGTTACGAGAGCCACGGTGTTGTAACTGCTGTATGATCCTATGTCAAGTGAGATGAGCAGCTACCTGGTGACTGGGAGTCTCCAACACACGTTTGATGTCGGTTACTTCTACAGAGTCTCTCCAGTTGATTTATGGTAAATAGTGCATAAAGCTCTCTGAATAGTTGATTAAATGCGCGGGCGCGTACGGTATCAAGCGGTCGCTGACGGGATAAATCGCGCGCTTATGCCGCGGTCCGGGCGTGCCGTTCAACCTGATGCTAATTGAACAACTATGCCTCAACGGCTCAACATAGTGTATCAATAGATCGGTATCTTTATTTTCTGAGAGTCTCTCATACAAGGAAGTGATCTAGAAGTATATTTGCCAGCGAGTTTGGTGGGTATGCTGGGAAGAACTCGCCCTTGAGGGTCGTTATCCGCTGACGATAGTGGGGATTGTAGGCTCGGATGCGACCGGGCCGCTGTCTGATATTTGGGTGAAAAATCATATTCTAGTGTGATAGAGACACTGAATCTAGTTCTTGATAGGATATATGCGATTTATATGCGCTCAGGGTGAAGGGAGGAAGATGAGCTAATTCTCGTAAGCGAAGATACCTTTTATGTGGTTGGAATCTGCGGCGCATACTCAGCCGAAAGCTTCGAATTCAAAGCATAAGATCAGTTAAAACTACTGATCCTTTTTTTGTGTTCTTCAGTTTAAACGACCATCTACCTACTTGACTCCTAAGAAATACACTTTCACAATACCATGCCTTCTGGCCCTCCAAGTCGATTATACGCATGGGTGTATCTTGCACGAAAATACGCTGAGCTTTTAGTAAGGCTACCATTTATAGGCATCTGGTACATTCCCAAATCCAACCGGCCTTACCCTGGATGGTCTTGGGGACGAGCGCTCCTCGTTTATGTGGCTAATTTTACATGGGGTATGCTAGTAATTAAGACAGAGGAGTTCTAAACTAACCAAATGAAATGCAGAGATTCCTTATCGCACGGGCCGTTTGCTCGACCGAGATATTAACAGAGAAGTTCCGGCTAAGGAGTGCATGGGTACTAAATTCATGTGGATTCAGCCTGTGCCAGAGCATTTTATTCAAGGCGAGATCAAGGGCTATGCTGAATCTGCCAAAGTTAAACCATGTCGCATCCCCGCTTATGGATTTGGAGATTGGGGCCAAGAAAAGCTTCTACATGCGCGGGATAGCGAAAAGATTGTTATGCATTGTCACGGAGGTGCTTACGTGGTGAGCATCGCAAATTGTGCGACTCAAATGACTGGATCTGAAACTGATATATATCCAGAGTCGAACTGCCCACCCAGAGGACCTGACTGCTGGAGTTTCTAAGGGGATAGTGAAATTCAGCAAACCAACTGTTTCTCGTACGCTATCTATCGAGTATCGCTTGAGCAGCTCGGCTCCCTGGCCGTCGAAATGGCCATTCCCTACGGGTTTGATCGATGCTCTATCAGGGTACCATTATCTTATCAATACTCTCGGATTTAAACCTCAGAACATTATCATATCCGGCGACAGTGCTGGAGGAAACCTTGTCCTTGGGCTGGTTAGATATCTTCGGGACAACCCTCAGATTGGCCTCCCACTCCCTGGTGGGCTACTGCTAGTCTCTCCTTGGTGTGATCTAGGAGAAACCCACTTGCACCAGCGCCCTGATGGCCTCAGTGTTAAAAATCACGATCGACGCAGCGACTTTATAGCTGGCGACTGGATATCTTCTGACTCGACGTTAAGATACGGCATCCGTTCATTCCTCGGCAGTCACCTTTCCCCCACCGATGCCAGGAAGAATCCTTACATAAGTCCCGCTTCGCTTGACTTGGACGAACAAATTGTAGCCACAATGTTTGACAACTTCCCTAGGACTTATCTCGTTTATGGAGAGGCCGAAATTCTCGTAGACGAAAACAGAACGCTATACGAACGCATGGTCAGAAACGTTGGCCCAGATCGGATCGTGAAAGACGAAGTACCTGACGCGATGCACGATGTGTTCGCTCTTGAAATCTGGGAACCTGAATATAGCGAAGCTCACAGGAGGTTTGCTTCGTGGGCTGCCTCCCTGCCTTGAGCAACGGTTTGGAAATATTTTGTTCCTCCACGAAGCTTCACAATTTCGCCGGTGGGATCGTGGTGTAAGGCACCAGCCTTTCAACTCTGTGTCATCATTATTAAATCCGAAAATCCAGTGAAATGTATGAACAAATTGTACTGATGTAATAAAATGGATAAATATTTAGCCATTATTGCCTCATTGAGCACATATGTTTACGGTGTATCGAATAACCATAGCTCAATTTGGCCATTCTATTGACCAGAAATTTGATGTAATTCCTCCGTAGAAGTCACGAGGGGAATCTCTCGCATATTATTCGCTGGCTTTTTTACAGGATTGGGATTTCGTAGCACGGACGGACCTTCGTTTTAGCAATGCGCCAGGAACCTGTGGGACATTCCAGCATGAATGAGGAAAGTAAGAAGACGGCCCCAACCATATTAGAATAGAACTTGTGTCATATCAAGCTCGGCATGCGGCTGTATCACGAATGCAACATCAGGAGTAACCGCCTACTTCTGAAGCCGACTAGTATATAGCTTAAAGAGGGAGTTCTGATCTTTTAGCTCCTCTAGTCAACTCCAGCTTTCCCCCCAAGATGGAGCCCGAAAAGGTACAAGTAACGACTATCGAAAACAAGTCGGTTCGATCGCTATCCTTAGATTCAAGACCAAAGGCTACATGGAGTGAAGAAGAGGAGAGGAGGCTTATCAGGAAGCTTGGTGCGCTGTTCTCGCACTCTATGTATTAAACGGCTGCATGACTCATACATGATTCTCTAGATTGGCGCATATTACCGGTGGTTATTATCTTGTACTTGGCCAACTTTAGTAAGTATTTTTATGTTTGTTGGAAGCGTCAGTGGTGCATAACTAACCGTCGGTGTAGTCGAGTAAGTCATTGCTGCCCATGCATAGCAATACGTCATGAAATAATATGTAATTTTGCTCACTCAGCCGCACGAATGTTGGCAATGCCAAGCAAGTAGATAGCTGGGTTTCCCGTTCGAGAGGTAGCTAAAATAAAGTGATACAGAGTTGCTGGTTTAGAAAAGGACATTGGTTTGGTTGGATATCAGTGTGAGCACATGCACAATTCCAAGAACCAGCAACACCATCTGATAAAGGTACCAGACAACATCGGTCTCTCGATCTTCTACATCACCTATGCACTTTCTGAGGGTAAGAACCAAGCTTCTATAAATTTTCAGCTAGACTACTAAGCATGGAAAAGTCCCTTCAAATCTTTTGCTAAAGCGGATTGGAGCGGACAAATGGAGTGTGTAGTTTAGCCTATCTTTCTTATTGAATTCGTATCTAACCCAGCCGCCTAATTATTTCAGTTCCTGTACTCGTTACTGGGTTTGGGCTGGTCTGCTTTTGTACAACATTTATCAGGAATTTTGGTACGTAGAATCATGCTATTGAGTTGCTTCTATTGATTCGAGATCCCATTGCATAGCCGGATTTATGGTCGTACGTGCTCTATTGGGTTTGTGGGAAGGTGGTATGATGCCCGGTGTAACATTTTACTTGAGCACCTATTACAAGCGTCACGAGCTTGTTTTCCGCATTGGTATCTTTGGTATGCACCGAACCACGTAAACTTCCCGATGTATCAGATTTTGACGCGGTCTTACAATTCAGTTTCTGCATCTTCCCTTAGTGGGGCGTTTGGGGGACTACTCGCTTCTGGGTTGCTCAAGATCCCTCAACTGAAAGGAGTGTAAGTGGCAAATAGATCCACACGATTGGGGGTGTCGTTGACATAACGATCACGAATAGTCCAAGTGGGGCGTGGCGCAATATATGTATGTCAATAGACCCATATCGGTCCCCATAAGTTAACATCTACCCCAGTTTTAGTGGAAGGTGCTATTACGATGGCACTCGGCTTAGCGGCCTTCTACTTCCTTCCTGGGCCAGCGGAGAGGACCAAGTTCCTGAATGAGCGAGAGAAGATGATTGCTATTCAAAGACTCATGCAAGATGAAGACAATGGTAATACGGCGGTACGTTGGTGCTGTTCAGCCCCTCACACCTGTTCTAATCCCTCGATGTAAAGGGCTCCCAAGCGGCCAAAGGGGACTCGTGGTGGAGAACATTCAAGAGCTTGAATACGTGGATCTGCGCTGTGAGTTTTGACACGAACATTATGCAAGGCTCGTACAAATGATTGAACATTCGAATAGATTTGCTTCCTTCTCAATAACATGACCGTCCAAGGCATTTCGTTATTTATGCCTACATTGTTAAAAGGAATGGGCTACTCAACTATTCAGTCACAACTACGAACTGTCCCCCCTTACGTGAGCATACATATTATTTTTTACTGTTGTATGCGAACTTAATCCACGCGCGTAGGTTGTTGCATCTGTGTTTTCTATCGCAATTGCCTATGGTTCTTTCCGTAGCGGCCGTCGGGGCATGTGGCTCCTTTTTATTGTGCCGTTAGTAATTACTGGCCTTGCTATCCTATTGGGAACTTCGAATTCTCAAGCAAACTATGCTGGAGTATTTTTGATTGCGATGGGTGCGTTCCCGCAGGGACCTATTCTCCTAAGCTGGGTGAGCAATTGTGTCTATGGATACCAAAAACGAGTGCTAACCCAACTTGTCTACAAGGCCACAAACAATTCTGCGGTAAGAAGTGAAGTCACCGTATTGAGAATTAGAAGTTAATCATCCCCTGTATCTGTAGCCCAATACTGTTCGAGCTGTAAGCTCCGCTCTGGTGGTTGCCATTGGTACCATGGGCCCAATCGTAACATCCTGGATATATTTGCCAAGTGATTCGTAAGTTCTTCGGTATCTTAATTCGATGAATTTTATTGAAGAAGACAAATAGGCCAAGGTATCCAATCGTAAGTTGAATTAGAGTGCTTGCCTGTCGGACATAGGCTGAAGATGTAACCAGGCAACTGGCGTTCAAGTCGGTGCGCAAGGTGCTTTCTTCATCTTAGCAGTAAGTGCTGGTACTTTATTATCAGAGTTACTCTAACATCTCAAATAAGTCCTTCCTCATCCTGCATAATATACGGGAGAATCGTCGTCGCGCAAGGGGAGAACGAGATTACCGCTTGAACGCTTCCGAAGAAGAGGTTGCTCGCCTGGGTTCGTTGCACCCAAATTTCCGCTTGGTTCTTTAGTTTTTTACTCCTCCCATGTTTGGGAGCTTTGTAAGTGTACATTAAATTTAGTGAGGTCAATTGCTAGTTTGGGGAAGGTCACGTGTGTATAACCAATGACCAGCATTTGAGAGCCTCTGACGTCACCGTGTAATAAATTACTTATTTACGGACAACCACGACTCTCGTGAACTACAGTGTAGTGTATCTACACTCTTGTCGATAGCACATAATGTCACAGGTAAATTAACCACGAATAAACAGGAATTCTTCCAAAATGCTGATCTATCCTAGGCCACGCCATCTCGAAGACGCAGTGGCGGCTCGCCTCCATCCAAGACTGAATCGATTACACGTCGTTCACCTGCTCCAAACGCAGCTTTGGCACCTCAGGCTACTTCACCGATTCTACTTCACCGACTTCTCGTACTATCTCTGCTTTCTGCGTTGGTCGGAGGTGGCACGATTTATTCGATAGTAAACAACACGTATAAGGACACGTCCGACCCGCTTCTGGCTCACCTCCCACACCACCTTGCCGATTATTCGTATTTCGCACGTAAATCGAATATATTCAACCAGTTGTTTGTCAAGAAGGCATGGGGATGGACAAGCGGTGCATTCTTCGCTCTTTGGTTCACTAGTCCTGGGCATCTGCGTAAGCCAGGCCGCGTTGTCGAATGGGTCATCGCCACTGGCATATGGGCATTGTTCACCATGTGGTTCTTTGGGCCCAGTCTGTTCCACCGACTTGCCTCAGCTTCAGGTGCACAGTGTGTCGTCTTCCTCCCCCCAAGCCCCGACGCTAGCTCAAACATCGTCAATGTACCGGTCGGATTTTGTCAACAGCACACACCCGTCTCTCCTAGCACACATCCAGCTTTGTTCGCCTCCAACTTTGTTCTGTCGCGTCTTGCCGGTACACATTCTCTGGATCCCAAATGGCGAGCCGTTCCCAGACTCTACAGCGGGCACGACATATCCGGTCATATGTTTTTGCTGACTATGTCTATATTCTTTTTGGCGGAACAAATTTCCCTTTCTCTCCCATTGCTGTACCCGTCGCTTGAACCAGTTCCTGGCACTGTTCGTCACCGTGCCTCTTTCTTACATGAGGTCGTGGTCAAGGCCTCCGGTGCATTGCTTGGTATTTGGTTCTTGATGTCATTGACGACCGCAGTCTATTTCCATACGCCCTTTGAAAAAGCTACCGGTTTCCGTGAGTACCGCTTTCTATCCCAGCTCGTAACAAGGCTAACACAAAATTCAGTCGCTGGCTTGCTTGCAGCCTATATTATCAAGCTTCCTGTTCCGATTCTCTCGCGAGCCCCGCCTCCAGCTCCTCCTATTGTACCTTTGGATAAACCCGAGATTTGAGCTGTACCATTGTAGTAAGCTTCATCTTGTAGTACAAGTATACTATATTAATATCATAAATTGCAAAACTATAATTGCTATAAATGATATGTCAATACGGGCTTTTGGATAATTGGATTTATCGATTGGCATTAAATTGTGCTAGTGTTGTATTGGCAAGCTTGATTTATTTCTAACACTTGATCCCAAAACTGCACCTTCTTCAGGGTTATTTGGACTCGATTTCGTCATGAATCAGCTTATCGGAGTCACTGGCGGCCCGCTGGCTCTTCTTCACTTATGGTTTTCATAACCTGTGAGGGGTCACATGCTTCTAATACCCATGTCTACCACTATTAATAGACCATCCAACCAGTTCATGCTTAGAATAGACTGCTACTCTTGCTGGCTGTTGTCGACCGACGGTCCGATGAAGTGCCGTATCATATTATATAGGACACCGTAAATGGGAGTGCACCATACTAACGCTCTTGACCTCCTCGAGTTTACCCCCCATGTCTTCCTCACCCATAGCTCGAGCGGCTTTTTTCTTGTCTGCCCTCACGGGTCTCTCACAGGCTGCCACATGCGTTGTCCCTTCCGCGGGAAATTCAAATGTTTCAGATGTACCCGCGATTAAAGCGGCATTTGGCTCTTGCGGGAACGGGGGAATTATCCAGTTCCCAGCTGGGAAGACTTATGCTATCAACGAGCTCTTAAAGATACAAGGATGTAACGGGTGTGAAGTCCAATTAGATGGCACTCTCAAACTCAAGGCCGATGTATCGCTGTGGAACAAGCAGGCCCAGCCATTGTAAGCAAAAATCTGACACATTGGGCGGTTAGTACTAACGTGTCATATATCTATTAGGGCTTTTCAAACGTCCCATCTAGCGATCATCGTTGACGGTGCCAAGAATATGAAGTTCCATTCTCCTACTGGAAAAGGACTTATCGACGGAAGCGGACAGGTGCGTCGACTTTACCTTTACTACGTTCTGGAGCTGACTTTTGGCTTGTAGATCTGGTATGATCAGGTAAATAGGCTATCGTGTCTTGTATACTAGCATTGGCTCACGGCTAGTCCAGTTCCCTTCTATTCGTC
Organism: Rhizoctonia solani; assembly: GCF_016906535.1. NCBI lineage: Eukaryota > Fungi > Basidiomycota > Agaricomycetes > Cantharellales > Ceratobasidiaceae > Rhizoctonia > Rhizoctonia solani. The sequence continues at coordinate 1,100,350 of NC_057376.1, forward strand.
CTATCCTTTGGACAACAGCTAATTCTACTGGAGTAACTTATGATCGTATCAAAATGATCAACTCGCCGATGTGGTAAGTTAGTATTAAAAATAGCTTGATATGTACGAATAACTTTACGTCTTTCAGGTTCAATCTTGTTACTGATTCATCATACATTACTTTCACGAACACAATATTAAACGCTACTTCGTCCTCCTCGAAACCTCCTAAAAATACAGATGGATTTGAGTATGTTACCCACCATTCATTTGCGCATATATACTTACTGTCTGGGACCTAAAGTACGTACCGCTCGAGCCATGTAACAATTCAGGACTTATGGTATAATGGAGGAGACGACAGGTGTGTAGTACTCCAGTTTATAACCCAAGATACCAAGGACTAACGCACGATTCATCAGTATTTCATTTAAACCCAATAGCACCGACGTTACGGTGAGGAATGCCGTCGTCCTGGGCTCCCACGGTGTGTCCGTCGGTAGCATTTCTCAATATCCAGGGGTGTACGATATTATTAAGAACATCTACGTTCAGGTGAGTAAACTAGCATAAGCTCCGGTTCGGGTTATAACATTTGCTCCCAGAATGTTACATTTGGGAACGGCCTTGACGGTACAAAATCTCAAAATGGCGTACGTATCAAGAGTTTCCCAGGCGGTTATGGTTATGGCATGAGTGAGGAAGCTAGGTCACAGTGCATTTTGAGTTTACTGAGACTTGCCTAGTCAACAACATCACGTACCAAGATATTGTTGTGAAGGATGTCACGCACCCCGTGGTAATCGACTCTTGCTACATGGAAGACGCGTCTGTAAGTATACGAGCGGTCTGCGTAGCCTGTGTACTCATTTTTATTTGAATTGATCAACAGTACTGTTCTTCAGTGAGTGTCTAATTGGTTACGAGGTTAAAGGCGATGTACTGACTAAATATTCAGCACCCAGCTCAAACCAATATAACCGATGTTCACATTAATAACGTCACAGGAACCTCATCTGGTTCCACCGTTGTATCGCTCTCATGTACACCCAAGGCTGCCTGCTATGTGTACATGAAGGATATCAACATCAAACCACCTAAAGGCAACGCGAAGTACGTCTGCACCAACTTGTCGGACCCCAGCGATGTCGGCATCCCTTGCACGTCAAAGTAAATACGATGTATAATTACTAGTGTTTGTACATAACAAGATACCCACTCAACCAACAAATAAATGACCTTGTCCCCTCGCCAACCCACCAAAGTAGCAGGTCAAGGCTTTTAATTTAGATCCCATCCATTCTTCTTCGATCTCTACTTTTTCTCCGGGTGGGGCCAAACCCCCTATCTCGCCAACGTCTGTGTTGCGAGGAAGGTACATTGCGATATTCCTAGAGATTTTATGTGATATGGCAAAAAGCTCGATTCCTGAAATTGGAAGTAGATTATTTAGTGTGTACACGGACGACTGCACGTCTTCGGAATCTGGAGCAGATGCTGCTCCTGTAGAACTGGAAATGTAGGACGGCCCACCCCATGGAGGACTGAGAAACACCACATCAACACGGCGGCCCTGAGAGGCGAGGGATCGGGCAAACGATACGTAGTCGCATAGAATGAACTCGATACGGTCGGCGACGCCATAAATACCCGCATTGTGTCGAGCTATGGCCAGCCTTGTGGGTGAGATATCGAGCGCTATAACTAAGTCAAGTGATGCGTTAGTATTTTAAAACATTGGAGACCAAGATAGTGATATACCTCGTTCGCATGTTTGTGCAAAGGCAATTGCATTGCCACCCACCCCGCAGAACGCGTCAACCACAGTGTCGCATCGGCAGCGTTCAGCAATTTGGAGCGCAATTTTTTCGGGAGTTACGCTGTACCAACCTTCTTCATCGAGGAGGCAGCCCTTGTCATACAACGAGAAGAAACGGTGCCTTTGGGCAAAGTCTGAGGCATTTTGTCACGTCATGTACACCATGATAGCGGGAACTGAGCTCACATTTTTTGAGGTGTTGGGGAACATTCTTTTGGGTTTTGTAATGGAGCGTAACGCTTTTCGAGATATCTTCCAGAGAGAATATGGGGCTAGAGCTGGATGCCGATACCTTCTGCTTTTTGCGAGCGGGAGCAGTGGGTGGATCCAAAGTTGCACCCAAAGTTTCGCCTGCGAGTATCTGACTGGACTTTGGTGTAGATTGGCTTACATGCACTCGTTGAACGATGAGATCCTCAACTTCAACTGAAGACGGCTCCAGAAGTTCATGTTCTTCAGTGCCATTGGGGTTGGGTACAAACGATAGCTTTACATCAGGGGGAAGAGATGAGAGTATTGATGCGAATCCAGCCTTGCGTTTTCGTCCCATATTGGTTGTCCCAAGAAATTACGAATATTCCTGTGGTCTTGGTTGGGAAGGAACAATATGGGATAGTCACGTGAAGAATTTGTGATGTCTTTAGTGAATCAGAGGTGGTAGGTAATTACACAACCTCAGGGGGAGATATAGCTGGACCCATTTCATCTCCCCCATTTGCTTTCTACTCCTACTACAGGACATATTGTGTTAATGCTATCCTGCAAGTTTCTTTATTTAGCTACTACGATCTTTCTGGTGTTGTGCATGAGTCTGTAGAAGAGAGTACCAAAAAGTTAGCAAGTCCTTGGATATTTCAGGGTCACGTGTTTGACGCGTGTCTGACCAAACCCACGACGCGACTCCTCACTGAGGACATCGATACAAAAGAACACGGCTTCTAATATAATAATGGTAGGGCGCGTCACGGACCATACAGCTCCTGGTACTAACTCAAATGACAGTCATCACCTGTCCCTCGAAGAGCTACAAAGCGAGGCCGTTCGTCGGATATTGGCTCGTCTCCGCCTGCTCCATCGTCCGAAGCTGGAGATCTTCCGCCCTCTTCGCCACCCATTCCATTCTCCGACGTTGATGATGAGCTCGGTGGACTGGGAGACTATCTTAACCTGGACGGGGGCGACGTACCTATTGAAGAGGAAGACCAAGAGGGAGAGGACCTTTATGGAGACAATCTGATGGAGTGAGCAGACCCAAGCCGCGTTTTGGTTTTGTGATTGATGGTTTTTTCTAGCGATTACGCGGTTGACGAAGCTCTGGACCGATACGACGCTCGGGATATTGATGATGATGAAGCGGATGAACTGACTGCAGAACAGAGAAGGGCAGCCGAACGCGACATGGCTTTGCGTGACAGACGCGAGGCACGACGGGGTCAAGGCGGTCGAGCAGCTCGTCGAAGCAATGCTCCTGATTTTCTACGAGATGACGACGAAGAAATGGATGATGACCTTATGGACGGTGGTCTATTGAGTGATCTGACCAAGCGTCGTACAAGGCGTCAGTATGATGAGCGCCAGGGAATTGACGATGCTGCTGGTGGAGATATGGTACGTCTATGGCACAAGGAAGGAAAAGAATGTACCTTGACTGTTCGCTAGGACGAAGTTTTACCAATGCAAGAGCTCTCTCAAATTAAGGCCGGCTCCATTGTGGAATGGCTTGCAGCGGAATCAGTCCGACGTTCAGTTGCAAAGTTTTTTAAGCTTTTTTTGTTGGAAATGACAGACGAACACGGCGACAGTGTCTATGGACAGCGTATTATTCAAGCCGGTTCAAGTAAGTACAGTCTCCTAGACGTCTCTTGATCAATCTCATATGATATTCAGTGAACTCGGAGTCGTTGGAGGTCTCATACGTCGATCTACTTCAAAAAATGCCCACTCTAGCTTGGTTCTTGGTCCTTGCACCAGCAGAAATGCTGGCTATCTTCGACCCTGTCGCCCTCGAGGTCATGACCATTTACTTCCCTGCTTACGAGCGTATCCACTCCGAGATACACGTTCGCATTACCGAGCTACCTGCTTCCGCAACCCTACGAGATCTTCGTAATGCTCAGCTAAACGCGCTCGTGCGTGTTAGTGGAGTCGTAACCAGACGAAGTGGGGTCTTCCCGCAACTCAAGTATGTCAAGTTTGATTGCGGCAAGTGTGGAGGTGTCCTCGGACCGTTCTATCAAGACACGACGAAGGAAGTTAAAGTCAGCTTTTGCCCTAATTGTTCGAGCAAAGGTCCCTTTATCGTCAATTCAGAGCAAGTGAGTAACTCGGCTCTTTATTGACCCTTCTCTAACCGATGTTTCCAGACAGTGTATAGGAATTACCAAAAGTTGACCCTACAAGAATCTCCCGGTTCAGTTCCTGCTGGGCGCCTTCCTCGGCACCGTGAAGTAATCTTGTTGTGGGACCTCATCGACTCTGCCAAACCTGGAGAGGAAATTGTGCGTACGCTTGGTCAGGCCATTCAACTGTACTAACAGGTTTAATGTAGGAGGTCACGGGTATTTACCGAAATAACTTTGACGCGTCTCTCAACGCGAAGAACGGTTTCCCTGTATTTTCGACGGTCATCGAGGCCAATTATATCAACAAAAAGGAAGATCTCTTCGCTGCATATCGACTCACCGAGCAAGACGAGCGAGAAATCAGGGAGGCCGCACGACAACCCGACGTAGCACGACGGATTATTAAGTCAATTGCTCCCTCTATCTACGGTCATGAGGACATCAAAACCGCTATCGCCTTGTCCCTATTTGGAGGAGTTCCAAAGGATGTTAAGCGCAAGCATCGTATTCGTGGGGATATCAATGTCCTTATGCTCGGTGACCCTGGTACTGCCAAGTCCCAGTTCCTCAAGTATGTAGAAAAGACAGCCCACCGTTGTGTCTTTACTACTGGTCAAGGAGCGTCTGCAGTGGGTCTCACAGCTTCGGTTCGCAAAGATCCGGTGACTCGCGAATGGACACTCGAGGGTGGAGCATTGGTGCTTGCAGACAAGGGGGTCTGCCTGATCGACGAGTTCGACAAGATGAATGATCACGATCGAACATCGATCCACGAAGCAATGGAACAACAGACTATTTCTATTTCGAAGGCTGGTATCGTTACTACCTTGCAAGCTCGATGTGCTATCGTAGCTGCGGCAAATCCTATTCGTGGGCGTTATAACCCCACGATCCCCTTTCAACAAAACGTCGAGCTAACAGAACCTATTTTGTCCCGCTTTGACGTTCTCTGTGTTGTCAAAGACAGCGTGGACCCTGTTGTGGACGAAATGCTGGCTCGTTTTGTCATCGGAAGTCATGTTAGGAGTCACCCGAATGCATCTGGAGATGAACAACAAGTTGCGCTTGCAACAGGGACAACTGTCGACCAAGATGTGAGTCATAGAGGGCATGCATACTGCTACTATATTTAATACTCCTTCAGGCTATGCCGCAAGATTTACTCCGCAAATACATCATGTATGCGCGAGAGAAAGTGAAGCCCAAACTCCACAATATGGATCAAGAGAAGCTTTCCAAACTGTTCGCAGACCTGCGCAGGGAATCGCTGGCAACTGGTTCTTTCCCTGTGACAGTACGTCTTTTGGAAAGTATGATCCGCATGGCAGAAGCGAGTGCGAAAATGCATTTGCGTGAATATGTACGCTCCGATGACATTGATAGGGCAATTGCGGTTGCTGTAGGAAGCTTTATTAGCGCACAAAAGACAAGCATCAAGAGATCACTGGAGCGTGTAAGTTCTGCGCTTAGTTGTTATATGTGTTTCTTATGTGTTTTTAGGGATTCCGTAAATACCTTACCAACTCGAGGGATCACCAGGAGCTATTGGCATTCCTGTTGGGTCAATTGGTAAAGGATAAAACCAGGATCTCACACCTTCAACATAAAACCCCACCAACGGAGGTTACTATACAAGTTACAGAACTTGAGGCTAGGGTATGTGGTATCATGAGATGGCGTTCACTTACTAACAAATGACACAGGCTAAAGAGCATGATATATTTGATCTGGCTCCCTTTTTACGCTCTCGGTTGTTCTCTGCCAATGGCTATAAGCACGCCAATGGAAATATCACCAAGACATTTACTCTGTCAGGCAACGTTTAGTTTAACCACGGCTATTATTTTGGGTTGTTTCTTGTTTGTAGTTTCTATGTCAATATGATTGAATTAGGTGGCCTAAATTGAATTGCAAGGATAGTATGAATTCGGAGCAAATATGAGCGACAGTAATATAATAGTCCATTGCTCAGGTATGGACCTGATGGCTGTACCTTTCTGCACAATCTAATGTGATATCAGGTACTTGAAGCGGGCTGTTAGGGTTCTGAAATATGGACAGGCCTAGCTGATGAATCTGGGAACATATACATCCGTGCGAGTGTATGCAGGTAGGTTATTTGGGTATTGGATAGCGGGTTGATTATCGTACCAAATGAGGCACCTTCTAGTGTCTTTAATATGGTCGCGCATGCAACGCTATTTGCTAGAGGAGTCTAGGCGAAACCTAATCTGTTTTTTGCCAACCGACCACAATTACAGAGGCCACCTCCAACATCCCTATAATGTATCCAGTAGATAGGATTGCTTGATAGCCATGAACATTAGTAACAAAAGCCCGATTGCATTAGTTCTGTGATGTAAGCAGTGAAGGGACCAAAATGGGGGATAGGATAACAGTTCCTGAAACTGATGAATGAACTCTACCTGAGGCTTGATCACCTCGATGCTTAGGGAAAGCTACCACAGGCGATCACAACAAAACTTGAATCACGATGTAATTCACTCCGGTGACTCGGACCCTCTCATTTGAGCTTGGCTTTTGTGCTCGGAGAGACTTGCTAACATAGGTCGGGCACAAAAACATATTTATCAAAAGGAAAGGGGCAGGTGTGGATCGAACACACGGCCTATCGATAACTGCTTAGGTAAACATCAAGTGATGCTACGAAAGGATACTGCAATCGATTGCTCAACCACTGAGCTTCTACCCCTTGATTAAAAATCGCAATGCTACTACATGATCTCCAATGCTTTCTATTTACCGGGTAGTCGCCTTTGTTAGATACTCCGATCATATTTGTAAAATCTTCGGCAAGAAACCGAAAATAATACATCATGTGCATGTGCCGTGCCGGCCGTAGTCAGGCCAGCATGTGCTTGGTTGACAAGGATAAATGCATAGATATAAACCCAGGCGAGCCCCCCAACGCATTTTACTTCTCTCTTTCCCTCGTTTGAGTGGTTTTTAGTAAGTTATTCTTTCTTAAATAACTTCCATTCGACTGACAATTGGTAGCGCTCTTTGCGGCTTACCGCTTTTCATTCTTTCAACCGGCTTGCTGTGCAGTCGCGTCCACATTCTCTTTCTCTGATTCATTCGCAACTGGATTGCTAGCCTTCTGTCTCCCAACCAATCGTTCGAGTGCTGGTACAACCTGAAATCTTTGCTTATGCATTTCTACGCCCTTCTTGCTTTCTTTTCGGCCAGTGCTTTAGCATCGGCCAATCGCCCTTCTAGTACCCAGGTAGGATTTACCAACATCCCTAGAACCACTGTCTTATTCCTTTTTACTAGTCACCCGGTGTGAATATTACATCTATCACCCCAACGACAGTCGCTTCTGCAAGCGTCGCCACCGTCACCAAGCTCGTCAATCTCACCTCCACGGTCACTGTCCCTGGGACACCCTCGACGTCAACAATTGCAGAGGATGTTAAGGCGGCTTCGAATGTGACTTCTTCGATAGTACCTACGGGAGGCATTTCTACGAGTGCGCTTTCGTCTGTTTGCGAGACAGCTACGCCCTCGGTCATTACCTCTGTGGTCACGCAGGTTAGCACGAAGACTGTTGACCATTTTATTACTGTTACTGTTGGAGAAACTGGTTCCGCGCCAAGCCCCTCTGGAAACGTTCCGGGCTCTAAAGGACAGGTTGGAAATATCGGTCGACCTTCACAGAATACCTCCAAAGCCGTCCAGATACCAGCTACCACTACGAAAGCAGTAAGCCCTTGTGTTTTAGCAACCCGAGACGCATACATTGAGTCTATCTAGCCTACCCCAGTAATTACTACAATGTCTACGGTCAAGCCCGTGACCACTGTCGTTGTTGAACAAACAACGACGGTTTTTGTTACTTCGTTCGTTACGACTACGGTCCAAATTCAAGCTGGAGAAACTTTTACCCGGTCAGCCATGGTGACAAGCACTGTCACTAGCACTGGAATGGCTACGCATACACGCACCAGGGCATCGACAGTTTTAGTCACGTTAACTAAAACCAAAGTAGGTACCAGTCTACCCGAAGTCAGCCTATCGTTCTCTAATGCGCATTTACTCTAGACTGCTGATCCTACTAGGACCGCAACGAAGGACGTAAATACTAAAGGATCACAAACTCAGGCCACTTCCCAACTGTCCCTCAGTTCGAGTGACCCATTGTCCTCAACACCCTGCCCTACCGATCCTGTCACCCTGACCGTAACTCGTTCTAGTGAAACTGCGACTACTAAATTCGGTGTCAAAGACGACACTACAGCTTCTCGCTCTAGTCCCGTCCGGTTTACAACAAAGACCCGAGGCGCAAGTTCATTATCGGCCACTACATCTACCGTCCTCTCCACTTCGACAGATACTGGATCAATTACTACCCGGTCATCCCGGTTCACATCCAGGCCATCCCAGTCACGGTCTACGTCTGTGGTTAGGTCTACCACAGATACTAACATTGGCACATCAGCTTCGGAGACACAAAGCACCTCTAGTGTTACTGCTCCTTCAACTAGGAGAGGACGTACCAGTAGGACAAGCTCATCTACAGTAGCAACATCGACGACTTCAACCAATGTAGTAACCGAATCATCTGTAGCTTCGGAAACTTCAGCCCAAATTACGACTACTTCAGCACGCGCGACGCGATCAGCATCTTCCACAGTGTCCCGCTTCAGCACTTCGGTGCTTTCTACAAGTGCTGTCCGTGCGAACACTAGGTCCAACACTAGAACCAGAACCTCGAGTGCCGCTAATGCATCGGCAACTGGTTCAGCAGACCCTCAGACATCCTTGGATCTCGACCCTCGAGCTGTCATGTCCGCTTTGGCCAACGACGGACAAGACAAGCCAGATCCGGGTCAAGTAGCCTCGCTCACTTCGCGCAACAACTTGTAAGTCCCCATCAGCTACAGATAAACCATATACTTAATTTCTGCAGCATCAACTTTTGCATCACGCAGAATGTCCCCTTGACTGACGGGCAACAAATTAAAGGCGGTTCCTGCAATGGTGTTCCTATGGGTCGTATCTTAGCCGTGGACAAGATGCCTTCCTCCAAGTTTGTGTTCCCAAAGAACGGCCAGACGATCAAGGCCAACACGGCGTTTACCATTCGAATGGCGATCAAGAACCTGAGCACAGGAAACTTTGTGAACCCAACGACAAATTATTACTCTGCCCCAGCGCAGACGACTGCCGACGGAACCCTGATCGGGCACTCGCATGTGGTGATCGAAAAGCTGACGTCCAAGACGCAGTCGACACCTACGGATCCACGGTAAGTATAATAGCTTAGTCTGGTAACATTCACTAAAATAACCCTTATTCTAGGAAATTTGCATTCTTCAAGGGGCTCAACCAGGCTGCTGTAGGAGGAATTTTGACAGCCGATGTCACAGCTGGACTGCCTGCCGGGGAGTACCGGATTGCGAGCATCAACTCCGCGGCAAACCATCAGCCTGCTCTGTCGGCGGTTGCCCAGCGTGGCAGTAATGACGACATTTCATACGTGAGTCTTGGTATCCATACTTAAATAACCGATATTAACTCGTACTCGCACAGTTTACGGTTGAGTGATTTATCTTGATCAGAAACTTGATTTCTTGTAGTCATGCGCAGAGCGTGTTGTTTGTAATCAAATGAGTGTATTCAATTATGCAACGTTGCTCGTTTAAATTTGGCCGATTTCAATCTAGCACACTTGATAGCAAAAGAATAGGATATCGTCGTGGTGACTGGACATGGAGACCGAGCTAGGAGAATGAGACTCGGTTACAAACAGAATCGCTGGACCCTATATCGCGATCATGTGACATGCTAGGGTCATTTCTCCACTCATGGATCCGACAAAGACCACCCAGAGAATTGGTTCATAACTCAAGTCAATTGTTACCTGTGTCTATGTTCGGGAACAGGGTAAGCCCATTGATTAATAATCAAGCTAACATATGCGTTGAAAATCACTCAATTCATACCAATAGCTGGCTTAACGGTGCCGAGCGAATTGTCAAGTAAAAAAACAAGGGAAGCTAACGAACGAAGAGCGGAGAATACATGGAACCAGAAGACCTCAAAATAAAATTAAAAAAAGAGAGCGATATAAAAGAGCGATAACCAAATTGTCTACCACCTAACTCAAAGCCATTCGAATGTCCTTCCGCTCCCTGAACACAATCGCAAGCTCTCCCAGAGTCGTCGGCAATGGAATGGACAAACTTGCTACCGGAACACTCCCTTCATTATCCTGATAATCTATGTCTCCCTCGAGCGTCATCTCAACAGACACATAGTATCCCAACCCGAACCCGACTTCTTCATCCCCAACGCCTCGCCCTCCGCCAGGCGTGGTCAGCTCGGCCATTCGCTCTTCTACAGACACTCGGAGTGCACCCCCACCTCCCCTACGTGCAATTGAGACACCTGCATTACGCGCGCAGTATGTGACCATCTGGGCCCAAGTGGCCGCCGCGAACGACGCTCGAGCACTGGCATTTAATAAGATGAGCGCAGGGAGCTGCCGTAAAGCACCACGCTGTGGTGGACAAGTGATTCGTACACGGACCAAGGGGAGCGCAAGTTGCGAACTATTGGCACTACCGTTGGACCCCGCGGATCGGAGTGCGTGGGCAGATGGGACGTTAAAGACATGGGGATGGCTGGAACGGGGTAGGGGTGATGGCCTCGAGAGCGAAGCTGGTGAGTTCTGACTAGATGAGTCTTGTTTTAGCGACCGAGACGAGGTTCGCGCACGAGGCGCATTGATTGAAGGAACGGGGGCATGTGGCGCGAATGTACTGGGTGGTGGTGGGCGTGGCGGGAGATCTCGTCGGGATGATTGCGATCTTGTTGCAGGTGATTCAGGTGCTGAAGAAGTATTCAGTGGGGATGCAGAGCGCGACGAGATGCTGGGGTCGACCAAACTGAGAACGTCATTTGAATGAGTACGCCGCATGGCGGCATAATCTGAACGGGGGAGGTTGTATCGGCCGGTAGTGTATTGTTCCAGGATGTCGAGATGGCTATTGATAGGCCCTGCATCTGGCCTTCCTCGGGGCAAGTTCTTGGGTGGGTATGTAGGGAGAGTCGTGCTTCGCGCGGGTTCTGGGTGTCGGATCTGGGTGTCGTCATATGAATTCTGCGCCTTGGTTTGCATCTTTGGTTTGTTTCCTTTTGGTGTCGGAGGCTCAAGACCAAGGGCTTGCAGATAGGCTGCTGCATCATCACTATCACCATCCTCTGGATTTTCTGTTGGGCGGGACGATACGGCAGGCTGAACTGGGCTTGGGTAGTTCCTAGGATAAACATCGAGATCGTCCACAAATGCACGAGCGTAATGGCTAGGGATTGGAGGGACTGGCGGAACAGATGAAGTTGTGGCTGTTCTTCCTGGAAGAGTCTCCGTACGTGTGCGGGCCCGAGCTACAGAGGGCGCATGGCGAGCAGTGGTTTCCCAACCTGATTCTGGATCATCTCTGGCGTAGAGTGTATCTTCCCATTCGATCTGCTGGTATATAGGTTGTCCCTCGGCCTCGTAATGCGAAGATGATGGTGGGTTTTGCATGCGCATCCGAAGCGCTTCAAGTTGGGGTACAGCACCCCTGCCGTATCGTGCAACGAGCTCGGATTCTAGTTGAGCAATCGAGGCCCACATCTCGTTGGGTTGGGCGGCAGGTAGATCATTATGAGAGTGTGCTGCACGAAGGGGGCGAGGATGGCTAGGAATCGGAGACGAGGGTGGGGTAAGCATACCCGGATGTTGCGACGGTGGCGCAAGCATATTTCGCGGTTGTTCGGCCAAAACATAAGACTAACGAAAAGTGAGCGGCAATGAACATATAGATAAGAGTGTGCTCACCGAGTCATCCTCGTGACTAGAGGATGTCGGTCCTTCAATAGACCCATTCGAGTTCTGAATCGGCGAGGATATTTGGATGCGGCCCTTTCGGTCGAGTGCATCCAAACCCGAGTTTTTGCCTTTTTTGGACTTTTTGAACTTGGAGACCCAGGCCGGCATGCTGCTCGACTTTGAGCCAGCACCGCTCGAAGCGCGACTTTTGACGGAAGGAGGCCGAGCTGCGTGTGGTTGGGACGAATCGAACGAATGGGTTGGACTAGCACCCTCTTCATTTGGTTCCAGACCGGCTTGTCGCGTGGCTTTGTCCTCCTTCTCGTATTTGGTGACTTTGATCATCCCGCGCCCTACCCGCACGTACGTGACTACCGGCTGGCCCTTGTCGCTGGTACTCACACTTGTGTGGTCTGCATCGGACAGGGTATCGTGTTTGGCCATGACAGCGCCGTAGAATTCTAAGTGCGCCACGAAAGCTTAAGACTCTTACAGTCCCAAGAGGGGTCGAAACGGCTACATCAGACTCGTTGGGATACGCAGCTATATGCCCATTTCTTATCGCTCGTATATCATCGTAACTATTTCGTACCCTTCAACATTCTTCCGGATAGAGTCAAGTGCCATCGAGCTCGGCGTACCCCACGTGCAATCACTGTCCAGGAACGGAGATCCATCAATCTTCTTTTCCTCCATACTTTCACTTTTGCTCAAATAGGCCCGCTTTTCTCCCTAGTAACAACCTCGGTGTTCGGCTCTTCGGCGAGCGTTTGGATTCTCAATCACATACTCGGGGCGGTGACCTTGTTTTCTGCTATTGCAAGTTAACCAGGGCGAAAAAAAATGGGGCTTGAATTCGTCTTGGGGCACCTCGGTCCAAGTCATGTGAAATCCGGTGCTCTTTAGTAAAGTTAAAACAATTCAACAATAAATGCCAAGGACTACTCGGTGTCACTTAGAATCTACTCCATCCAATAACATATCCATATTGACCGTCTTCGGATAACAACTAAACTGAGTCTGCTCAATTGTGCTTCATTCGAGCTGACAGGCTGACGCCAAAATATTGATCCATGCAAAAAATCCGCTCGCAACGCTGGCGCTCAAACCCTTCCAGCCCAACCAGGCCGATCAACCAGAAGGATACCCCCACATTTCGTCATGCATATTACTAGTCTTCGTAACGAACTTGATATGATCTGCAACGATTCGGAATTTCTTTCATTTCTTATTCCACTCGATGTAAATAATCGGTAGAATACAATGGTTAATATCAAGGCCAACAGTTTCTAACCGCTCCAAACAGCTCCACCTGGCACAGTGTAAGATGCCGTCGCGTTGGAGGTAGAGTACCACCACAGTTGGGTCAAGATACCACTATTATATTCATAATCAGAATCCAATAGGCCTTTGAAAAGATAGATCACTTACGACTCGGTGGCCTTGTATGCACCCTGGGGAAACATTTCCAGGTAAGCAACCATGTCAGAGGCAAGAACTATCTCAGAAACTCACTGGGAGAGCAACCCGTAGGAAGAGCCTTTGTTCCAGAGCCGGTGAGCTTAATCTGTACGCAATGCGGGTACTACACCGTGAATAGCAACAGGTCAGATATCGGTCTTCGCGGTTATCAGGGATGGGTGGGAAGCAATGGCAGTGCGCCTGGATGAGAAAAAGAAGCTTACAAACTGGGCTCCTCCGTGTTGCTGCAACATGGAGACCAAGAATCTCGTGTCGCAGGATGTACTCGCCAGGGGCAATAGTGGCCGGGATCTTGACATCCCACTTGGCGCCTTGAGCAGCCAGGCGATCCTATACCAAACATCTCAGCATTCGCGCTTGATTACTACTTGGGTTATGCTTACAGAGCCCCAAGGAGGAGTCTAATAAATCCGTGTCAGTAACGCTCATATATGCGAAGCTAGTGGTACTCACGGCAGTCTTGTCCCATCCCCAGTGGTCAATCTTGACCCAAACATTACCTATATCAATCCCGGCTCATTAGAATCCACATATCCCTATCAAATCTGATATTGATGTTCCTCACCGCTATCGCCTTTAAAGTTTGCGCAACCGTTAGTGCACTTGGCAATATCTATGTAAAACCAATCGTTGAGCGCTTTTTCGGGCAGGGACATGCAAAACATTCTCATTAACAAAGTAGAAACTTACAAGTCATCACCGGGCCGGAGTGAGAGCTTCCCCATTGGTCCCATTGGAAGGTGACGGTCGAGCCGGCAGCTACATTGGCATATGCGGTGGTAGGCACGTTACCACCCTAATAGATTCAGATCAATACGTGTGTTGCTTGGCGATTTGATCTAGTGCAAACGAACCTTGTTGCAGGTGATGTTCTATGGGACATGATGAGGTTCTGGTCATAATTCGGGCTTACAAAAACTTACAACATGGGAGACATCAGTGACCGGGCCGTTATCTGAGATCCTTCGTTCAACTATTCGTAGATGTAAGCGTGGGCTATTATTAGACTGACATGTAGGAACCTACCGCGAACGGGGGCGGGTGTGATATAACTATCACATCCAATATTAAGTATAATTGGGTCAGGCATATCGCATATGGCCAACTCACGGGTCAGAGAAGGGTGCCCAGCCAGGGTAAGTCACTCCTCCACTGATGAAGGAGGCGAGATACCCGTGTGCGTTAACGCTGCCGATGGCAGCGGCGAGGAAAGAGAGTGCAATGCTGGTACGCATGATTTAAAGAAAGGAAGTTTACTGGTTAATGAAGAACTCCGGCAAAGCAGGGGTGAGCTTTATACTTCAGTGCCAAAGGTGCAGCTGAGCCAATTGAGCGTTGATGCCGACTACGCTGAAATTGGTTCGGTAGGATTCATAGGATTCTTGCCAAACGTCGCCATAGGGGTTATCTACGTAGGTGATCACGCGATGAGTAACCGACGTTGACCCGACACGCCAAGCTAACATTTGGGATAAACTGGGATATATTTCGGGATCACTAAAAGAACAGTATGAATTTCCATAATTGGGCAATACGGATTGGATCGAGACGGTCGTCCAGACCTACGACACAAATCATAAGAAATACGGGGGATATAGCACAACAGTATCGAAGAAACCAAGTGAAATTAGAAATCAATGTCGATAGAAACGGATTGGACCATAGCGTCAAATGTTGTCTGGGGAGCTGCTGGCGTAACCTTTTCTGGCGGAGCGCTTAGATTAGTAGCCGCCTTGGGCTCTGGTTTAGCGCCAGGCGTTCCAGTTTTGGGGGTTGAAGAGCTACTACCAAGGGTTAAACTCGAATCATGGGTCGTAGCGAACACTCGGACGTACCGTGAGGCCATAAGGGCCTTCCTCTTTGCTGCCGCCAACGCCTCGGCCCGCTTGGTTTGTTCCAAGTTCAATCTGCGGTTCCGTTCGTTTACCTTGGCCCATTGATCCTCTTCCTGGTCGCGTGTAACGCCGACCGCAAGGACTTCCAGTTCCGCAATCTTCACGTCAGCTCCGCGACCTCCGCGGCATCCCGACGACTTATTGCAAGGTTGCGAGCCTGGTTGAGCCGGGATTTTTCCTGCAACAATTGCGCATGTGATGGCTGCTGCTTCAAGGCTGCCTTGCGCTCCATCATTTTGGTAATGTCGTTCTGGTAGCGTGTCGACGAATAGGATCAGTTCCCGGGCATCGTAAGTTTGGGACTTACATCGGTAAACCGCTGCGAAGTCAGCTGCTGAAGCCTTTGGCTCTTCTTTTCGAGTCGCGATTTGGTCGGAGGTTTGAGACCATCGGCCTGGCAGATCCTGATCAAACGATCTACTTCTCGCTATGGTAGATTGCGTGAGCACGTGTAAAGGTTAAGTAGTGGGCACCTTCTCACGTCAGTAAATGGCGAATTGGATACTCTGTCCATGGGAAACAATTTGGTATCTTTTCCATGTCGAAGTTCCAGTACTTGGTCAGTGATCTGGCCCTCGAAAGTATATGGTTTGACCAAGTCGGCCCCGAGGTCTAGAAGAGTGTTAGGCGAGTTGGTCACAAGGATAACAAGAAACACTAACCGACGATCTCGCACACGCGGTAAACAGGAGCCCCATGTTCGTCACCTCCAATGAGGTACCGTACATATGCGCCTATGGGACATTTGAACACTGGCACCTGTTGCTAGCCAAATCCACACTCACCCTGGACCAGCTCCTGGAACCAAGTAACATGGCAGAATTTGGCCAACTGCTCCCGTGTCAAACGGGCTGCATTAAAGTCATCGATCGTGGGCGGTTCTTCCTTTTCTTCCTTCTTCTGTCTGGGCGTCGAGTTATCAAATGATTCGTCTCCGGGCCTAAATTGACCTTCTTCGTCTGAGGAATCGCTCTCGGGACTGGAAGAGCGGCGCTTGACTGGGCTGTCATCTGATGTACGAGTCTATACGTACTTGAGCGACCCCCACTTGGCTTCATGTAAACGAATAGGCTCACCCGTCGAGACATGTTATCCTGTTTTGCCCTGCGTTTTTCTTTCAGCTGCTCCAGTCCCTTGGATTTTTCCTTGGTCACTCCAATGCTGGTGTGTTTTCCTGTAACGCAAAACTCTGGTTAAACTATCGACACAAGCTGAATTTGCATATTTACGTTTTGCAGCCTTGGCCACTGGGTCACTGGAAGCATCAGGAGAACCCCTTTGGGCTTTGAGCATGCGATCGAGGTTGACTTTATCCTGGAATCGTTGCATTTCTTCCATACGCTGGCTCAGAATGTCTTCTCGCTCGGTTTCTGGCATCTCCAATAGTCTAAGAGCGACCATTAGCTCCAAGTCGATAAGCGGCCATCATTAGTACACACCGTTGTCTGTCAAGCTCGTCTGCATATTTACCCTCAAGGGGATATGGATTCGCCTCGTCTTCTTCGCTCTCTGGGTCGTCTGCATATTCGTCCTCGGCTCTGTCCCGATTGTTTCATAAGCAAAATCACAGGCCCGCCAATAACTATACTCACTCCTGCTTCCTACGTTTTGAAGATGACTTGTGTTGGCTAGAAGAAGAGCGTTTACGACGGCGTGGTTGGTCCTCGGAATCTCCGGCCAAAGCCAACAACTCGTCAGATAGATCATTATCGTCGGACATAATTTTCTATTTTCAAAGAATTCGCGAGGGAACAGAAATATGGGATAGATATTAGCGGGGGAAACAGGGCGGCCGTGGTCGTATGTGTGAAACAGCCGACAACACCGGGAAACACGGAACTTGGAGGCAGAGTGGCTGTGCATAATTTCATATGTTCAGTAATTACGTTACGTTACTACAATCATATAGACATATTATATTATACAAAAAGTAAGAATGCAATAGATTTGGGGTAATTCAAACTTGAATAGGGTTATACGGGGTTGGTGTGCGCTCTGGTGTACGACGAGGTACTCGGACAAAGAATGGTGCAGTCTTTCCATTTAGGCGGCGTAACCACTGCATATATACGTTAGGGTCCCTTTTGGGTGTATATTCATGGAAACTTACAATAGCTCCCCAGTTCCGGGGCGGCTCTTCTCCATTCCACCTATCCTCCATCTTGATAATCTTTCCGTCCTCATCGAGTTCAAGAACGATGAGTGAATGAATCGTCTAGCTGGTATATGAGCCAACCGAGCGCAACTGAGGTAGCAAGCAAACCAGACCCACCTTCTTTCTTTTGATATACCGGAGCGTATATTGCTGTGTCTGATCAAATACTATCTTGTGTGGGTAATGGGTTGAAGACAGTACGCGATACTCGAGGGTCGTTGATCGAGCGGCTATCCTGGGCTATGATAATGGTTAGCAGGGATGCCTCATACTCTCGACTTGGAATCCGGCTTACCAGCCCATACCACTGCGCAGCATACTCTTTATACCCAACACATTTAGTCAATGGGTCCTGAGTGGACTATTAATCCATAAACCGGACGTATCCTAAATCAATAGCTCACCTCGAATACTGCATTCGGATGCCATGATCTATCAAATATCTCCAATGAAGGATGAGCGCAAAAGAGCTAAACAAATGTTAGACCAGCCCAGCATGGACGAAATCGAGTCTACGAACTTCCAGCACGTCCTCCACAGTCTGTTTTCGTTTACCCTCCAATATCACATTCTTCGATCCGAAACTAGCCCTCACAGCCTCCTGTTTAGAGTACTACCCACCAAATGCGTCGGCCAACGTCACACTAACGACAAGTTGCCACTCACTTTGGGATTCCCGGTATAATGTGCACCGCCAGCGAGACTGGCCAGCATTCCGGGAGTCGGCAAATTAGCCAGTATCCCAGAACTCCCGTGCCATGAGTGGGTCGTTGCATGACTAGACGTCGTACTAAGCCGGCGGCCCGTCCGGTCGGAGTGTCGCGTACCGGTTCGTGTCAATGTAAATGACAAGCGCCTACTGCTGTTCGAGCTCTGTGGAGTGCCTTCAATAGCGCCCGCCATCCTTCGCTCGGCTGTCAAAAGCTGAGGGGCGGATTTGGTTGCAGTCATATTGCTTGGTCGTTGGTGTTGGGAAGTAGGGATATCGCTTCCACTGGAGATAGAGTTGGAGCCCTCGGCACGTGTGGTGAGTGGCCGCAGCTCAAGTTGGTTATTGCTTCTCTGGGCAGCCTGCAATTGGTTGACACTTGGCGTAGACCGAAAGCGGGAATACTGTTCGATACGTTCGAGAGGAATCTGTGCAGCTGGGTTGGTTGCAAACCGGGCGCTACGGGTATGGTGAAGTCGTTGGTGCCGTGCGATCCCGGGCCCGTGATAACTTCGGCCGCCGACTCCATTGGAGCCCCCAGTGATCAGTATACTTCTGGTTCGGTCGTTGGCTGGCGCCCACCCGAATGCGAATGCGAGTGTGGATGCGAATGCGAATGCACGTATGCATGTGTCGTGACAGTAGTTGCCGTCATGGCTTGAACCGTTAACCTAAAATGTGCGCTAAACAGGTAATGTCCGGATTTTCAAGTCTGCCAAACTCTAGCGTGGGGGGAACATGGGGGCCATCTCTTGCTCAGGTCAACTTTCCTCTAGTTAACAACTCGCCTGTAGGTCCGTGAGACAGAGGCGTGCTCTCATCTGCGGAGCTTGCAGCGAGAGGAGCCTTGATCTCGGAACTCCACGTGGCTGTGCATTAATGATTTACGGTGGGGTCGAATTGAGTTCCCGAAAATACAAGTAAAATAACACAAACTAAAACATACATGTATTCTGACCCCAAAGAAAAAAATAAGTTTCGGACATGAGTATAACCAAGATCATATTTATTAGTGTCTACCATCCAATTAGCTAACGGTAGGGATGGCAGGCGGTGTGCTTCCTGCTTGAGATGGTGGCGGGGATACAGACTTGGCACGGCGAATGTGTCCTATACGCTCCTTGTATTTGGCCAGCAAACCAACCTGAGCAAATTAAATCAGTTGTACGGTCTTGTGATAACTTATATTAGTCAACTCACCTCATCAAAAGTCTTCTTGAAGCTTTCTCTCGCAAGCAGAGCATTGGTATATTCCCTTAAAATACGGAACTGTTCGCCCTCAAAGACTTCCTCGTAGAGCTTCAAGCCCTCGCCTTCGGGGAAAACTCCAAGATCGTGCTTGAGCTGGAGTCGAATACGAGCCAGGAATGGCGCAATCGAAATATCTGCGATGTTTGGCTTTTCGCCACCAAAGAATACACTATTCCTAGGCAACCGTTGTTGAATCGTATCCAGCACATTCTTCAACGGGTCCCCAACCGCTCCCTTGAAAACAAATGCGAAAAAGGCAGGCAAGAGCTTGCACCCCACAAATTCGACAAAGAACCGGGCTTGAGCCGCTCGATAGGGCTAGACGGCATGAGCTTCGCTTCGGGGTACAAGTCCGCAACAAGTTCGACGAGAACGGCAGACTCGGCAAGCTTGATCGATTGATCAGACGGAGAGTCCGGAGAGGCTGCGGGCCCGCCATATGCGATTGCTGGAACTGGAAGGTTTCAAACACAGAACAAAGATTAGATGATGTTGGTACAATTTGACATTTGATCTTACCTTTGCTGGCGGGGTTCACCTTGGTGACGTACCAATCAGGCTTATGGTTTAGATCAATTTCGTAGTTGGTGTATGTGGCACCAGCTTCCTCAAGAGCGATCCTTACTCTTTGAGAGAAGGGACATATCTATTATTTCATTTCAAGTCAGAGGCCTCCATGGACGACTGGTAACATCGAACTTACCTTGGCGGTATAAATCACGAGTGGCTCTTCGCTCATGGTGGTAAGGGGGAGAGATAGGAGCAACCGAGGGGCAGTGATCCAAATCGACAGAGACAAGCGAGTGGCTGGCCCATAGTTCGGCTTGCATATATAACCCGATGGGCTTTAATTCGCACGTGAACAAGATTGGTCAGGGAGCCGTAAAATTAGTCAGACCCATAGGCGCTAACTTGGTTGCTTGCCGCCAGAGGCTGACCAACCCTGTTCCACCGGCCTTTGGTTGCCGCTTGACATACACCCCATATGCGAAAGTTTCTGTTTTTGTCCACTTTTAATATTGGTGAAATTTGGCAGGCAGGCGCTTGCCGACTATCCTTAGTCAACCTTGGATCTGATCTCGGGGACATGGCCGGATGGAGGACCATTTGCGATTAGTATGTAAGCAGCTATGGGACCAGGTATGATATCATCAGTATATCTCTTACCCATCCATCGTCGGAAATACAGCGGCCGTAGTCTGACTCTTCTCCTAGATCTTACCAGTATAACCTCTTCTGCTCAATTCTCCCACGACATCCAAATACATCATGACGCTTCACGCAAACCTCGATGAGAAACAATCCAAAGCCTTAGACGAGCTCAAAGATGTCCTAGAGAAATCCGGCGACTACAATCCCGGAAGAGAAGGATCCAAGCCATCGCATTCTGATGCAACACTGATGTGGTAGTAATCTTCTCCTCATCCTTGCCATTCGCAAGAACGTTCTAGCCTGATGTTGGCCTCGTGTATAGACGGTTCTTGCGGGCTCGGAGATACTCTCCGACCGATGCTGCTCAGCATTTCAGAAATGTAGAGAAATGGCGAACCGAACATGACGTAGACAATCTGTATCGAGCCGGGTTCGATGTCCAAGAGTTTGAAGAGATGAAGACGTTTTATCCCCGGTGGACGGGGAGAAGAGATAAAGTATGTCCTGCGTCCCCTGAGTGTGTGGTGATGCTTAGACATTGCCCAGCGTGGTTTACCATTATACGTGTATCAATTATCCAGTTTGACCCCTGATGTCATGAAGAAACTTAGCTCGGTACCGTCCGAAAGGAGGTACCAACGAATGTAAGTAAACCACCTGGTTATTGAGACAGCCACTAAATCCCTTATAGCGTCGCACTATACGAGTATATGCTTAATTTTGCGTTTGCTACGTGCACCGCACTACCCCCGCCTGAATCCAACTCTGATTCAGTCCTTCCCTCTCACATTGCACAAGCAACTAATATAATTGATATGCAAAACACGTCCCTCAAACAACTATTCCACTTCCGCGCACACCTACAAGAAGCCTCGACACTAGCGACAGCAAATTATCCGGAAACCCTGGGTACGATTTTCGTAGTTGGTGCACCTGGATGGTGGAGTACAGTTTGGGGTTGGGTCAAGGTACATATAAAGGCCCCTTGAGTTTCCTGTTTGCTAAAGTCCGTGGCGTAAAGGGATGGTTTGACGAACAAACCCGAGCCAAGATCCACATTCTTCCCAACCCCCTACCGCAGGATAGCGAATTACTAGAGAGTATACCCACTTCATCGCTCCCCAAGCAATATGGCGGACAGCTGGCATGGGAATATGGGGTTGATCCATTTTTAGATGAGCCGGAGACTGAGCTCTTGAGATCTGCTGGAATGGCTGCTGACGAGAAGTTCGTCACGGGCCCGATTAGTTTGAAGCCCAAGGAGGGAGGTGGATGGGTGCTTGAGAGGTATGGGAGATAAGACACGAACTTTATGAACTTAAAGAATATGTAGATAATGTTTTGTACAATTGTGTTATAATCCTCGAATGTATATACGCTATAGCCCTCGTAATCTAGCTTTGCGTCGTGCTAACATGTGTGTACCCCATATGATGCGCGTGTGTGGTGGTGTCGTAATGGCCATCACGTTTCGCAATTCATGAACTTGGTCCAGCCCTGCTAGTTAGCGTTGGAAAATACCGATCAAACTACTAAATCAAGGCGAACTTTGTATTAGCCCGGATATTTTTAGGCATGGGGAGGGTTGCATTTACGCTCTCTGAACTGTGTAGGTATATCATGTGTGTGTGCGAAAGCAACGATTCCTAGAACATTTCTCATTCAGTTTATCTCACAATACAATATGATTGACGTTATCGAGGCAAGTAGTATTTCAATGACACCTCACAGGTTCAGGGAATTATAGTTGGTCTCAAGGATACTGAGTGTTGCACCCTGCTTGGCGCACAGGAAGCCACAGTCCAACAGAAGGAGATGAACACTAATCTAGAACGGTGGTGTTATCGGCGTGATGGTGTATAGGACTAAAACCAAGGCCGAGACAAAAATGAGTGTCTTCAAGTCCGAAATACCATATATTTGTGCATGTTATACCGAGGGTCGATGTATTTGTCCTGAGGAACTTGATCACCGATATTCAGGGTTCCCAGGGATAAGCCATTTCTGGGTAGCTGGCTCATGGCTCTTGCAAGCTTTCCTCGACATTCATATAGACTCGATCCCTTCCTATCTTATATACCTGGTAAATGTCCCTCTTTCAAAACATGTTTGGGTGCTGCCTTGGCCGACGTGGTCATTCAAAGGCGAGTGTATCATGTCGTTGGTTAATCCGAGGATGTTGACAAAATGTTTCATTATCAAGCAACCAGACGAGCGCACAGCACTCATTCCTACACCCATAGAACCAATCGACCAGCTGTGAGTATATTCTACATTTCTTGCCAGCCCTTGGTTATTGGTTATTGTGCACACAGGCCTCTTATCGAAGATGATTCCAACTACTTGAAGGACCAGCTGTTTGCCGCTCACCGTGATGCTGCCAGGTACGTCAACTTGCCCAATCGGCCACGGCCATTCTAAAAAAGTAGGAAACAGTCGAATGGTGAATGTAGAGGCAGACCATCCGTTCGTCATAGTCCCTACACACGACTCTTCATATTCCCACTCCGAGTCCCGCTCTCCATCCCGTTCGAGCTCACGACACTATGAGTACGAAGCAAGGTCGATATCTCCAGACCGCCACGGGAGAGAAGAGAGCTTAGATGAAGATGTGTTCCATGTTCATATCGAGGGTATTCGCTTCTTGCGACCAGAGGTCATGCGAGGGAGGTCCGGGTCTGTCAGTAGGGGGAGGCCGAGGCTCGATCTAAGGAACGGAAGCGTTAGGGGATCCAGGGAGAACGTTATACCTGTGCCAGGCGAAGGTTTATCTGTGAGTATCCTTTTTTCACAAGACTCAGAAAAAAACCGGGTCTGAATCATGTGTGGCAAGTCATACGACACGCAGATACCAACCCCCACTCAACCATTACAAAATCCAATGGAAACACCACTTGTTCTCAAAGGCAAGTCAGTAGTGCGTGGATTCCCACCTGTACACGAAGTGATGGGTACTGGCGAGGGAGACTACTACGGCTGAGCGCTTGTTTTCCCATTTTTTCTCTTTTCGTATTCCTACGCACTATGTAGTTTTGCTATTCGGAGGACTTTTTTCCAGGCATGTTTTCACACAATCCTTTATTCCTTCCCTTTATCCCTGCACCAATACACCCTGCTTGTATAGTACCATGCTTGAGAACCCACCTCTCAACATTAGTATGTTGTTTGAATTGCATCCTGGGGCTGCCAACAAGCGCCGGTCTGGGCTTCGATAATTCGACTATGGCAATCAAACCTCGACTGGAGTCTCTTTGATTATTCAATCGTCCTGAATCATGGCCACTGTACGACCTGGTATACGACGACCTAATATAACTACTACCGGATCTCATGCGCCTTCCCCTCATGCAAAACCTGCTCTGACCGTGGAGGAATGGGAGACCAAGGCTCCACTTGATGATGTTGAAGTCCGTAGTGTGCTAAGCCTGAAGATACGATGTGAGGAAAAAAAACCTCCACTCAAGGTCAGCATGATTCAATGTAATGACCTATGTTTCTGAAATGTCCTAGTTTCGAGAGGAAGACTCTCCGTCGCGTCCTTCAACACCCATTCTTGGCAGACATGGGGGACTTTTCTCATCCGCTCCTGGTTCTAGATCGGCAACACCCGTGCCTATGCTCACAGTCACAAGAGATGGCACATCTCACCCCCTTCATCCCCAAGTACCGCTGGAAACCCCACAACAATTCCATGATTGGTTTGCACTCATCGACAGATCAATCACCTACTCCCAGGAATCACATTTCCGTTCGCATCTGCAAAATGTCGAGGCCCAGCTGGTATCTTGCGACAACTTGCTTGACCGAGTGCATGGGGCGAGTGACGATCTGACGCTGCTTCACAATGACTGGCAGAGCGTAGAAGATCGGGGCGAGAGTCTCAAAGGCGCGGCTCAGCGTCTTCTCGAGGAACGTGTGAGTATTGGTTCATTCGGAGCTATAGTGCTTTACAGATTAATTAATATTCTAGGATAGGCTTATCAAAGTCACCGACGCAATTGGTGCTAGGCTCGAATATTTCAGGAGCTGGAATATGCTACGCGGATGTTAAATCACCCAGGAGAGGCACTGGTCCTTCAAACAGACTTTTTATTGATGGTCGAACGGGTTGATGTGTGCCTGGAGTACATGAAGACGCATGTACGTATGTATTTATATTCGTTGACTCTACAGAACTGACGTCCATTTAGCGCCACTTCAAGGAAGCCGAAATATATTTACTCAGGTTCCAGCAATGCTTAACTCGAGCCATGACGCTTATCAAAATGTATCTCGTTGGCACGTTGAGAGCGATCCACACAGACGTACAAAAGCGAACGATTGAAACTGTAAGCTCTTATTTGAACGATATAGACTTACTCCCGACTCTTGTATATAGGACATCTCATCTACGGCCGCGCATCACTTGTTGTATACCAAGTTCCAATCTTTGGTCCCATCCATCAGTCCCTTGGTCATGGAACTCGAGAATCGGGCTATCTCTCATCCTGATCAGCTGGAATCCCTACTCAGCGAATGCCACACCGCATACTTCTCCGTGCGAAGAGCACTCCTCGTCCCACGTGTGACTGAAGAAATTCGGGGGTTGCAGCCAGGCCAGAGCGAGCTGATCGAGCTGGTGCGTTTACGGCAACCCTTTTTATTTATTTTGTTCGAGCCATCCTCATTTTGTTGGACTTTCGTCAGACTCGTGTTGGGTGCACCTATCTGAAGCAAGTTTGCACAGAAGAATTCAATCTGTTCCGCAGGTTCTTCAACTCGGGCGAGGACAAGCTGTAGTAAGTAATATTCATTCATATCAGTATGGCGATTTAACTCACCAAGGTTTCGTCAAGCCGTTATTTGGAGGGTATATGTGATCACTTGTACGACGATCTTCGACCACGCATACTCCATGAGCAAAAACTTGACGTTTTATGTGAAGTATGCACCGTCCTCCAAGCGTTAATGGTGCTCGACATTCCTCTCCAATCGTTTGGAGATAGCGGTGCCCCGCCGCCTACAGATGAGGACCCACTTCAACTTACTACGTCTCCGACTTTGGAGGCCTATGATTTGCAGCTCCCGCCTCGTACACCTGGTTTGGCCAAATTGCATATCAGCCATTTGTTACAAATGGTACTTCAGGATGCCCAAACGAGATTGTTTTTCAAGGCACAGGCGATCGTTCAATCTGAGATTAGGAATTATGCCGCACAGCCAAAGGATCTAGACTATCCCGCCAAATTGAGAGGTATCTCAATTACAGGAATCTTTTGGTATGTTGTGTTGACTTGGTGCATATAGACGTCGCAGCATTTGTCCAGCCTGAAGTCAGCGATGAGGATGAAGAAGATGATGGCATAACTTTGAAAATGCCGAAGCTAGAACCAGAATCAGCATGGTATCCACCACTCCTCACAACAGTCAATGTTCTCAAAAAGCTCCATGAATACGTGAAGGTGAGATAGAAAGCGTACATTCCAACCTACTTGCCATTTACGATTGTCCGTCAGCCTGCAATATTCCAAGACATTTCACAGGAAGCAATTTCGCTGTGCCGGATATCTATTCTATCCGCGGCAGACCTGATCTTGGCGCGACCCGAGTCCAACGACATAGATGCTCATCTATTTGTCATTCGCCATTTGCTGGTACTCAAGGAGATCACTACTGCGGTAGAAAATGCTACTACGGACTATGAGGTTGCGTCTCAGCCGGCTTCGGGTTAGTACCAAGTCCGAGATCGGATGATACCTTCCTGTGTTAACTCTTTGAGGATAGATACTTTGGGTAACTTGCTCCGCGGGACGAGTTCGTTGTTTAACCCCACGGGTTTACTCGGAGGTATGCTCGGGCCATCTCGGTATGGAGAATCTCTTCCTGTGGCTCGCACGGTGGGTAGTCCTATACAGTTGACTGGTAAATATTGACCAAATGTTCATGTAGACAATTGATGAAGATCTCAAACGCTCCTGCGAATCACTCATTACCAAGTGCGCTGAATTGGCAACAGCTCCTTTGAAGGCCTTTATTGCCGCTTGTGACAACTTTACGAGATCTCAACCGGACACACTCTTATCAACACAGGAATTTGCCCAACTCCCTGGGATAGTTAAAGCCCAAGACGAATTCCGTTCCGTATGTGAAACACAGCTCTCCCAGTGGGCAACGCATGTTCGGCTCTATCTCCGCGACGAAAATACGATTAGTGTGCTTCTTCCAGCAATGTATGACGAGATTGCCTCGGTATTTACCGCGTTTAGGAAAACGGCAGAGACCAGGTGTTCTCCCGGGTGTGGGATCTCGTTGATGTCGTTGCCTGATTTATGGGAGTGGCTACGCTCGTTGCAGGTTGGGGTCAAGAAATAGGTATTTGTACAGACTGTACGGTGGTGGTAAATATACTATCATCATGTACAAATATTTTTGTGTCTTCTGTTTGAAACAATCCGCATTCTGCATAGTGTCATCAACTCCTTGGCTCATTTATGATGTTTGCTCTGCTAGGCTCAAATTGATCAAGTTTAATTCGGCACAGTTGATGAGGGTAAACTTACTTCGAAACGTGGCGCTACAAATTGGAGGATAGGTATGATGAGGGCGGTTACTCCTACCACAATCGCAGCCTCGACCCCGAATACTTGTAGAGCGCCTGAATGCTCAGCCCAGGGTACTTGATAGTATCCGACCGAAAACCCGCCCAATACTCGCGCCCAATTCAATAACGCCGAAATCTCACCTTGTCGCCCAGGAAGGAGATCTGAGCAATAGGCGTACATCGAAGTGACCTGCAGTATGTAAAATCGATTGAGCCCTTGCTTTAGAAAATGGACTCACGATGAGCATAACACCGAATACAAGCTATTCGAGGGTCAGCCTGGTCTAATCTTCAATGTTGTAGCGCATGTATGCGTACCATGCCCCATCCAAAAATGACACCAGCAATAGACAGCAGCTTTCCAAGGCTGGCGCCCACTGTGATGAGACCAGCGGTGGCCCAAAAGCTTCCGATGTAGGGTACTATAAGACGAGCTGCCAGGAAACAAACATATTAATCAAATGGTAACACGACGTAAATGGAAGAAATACCTTCAGGTCGAAACACACCATGATGCTGTGCTCAAAATGATCAGTTTCTGGTCGAACTCTATGTTACTAAAGTGGGACTTGCGCGCTTTATGTACCACCGAGCGACAAAGTCGTTCAGCCAGTGTCCCACAAGCTCTCCAAGTAGTGCAGCCACAATAGGAGTCAAGTACATCGCCGAGCTCTGGTCACTGTTCATTCCGTATCCTAGTGGTGGGGGAGTTTGTAGGAAGATAACGAGCGTAACGTTAATTCCAATCGTCCAACCAAAGGTGATCCCTAAGGAAGTCTTAAATGAATAATGACCAGAGTTTGTTTTCGCCCCCCTAATTGTGAGTACTTACCCATGAAGATGCATGCCAGCAGCATTCTAGGGTTCAATAGCGTCTCTAAAGGACGCCACATAGCAGTTGAGATAGGTACCCGGTACTTGTACATCTTGGCTCCAGTAATTCCTACCAATGTTTCAAACCGATATCGTAGGCCTTTGGTCGGTGGTGTAGGAGCTGGGAAGTATTTGCGGTCGTACATGCTGGGAAGGGTTGAGAATAAACCTTTACTGGGTTCAATAAAATTTACTTACGGCTCGTCCAGGAATAGCACGATAAGAAGTAGAATGATGCCAGAGTATCTGATTGGAAAGAATGTTAGCGCCGATTTTTGAAGTATTTATCCCTAGTTTTTTTTATCGTACATGCACCCAATACCATACGCCCATCTCCAAGTTTGCCTTTCAACGAGAAATCCGAATAAAAATGGCCCTTTTTATTAAATGAGCCATGATAACCGATAGCCAGCAAGGTCAAACTTACCTAGGAACGGACTGACAACAAAGCTAAAAGTCCAAATGTTAACTTTTCGTGCCTCTTGGTGCCAGAAAAATATATCCTTGATGAAATATAGGCCTGTATGTAGGTGGTTAAATGGTGTTGTATTATAGCAAAAGAGGTATTGTGGCCTACCAACGACCTGAGGAGCCGTACTATTGTCAAATATTTTTACAATTCATCAACAGTCACCAATAACTAGACAGAATGTACGCACGAAAAGAAGCTTTGAAGGCATCGCGTAGCGGCAAAAACGTTCAAGGTTGGCGCAACAGTGCATCCAATCAGAAAACCAAGGCCAAAAACCTGAACCATCCTAGTTACGTTAGCTCTGTCCAAGGTATTAACCAAATGCTTACCTGTGACCAAAATAGCACAGGTAATCTTCCGAATGATGAAATCAGAATCACTGCCAGTACACCCCCTGGACCAAGACTGGACACATGACCCGGAAGGAGCCTGCATTAGCCCGCCTTTGAAACATTTAGCCAGCCGACTTACAGGAATATAGACCAATTGGAGGTTCTGAAAGTTTAGTTAGAGCGCCAGGCTTGTGTATACTGCATCGGGGGAACTCACAGGTTGTTTACATTGTTAACTGTGGTATCGAATTCTTTTGAAAGAGGGAACAGAGATGCGATTCCGATGCTGGAGCTAAAGTCAGGTATCACAGTGGCCAAAGAAATAATAGCCAAAGTGTATCCCTTCTTAAAAGCCGACCACTGACGAGGAAACTAGGTGAGCAACCTGTCTGTAGGATCTGAATTCAAGCAAGGAACATACATTCAGGGGATCATTAGAATCTTCCCGTGGTTGTGGCCACAAGATATATGAGCCGTCATCCGTGGTCTTCAGAGCGGATGCGACTTCGGACCCATACTCCCTCTCTGCCTCTTTCACGTCGACCACTAGACGATGGTCAACTCCGTGTTCTTGGCCGTCGTGTAGTCGTTGTATTGTCTGTATGCGGCTAGCAAGGGTCCTGTTTTCAACATGTTCGGAGGGCAGTTTCGCCTCGGAATTGAAAGATTCATGTTCATTGTCCTGATTGGCCATGTCGTATCACAAAGGCGACTGGGAGGTCGGCTGGGAGAAAGAGAGATGAATGCTGGTGCAAGATTTCAATGCCTTTATATGACAGGCGTACGACATACATATATTTTAGCCTAGCCTTCGGCTTTCATTTCACCATAGGACTTATTCTGGGAGGCAAAGGGACGGGAAGCTATGAGAAAACAAGAAGGTGTCAAGGACACGAGTCTCACATCCAATGACAGCTCGTCCCGCAAATTCCTTCCGCTGAAGAGACTGTTGAAGCAAGCGAAGTAAGCGTCGAAGTTTAGACTAGATAAGATGTATTCTATGGGGCAGGATTCTCTTATGCGAACATATGGTACGCTTATCGACAGTGTGAGGGGAGTAGGATGAGATAAGCAATTGAATGCCTTCTTCGATCACGTGCCGATCACTCAAGGCAAATTAATCTACCGGTGATTTATTTTTTGGATCATCGGGTTCTATACCGTCCCACATTTCTTGGTTCAAAGATGGTTTCTTTCCAGTAAGTTGTCACCACCCTTGTTGGACACTACGAGCAAATATTACACGTATTGAATATCATTCCATAGGTGCGATGGTGAGTGTTGACAATCATGCGTACTTGGTCGGAAATGGCTAACAGCTGCGCCTGTTCTGATTAGGCTGCCAGGATGTGGTTAAAAAGCCCAAGCTCGATTCTCATGGTGCCAGGTGCTACGCCTCCTTTACTTGTATAGACTGTAGCAAAACGTTTGCTGGCCCAGCACAATGGAAGGGACACACATCTTGTATATCTGAGGAACAGAAGTACCACAAGAGTGTTTATCAGGAGCCAAGGGTGAGTCCTGCTGTTACCGTACGCATACGGAAACGATGCTTACAGGTGGGTAGGGTCGAGGCAGAGGGCGTGGTCAACGAGGTGGGTGGGGAGGCCGAGGTGGCGGACGTCCCTCGTACGCAGGCTCGGGAGAGAACGCTATTCCACTTGGCCCACAAGTCAACGCATGGACCGCTCCACCTCCCGACCCTGTGAATAACGAACCGTTCAACTCGAACAATTGGACCGCAAGTCCCGACGAAGTAGCCACAGCAAAGCAGGTATTTAAGCTATGATTATGTGAAAGATGACTTCTTTCTAACGCGTATTGGCTTAGACCCCGGCCGCCACCACCTCGTCAATCAATGGGAATCCTGAACCCGAGAAGAAACCCAAAAAATCTAAAAAGAGAAAAGCCGAAGACGGCGAGGCGGCGGAGCCTGTTAATACCGAGCCTACGCCCGAAGAGCCGGCCAAAAAGAAGAAAAAGAAACATACCGACGAGCCAGTCGTTGAGCCCACTGCAGAGGACCTGGCTCAACCGGAAACCAAAGACAAAAGAAGAAAAAGTCTCGAAAGTCCGAAGGGGGAAGCAACGATACGCCGGCGGCTCCCAATGGCGGCGTCGATCCGGACGCCACTATGGCAGATGCTGTAGTAGAACCCGCTACGAAGAAAGAGAAGAAGAAGTCGAAAAAGTCTCACAAGTCCAAGCCCGCTGATACTGATGCTGACACCGCTCAAGAAATTGAGTTGTCTGGCATCATCAATGGCGAGACCCCCGCAACTGTTCCACTTGCGACTTTTGTCAACGACAATGCGCCTCCTCCGATAAAGGTAACGGAAGAGTCCTCCAAGAAGAAATCTAAATCTACGGAGGTGGTTGCCGAACCGGAGCCAACTAGCAATGGTGTCGAATTGGCGAATGGGCATGGTGAACAAGGAAAGAAGGAAAAGGGGAGTAAGGGGGACAAGAAGAACAAGAAGAACAAGAAAGATAAGAAAAATAATCAGCCCGACGAAATTCATCAAGCTTCGCTAGTTGAACAGCCATCGACCTCCGAGCCTATCGTACCGAAGGAACAAGCGTTGGGTGGAAAAGATTTGATACCGGTTTCTACAATCGAGGCGACGGCTGAGAAGGAGAAAAAGGACAAGAAGGTTAAAAAGGACAAGAAATCCAAAAGTAACACGGATATGCTACCGGCGGTAGAGACCGCTCCTGCACTCGCTGAAATGCCTACGGTCGAATCCAAGAAGTCGAAAAAGCATAAATCCAAAAAGAAAGACGTCGACGAAGACCTCGTACCTGCTACTGAATCCGTATCGAATGGCGCTGCCGATTCTAAAGAGAAGCACAAGAAAAAGTCCAAACGACGTGACAAGGAAGCTGAAGCCACTGCTGCCTGATTTACAATATCTATCTGTTCTCGTACATTATTCAAGATGTTTTGTTCAATATGATCTGTAATTGGTACATATATATACTCGTAAGGCCAAGGAACATATATCAGTCGTAGGTATTCAAAATACACAGCGCGAGAAACAGCCAACTACCTAAATTCCTTTCGCTACGAATTAAAGCAATGAAAAACACATCTAGAATGCCGTAGTAGAGTCAACCTCGATGGTCGGAACGATACTGGCAATGAACTTGAGGAATACGACGAGGTAGAAGTCGACCCGCATGCCTTCGGCCTCTTCTGCACCCTCTTCGCCCCCTGGCCCCAAAGTGGATCCCTTCTTAGGCTCCTCTGGTGCAGGAGTCGCTGAACTACCCTTCCTCAATCCTAACCACTTGCGTTTACCTCCTTTAGAGCTCGAGGTCGTCCCTTGTCGTTTCTTCTGCTCCTCTACGACCCCTGCATTCATCCTCTCGATAACCTTCTTCATAACATCGGCGTGTTTGCAAGGGTGAACAGAAGCAGCAGACAGGCTAGAGATATGGGGGAAGGATTCAATGGTAACAGTCTTGAATGCGTGATCGGCGGAAACGTCTTGGAATACTTGTGGGGGAGTGAGGGGCGTTCCGTTCTGTGTTCAAATGCTGAGAACGGCATATCGATTCGTTCAAAGGCAACGTACCTCGTCGAACCCGAGCAACCAGATTCTTGGAGTTTGGTAATATTTATCATAAGTAATCATAACATCGTAAGTTCGTACTTGAAGAAGATTGCCCTTAGCAACTTCGATCGGGGCGGCGGGCGTGGGTTTGGCAGTCGCCTCGTCGGCTGCCTCAAGCCCCTCTTCCTCCATGTCTGGGATGTCGTCAAAGTCTGGGGCATCTTGTTCAACCGATAGTGCATTCATATCCTTGGTGAGTTCGTTTGTGTTCCCATCAATGTCAGGAATATCGTGAATCTCTCCAGCCTTTGAGGCATCATCAGCTGCCGCTATGATCCGAATGAGTACAATAGGATTGATGCCTGCCACGCCTACTTACGACGACCCGCATGTGTTTGTACCCATTCATCGCCCTTTCCCGAATCTTCAGCAAAGGACAGGAGCTTCTCCGCATCCTCATCCGCGTCGGTATATGCGAGTGATGTTGCCCGGCGCAAACATGGGACTAGGACAAGATGTCAGGTGGTGCTAGGGTAATTTCAAGCTCGAGCGCCACATACCTTTACGAGTCACAAGGTATTGCTTGTCTGCTGGGAGATAATCGCGTGCCTTTGAAGCATCTCCCTTCTCCCTAAGCACTCAAATCAGAAAGAGCAGATTATACGGGCTATAGATCGACATACCAGGACCACACAGGGAACTTATAAGTAAGGAAGTCTCCAGCAGCCACGAATTCCTCTATTATAGAGTTAGCCCAGCCACGGTGTGCAACGGGAGCATGCGTACCAGGCGTTATCCTCCCATGCTCCTTGAATTTGCTCTCTTTCAAGACCTGGGCTGCATGTTAGCCGTAGAGTCGCCACGGGGTGAATTACACCTACCGGGCTAATGTAATCGCGAACAGCCCAGAAGTGTGACTGACATCCCCTTAGTATTTTCCTATATCACATACCGCATATGAGACCCACCTGGATGGTATGAAGGGAGTTCATGGCGATGATGGTACTCTGTAACGCGTGAGGCGGAGCAGGAGTCGCGACTGGAGAAGGGCGTTTCTGAGCGTATTTGCTTCCGCATAGCACCCCTATGTCACCCAAACAGGAAGGACCCTGTGATCGTCAAACAAACTTTGCCAAATATATTTATTGCAGCGCACAAAGAACAGAGAGCTTGACCCGTTATTGGACGTATACGGCAAAGAACATAAGTTTACCATGGGTCATATATTGGTGCAGTGTTATTTTAAGCTCTGCGTATGAATATTCCAGCACTTTTGTAGAGAATTCCGATTGTGCTTGTGAATAGCATGACACCCGTAAAGATAATCAACGGCCCCTGGAATAGAATCATGAACATGACCCATGATTAAAGTTATGTCATTTAATTCTCACATAGTTTTTAAGACCATAGGCATGTTTTCCATTGACCAACGCGGAGCGGAGTAGGCCAGTGGAGATCGGAGCTGCAAGTACATTCCCTACCCCTCGTCCTGCCACAAAGATAGACATAAGGCGGGCAATT
The DNA here is from genome assembly GCF_016906535.1 of Rhizoctonia solani. Lineage (NCBI taxonomy): Eukaryota > Fungi > Basidiomycota > Agaricomycetes > Cantharellales > Ceratobasidiaceae > Rhizoctonia > Rhizoctonia solani. Next base: position 1,134,309 of record NC_057376.1, read on the forward strand.
GTCTGAGGATTATCCTCTGTACAAAATTATTTACTTCATACAATAATACACAATGATCTATACTTACGAGATAGGGTCGATGCAAATTTCGTCCAAAGGGCCGAGAAGCTAATAGCACTGATGTCAGGCCTTTGTAAATAACCTCGATTAACTCAAACCCACCCTCCGGCCAAGAATCCATACACAAGAGCAAAGGCTGCAAGCATCACAAGATTGGAGGCGAGCCCCCATAAGATAAGAACCGAAAGCGATGACCCGAGCATTGATGTGAGCATCACTATGCGCAGATCGTATCTGTCGGATGCGAAGCCAATAGCGATGGAACCTGGGACAGCTGCAGCTATGATATGGTATCAAGCAGGTGTCAATAAAATGGTATAGGTTAGCACACGGGAACAACCAGAATTCACCATTCATTAGAGATACGACTAAAGTTCCTGAGGTAACACTGAGATTCATGTCTGACGCAAAGGCTGGACAGAAATAAGCGGATCAGGTACCATGGTGACTAAATAGTATATTTACTCACTGGGGAGCCAAATGCCTGGTACAAAATTTCCGAGACCTTGTAGGAAATTTCCTGCAAATAACACTATAAATTCTGGGTTTCGTAGGAAAGACCAGTCGGAACGTTGTTGTGGAATGATCAACGAAGATGGTGGTAGTCGACCCTTCACAAATGGTAGGGCGGCCGATAGTAGCAGAGCATAACCGATTGCCTTTAGGATTCATTGTTCGTTAAATGGGTCATTAGGTTAGGGCGAAGATAACATACGAGAGCGATAAAGGTTGTGCGAAGTCCATAAGCGATAAGCAGCTTCTCAACTACGAATGGTAAAACAACGCCACCGAGTCCGGTTCCCGAGAAAATTAAGCCATTGGCCTATTTTGAGGTTGTTTGTAAATAAGTACGCAGTTTGCGAGGATCCGATTATACTCACCAAACCTCGCCGCTCTTGGAACCACTCAAATACATACATCTGCATCGGGAAATATACAATAGCTATGACGTTTATTAGGAGATGCATGAAGGGTTGCATAAATGAGAACACTCACTTCCTCCGATCGAATAGAGGATCCCCTGTGTGAGCAGCAAATGCCAAACTCGGGTTGAGAAAGCAGCCCCAATCATTGCAGCAACGCATAGAACTGCCCCAGCCCGCATCATATTCTGACGATGTTGCGGATATCTCGTCAAGAGAGGCATAACAAAGACTGAAGTAAGGTATATAATTCCAGAGGATAATGTACCAACCAGAGGAAGCAGGAATTCCTCTGGTCCATCAAATAGATGATGGGTTGTGTAGTGATTCAGGAAAACGCCGTATGTGAATGGGAGGGCCCAGATGAGTAGTTCAACAAAGAAACCACCAGCTAGGAATGCGTATGCATGAAAGCCTTTGTCCTGGTGGTATGGTTAGTAAAATGTGAGGGTGACTCCTCCATGCGACAGACCATGGGTGGAAGCTCTGCGGTGACATTGACTGGTCGAACTTCGGTGGGTTCTACCAACCCTACAAGCCCGAGCTCCTCCTTGGACCCCTGTCTTGTCTGTGATCTGCTCTGTTCGCCTCCGCCATAATTAAGTCTATCGCTTGCTTCACCATAACGTTCTATATAAATAAATCAAGAACAGCGCTTACGTTGGCAGTTCTATTTCCTCTAATGTCAAAGTTTGAGTAGCCGACATGGCAAGTCTAGCTTGATGCGAAAACCAAGGGTTGGAGTAGAAATCGAGCTCTGAGTAGGCATGCACGAGGAGTATTTATATGAGACTAATTTGCCATACAATTTGCCATCCAATTTGCCATCGCCTTCGAGTCAGCTGGCCCACGTCTGGATTCATTTGACCCAGAATTTGCAAAACCTGGATGCATGCGTGCCAAGGCCGCATGCGGAGACAACCCAAGCCATGATAAGAGTGCTTTTTTTGATGATATAAATGGAAGCATGATAATAAAGAGGTCTGATGCATCACTCTGCCTGTGAATTGTATATAGAGCATTGGGCACTGTGCTTGATTATCCTTTCCTCGATTTCAGATGTCCTAATTATAAGCAAACAAGGCAATGCATGATCGTACTTCTCCAGTGTAATCGGTCCCTGCAGGATTCAGGCAGAATTCGGTGCACAAAAAAGCAGGTATCAACATCGACCTCCATGTTAGAAGACACAAAGTCATATTCGAAATTAAGTAAACCAAAGCCCAAAATAAACATTTGAAAATGTCTAAAATGATGCTACTTGTATATTCTGAGCGGAAAATTAATCTATACACCTTTTGGCTCAATGAACAGCGAGAATCATAATCGGGGTGAAAAGGGCTAATCAATCCTGATAGCCGAGTACAGTCTTCTCATCGACCAATATGTTGCGAGGAATCCTATGCTACCCGTAATGAGGAAATCAAAGAGCGCAATTAGGAACAAATAGCCCGCATATAGGACTACACTCGAAAAGGAGTCAAGTGATAGGCGGGTAAGCCAGTAGAAAACTCCATATGCAAGTACCCAGAAGGCACTCCCACCGCCGATCATGAAAGCACGCCAATGCCAGCGATACTCTTCGGCGCAGAGCATAAAGTATGTGAATAAGATTGTGACTGTTGCGGTCGTCAATAGGACTACGCCCGCCGTTAGGGCGATAAATCCAAATGCATAGTATGCGCGTGAAGCGAAGAGGCTCGAGAGCACAAAATACAGCTCTACAAATGCCGCGCCTGTTAGAGAGTAAAGGGAGTTAGATGATATGTTTGATTATTTGCAGGATGAAATTACCAAATGGCAAAATGCCTGCAAGCAAGGAGGCGGACTTCACGGAACGATTTAGTGCTTATGTGCTGAAGTGTGCTAAACGTGACATACCCAGGGCTGTAGGTACCTTGGTGCAGGCGGGATTTGACGAGGAATTTGGTTTACGCGAACCGGATGTGATACAGCCTGTTCGAGTCATTGAGCATGTGTTAAGAGAGTAACCTTAAAAGACTTACCCCATGCTTCCTTCCAAAGAACGAACCGATTGCAGAGAGGGGGGCCGAAATGACAAACCACAGTCCCACAATGGCCAGCATAGTACCTTTATAAAGCAAACAAGAGGAGTGTCTTGTTAGGAATCAATCTTGTAGGTAATTCTGTTCAGTTCTTACCCAGCGGTACTGCCCCTGATGAATCGGCGCCGATGAGGAATAGGTTGAGCAAGAAAACTACTGCAAATACAAACCTATACCGTGTGTCAGCCTTAATTATGAGACGATAGCATACTGTTGATTTGAACCGTACGTAGGTAGAATAGTTGCAGTAAGGAAGGTATTTTGCTTATGGTCGGTACCACCAATCGATGCATATACGCGGGCCGAAACATAACCCCCAACGCTTCCGAAGAAAGTCCAAAATACGATCATCATAGTGGCCAATGCACCTCTATTCGAGGGTGAAAGGAAGCCCAAAAGCGCGAATACTGTCCAGACAAGCCGAGTTTGGTTAGATATCGGGGGGAGGGGGGCAAGAAACTAAAGTAACCTACTCAGTGTTACGCCGACCATAACGCAAAGTTGGGCTCCATTCCCAACAAGCACGCTGAGAACCATTGGGAATCTTGGAGAACGGAAAACTTCTCCATGTACCAATTTCCACCCAAAGTCCTCTTGCACATCTTCCTATGATACTAGTCAGTGAACGAACCACTATTGGTGCAGATGGTGAAACCTACACTCAGGTCGATAGCATTGTACCTTGAGATCTACCAATCCGAAGTTAGTAAGCGCTAAGGAGGAAAATCTCAGACGTACATCTCGAGAGACAGTGCGAACGAGAATCATAGAAACCATAACGCAGAGGAAAATCACTATGACCAACGAGTTGATCAAGCTGAACCAATGAATCTTCGGGTCGAAAATATGCAAATAATTGTCCCATCGTGTAGCCTAATAAATACCGTGCATATTAGAAAAGTAGTGTGAATGGGCTATAGGGGCTAACCCAAGGCGTATCTGATTCCTGTATGCTATAGTCAACACACGAATTGCTTCAAAAATACCGTCAGGTGCGCACCTCCCAATGGATAGTGTAGGAATATGTTACGCTATTCTCTTGGTCTTCAGCTAGAACTAATGGTCGAGGTTTCTTGGCCGCACAGTCCAGTGTCTTTGCTGAGGAATGGGCAATGCTATAGACAATTTTAGTAATGTAATTGGCAAAAAAGCATTCACGCACCTTCTTGGCCAAACAACTACACCAACTACTCGGTAGTTGACATTGTCCCTCGTGTGATAGCTAGTAACTGAGATGAGGTTGCAGGCCGCAGCTCCATAGGAAATCAAACCCACTTGAGAACGATGTCATAGTGATTATGCAACGCAGGGTTGGTCTTGAACTCTTCCCTTTCATCATCTCCGAGATTGAATCCCATATCATAGAATATTTCCTTGGTTCTCTCGTCCTCCTTCATCTCCGCCGCAGGCAATCCGTCTACCAGCCAATTGATAGCATAATCCTCGCGAATGCGATCGTTAATAAATTTGGCATCTTTGGCCGGGACAGTTGCTGTGCAAATCGGCATGCAAGATTCATTTTTAAGCATCGTGAACTTTAAAACTAGGGTTAGTGGGAAAAGGACGTCAGCGAAAGAGTCACTTGCCTCGATGGGCGAGTTATAGATACGATCTCCGAATAATATGGACCCGAGAGACTCCGGTTGTTTCTTTGGTCCATCTTTGGGTTCGCAGAAATGGAAAGCGGGGTCATAATAGTTGTCTGGTAATGCACATAGGTTAGTACAACGTTGTGATCGAATGACGGAACCATACAATTAATCATTGATTTCTATTATTTCTTCAATTAGCTTGATCCGAGACGGCAGAGCCTTGTACGTACCAACTTCGAGTCGGCGCTGAGGACCATAGGCGTCAGTGCGTTAACATACAGCGGAACACGATCGTTGACATGGTAATCGCGTGGAGCTGTCCCAGGGAGATAGAACGCATTTGCGGAAGTTATCAGTGAGCTCGCAGCTAAAGCAGCTGCCCAGAGCGTTGCAGCCATTCCAGTGAAGATCAGAGTTGGGTGACACGAAGCAGAAGGTGCAGTAACAAGTTACCGTCACCAACAAGCGCCGGGCGCATCTTATAAGCTGCGGATTTATATTTGTAGCTACGACAGTACCAGGAAAGGGCGTTTCAGTGAACAAAAGCTGGTTGAGTTTCAGCCTGAAGGCATTAAGGGTATAGCATTCGCAGTAAGGTACGATACATAAAGAACATTATCGTTGAATAAAACCACGTCTACAAACCAGAACCAATAAAATACACAAATCGAATCATGCATGCATACACATTTCAGACATAATGGTCTAGTACCCTCGTCGCAAACGTGCAATTTCGGCTCGTAGTCGCGCGTTTTCTTCCTTGACCAAACGGAGCTCTTCTAAGGTGTCTCCTAGGTACTCTTTCAAGTCGCTCTGAGGAGATTCCATATTAGCTCTCAGCTTAAACCAGTCGGGAGCGGCAAGCTCACCTTCCACCCTCTTGAAGCCCGAAGTAAATCCAAGTGCAATCCACGCACGTCCTCTTTTGTCTCTTGTCTGAACTCAAACATAACATCCGACACAATATTCCTCAAAAGATCTTGTGCCTGAGTCTTGGTCATTGAAGTGCTATTGCCCTTGTTCGTCGGAGTCTCTCCTGCATATACCTCGGCTCCCAACGCGGCCGCCAACCCACGACGGGGAGTAACTAACAGTGCGTTAGATCCACGATGCGCGCAGTCACTCTCATCCTCGTCTGACGAGTTCGACCCCGAGACTGAGTTGTTTGCAAGTCCCGAGCGAGGTCGCGCCGGGGTGTAAATCGTGTCGAGGGGCGCAGAAACATATGGCGATTCGGTATCGACCCATCCGACCCGCTTGCCAGAATTACGCGTCGAAGAACCGCTCAAAGGGGTTGACGAACGTTCACGTTCCCGTTCTCGGAACAGAGCATCGGATTGTTCCCTGAAGATGGCAGAGGCGCGTTTCTTCAACACAGGCTCAGGCCGGTCTCTCAAGCTCCCAAACGTTTCGGCACGCTCGCGCGTAATTCCAGACTCGGAAACCACTCTCATCGCTTCTGGTGCTGGCTTCAGATCCGTTGAGAAACGTCTGGCCAACCCGGTTGGGCGTCCCAACCCGAGAGTTGCGGAACCAGAAGCGCCTAGAGTACCTGCGCGACTGGCGGGCCTATCGGTGCCGTCCCTGAACAGCCGGCTCGAAGGCCTTTCGCGCTCGGATTCACTGACAAGTCTGTCTTCAAATGCGCGGCTGCGAGGCCTATCTTCAGTACCGATACGACTCCGCGGGCGATCTTCGATGGCGGGTAAGGTTGGGAGCTTGGGCGTTTCGTTGCCCAGTCGACTTCTGGCTCGCTCTTCTCCTAGCCGGCTCCAAGGGCGCTCCCTGTCGCCGGGACGGGGAACAAGAATTTGCTCCTCTGGTTCGTCCGACGTCGCTGACCCAGCCGGTACACCAGGGGTATAGTTGGGAGTCGTGGATCGCAAAGAAGGGCGGGTGCTTAGGGGCGTACTCCTTCCATTTGATAAAGAAGACTGGCTTGACACGGCAGACAATGGGACTGTGCTCTGACTCGGGGACCGGGTTCTCATGGTAGAAGCCGCGTCGTCTTGAGCAAAGATTTGAGCAATAGTCGGTGGTCGAGAGCCATCGGAAGTTAAGCGGCGAGGCATGGTTTGTGTTTGACGCCTCGATGTCGGGGAAATTGTAGCTAAGGATGGCGGTCAATTTCACAGTTTCAATGGGATGATTTCAATGCTCACATTCCCGATCATTCTTGGTCAAAGGAGAACCATTGGCACTGGATACCTTTGATCCAGGGCTCGGCGTTCCAGCTGCGGTCTTTAAATCTGCCAGAGAGGGCCTACTGGCCCTGCTGATTGTGTCTCTTGTAGCCTTGGACAACCCCTCCCTCACTCTGCTGATCTACCAAAGACATTGGACGAACTCGAACGCGCTCCTTCCCAGAACCTGCAGAGATCATGGACGTTGGCCGCACTTTATTTTCGACTCCGGCCTTGACGCGAAGTGCTCCAGGAGAAACCTTGGTCTTCAAATCTCCCGACGGAGACCTTTTGTGTAGATCAGCCACTGATGATTTCGTGCGCGCAAGCTGGGGTGACCTGTTCCGCAGAGTTTCGGGGGAGCTGATGCGCGGAGATTCGGGTGATTTGGGGCCAATGTCAAGGGTGGATGGTCTTTTACGCAAGGTTCCACCGCGTAGATCCGACACGGATGCTTTGATTCGGAGTGAGTCGGCAGTGGGGAGGTTAGGGAGAGAGTCTGTCCGAGCTGGGCGGGCTCGAGGGAGCGTGTTGGACGACTTGGAACAAATCGGTGAGCCTATTTAAGAGTTGGGTTTTCAGCCATAGCTCACCGTTGGTGATTCTGCGACAAGCGCCATGCCACCAATCCTCCCACCAGCAGGGTCAACGGCGACCGCCTGGCTAGGTGCATCTGTGCTGCGCAGGTTGAGTTGCATGACTCGGCCGGTCTCAGAAGTAACGATGATCGTAGCTCCGTCGTGCGAGAAAGACATGGCAGTGACGTTTTCTTCAACGTTGAATTTCTTAAGCAGACTAAACGTATTTATACGGCACGAATGGGTACAATGATGTAATAAAGGTGACAGTGACACGCACCTCGAGTCCTTATCAATATCGAGCAGCACGACGCGACTGTCTCGCCCAGGAAGAGCGACAGCGACTAGAGAGGAAGTAGAGGACGAAAAGGCAATAGAAGCACTGGTGCCTTCAACTTTGCTGATGGGGATGGTCCGAATTGGAGCACCTCCCTTGGTCGTGTCAAATACATGGAGGCCTTTTGGACTGAGAATCAACAGGGTCGTCCGGCGTGATGGGTGAAATGCAGCCGCCAGGGCGCCGGCAGGAGCCCCTCGTAACACTACGGTAGATTGCTGGGGGATGTTCGTAACCATCGTGGAATCACCCGAGCATGTAGCCAACAGAGATTGATCGCATGCGACAGACATAGCCTGGATAGATGACTTGTGGCCCTACGAAACACGCTTATTTCAGTACATCAGCGCTTAAACGAGTTAACTTGGATATACCTCAATGGTAAGGACTGCGCGTCTGGCTTCAGTATCGAAGATAACCGCCCTTGGACCTCTAGCGAGTGCGAGCATAAGTCCGGGTGTATCGGGACCGTCGATTACTGCCATAGCACCCAACTTGGCGCCGCCAATTCCGCCTTCGCCTTCCCGAATGACATCCCGTAACCAGGCGCCCGAAGTTGGATCATACGCAGAAACAGATCCTCCAGAGGCTACGAAGATAGATGAACCATCGTAAGACCAGCTTATACACGATGAAGGTATGCGGGAGGGAGGAGTCAAAGCAGCGGTGAATATAGGGGCAGGGTTCGGATTGGATGCCTGTAGAGCACTAGATGAGATGACTGAAAGTCCTTGTGAAGTGGTCACGGCGATCAGCGACATGCTGCCGATAGGGTTGGAGCACAAAGAAACGAGAGTAGAGGCAGTTATTCGTGGGATAAGAACAAAACCAACAGTCGAAGCGAAGAACAAATCCAAAAGCTGTAAATCAGCTTTTCCATAAATGGATTGCGGCGCTTAGGCTTCAACAAGCGAAACGCGTCCCTGGACCCTCACGTGCGGAGTGTTTGGGCTGAGTCAGCAAGCCACGAGCAGAGCAGCTTGCTAGGACCACTAATATTTGCATCCGTCCCGCTGTCCGTCCGCTCTCCTAATCGAACTATCCCCGTCCCCAACGCCTCAAGAACACCATGGGATGTGAGTAACGCAAGCATGCATCTCGGTAAATGCTAACGTACCTCCGCAGCCAACAAGCCTCGTGGACTTAACGCAGCACGAAAACTCCGCATCTCCCGCCGCGAGAACCGATGGGTCAGTCTGACAGATATAAGCAGAAATATCCTCTAATATAACATGTGGAAATACAGGCGGACAAGTCGTACAAAAAGCGTGCGCTCGGTAACGTCTACAAGACCTCTCCTACAGGAGGTTCTTCGCACGCCAAGGGGATCGTCCTCGAAAAGGTCGGTGTCGAGGCCAAGCAGCCCAACTCTGCCATTCGCAAGTGTGTGCGTGTGCAGCTCATCAAGAACGGAAAGAAGGTCACTGCTTTCGTTCCCGTAAGTCCAGCTTGCTGCGTGTATATGTCTAATTGTTTAATCTCGGCGCTTAGAATGACGGTTGCTTGAACTTTGTCGACGAGAACGACGAAGTCCTCATTTCCGGTTTCGGTCGTCGCGGAAAGGCAAAGGGTGATATTCCTGGTGTGCGTTTCAAGGTCGTCAAGGTCTCTGGTGTCGGTCTTCTCGCCTTGTGGTCTGAGAAGAAGGTACGTTGTTTCCCTCACCGATGGCATACGGCCCACTCATTTGTATACCTATCTATAGGAGAAGCCTAGGTCATAAACAGCAACTCACTTTCCCCATTCTCCCTCCGTTCCGACAGCATCCTTGCCTTCTAAAAGCTGTTATGCTTGTATTCACACCCACGTATGCATGAATTTATGCGGCTCATCGAGTGTTTTCATATGCAATCAATTTTTGGCCACTGAACAACCCAGTCATCTCATTAAACTTTTGATCAGCTCCATCTATGTCACAACTGAACAACCTCTTCCCCTTCTTCGGTAACAAACGCAGCACGCAGTCCCGCCCAGACAGCGTCCACAACCATTGCCAGGTTTGCCAATCCAAACACGAGTGTTGCTGCATATAAGAAGTTGGCATTACCTGTCCCTTGAGATAGCCAGAGATGACTGGCGAGTGGCATGAGGAGCGCAGAGTGTAGGTGTAATAAGAATGTCGGCAATGGATGCCTCATGTCTATGGGAAGATTAGATATACCAAACGGTCAGCGATATAAACTCACAAGCAAAGGTCTCCGGGAAAAGAGATATCAAAGAGATAAACAATCCAGGATCCGCAAGGGTCGGATACGACTTCAACGTCGCACTAATTCCCAACAATAGATATGCGGCGTAAAAAGGGTCGCGCCTAAAAGCCCAGCATGTGAATCTACATCTATGCTCGATTTAATGAATTCAAACTAACCTGAATTTCATACAGATCGGGGCAATATAAATCAACGGATGGGCCTAAATTACGAGACTGTTAGTTGACTAATTGGTACCTAATATGAATGAATCTACACACCGAGAAAGTAAATAAAAAGAATGGCCGATAGTGATCAAACATTTCAGTGAAAAAGTACCACCACAGTCCACAGTTTGGTGTCGCATCGGACATTGTAACTCTAACGCAATGATTCAGGTTCATGCACGGTGCCATGATAAACCAGCACTTACACTGCACCCCAAGACCTCCATACCCAGTTCCATGATCCTGTAGCTACACGCCCCGAAAACGCCAAAACACCCATATACAGTACCCACTCCGCGCTCATAAATACTACCTTCCACAAGCTAGGTTGTTTCGAGGTGTGCTTGGTGTCTTCCTTTTCCCCTTTGCCCCCTGGTGTTGGATTCGCAAGCGTCGACGCCGGCGCATGTGGATCCGCCAGAACCATGATAGTGGGCACTACGATCAACACAGACGGAAGCGATATATGGACTATGGCGGCGAGTGCTACAAGGGCCGGTCCCGTACGTTTCTGGCACGCAAAAAGAAGAGCAAGCACGGTAAGAGATGTTTCAATCGTTGAAGTCGAACGAGCAAGAGTAGGAAGAAGGTTGTACGGGTTGAGCATGTGTCTAAAGAAAGCTGAGTTCCCTATCATAACGGAAATGATTTGGCAACGAACATTACGGAGATTAGGACTTCTTTCCTATCGTCTCGTATGGAAGATCGTGCCCTCCATAAACACACAAGACACCAAGCCGTGATTCCGTCGAGTATGGACCATAGGATTGCAGAGCCAAAACTTGAGAGTGGAAATATTGTCGAGAAGAGAGCGAGGAACAGAGGTGACTACTCTACGTCATAAATATTCGCAAAGTGCAATTGAGTATGCGGGAGCTTACATGTAAGAATACACCACCTGTGTATGGATCTATTCCTTTTTCTGAAAGAAAAATGCCCTCTTTTACTTGTTTAAAATGACAAAGCGTTAAATCGATTGGCACACCTCGGTGACATGATCAAGCTTACACCGAATAAAAGAGGTTACGGGTGATGCAAGTTGGTAGTCATCTTGGATATATCGTGGTATTGGGCTCGCGAACAATGCTAATCGGAGCGCGACGAGAGTAAATATTACGGTTATAGCTTTCATCAGGTGATGGTTCGTAATAGAACGGCGGGGTTTGTTTGACCGGACCCTTGGCTACGACTGGCGCTTCCAGTCACTCAAAAACCAATTGAAGAAGCCTTCCCTAATTCAATGGTAAGTTATACTGTACAAATGTCAGCCAAAGAAATAGTGCTGCGTATTCTTCCAGAGGTAATTTTATAAGTGTACAGGTTGGGATTTATCCTACTTTTAGGCCACATTGAATTCTTCAGGTATTTGCTTGCGGCCTATGTGTATTCCATTTGAATCAGGAAGCTAATTTCACGTTTACTTAAATTGATATCTAGATCATAAACAAGATGCAATTTGGGATACTAAACATAGCAAGAGCCGGATTTGGGGAACTTTATGTGTTCTATAGAAGATTTCACGTTAATTTCTTGGCAATGTATTTGGCTGCCTTAATTGCATATGCAACCTGCGTTTAAAGTCATTTGAGTCAGCAAACAACCATTTAGATGAGGCGGTACTTACACTAGTACGCGTGGGATTGCAAGCTGTAGAGTCTGGAATAACATTGTTCCCTCCAACAAATAGATTCTTGTGGTTATGAACCTGTGAATACTGGTTTGCAACAGATTGATTGAGGACATCCTGAGGGATCTTCTGTGTTTCCAGCTCTATCTTGTCTTCATTGACTCTCATAAGTCTAGTAGTGCCCTGTTTGTTGCATAAAGTTAGATTATATCAAATGATTGGGCTAACACTGCAAAGTGGGGGGTTGTAAACCCGTCCATAAGCAGGCATAAATCCAATGGTTTAGCGCCATGTCTGCAACAATCAATGGTTTCATCCAACTGTGCTCCACGTACCAATGCAAACTGCAATTGATTGATCTACATGCCACAAACCTTCATTTGGGTTTATGGCTCCTGCAAGCGTCATGCTGACTGATGCTCACACGTACTGGTATACGCCTGTAAGTGTTCTGCAAACAGTTGCTAACCTACCGGGACTTGCTCTCCCAGCATTAACATTACCATAGTAAGTTTCACATGGGTACTGGTTTCTCCCTTTGACAATATACCTGTATCTATCTTGCTTCACAAACTGAAGAAAAGTAACTCATAACTGTCTGATAATTTGAGCAAACCAAAACCATAAATTAAATTTTCTTAATTATGCCTTGAGCCTCATCCAGCAATGCAGTTAGTGTTGTACCCAGGGTTAATCACAATATACATATTTACCCTTGCATTTATGTAGAAGGATAATATGGGACCTTGCAACCCTTGTTGCACACTGAAACCAGTGTTGGACTGGGTGTAATTCCTTGCCCAGATGGGTCCGGGTGGATAAACTCAGGGGGGCTGCCATGATATGAGGGATGTGGATACTGAGACATAGATATTACAACTGAGAACAGAGGGGTCTATCTAACTCAAGGGCGTAATTGACACACAGGGGGGCATGGGGAGCAAAATGTGGGCCGCATATATATATATATCTGATTGGCACGCATGTGCTCAGTGCAATCAACCCAGTATGACCAGCATGGGTTGTCTCAGTGTAAACCAATGTAGATCCCATTGGCAATCATTGTTCTACGCATGTGATTGTTGGACCACCTGAGGCAGATGCAGACTTGCTTATATATGACCAGGTGGAGTCACCCAGTATCCTCATACAACCACAACCACGCTGAGTACAATTTCTATCTCATTGTTAGTGCCTGCCTAACTGATCTTGAAATAATGATATGTTTCTATACAGCATAAGAGATGCTTGGACAAGGTAGACAAAGCAGGCCAGGACATGTAGGTCTGCCATCTATAACATTTATTGCTTGAAATTCTATCTGACAAAACTCTGACCATCACAGACCTCCCCCACAAGCGCAATTTATTCCCCTGCAATCCATCCCCTTGTAAGTGATGTACTTGTTGTTACATTGAGTACATACTAACTAACCCCTCAGGTTGTTGCAACTGTTGCTAGGTACATCTAAATGAACCAAGCGTTCAAACAGGCAGGGGGCCTGGTCACTATTGGGGTCTATCAATTACGTTTTGTATATACATACAAGCAATACACACATTGTAAACCGTCAACACTATCATTTGCATGATACTTTTATAATTATATAGAACAAATGTTTGATGTAGCATTTATGGTACATTTCCGCCCGGTTTCTGTGTGCGTGTATACATTGATAAACACCATATATGGTCATAGCAAAACGCGTGCAACCACATACCTGGGGGCAATATACATTGAAATACGTGGCAAAATTCAATGGATACCCACTGGTCAGTATACCATTAACCAGCATAAACCAATGGTGCCCAAGTGGATAGCGTCCTGCCAACTGGGTTGGAGTTCAACTGCTCCACATGGGTCATTATTCCATCAGCAGCAACAGACATCATTGGCCAATGGGTGCAAGTATGGTCACAGAGCTCATAGAACAGCGCGGCGGAGTACCTGCGTGTGAGATCAAAGACCAGTTTGGTCTTGATGGGTTTGTATGGTGCTGTTCTGGTATAAACAGGTGCTAAACCGTGGGTTTACAACCCTCCAATTTGCAGTGCAAACCGAATGCGTACAGTGATGTGTAGCGCTAATCCTGGCGCCTGTAATCATCAATACATAAAGCATTAAGTGAATGTGGTAAATTTAAGCTATCAACATGACGTACCATGAACTGCGGGTATGACCCAGGCAAAAATTCTCCCAACTTGCCGGCTACTTCACACATTTTAGACATCATCCTGCGAAATAATTAACGCTATGAATAAGAGTCAAGTAAGAGGAAGAAATTACAAGGAATCTTTCTCGGCATCCGCCTTTTTTCGAACGACATTGAACTGTTGTGTTCATTATAAGCACCCATAATCAACACTGAGGTTGAAACATGGCTTACAGTTGGTTGAGGCATCCCGTATATATCGGTAAGCTTATTAGAAAATGTGACGTAGTTACTCTCATAAACTGCTTGACGTCCAAAGAACCGTAAATCTACGATTAAACGAGGGTCGGCCCTTGGACCCACGTCACCATAGGAGAACGCGTCCCGATGGATCTGGGTATGCCAGGGATTCTCTGTGGTATACGGGATTGTTACCTGAGGCTCTGGGTCGGAGAACGGAATGTGGATTGGGTCGTCCGGGAATTTCGCTTTATGCCCAGCGCATCTGCCCCGATGCTCAGCCCCGAGTAGGTCCTCGTGTTCTTCAATGTTTTCGATGAATTTCCTTTTCAGTACGATCTAGGTGTCAATGTGTGGTGTTAAATATAGGCTTGATCTAGACGAGATGAAAATGTGTCGAACTGACTTGACAAAACGAGATGGACTGCTCCGTAAGGTAGCGTCCCAGAGCTGGTAATTCGCGTGCTGGGTCGTTCTCATTGTCATAGAGATGTAGACCAAAGCCGCTGTTCCAAAGAACCTGAGGGGTGCCGATGGCTCCGCATGCAACGACAAAGTACTGAAACCCGCAGGTTAGTATTCAATTGGTTCGATCTCAAAAATAAGACATACCTTCGCTGGAATCAATAGATACTCGTCTGCTATAATATCTTTAACATACGCAAATTTGATTGCACCAGTGCCATCGCGCAAGCGATCGTAATCAATCCGGCTTTCCTTGTCGCTACCGCCTATCAATGGGGAGTTTTCACGAACAAAGCCAATGATCCTATGTTCCGCAAGCAGAGTGAATCGTTTATCGGAGCCATTCTTGGAGTAGGTTTCTCCGAGAACGGTATCCGAACCACTCCATGTAACGTAGCCACGATTCTTCCGTCTTTTGACTGCAAGAGGCAGATTCTTTACAGCATCCTCTCCATAGGCATTTTGCAAGACCTTCTTTACCAGGTTATGACGGACGGAGAGATCGTATTGGTCCAAGTTTACGTTCAGTAAGGTTCCCGCTTCGTTGATGTATTTCAAAAACTCTTCCTTTGGGAGCGGGGAAGCTTCGCGTTCTTCGGGATGCGGGATGGCTGCGCAAATATATGAGAGCAATAGCATATAAATGGTGCATAAACATACGGCAAGCGCAAGTCCAATGTGTTGCCATCCCACCAACAGTTCTCGTAACAGCGCATCCAGGTAAATTAACCGACGGCTCTTGCTCGGGATTGTTAAATGCCGAAACCAAAGGTTTACTACCGGGAGACCAAGCTTCCGCCCCAAGGGTAGGCATATATGTCGCGGCTGGTGGGACAGAAACGGGTTGCAGGGCGCCTTTAATAACATTCACTGAGTGTACGCATATATGTATGAGTTGAGTCTGCTAGGTGAAACCACTGCCGATCAAACTAACATACCAAACGCGTCGATATCCTTTTGGTACCTAATTAATTGATTAGCTGGGTCCGCAGTATTCAATTGATAAACCAACTTCGCCGAGTTTTTGTGGTGTCGTCCAATGACTGGGTTGTCTTGTGATCCCATTTCAATCATCAAGACAGTGAGGTCGGACTTCTTGCTATTATCAAGAATCTTCCGCGCAAAAGTACATCTATTTACGCAGAGTTCAGGAAGGCCTGGGTATCACGAGCCATAGGCTCTAGATTTATGCTTACCCGATGGGTCCACTACCAGCGATGAAGACATCAACTGCATCGACAAGTTTTGGATCGCCTCTTGTTTCAGTTCCAGCCATAGCGAGAGATTACAAGTAGTTTTATGGGCTGTGTTGTGTATGAAACGCTCAGGATGGTGGACGAATTATGCTATGGGAGTGGGCTTTTTATACCTTGTATGCAGCTAGGTGAGTTGAAGATTATGTGACACTCGCTCTGCAGTCAACACACCGGATTAACCAATGACCGTTGTATCCGTGCCATAGATTCTCACATTGGAAACTCGAATCGAGTGGGAAGGCAAGGAGATACGATAAAAAGAGCCGTAGAGGTCGAGAAACACGGCAACAATTAGCTCCGGTATAGGATTTGGGTGTACTGATTGTTGCTTCACGAGTCTATGCATGCGTATCAACTGGATAGAAGTGCTTCTTTCACGAATGTGCACCCTGAAAGTCGCCGTGGCCCTTATTTAGGGAGATCTTGTGATGGCGCGAGGAAACACCCGAGCTCGGTAACTGACTAGCGAACACTGCTCCCATGCCTAATCAATAACGCCTGGCATAGATAGTCCATGTAATACATTTTATCCGGAGAATTCCAGCGTGGTACCTGACATGGGGTCTATCATCCGGCTGGTGCCTTTCAATTGGCTTCTGACACGTGCATCGAATACGGTACATGCCAGGCGTTCCCAGCTGTACTGTATCTTCCGAGTGAGGCCAAGCAAAACGGAGAACTATCAGATGACTCTCAATATTGTTTTAGTCACCTATCAACCTCCAGTATTTCGAGAGATCCAGAAGCTATCCAAGTTAGGTGAATGAACGCGGAGATAGACCGCCTCTCCCTCTTCTCTGATAAGTGAACCCATCCCATGGGCTAAGCAACAATGGATAAGACAGGGGTGTTACGTATATGCGGATGAAAATAGCCTATAGGCCAAGCATGTTACTCAAAGGTCAGTTCCCTTTCTCGACACCAATGATTGGACGATACAGGTGGACCAGAGACGGGAACGCTTTTCACGCCGGCGCCTGTTAAAACCCACAGCCCTTTAAAGGCACACATGGTAGCCTACTATGAGCCCGTCAAGGATTGGCTGCAAGATCGAAGCCAAATTATGGGAGCAGAGGCGACTGTTCTACATTTTAAATACTCACAGATCTAGCGCGTTACGCAAATGCTTGCATATAAGGACACTAGCATTTACACGACCTGAATTCAAACGCTACGAGCCTCAAGCCTCCCTTTGGGTGATAAAATTCGTATTGCGAGAGGCTTTTATGTTAGGTTTCTCAAATCTTTTTGCTAGTTCTGAATTGAGCATCAGTTTTTTTGAGCATAGTATTTATAAGGTTCAACTTCCATCTAACGAAAGAGCTGACTCTGAGAAAACTGCGTCATCCCCTCGGCGTGCTTCGTACATCAAATCTACCCTTGGGCCGAGGAGTACCAATTAGAGTAATATATTGTATGCACCCGTTCTTGGGCGATAGTTCCGACCCTCAGAGCGCTCAAAAGCTACCACAGATAATGGTGTAATTATTGCCGTAGAAAATGAGTTAGATCGTTGCGTTCAGTGAGATCTCAGAAACCAGATATACTGTAGAATCAAACCAGTACGAAACTACTGTTAGATGATGAATGGTTACATATTGATACGATGCATGAAAGCTCGCAGTGCCTATTCAAACTCTATGAGTGATCATATGTAAGCATCATGAGCTTCAAGAATCACATACGCTCAAAGCAATCTTAGTTCTCCAATCCCAGTATAAGATGTTCGTTTCCTTTACGTATTATCGCAAACTCTCCATTAACGAAATCGTCCATCTGCAGCACGCGCCGAGGATTAGATTCTTTCGATCCATTAAGCTGGAGGCCACCCTGCTTCGCGAGCGTATCCGCTTGGTCTTCATATGGTGTCAGCTACGAAAGGATCCGACCGACTCGGAACTCACTTTTAGACTTCACCAGTCCCCCTTCAACTAAAAGATTGACCATTGGGGTGGTAAGAAGCTTATTCGAAGGCAGAATCACCAAGCGGCGGTCTCCTTTCAAGGCATTCCTAAAGCTCGATAAAGAAGTGGAGTGAATATCCGACTCGTACAATACACGCGACGCAGCAGCAGCTTGATGGGCAAGGGATTCTGTTCAGAACAAACAAAATAGTGTTATTTTGGAATGAAATCAAAATGTTGTAACTAACCTCCATGAATCAGCGAAGTAGTTTCGTGAGCCAATATGCGCTGAGCGTATCGTTTTCCTGGATCTTCCTGTAGTATATTGAATAAAATAATTTGAAATCCTATACGCAAACTCTTACTTCATGCCTAGATATGATTGTCTCGATTTGATCGAGTGGGAGAAATGTGAAGATTCGAAGGAGGTTACCGACAGCCGCGTCTGACTGGCGAACGAAGTACTGTGGAGTCGAGACCGAATCGAAGGTTAGATGGTCCTAGGACGCAATACGACCGACCCACCTGATAGAAGTCAAGAACCGGGGTCATTTCTGAGTTTACCCACACCGCATTACCAGCACTCTTTCCAAACTTTTCGCCAGATGGGGTTGTTAACAGTGGTACAGTGAACCCGTATGCAGGCTCCGATTGTTCCTCCTCTTTTCCTTCCTGGGTACCGTGTCTCCTTTTGATTAAATCTATTCCTGCGACGATGTTGCCCCATTGGTCTGCCCCTCCGACTTGTAGGCGGCATCCGTGGGTTGTGTACAGGTGGAGATAATCATGAGCTTGTAAAAGCTGATATGAGAATTCGGTAAACGATATTCCTTGAGATGATTCCAGGCGGGACTTAACGCTATTCCAAGTGCATTTATATCGGACGAGACATTAGGCTCAAGATTACCTACCTATCACGGGAAATCATGACGTTGACTTTTGCATGTTTTCCAATATCTCGTAAAAAATCTAGTAAAGTGAGGTTGCTAGTCCACGCCAAATTGTCAAGAACCTTTGGAGGTGCGAGTCTTTCGAGATTGATTTCGAGATACTTGGCTGCTCGAGCTGCGCCAAGGCTAAACAAATGTTCGAGTTGGGCCGCTAGTTTATGTTTGTTTTCGTTTATGGTATGGACCGACATAAGTTTACGCTCTGCTGTTCTCCCGCCTGGGTCTCCTACAGCTCCGGTCGCTCCACCAACCTCCAGAACATGCTTTTGAGACCAGACATTTGGATGGAGAGACAATAACATACCAGAGGCAAAACTTGATGCCCACGAACATAGAAATGTAGTACACTCATAAATGTAACTAAATTTCCGACATGAATAGAAGGGGCAGTTGGATCAACACCGCAGTAGAGAGTAATGGGTTTTTGGAGAGACTTTGCAAGGTCGGGGCTATTGTGGTAGTGAAAAAATCAGATAGAAATCATAAGTATGCCAGTACAATGCAACCTTGTAATTTGTGATACAAGCCCACGAGACTCAAGTTCAGTTAGTAGCGAGTCGTTGCTGAAACATCGTGCTTGTCGCCAGCCCGAGTGGACAGACGTGAAACTGGGACGCAATCGGGTCTGGAAGCGCTGAAGCATTTGGTTCAGATTGCAGATTGCACAAATGCGACGGTGTCTTGGGTCCCGTTGTCACAGTGTCACAAGTGGTTCTCAAATTGCCAGTCCCCCAGCAAGCAATTTGGCACTCAGTTTATTGTCGTCGGCTTTAGCTATGCAGTTCGACATAGTCGCTCAATGCTCGGTGACAAGGGCACGCGTATCTCGTATGAAACTTGCTCGTTAGTCTCTTTGTTGAATACGCCAATCATGCCTGGAATAACTCTGACTTTATCTACGACACTCCCAATTAGACGGAGTGACTGCTCTACCTACTTTCATGCCAGGTATAAACTATATCGATCACTATTTATCCTTTCTCAGCATCTGGTATCAGTGGCAACTCAGGCTGCATTGAAGGGTCTTACGCAACAGCAAACAGAGGCTCTAGGAGTAACATTAATCTTGTAAGGGTCAATGCCAAATTTTAAGGAGCTATGTCGAACTAGTGGATTACCTAGGAATAACACTTACCACCTGAATCTTCGACCTGGTACCAAAATACTTGATGCTGCTGGTGGAGCACATAAATTTCAGGGCTGGCGCAAGAATATGCTCACAGTAAGTTATAGATTGGGACGCATCGTTCTAATGACCATGGGTGGCGTAGGATTCGGGAGGCTTCCAAATGGTCAGCTTGAGGTAGCTGGTGACTTTCGCCTACATAGACACTCATTCTCATCAAAGTTAGTTCTTTTTCTAAAGTAACCGAGGAAGGTGTACTCTTCGAAAGTCCGTTCACCGGGGAACCGACAATGCTCACGGTACGTACCTGTTAATGTGTAGTTGACTGCGATGTCTAAATGCTTGAACTAGCCCGAGGAATCAATGGCAATCCAGGTATGTCCAAGCAGGTCACGAAACAAAACAATTAATTTCATAGCCTTCAAAGCATTCAATTGGCGCGGATATCATGATGCAACTTGATGATGTCGGTGAGTACGCGTGGCCTTGTGGCTATTATCATTTAAATAGCATCCCGTAGTTTCCAGCCTCACTACTGGTGCTCGAGTGGAAGAAGCTATGGTTAGCCAACTCATATCAATTTATTTAATATTAAATTTTGACAACCTGACGAAAACTGTGTTCTCCAGTGGCGATCTGTTCGCTGGCTCGATCGTTGCATTGCTGTACATAACGCTAGTGGTCGCGCCGATTGCCAAAACCTTTTTGCGATTATTCAAGGTGGATTGGATCACGGCCTCCGAGACATTTGCCTGGACGAGATGATCAAAAGAAAGGATTCTATTCCAGGGTATGCGGTTGGGGGTCTTAGTGGAGGAGAGGCGAAAGGTATTTGGCTCAACTGACTAGCCATCACCGTCCAATGACAAGTTTTATCTAGACGTTTTCTGGAGAATGTAAGCTTTCGGAATTTGGCCTGTACCATGCCCATTCTCACGTCTACCCCAGTGTTGCACAATGCACCGCCAAACTTCCTCTGGATAGTACGTTTATACACATTTTATTCGCTTAATAATAGCTAAGTGCTACCAACCAGGGCCACGATATTGCATGGGTATAGGATTTGCCGAAGGTAGGTATTATTGAATATAGCATGTTGGGGTTTGTATCAATAGGGAGTTTCAGATTTGATGGTGTGCGTCGCCCTTGGAGTTGACATGGCTGATTGTGTATTTCCCACACGAACCGCTCGTTTCGGAGTGGCCCTCACGTTCAATGGCCCTATCAATCTGCGTATGTACCACTCATCCTGACTAGACCCATGCACTTTCTGTACCCGCCAATCCCTGCTGGTTTGATCTTCATTCATAACTACGCCTTTTATATGGCCCTAACATACCAGAATTCTTTTAGGCCTTGGCAAACATGCATCAAGCTTCGTACCGATTGATGATAACTGCCCATGTCCCACGTGTGCCTCCGGGACGACTCGTGCACAGTTGCATCACATTGTAACATACGAGACAGCTGGGGCACATTCTGTTACACTTCATAATGTTGCATTTCAAGCACAACTTATGGGAAGGGCACGGGATGCGATACTCGAGAATAGATTCCCCGAATACTTGAAGAGGTTCTTCTACGATTACTTTGGGGGGCGAGGGTGGGTGGATCCCTCTGATGAAATTTCCAGTGCCTAACCACCTTGGATAGATCCTACCCACGCTGGTGCGTAGATGCGTTGCGAAGCGTTGGTGTTGACTTGCTTGATGGGATTGGGAAAGACATGGCAGTCATTGATGGCAATGGTGCCAAATGGGAGTACTCGGACGTCAAAGTATAAATGTCTAATTATTAGGGTACAAAAATGATATGAAGGCTTAAAGTCCAAAAATTTACCGTCGCCCTTTCCCTTTCTTGCTAGGTCTCGCATTCTTTGCCTTCTTCTTAGCCATTGCCTCCCGGGATTTACGAATCTGGTCGGCACTTTTAAGTTCATTCTTGACACGACCCATGCTCTTCCCTCCATAACGCTTGCCCACAGCATTCTTGGGGTTCTTTGTTCCTTTCCCGTGCTTGCTACCTTTTCCACCGCGGCTCCCGCCCACATCTCCATCGTCTTCAAATGCTTTCTCTTTCTCCCCGCGTTTCTTCATCTGTCTCAGCTTTCGTTCGTACCCCAGTGAAAGAGGATCTAGTGGCTTAGCATCTGTCTTTCCCTGGTGTACGAACTTTTTACCAGCCAATCTTCCGCCCTTCGTGCCACCTGTAAATCTTCTTTCGCTCTCTGACTCGCCAATCTTGGGCAACGAAGTCTTTGTCTTAGCTTTCCATTCCTCGAACCGGCCGCTGCGGTATGTTGCGGGGAGTCTTGCACCCGACTCGGTCTTGACGATCTTGACGTTGTCCGCACCCTCTCCTGAGCCTTTAACAAACTTCTTCTTTTTGGCGTCCCAGTTGAGTTGCTTGTCGTGACGCTGCCGACCTGTGAGTGCTTCGTCAGTTGTCAAGTCGAAAGTTGCATTGCGAGCTTGTTCAGCAAACGTGGCGCCATCCCGGAGAGAGTACCTAAGAAGAGTTGAGGGCTGGAACAGGCCGAGAAATGCAAAGAGCTTACCCCTTCTCTGTATATGCATCTTTCTGGTAATGAGACATAAAATATTCCTCATCCTTATGGTTTCTCTTTCGCTTTTTCAACCCTCCAAATGCAGACTGTATTGGTATCAGCATTGGCTCATCGCACTAGACATGTGACTGACCTCGATGTCATCTTCGTTTGCCATCTCCAACTCCACTCCGCCAATTTCGTTACCCTCATCAGGTACCTCATCCGAATCCTCGTCGGCAGCGGTACTTGTCGCACCAACCCTCAGCTGCGCCTTTGCCAGAGCCTTCCTCCTGTCCTTCATTAAACCCGCTCCAGCCGCTTGCTTCCCCCGAGTTCCGATCTCAAACACTGTTTCCGCAGGTCGGAATCCATTTACGACTTTTAACATGGCCAACCGTGCAGCCTCTACCGCGGTCTCGCTGTTCCCTTCCTTGTCGACCGAGTCGTCCTGGTTGGATTTATCGTTTCCTACCAACTCGAAAACAGGATGGATTCCCGCGCCTTCGCTTTCTCCCCCTGCTAGACTCCAAGTGCCGGTCGTATCTTTGACCATGGTTTTGGCCCGAGCATAGCTTGCCGTACTGGCCTTGCCTTGTGTACGCATATAGAGCCCGTGCCCACGCTTCATGACCTCACGCAACGAAGGTAAGGAAGCATCCAGCTGATCCAAGGATCGAATGGACTCTATTGCTTCGTCTATGTAACTTCGTAAGAATGTGCCCAGTACGAGATTTGTTGTATATGCGCTTTCGTTCCGTGCTTCTCCTTTGAGACGGGATACCAGAGGTCTTCCGAGGAAAAGTTGGAGGTCCAAAAGATAGGGGAGCTCTGAATGCGATATAAAACTCCATGCCCAACCCTTTTGTCCAGCTCTTGCAGTTCGACCTACTCGATGAACGAAAACTCTTGCGCCCATGGGGAAGTCGTAATTGACCACGTTCTCTAGAACCGGGATATCAATACCACGAGCAGCAACGTCCGTGACCACCAGTATTCGAGCCCGGCCCCTTCGGAACCGGTTCATGTGATGTGTTCGAGCGGCTTGATCCAACGAACCATAGATGTGGGCGACGCTGTATCCTGCGGCAGTCAGAAGGCTGGAAATATGCTCGACGTGGTGTTTGGTAGCGGTAAATATGAGAGTTTGATGCGGCTCTGCTGGAATGTCCGGACGGATTTTGTTTTTTGTTTTGTTCTTTTTGTCTCCGGACTCTTCTGGCTGTGGATCATCAACTGGTTCTCCAAGGGGTACTTTGATGACGTCTCGGAGGAGAGAAAGCAAAGCCGCCTCTTTTTCTTCTTGCTTAATTGAGAAGAATGCCATTCTCAAGTCCGAGCTAATCTTGCTCTCCGAGTCAAGTCGAACTAGCTTTGGGTCCTGAAGGCCTGCTTTGGCAAATTCGACCAAGTTCTTGGGAAGGGTAGCGGAGAACAAAACAGTTTGTCTGGATGGAGGAAGTCGATGCAGTATTTCTTGAAGTGCGGTTGCGAAACCAAGTTCGAATAGGCGATCGGCTTCGTCGAAGACTACATACTGCACTGAACGCAGATCGAGGTTCATTTCGACTGCTAAGTGAAGTAAACGACCGGGGGTAGCAATGATCCTAGATCGAACGCCGTTTGCTTAGCATAGCAGTGCACTGGGGGAAATAGCTGAACTTACACATCTGGATTGCTGCTTATCATCTCGAATTGTTCATCCATTCCTTCCCCTCCAACTACTAATCCCCATCTAAGGTTTTGACCAGATCCCTTTCCTGTGCTAGTTTCGGCAATAGACTCATCTGCGTCCCGGTCTCCAGCGTGGGCACCTCCGTCAGAGTGCCACCCTCGAACAAGATCTTTGCCGACCTTGAGTACCTGAAGTGCAAGCTCACGAGCCGGGACCAATATCAGGGCACGAGCTCCAAAAGCAGTAGCATGCCGCCCTCCAAGACGCTGGACAAGAGGAACCATATATGCAAGGGTTTTGCCGGATCCCGTTCGTGCCATACCAACCAGATCTCGGGGAGGTGTAGACAGGAGAATTGGTATTGATTGGCGCTGAATTGGGGTAGGTGTTTTGAACCCTCGAAGGAGAAGAGAACGTAAAAGTGAAGGATTGAGGCCTGTAGCATAGATCAGCGCTTGTCGTGCCTGTTATAGCATGAAGACACACCCATGCTCTGGAAACTGCCGCCTCCAACAGCGCCCTTTGCTAGCTTTCCCTTAGAGCTCACAGCCTTGATTACTTCGGTTCCGCCCTTCTTGTTGCGCTTTTCAATCGCCCGCTGAATGAATTGTGCATCATCATCTTCTTCAATGTCGCTTTCCTCCACTTGTTTATGCTTCCCTTTGCCTGTCCCAGATTTCGTCAATGCATCAAATATATCGACTTGGTCATCCGAAGATTCTGATCCAGAGAGCTCGATATCAGAGGTCTCAGACCCAGACTCTGCGTGTCGCTTTGCCATGGTGGAGATCCTAGAAAACAAAATTTGGCACAGGAGGCACGTGATCTAGATTAGTCCGGAATTGCCAAATCACCGGCTTTGGCAAGTATTTCGTTACCAAGCCAAGAGAAGAGAAGAATCTGGGTTATGGATTGGGCCATTATCAGTGCTTGGACCACGGATGTATTTCTGGAGATATTACATACAATGCCCCCGTAACATATATGGCGCATCACATACCCTAAGTTGCCACGTGAGGATGATACCGGTGATGGCCGGTTTATAGAGGAATAGGATTAGGGTTTGATACGACTACGACCTCCAATACGGTACACAGCTCAACCCATTCGCCTCGACAAGGATGTCGTTTAATTTACCTTCTTTCGTGCCGAACCAGGTTTCCGCGACTTTGCGTTCGTTGACTGACCGAGGTTTCCAATCCCCTCTCAACGTCGCCCTTGCGACTGCCATTCCCCTAATCGCATTATATTCCACACTACCTGCGCTCTCTTCTGCGGCTCCCTCCAAGCCAAAGGTTTACCCTTCACTCGGTAACATAGCATTTGCAGAAAACTCCCGCCTTGGAGAACTCAAGAAGCACGCCAACAAGCTCTACCCAGCTGACATCTATGGACCAGGCGATACTGTAGAACTGACCAAAGGTGAAGTCAAGTATTGGATCTACGGACCAGAGGAAGGAAAGAAGGTATAGTGTATTTGCCCCGCGCTTGTTTATTTACTTATCGTATTATACATAGGTCGTCCTAATCCATGGGCTTTCTATTCCCTCGATTATCTGGAAGGAAGTTGCCACTCGACTATCTCGGACGGGTTTCCGTGTTCTTCTCTTTGATCTTTATGGTCGTGGATACTCCGAGGCACCTGACGCTCGGACAACACGATACGATGTGGACTTGTACATAACGCAACTAGCATTATTGATGCAATACGTTGGCTGGAAAAAGGCTCGAATCGTTGGCCTTTCGATGGTACGCGCGCCATAACATTCGCTACCTCTAGTAACTTACTGATCGGAATCGACTAGGGTGGTGGAATCGCAGCTGCCTTTGCTGCAAAATTCCCTTGGTTAGTCGATTCTAATGTTGGACTAATTGCGAGTGTCGGAGTCATGGAGGTATAGCACCTCTTCCCACTTCCAGTTATGACTTTGGGTTTGACAAAGCCGGATACAGGGCCCGATTGGTGGGACCATTGCTCGTGTGTTTGGATCAGCAGCCTTCCAGCGCTTCCGTCATAGCGCACTGGGTCAGGTATTGTGCCACTTTGTTTGCAGTCTCGATATAACGCTAACACCTTCTGTTTCTCAGGCTTTGTTTACGCCAGTGCCGCCCCCAGAAATTCCCAAAGACTTATCCAAGGGTGACCAATTAGTTCGGATAGAACAAAGACTGTTCGGTTTGCAGAGTGCCATCCTCCCGGGATACACCGCTGCTGTCGCTGCCTCGGTATTCATGGGACCACTCAGGGGACTAGAAAATGAATTTACGAAACTCGGCGAACTAGAGGGCGTCAGAGTCCAAATAATCTGGGCAAGTGGTTTAATTATCTCACTATGTCTGGGACGCACACCGCTGACTCACCTCGCAGGGGACCAAGGATGCAATCGTCTCCTACAAGTATGCCGATATAATCAAGAAACTGATTCCTCACGCTGAATTGGTCACCATCGAAGGCGCTGGTCATGATTTGTGCGCGACTCATTATGAAACGGTATCGGACAACCTGATCGGATTTTTGCGTACTTAAGTGTGATTGTTGTTCAATGGACTAGGGAGGACAACCGGTAATTTGTTATATTGTTCATGATAAACACATTAAAGGATACGGTCATGTATTGTATGTAATTGCATGGAGCAAACGTATTTTTGAAAAGCAAATGTTAACCTGGAGATTTACCCAAATGGCACCTGGATATCTTCTACTAACATACAAGGTGATGAGCTCACTATTGGTACAAGTTACGTAGTTCATTCATTCATTCAAAGAAATAGTTAACCAGATATAATCAATAGCACGGCCCTATGAAAATCTATAAGCACTGTATATCCAAATGCCTTGTTCGGCTTCTATACATCCGTAAACGCATCCTCTGCTTCTTTGGCCAGAAGCAGGTAGCACAGTCCACTCAGTTGTTCTCATTTCGGGCTACCAGAGAATTAGTGTCACGCGATTCCCAATACCGTCATTGGGGTACATGACGCTATCCCTTGGCCGGGAATTGGGGTTACAAAAGTGATCGGAAAAATCACGTGATCCGCAGAGCGTTTTTTCCGACTACTTTTTGTAACCCCAAGTACTTTGAAATAAAACAACATTTGGATAGAGTACGCCCACTACCATCGGGAGATTAATAAGGTGCGTGGGTGATTTGGAATGCCATCGGGCGATTCAATTGCCAAGAGAATGATGTAGTACGTCACCAAAATCACGGTGAACCCCACAAGCGCGGCTTTTCTGGACGTAATGTGTGTTGTATGCGGAGTGCTGGCAAAATCCGACCAAAATTTCCATAAATTAGCATCCCGAGTTCGTCTCTGTGCACCATCGAGTTGCAGATTCTGCATTTCCGGGTGCGGTTTCTTGGCAAAATCTGGATGTCATGCGAATTTTCTGTGCTCAGGGCCCACTGAATAAGCGGAAAAGATTATTCTGATGATCAAGAGTCACCAGAATGAGATAAGATGCGCGGATTAATCTTGAACTCGGGATACTATAGACAATGGGCTAGGATATATTTGTCTAAGCCCACTGGAAGCATTTGTCTGCCCTTGCTTCACGCGATACACAATATTCAATACGTCAAACTTAACATACCGCCCGTCACTCGCGGTAGGCTACAGACTTAGGTGTCATCATATTCTTTTAGTGGTATCTTTCTATCATTATATCTAATCAATCTACCCAAGCCCATGAAGGCGACACGCGACACAGAAGTAGGAGGCCGACCCGAGCTCTATGTTGAAATAAACTGTGGTCGTAGAGTATTAAAGGGAGGCACTGGAACAGGATTGCAGCTCACACATAGCCATGTTCACTGAGACCACCCAATACTTGACCACTCACTACTGTGCCGCCGCAGGAGCTCTCCTGGTGTGTATTCAAACTTTAGCTAGTAAAGTACTCGACCCGTCTGAAATGCACCCTTAGATGGCATACTATGCTGTTCCCTACTTACTGGACCCCCATGACTATCGACGTCGGTTCTCTGGCCCATGGCTCGCATCTATTAGTGGCTCATGGATGGCAAGAAGTGCTAGCTCTGGCCAGCACTACCAAAACCTTCTCCAGGCCCATGAGAAATACGGTGAGCCTAGCTGTGCAGCTATGCAACGTTCATGGAAGAGAGTAACCTTGAACGACAGGGAAGTTTGTGAGAATCGGACCCAATCACATCAGCATCTCCGATCCTGATGCTCTGGAGGTATGTTATATAGTTATTTTGATAGCATATATTAACCGCCCACGCTGGTGCACAAAAGGAAGTTTATGGACACTCGAATGGCCTACTCAAGTCTGAGTTTTACGACATTTTCGTTAGTGGCACTGGTGACAGAAACGTATTTAACACTCGGGATAGGGCCATTCACACTAGTAGGTGGCACTTAAACAAGTTAATTAATCGTTCATCTAACGATTGTCCATTATCAGTGAAACGTAAACGTATTGCGAACATATTCAGTCCCCAGAACGTTGGTGCCTTTGAGCCTCGCATCAGGGTGCACATCCAGCGATTTTGTGATCAGCTAGATATGCGATGCGACCAGGCCGCCATTGGCACGTCTGGCTTTAATTGGGTTGCCAAGGACGGCCAAGCCGTTCTTAACAGCTGTCCGCGTAGGTATTAGGCAGTTTTCTCACATCATCCAACTGACGCATTCGTTCAACAGAATTCGCCTACCTTAATTTTGATGTCATCAGCGACCTGGCCCTTGGAACTCCTTTTGGAATGGTCGAGGCACAGAAGGACTCAATTCCTACTGTTCTATCGCTCACCTCCAAGAAGAGCATTAAAGGCGTAGCCCCCGTTCACCTTTCAGCGGTCGCAACACAAGGTGGGATGACTCTAGGCTCCTACCCTTCATGGGTGTGGAAATTGCTCTTCTATGCTCCCTGGAACTTCTCCAAAATAGCCGCTTTTCGGAACTTTGAGGATGCTACGCAGGCGGCGGTCGAAGCAAACGTTATCAGAAGAGAAAACGAAGGACAAGAAACAAACGAGAGGGGGGTGGACTTACTTGACAAGTTGTTCGAGGTTAAGAATGCTGATGGCTCGCCACTGACGAGACCAGAAATTGATGCCGAAGCCACAATCACACTTGCCGCAGGGAGCGATACGACTGCAAAGTGAGTTGTAACATAGTGTCCATATCCACTCAATCTAATTTTGCCCAATGCATACATAGTTCCCTAAGTGCTATGTCCTACTATATCGCTTCGAACGCCGACGTTAAAAAGAAGCTCCAGCATGAACTTGATTCTATTGATCTGAGCTCGGCTCTCAAGATGAATTATTTTGATATGGACAAGCCCACCTGCATAATTCCCAGCTTCGAGCAAGTCAAAAACCTGCCATATCTTGGCGCATGTGTGAAGGAGACTCTAAGACTCTATTCCACAGTGGGCTCTGGCCTGCCCCGAGTCGTCCCAGAAGGCAAGACGCTGACCGTTGCTGGTCAAGCCTTTAACGCAGGAAGCATCGTTAGTGTACCATCGTACTGTACCAATAGGTCAAGCGTGTGGGGTCCTGACGCGGAGGTGTACCGGCCAGAACGGTGGTTAGAGGAAGGGGCATCGTCTTTGAACAAGTACTTTGCTGCGTTCTCGACTGGGCCTCGGTAAGCCGC
This sequence comes from Rhizoctonia solani, assembly GCF_016906535.1. Lineage (NCBI taxonomy): Eukaryota > Fungi > Basidiomycota > Agaricomycetes > Cantharellales > Ceratobasidiaceae > Rhizoctonia > Rhizoctonia solani. Next base: position 1,164,029 of record NC_057376.1, read on the forward strand.
CAGTTTACCGAATCTAACATTTATTTAATAACGCTCTCTATGCGCTTTTGAAGCGGCTGCGTAGGTCGCAATCTAGCAAATCTTAACTTACTATTGGTTTCTTCTACTTTTTTCCGTCGGTATGACATCGAGTTGGCTAGCCCTACCACTAAGGTACTTGCTTCGGCTACTCCGTGCTACAAAATACCGCTGACTGATGACTTGTCAGTTCCGAACTTTTGAAAGCTTTGTTAGGGACGCAGCTCACTGCGAAGTCGCCATTAAGCGAAGGATCTGATGATCCTGTAGCGAGCGCGGTAAGTCAGTAATAATTAAATCGTTTATATAGTGGCTGAGACGTTAGCCCATATGATGGTTTGTAGAATAAGCTGGTGTTTTATACGCCCTTGCATTTATGCCGATATTTATTTGCATAATTTTCCACTAAAGACACCCGCCAAAGACCTTTGCTCTAAAGCATGATATCACCCCTTGTACATTGCTTTGAGTAGACTCCCAATGCCATCGCTATTTAATTTGATCACCTTGCCAAGCAGTTCAATAATACTGTCCTTAATGCGCTGTGCGACTTATACATCGATAAGATCATAATCAGAGACGAAAAATACGATCTACCATTCTGCATCAAGGAACAATGAGATCGGGTATGAGCTGAAAGTCATGAATGCACCTTGAATAGGACTATCAATATTACAGGTTGTCAAGACGAAACATCGGTGGTTCGGGGGTTGGTCAGAAAACTGTACTAGTGCCCATAACAAGTACACACCTCATTTTACAAACTCAGTCAGCCACGGCCTGTGACGCCAATTCAGACCCACATTCCCGGCTTCTGGTGGCCCTATATATTATTATTATCGCTCGTTACTCGACAACCAATTCATATGGCACCCACATGGTAACTACTTTATCCGATCGATCTTTATGGTCTTGGGAAGTCTATTCGTCAAAGGTCGAGTTCAGTATTGGCTTATCGGACCTAAGCAAGGAAACGAGGAACTTTCTTTTGGATCAGCGACCTACTTGACTGGCAAACTGAATGGCCTACGTAGGTTGTACTCATTCACGGATTAACTACACTATCTTTGGTTTGGAAGTACATAACGGAAGGCCTATTAAATGCCGGATTTCAGGTCCTTATTTATGATTTGTACAGGTGTGTGTACAGCGAAGGCCCAGACGCCAAGTTTACCCTATATGATACTGGTTTATATGTAACACAACTTGCATTGCTAATGCAAGCGATTGAGTGGCACAAGGCTCGATTGTGGCTATGTCTATGTTAAGTTACCGGCAGTCCCTTTATTAAATACTATGTGAATAATTGACGGGGGGAGGTATTGCTTCAGCCTTTGCTGCCAAGCTCCCATGGCTAGTGAATTCTAATGTCGTGCTTATAGGAAGCGCTGGGGTTGTGGAGGTATGTCACTACACGAACCCAGTTTATCGTCTCAATTTAATAGCTAAGTGGCGTGTATAGAACGTCTCGGTTGGGCCGATTAATTACACCCTCGGCTCTTGTTCGACGTCTATATCATAGTAGATTTGGAAAGGTATTTTTTCACTAGCTTGTTGGCCATTGCACTTGCCTCACGTATCTGCTTAGTTTTTGTCCGTGCCTTCACTTACATCATCTATACCCTCAACTCTCTCGTGCTCTTAACAGAAACGAAAAAGGTTGAAGTCATTCTTCAAGCTACAGATTGCGTTGCTCCTGGGCTACTATTCCGTGATTATCTCATCAGTTCGACTTGGCCCTGTCACAGCCTTGGAGAAAGAGTTTGAACAACTTGGAAAGATTTAAAACGTAAATGTTCAGCTGATCTGCGTAGGCCATACGTTTCTCATTCATAATGCCACCTTATTGATCTACCTATCATCATTAATTCCCACAGGGGACAAAGGGTACAATTGTACCCTTCAAATATGCCGATAAAATAAAGGTCTTGATTCCGCGTGCCAAAATGACAATAGTTGAGAATGCGGGGCACGTAAGCGACCTGTTTATCAACCACAAGCCTCAAGTCACGAAGAGCCTGATCGATTTTCTGGGTTCCTAATCTTTGACTTTGACTTGTACCTTTTGTCTATATATTTGTTTACCTATAGATGTACGCTTTGGTATGCGTAATAGGGGTTTGACTTGACAGTTATTCTGCCGTACCCAGACTATGAGTGTACCATATGCAGCCGCGAATACTAAAACGATAGCCTCCACCTTTGTCGATTGCAAGAGTTTGCATGCTAGGCAGATTCAAGGGTCACTTTGAACTCGATTTCCTCTGCCATGGACGTTACAGGATATCTCGCTGTGCTTACCATATAGGATTCGAATCCACCTGTTTCGTAGAATGATTCACCACGACAGGTAATAACTTCAAATATTTCTGTATTATTTAGTTCCATATTGGGCGCTCTAAGACGCCCAAAGCTTGTATTAATAAATTGAATAGGTGCGAGAGGGATCTTTTTCGATCGCTGCTGCGGTAAGGAGATGCTCGAGGTAGGGTCCATGGCGTCAAGAGCATACATGTGTACACGAAATACGTTGCGTCTGATGTTCCAAACTCTAGATCTGGCGAATCACGCAGCGTTAAGCAACAAGAATTTTAAATGACAAAAAAGTAAAAGCCCAGAAGTACATTACTGGCACAGCGTACAGGTGTCGCCAAATGGTAACATCTACTACATACAATGGATATGAAAGTTTTTTTTTTTCAATCAGGATTACTAGGCTACGTTAACACGGTAGTTGGCCCGCCCACTCCCAAACATGATCATGAAGGTACGCCTACTATTTGTTGTGTAGAGATCCCTTGTCTCTCTAGGTAGTGAAGCAAGTCTCGTACGAGAGTAATTTGATCCTCAACTGACAGGCCGGAAACCACACTTTGTAATACACCTCCCACGGTGACTTGGTGGACTCTGACAACGGAAGACAGGTAGACGTAAGAGAACATTCCCATGAGGAACCTAATATCAAGGTATATGCGTGAGTAATATCAGGCAAAGAACGGGCTGGATATGCACTCACTGGCAATCCATCCTATCCGTCATACCACCATGTCCTGGGATACTGTGTCCAAAGTCCTTGATGTTAAAGGCGCGCTTGAACCCCGAGGCGAAGAAGCCGCCAAAGGGTGCGACCAGTGATGCAAATGTGGCCATAAACAAGGCGTGAATTTGGAAGGGGGTATATGGGATCGTGCGTAAAGGATGACCGAGCTAAAGAGAGTCAGCCAGCCGCCATCGTCCAACTGAATGAATGTTCTTACTACGGGTGCAAATATAGCACCCAAAGGGGGCCATACATTGTACTCTTTCCACAAGAAAACTGGGTTTGGCTTGCAGGTCACGTTTGACCATGATGCAGTGCCGATATCACGAACGGGGCAGATGAAATAGTTATACCTCATAAATATCGTTGCCCACTGTAATCTCGCCTATCAGTGAGATCCTCATGGTGATTGCTTGGAGAGACCCACCAAGTAGCCAAACAACAATGTACTGAAAAAGGCACCAACAAAGCCTTCGACGGTCTTCTTTGGGCTCAGCTTGATTAATGGCGTTTTACCGAAAGTCATTCCTTCGCAGATGTGAGCTTCATATTGGCGAGGCAGTAAATGTTCAGTGTACTCACCCCAGATGTATGCGAAAACGTCATTGCAGATCACGAGTGAAGCCGGAAGCCAGAACCAGATCAAACCCTATTAACGAGTTTAGGCGCTGGGGCAAATTTAGCGCTTAACTGGCATACCTCGAGAATGTTGTTGACAATAAAGTGACTGGGAAATATACTTTAGTAAAAATAATAATAATAACGAGGCAAGTGCTTACCTTGAGACGACCACGATAAGAAGAGTCATATGAACCCAACAAAACAAACCAAATTGTTGCTTCAGGTACTCGCGTTTCAGACTTCCAACAAAACCAACCAGGCCTGTTGCTTTATCAATCCACCGCTTTTATAGTATTGTTTAAAGGGTCCTACCCATGGTATAGAGCATAAAGCTGATGAAGCGGTGGTTTGTGGCAAATGGCAAAAACGAGGCTTCCGCGAAGATCACATGCTATGACGATGATTGTCGATTGAGCGTATGGGAAAACGACACATCAGGAAACTACTCACCTTGAAGTAGTAAATAATACTTTCGCCATAAAGGAAGTAATTTGTGACGGCGAAGAAATACCAGTTGATGGTCTTGCTCCACGGATCACGGGCAGCCTCATCGTCCATATCATTTTGACTGCTTAGCTTCTTCCGTCCAGTCAATGCAAATAGCGCAGTAACCTCTCGGTAAACGATTGTCTGACAGAGCATAACAAGTAGAATGAGGTATGCGGGACCCATAGCCATCAACCCTATATGCGGCTGTTATTGGTGATGTCTGAAAAAATTTCATCACAATACTCACCAAAAAACCCTCCAATCATTATTAGTGTCCAGATTGTACGTGTGATAGCACTCTGCATGCGCTTTCCCTTCTCGTGATCAGTTCCATTTCCTGGACCTTGGACAACGTGCGGGCGAACTTCATGAACACCTTGCTCATCTTTCCGTATCTCGAGCTCTACTTTGCTCTCCTTTGGCAGAGGCTCAGGACCCGGGTTATCCGCCTTGCGCTTCCTAGATAAACCAGGAGATGCAGGCTTCGGTATGTCCGCGGGGAGATTTGGCGAAAAGGGAGGTTGACTCGGTGGTCGTACTGACGTCACTACAGGCGGTAGTACTTTAGGTGGAGGCTTTGATGGTTCGGGGACCTTTGGCGCCTCCTCTTTGATGGCTACTGGATCCGGTTTATGAACGGGAGCTGTGACGGTTTGCTCTGAAGCTTGTACCGGTGCTGAAGTCGGTGCTAGATCAGCAACAGGAGATGGCTCAGTTTGTGGTGGAGTGTCAGGCGTCCGGGCCCCGGCTCTCGCGGCTTTTCGGGCTGCAATACGAGCCTTTTCTTGTGCACGCTTCTTTGCGCTCTTTGTTAAAGGGGCAGATCTGGAAAGTCAAAATTTGTCAAGACAGACAATATGCTCAGCCAAAGCTAAAATCACTCACGTCTTTTGAGCGTCTGATTCCTCTGGTGTGTCTAGCTCAACCTCGGGCTCAGACTCGGATTCAATCTGGTCGACATCGAGATAGCTGAACGACGGCTTGACTTTGAGCTCGGCTCGAGACATGATGACGATGCAAGCGACAAAGGCCGGCGCGTAAGGCAAATGAGACGTGTAGCATTACATCAGATGGACTTAACGCCCGGTCCGTGGAACTCGAGCTGAACTTGGGACTTGCTCCGAGCCATGAGTGAGTTCTGGGTCTCCAAGGTGCGTCGTCCCCGTTTGACCCTTCCTCAACTAATAAACATACGCAGAAACGCTATTGGTGTAAATACTGCGGTATTAGCATAGCAGATGATGCGCCTTCCCGCCAGCACCATGAGAGTGGTCTTCGTCACAAAGGAAATGTTGACCGATACATTCGAGATATCTACAAGACTAGTGAGAAGAAGAAAAAGGATGCTGCTGAGGAGGAAAGAGAGCTGAAGCGAATTGATGCGGTACGTGTCTGTTTGCCTGGTATTCTTAGTATCTAATTAGAACGTATGTCATTAGGCTGCTAGAGAAGCCTATGCCAAAGACATAGGCAGTGGCGCAGCTGCTGCATCTACCTCAGCATCGTCATCATCGAGCGCTCCTGCCCAACGAGCGCCTGCAGCAAAACCGCCACCTCCTAAACCGACAGACAAATTCGCCAACTATTCCACAGCTGAATCACTAGGTTTTGTTGACGAAGCGGTGCTAGAAGCTCAAAAAAGACAAACAGAAGGTCTGGCTGGAGAATGGCAGCTCGTACTTCCAACGTCTGCTCCAAAATCCAAAACAACTGAAGAAACCGAAAAACGTGGACTGCAGCCTGCACAGACAGAGGAAAAGGCAGCAGCGGAAAGTAGTCGTAACTTCCGAGTGGGAGAACGTAAAGTAGGAGCTGGGCTTCAAGAAATCTGGGAACCGGATATTCCGATACGAGTCAAAGTCAAGACGGAAACGCAGCCGGCTCAATCACAGGAGCAAGAGGCAAAACCTAAAGCCGAGATCGACTATGGCTTGCCACAGGCAACGGAAAAGCCTGTGTGGAAACCTACAACCTGGTCCAAGACTGGAGAGGTCAAGCAGGAGGTCAAAGAAGAACCCAGCGACAAGATCAAGGAAGAGGAGCCTTCCCCAACGCTGTTGCCTACCGATGCAACCTCGGCCCCGCCACCTCAGCCAACACCACCACCCGCTGAGCCACCAGTCAAAAGTGAGCCCGAAGAGCCCAAACTGGAAGAAATAGCCCCTCCCTCTGGTGGCGGTGGTTTGTTCCGTAAACGAAAGGCCCCACCAACAACAGCAGGGACTCGAGGAGTAAAAAAACGATGATATCCAGACTGGCTTATGCACCCCGACTCTCCTCTCGATTGGGTAGATTGACATATATTGTACTATACCAGTTTGTAATACCGAAGCGTCAAACAATATAGAAACTAGAACACATAAATGAAACCTAATCTCTATATCTTTACAGTCGTTTCTCCAGTCTTTTTACTGTTCCACCATACTGAGTTCCAATGCCAAACGAAGTGCTTCGTCCTCGTCAAATTCGGCCTGACTGCCACTATACCGCGACCCACCACCGTACGAGCTACTGTTCTGGTAAGGGCTACGGCTATCTGACACCAAAAAAGGATTGTCGTCGGGGATATCATCCACATTGACCCGGGGCCTTCGACTAGCCGGGATATAGACACTTCTACCAGAACGCCTGGACGAAGGAGACGTGGATGCTGAGGGTACACTCGATCTGGTTGAGTTTGTAGGGGAGCTGCATGGTACTTCGTCCCTGGTTTCAAGCAAACCTGCCTCAGACTCACGCATCGCAGCCTCGTTTGCAGATTCAGCGGCTTTTCTTGCTTCTTCTTCATCCCTACTTAGCATCATAAGGTACTGAACAGCATCGGCTTCGTCGAGGCCCATTTCGGAGAGCGCTCCAGCCTGAGCACGAGCGCGGCGTAGACCGGGCTGAGCCCGTGCATGCTCGTCCTTCATCTGATTGAGCGAATGTGATATTTCGGTATTAAGCTCATTGCGATCTACATGAACAGTCAGCCAAGTGGTGATGATTCAAAATTCAACTCGACTCACGGTGCCATTTAGCAGTAGTTGCACCTCTACCTTTCCCGCTGGCGCTTTGCTTCCCCTTGGGAGATTTGGCCCATGGATCACCCTTCCCATTGTCCTTTCGGACGTGCCAAGCAACAACTTGTGAGCCAACACTGATAAGGACTGTGTCACCTTCGATCACAATTTGTGACACAGCCTCTCGTCCTAGGGCCGAGGCAGGAGCTGGAGAAGGTATACGCCTTAATAGTTGCTGAGACAGTGAATCAAATACAGCTGTATTTCCCTGAGCACTAAACGGAGGATTAGGCTTGAGATATCGGTAAAAACGTGAGCACACAAACCTTCCAACGGCAACAATCACATCACCCCAAACGAGTTCACTGATGCTTTCACCGTCCATCGCATCCCACGCAACGATCGCTTGGACCTCCGGAACGGACCCGCCGCCGTTGGGTGGAGTTTCTTCTCCTTTATTCCCATCTTCAGGAGCGCCGGAAGATTTGGACACCTCGGTCTGATTTACGGTCTCATCCGCCTCCCAGTCCCAAATACATACTCGCCCCAGTATATCGCCAGCGGCGACAAAACTACGTGAGCGCTGTGTGGGAACCAAATCATGCTTGGGCAATTCAAGAGTTATCTGTAATGATGTGTTGGTGGGATAGGATGGGCTAATGGGAACAGGAGTGGATGGAGTATTGGTGCTAGCAACTGGAGTGACGCTTGTGGATGCGAATGTTGATGGAATAGATGAACTAAAGCCAGATCGTATGTCCTCCTTGTCCTGTTTAACAAATTCGGCTGTTACAACACTTAGCGGCCCCAGCGGACCACCCCCAAACCTGAGTCGTCTGACGAGGCCAGTGTCTCGCCCAATATTTAGCCGATACAAATGTGCGTCGGTCGCATGATGAGCGAGAAGGCTGACGGAGGTTTGAGAATGACCATCGATTCGCAGGTCTTTGAGAGGTAACGGAGTAACCGATGGTGGTGGAATTCGAACGCATTTGACGCTGGATAAATCTGACGATCCTGGCGCTATCCCGAACCAGACCAATATGGTTCCGTCAGCGTACCCAGCGGCTACTACCTCGCTAGTCAAGTCGATCGCCACTTTGACGCAGGGCACTTTGACGAGGGACGCAACATCGGATACCAGGCCATCTCCATCGGTGTATCGTCCCGTCCAGATACAATTGAGTTGTGCACGTTGGGTTGTAGGCAGGTTCCAGAGCTTCACCGTTCCATCAGCACTGCTTGAAACAATGCATTCGCTCCCGCTGGTGATATTGTCGACGTAAATATCGTCTACGGACATTTGATGGGCGTCTCCGAGGGAGCATTTAAGCATACGAGCATTGCAACCTGCGTCCATGGCTCGAAGTGCGACAGTTACTGCAACCCCGCCCGAGCGAAGCCCCCAAACCACTATACCAGTACCACCAGTAGAAGCAAGAGCCACTGATGTAACATTTGAAAAGGCATCCTCAAAGTTGGGGTTTATGCCTAGGCCAAGGGCAGTGGTTATGCTTGATGGATCAAAGTGTCCGCGAACAACCTTGCCTAGATACATTGATTAGTCAGCAAGCACTATCATAAAACCATACACTTGCCTGTGAAGGGGTATGACCGTGTGACTACGCCGACAGCGAGAGATGCACTAAGAATAGCCCAACTTTGTTGAGCGCCGGTCGCATTTCGCTGGTTTTGCATGACGTGCATCGCGGAAATCGGCGTCCGATGAGGTCTATGCGTCACCGAGGTAATGCTTCTGGTCTTCTCCCATCGCCTTTAATCTACGGTTAGAGCTATTTAGAAATAATAAGTGCATATAAATACCTAGCTAGAACCCAATGCTTTTGGAATTCTGCGCGCCATGATTTCTCTCTTTTTCGGAGCAACACCAGCCTGGAATTCTCGATGGAGAGATCAGGGCTCGGCGAGACGCCGAGAAAGTGTCCAAGGAATGCGGCACGCCATGTGCTGTCTTGGTTTACGTGAGCATATAAGAGTCGACAGACAGAGGCGAGAGTAGTGAGCGCGATTGGGTCAAGGTACGCGCTGAGATGCGTGAGAAGTTCAGAGGGGAGTTGAAGCAAATAGGATCCATGCTGGGCAGATGATAGCAAGCTGATTTCGGTCTTCTTCTTGTGACTAATGTTTTTCTGGGGTGATTTAGTAGATTTTATAGGCATAAAACAATAGAGGCGAGACAAAAAAAAAAGTGGCGCAGAGTGGGGTCTGCGACAGACTGGTGGTAGATCAATTTATAAACCATCCAACCGCTGACTCATTATCCGCTTTCATGTTACACAGCCACCGTATCGGGACTGTCCCGAGTCAGAATAAATGTTGAGGAAAGCACAAATCCAATCGTGGTGCTGATTAAGCGCAATATTATTCAGCTTTTTTATGCCGAGGCTCTTTGGGAGTTTCGTGCGGACCCGAACGGTGCTAAGCGAGTCAAACACAGAGAATACCCCATTCGAGTCAAAAGCGTTCTTGTAGCATTCCCAGTCATAATATGTTGCTCCGAGCAGAACCGGTCGTTGGAGGCTCGCCATGCACCCAGAGCACAAGGGACATCATGGTTGTAGCCCATGTTTCATGTATATGCTATACCTAATCGTCGCCTGACCCTACCCTTAGGTTGATTGTGACACGCTCTGGTATTTATATATTCATATCCATGTCGGCTTTCGGCGGCAGATCAAAATCTTCAATATATGCCAAGCATTTGTCTCAACTCAAGGACCAGCCCGAGCCGAAGGGATTGATGTACTTGCATGGTGGCGATGCGGGCTGAGACGCATGGCCATGTTCCTGGACATCCTTCGTGCCAACGGCAACCCGGTCTTGGCCTCCGATCAACGCAAACCACTGTTGATTGAGTGGAATATTCAGTCGTAGTCGTTGCTATCACTCGCAGGCATCCCGAAGGCTACAGTTTTATCCACGTGCATGACATGATCAGAATTTTAGAAGGCCTAGAAATGGCTCACATGCCCATGATGCCTCAGCGGATTCCCGAGCTCACCTCTTTATACCCTTGATATCTGGTCCTCAATAACCGGTTTTCTCGGACGACCTAGTTCAGTTCGGGCCTCTGCCCACTCCCCTGTCGTATTCATAAACTGGCACGTTGCGCTGCTCTGGTTACGGACCTCTTGATATTGCCCTTATTTCAGCATGGAGTTGGCGGGTGTCAAAGACAAGAAATCAAGCGAGCTCTCCCAAGTTATTACACGAGAGGACATCGCTCAAGGAGACTCATCTTCGTCGGTGGTCTCTCCTCCCCCCGAGGCGTATCAATTATACAAAAGACGCTGGTTAGGACTAGTTGGCATAGTGAGTAACCAATGGCTTAATTCAAATAATCCGCTTATTCACCACCCTCCTGCAGTGTCTTTTGAATATTATATCGGGGTTGAACTGGCTTTGGTTCTCATCCATAGCAATAAATAGTAAGCCCCTCCCATGTCGATTGCGGAACACAGGCATTTGACCCCTGTAGCATCTCAGGAATTCGGCGTCTCACTTGAAAGGGTGAACTGGCTGGGCAATAGCGTCAACTTGATTTACCTTCCAGTATCTATGATTGTGCCCCTGGGCTTCTCTCGATTGGGCCTCCGCATATCGGTATCTTATCCGCATTACCACCCCGTTGGACTATGCTGACGTACCTCGCTGATTGAATAGTGCATCATTGGTTCAATTGGACTGTTGATATCTGCGTGGATTCGCTATGCTGGGACCACAAGAAGCCTTTCCCCAGATGGCAGATATGCTCTGCTGCTAATCGGACAGGTACATACCATTTCAGCCAAACCTATCCGGCGGACAAATTTGGAGACTGACTCCATGATCAGATATTCACAGGATTTTCGCAGCCATGGTTCCAGATACTTGGCCCCAAGTATAGCGAAACCTGGTTTGACTTGCGCGGACGAACGACGTCTACCATGATAATTTCTATTGCCAATCCGGTTGGGGCAGCGCTCTCACAGCTCATTGCACCAGCGTTTTCGACAGTACGAGAATCAGTTAGTAAATTGATAATTATATCTGGTCAGTAAACTGAAGAATCCATTAGGTGTTGATCCTTGCTATTATCACCTCGGCTGCTGCTCCCACTGCAATACTGATAGCTTCAAAACCTCCGACACCACCCAGTACGTGTGCTATCAAATGACGTCGGTACCTTACAAGCCTTCTCACTTTTCCGATGACTTCAGCTTATGCCGGATCTCATCCCTCCCCACCTGCAGCACAGATATTCCGTGCTTTCATAGGGAAGGCTCGCCAAGGCGACGCATTCATGTCGTTCCGCGAGCGAATCGACATGGCTATTGTTACCCTCCTTTTCGGTTCATTCGTCGCAGCATTCAGTGCATTCTCCATTCTGATCAATCAGATTTTCGTGAGTAATCTGTCGGGATCTCACTTTTCCTTGCCTAAGTCTTTGTATTGGATGTAGGCACCTTATGGCTATTCGTCTGACGCGGCGGGAATCATGGGTGGTGTACTCATCCTTGCTGGCATTGTTGGAGCCGTGATCCTTTCTCCCATATTTGATCGATATCTTACACACCACCTCGCACTGGCCTCCAAGGTATTGGTCCCGTTGCTTGCCGCAAGCTATATTGCATTAATATGGGATGGTAAGTCACGAAGGTTTTAAATCACCAGTGTTCTCCTGAAACTCAATTGCCGCACTAACGCCTTTTCTTTTGCATTTGCCTTTTGCTTTAGTCCGCGTAAACAATTATGCCGGCCTTTATGTTGTCATGGTCGTCATTGGAGTTGCATCCTTCACCCTCTTGCCAATCGCACTGGAAATCGGATGCGAGGTCACACGTAGCGCCGAAACTTCCTCTGCAGCTCTATGGTTCACTGGAAACCTGCTCTCAGTGGTTTTTGTTCTATGTAAGTGGTAGTAACATATTTTCATGTGATTCTCGATTGACCTGACCTAAAACTAGCCATGAATGCATTAAAAGATGATTCGCCGGATGCGAATCCTCCATCGAATATGTTCAAATCCCTCATTTTCCAAGCTTGCTTCGTTGCCGTAGTCGCAGTAAGCGTATTCGGCTTGAAGGGGCAGCAGACTAGGCGAGAACTCGATGTCCAGAAGCAGCAGGCAAGGCAAGAAGGGGAGCCACATGGGAGCTGATATTTAGAACCATGTAGCACTAAGTGATATGCCCTGTATAGTTATTCGACAATACCTGCGATGAAAGTGTTTGTTTCATTAAGTATGCCCAGAGAAATTGGGGTTCCCCGAGAGGGTTGGACAGGTATTTTTTTCTCGCTGGAATCGGTGGATGTATGCATAGCTTTATTATTTGTTGAGCAGATGTTTACGTATCACTTCGGAACTAGCTACATGGAATTCAAGGTTCAGGTTCGCAATTTACTGGCATATAAAAATGGATTGGGAGGAACCTTCAACCACTGAATGTCGTGAACTCCTCAAGGCTATTGCTTCCGAACCAAAATCCGGTGCATTCCAAAGGTTACCTTTTGAAGAGCTCATCCATCCAGCGTACTGAATGCCCGATTACCATGCTCTGTACGCCCACATCTGAAGACCATAGTTGCACCTATATACCATGGTCAGGCAGTTACTCCTGCAGTCACCTCCAAGTTACAGCGCCATGCCCAAGATGAAGAACGAGAAGAACGAGATTACCGTAAAGTGTTCTACTCTGCAAAGAACGATACGCGGTATCTTCTATCGTCTCCCATGTGTAGTGTACTTTCTCAGCTGCAATACCAACTATGAGCTCACGCTATGGATCGTATATATCAGTGGGTAATGTACATATAAGCCCTATAAGTATTTAACATAATGCACAAAAGTATACCATCGCTGTGGCCTTTGTATTTATAGTGGCATGGACTCGATATACAAGCACCCCGATATCTTTATATTTTGGTGGCGGGTTTTGTTTGATTCTATTGGTCCGGATAGCAATATCTCGGTTATAGCCACGAGCACCGCAAAAGAGACTTGAAATTTGGTGTTAATCCCATGGAGTTTACTTGCCTCCGAATAACCATGATTTGAAGTACTCGGTCCCAAATACAGTGAGCAGTCATTCCAACCCAAAGATTGAACAGCATATGCTGCTGAATATGAGAAAATTCACCTTTCGTCAACCCACTATTAAACATGTACAGGGTATTCGTCTTTCAAGCTAGCTTTGTTGCTACTTGCACAGTGCTTATGGCCAAATAAACATGACGAGAGATGGATGTTCAGATGCGGCACGAACAGAACATGAATAAACAAAACTAACACGGAGTCTCCTGGGATCCCTCCTTCCCAGTTGGTTATATGCGGGCAAGATATGTGTCAGCAAGCCAAGGAAGATCCGTCTGTTTGGTCCAGTTCCCAATATAAATAGCTATCGAGGAGCGACCACCCCTTTGGTAGCTCAAGTCTCCATGATTTATATGGACATAGAAGAGGATCGTTAATTATTAAATCTCGGCTCGCTCCGAATTCTGTGATATACGAGCCACCCTGGTGTTTAATCCTATACTTTTCTGGCGAGCGAACTACTCGACCGGCACACAGAAATGGAAAGGCGATAATCCAGATTCTTCCTAAACCTCTGGGCGTGTCTTCGTTGGCTATACAGATTGAATCATAGAAACTCGGCCGGCAACTACTGACGATAGTTCTGCTATCTATGACAATTGATAAGGTGCTGTCGAGGACTTGACACTCCAAGCTCAACACACCATTCACCCTCGTTGCGATATATGCAATGTCGGCTTCAGATGCAGATAGTTACAAACAGGGCCAGTCATCTGTGGGCCAAGGTCTTGGAGAAAGCGAGAACAGTGGCGACCCATTCAACGAATCTCACGTCGTTGAATATCGACTATACAAGCGGCGTTGGACTGGGTTGCTAGGAGTTGTAAGTCTCTGACATTCAGGTATCATATATACTCCGCCAACGAGATCCATCACTCGATGCCAGTGTCTACTCAATTTTGTCGCCGGTGCAGCATGGTTCTGGTTTGCTTCAATTGCTATTCCAGGTATGTTTGCCTCGCATAAGGCTCTGAGCTCGCTCAACTATCGTGGCATGAGCACAGTGTCGGAGGATTTTGGCATATCACTCGGTCAAGTCAACTGGCTCGCCAATTGCGTCAATGTAGCATTTTTACCCGTGTCGCTCGTTATTCCTAGCGTATGTTCGCGTTATGGCCTTCGTATTTCGGTACGGATATTTTCACTCACTCCCTCTGTTATTTGCTCACGAGCGTCATATATCATACGTTCTACGATGGGGTCAAAAAGTGCTTTATCGGAACGATTGTGACTTTGGTTGGAGCATGGGTCCGCTACGCAGGAACCGCGCCGTCCCTTTCCCCCAACGGGAAATTTGGATTGTTGCTCTTTGGCCAAGTAAGTAGCACCTGCAAAGATTCCAAAGTGAAGCATTGAATTCCAAGCTTACATGCAAACTCTCTCCTAGATTTTGCTCGGAATTGGCCAGCCCTGGTTCCTCATAATAGGCCCGAAATATAGCGAAGTCTGGTTCGATCTGAAGGGACGAACAACGGCCACAATGCTTGTGTCCATCTCTAATCCAATCGGTACCTCATTTGGCCAGATAGTCGCCCCGTACTGTCCATCAGTACGAGTTTCCGTAAGTTCAATGGTGATATATACATATACACCCACTTGAGAGAGAAAAAAGATACTTATATTGGCAATAATGACCACCGGCCTGGCTCCGTCCGTGCTGCTCATATATTCGGCTCCCCCTACCCCACCCAGTAGGTTGTGATAAAAACGCATCTCTGCTGCATGTATTGATCGTGTCTGTACAGCGTTTTCAGGATCTCATCCTTCTCCCCCTCCTATCCAAACGCTACGTGCCTTTTTGGGGCGCTCTCGATCAGGAGAAATCACTATGACCCCACGAGAAAGGCTGGATTCGGTAATACTCCTACTGACATTTGGCCTTATGGTAGCTGCGCTTAATACTCTCGGAATTATATTAGCTCAAGCTATCGTAAGTATCTTGGGTCAAGTGGTCAAACGGATGAGTAAGAGGCTAACTTTCGCAGGCCCCGTACGGATATACACCCGAGGACGCTGGCATCATTGGTGGAGTGTATGTCCTGGCGGGAATTGTTGGTGCTGTGGTTATCATGCCTATATTCGATCGATATTTGACCCACCACCTGGCACTTGCGTCCAAGGTAATCACCACCATGCTCGCGGCTTGCTTCATTTCGCTCATCTGGGCCGGTAAGTAAATGTTTTCACTAACCATCGCCCCTACTAAACAGCCTGTAAATTCAGTTCGCGAAGATAATGCTCCTGCCATATACGTCATTGTAGTGGTCCTGGGTATCAGTTGCTTCACGCTGCTACCCATCACTCTTGAGATCGCTTGTGAAATTACACGCAGCCCTGAGGCATCGTCTGCGATTCTGTGGCTCTTGGCGTACCTACTCACCACGATATTCATTCCTAGTAAGTTAGCCCGAGTGCTCGAGGCTCCTACTGTACCAACCCTTGCTTTACTAGTTGTAGACCACATGCGGGACGATTCTCCAACGGCCAATCCGCCATCCAATATGCGACGTGGGCTTATTTTCGAGGCAGGAATCGCAGCCAGTTGCGTCGTGATCATTTTAGGGCTAAGAGGAAAACAATCACGCCGAGAATTGGATGTGCAAAAGCAGCAAGAGGCAGCACGACGTGGTGTCATAATTTGATATTGGTATGAAGACGTACAGTAGTATGAAGACATGCATTCGTCCACAAACAATTAATTAACGTGTTAAAGCTAGTCCATCGCATAGGAGCTTCAGTGCATGAGAAGTGTGGCAGCTCCTGCGCCTTTGAATTCTTCCGCTTTCTGGACCTAAATATAATAGTTAGGCCAAAAGCAAAGCTATGAAGAAAACATAAACTTACAACTAAGAGGCCCACTACCGACACACAGGAATAATTATTAGTACGGATATACACCCAGCTTATCTTAGCTCCAATACACTCACCGATCAAGCCAAACAAGCCCATGATCGAGCCAAAAATCTCAACAATCAACACTTTTACAAACAAGCTGGGGTCCGCAGCGTCGGCTAGCGCAGCGTTGGAACCGGTGATACCAACGGAAACACCACAAAGTAAATTGCAGAAACCAACGGTCAAGCCTCCCCAGAACAATGCGAAGCCTGGCGATAGTCGATAAGAGGGTTAGGTGACAAATTGATTTTAAGGTATGACGTACCAGTATAATAATTCTCGCGAGTGTATAGCTGGTCTTCGGGAATGTTTTGATTAACTCGCTGAGAGTATACGATAGCCATAATCTAGTGACATATTCCATAAGCATTTCGTTTTTGGGCAAGTGATGAATATACTCACAACACCGTAAATGGCCACAACTTCGCAAAAGATAATACTGCGGTGGCATACAGATCGGTGCATGTCCGGGCATAAACAGCGACAGTACTACGCACCTGATCAAATTCTTAGTGCGAATACGTGGTGTCCTAACACCTCCACCGAGGATGGACGCGCCAGTAACGAAAATACCCCTGTGTAATTCCCACAAGATTCAGCACTATGTCACAATACGACCACCATTAAAACCGCGTACCATCCAGCGCCCATTACACTGAGCCCAATGCAGAGGCCAATCCCCACCATTGCCCAGGCGTATGGACTTGTCTCTTCTAAGAATCGACCAACGTTGAAAGCTTCACCAGAACCTAACAAAACGTAACAACTAATTAAGTGTCGTCGATTGTAAGTATTATGTATCTCTAACCGGTGAAAAGAAGGTATAGTGCAACAGCTAGCACTATGAATGTCCAAAGACCAATGCTGTATGTATAACCCATGGCAGTCGATAAAGAGTGTCGGTTTGTCACGTGGTAACACGGAGCTCCCTAAGACACAGCCACCGAACTAGTCAACCATACGTGGTGGGTGTATGCCGCCCTCAACCTGAAACTTATAAACTTCATTCTCCCCTCAGGGAAGAGTGTTAAAAGTTATTATAATAAGCGCTCATAGTGTGGTCATCCCGTGCTTATTATCGATAATGGAGAAAACTTTCTCTCATTAACCGAAGACGCGTCTACGACGCGGTGCATGGTTTTGGTTCCAACCAAATATTGAACCCATACAGCAATCGTTCGTGTCAAGATTTTAGTGTTAATATTATTTGATTCAATAAATTTGCGTGCATATGTAAGCCTATGCTTATTTCTAAGTTCACTGGGTTGTCACGATACCATCTTCCTCTGTAGCAGAGATCAGTTGGCTTTCGACGAACGAGTAAGGAATTACCAACCCACAGCCTCCACCGCATCTGCCAAGTCATTATCCGTGAAACTCGCTATATTAGCATAGCCTTGTTCTGGAACTTCCGCAGCGAATCCAATTTCGCCATAATCGTGTGTGATCTTGCCACCTGCAAGTAATGCTGAGCACTTGAACGTGACATGGCGAAGAAAAGTTGCTTACCCTGGCTCTTGATAAACTCCTTTGCTTTTATGGCTTGTGGGGAATTCTCGCCTGTTCCCTCCTTGAAGGTGAAGATGTATCCTGTAAAGTAGTCAACATCAGGAATCCCGACCGAGGATATGGCAATGAGCGTACTCTTGGCAGGCATGTTACTATATTATCTACTACGTAAATTGATAGAGGATCGCGTGAGTGTGGTGGTTGAGGTCCGGACGGTTGCACATCGAATCGTTTATATAGTGCGTCATCGGAGACTGATCTCTTTATGGTAAAACGCCCCATGCCAGCGTCATGTGACTGATTCACAGCCATAGCCACTGATCAAAGGCTTACGAAACAAAAAATCTCGCCTTGGATCCTTCAAATTCCCTCCAAGCCGTGCGAGCTCCGACGTCCTGTGAGCCCCCATCCCTGCACATCACTCTCCTTTCAACATGTCCCACGCCGACCACACCCGTGATCCATGGTTCGTATATGCTATCCTATATGTTTTTTCAGTGATGTCTTATCTCGAGTAACGATCGAACAGCCCATGGGTTATTCTGAACGATTTCGGAGGTGCGTTCGCGATGGGTGCGATCGGCGGTGGCATATGGCATGGTATCAAGGGTGCTCGTAACTCCCCCAGGGTGTGTACATGCAGTGCACTCAGTCATCAACATCATGCTCACAAGCAGTAACTAAATCAATCAGGGTGATAGGCTTGTCGGTGCGATTTCGACAATCAAAGCCCGAGCACCAGTAACAGGTGGGAATTTCGGTGTTTGGGGTGGAATGTTCTCGACATTCGACTGCGCGGTTAAGGGCTATCGACAAAAGGAGGATGCCTGGAACGCAATCATTTCTGGATTTATGACTGGTGGTTGCTTGGCCGTTCGCAGTAAGCGCACTCCACTGCGTATAACCTGCATCTACTAATGAATCTATCTGCTCAGGTGGCCCTCGAGCCGCCTTTGGCTCCGCAGTGGCGTGCGGTATTCTACTGGGTGTCTTTGAGGGTGTTGGCGTGCTGCTGAACCGAATGTTCAGTGACGTCAACCGACCGGTACTACCACCTTGTGAGTTGAGCTAACCGAGTCGCCTGTGGGTAAACCTAACCATGTCTTTAGTGCCCGAAGCACCCGCGGCCGGTGCATCTCCATCAATCGCATAGATGTAATTATTATTTGCCAGATTTACTTGAAACTCCCCACTCTACTCGCAAGTGTTGCTATATCCTATGTGTTTCTACAGTTGCTTCTTATTTGTTTCATTCCGCCTGCTATATGATGCTTGTTTCTTTATGCATGGATTGGATTTAAATACAACTACATTTTGTGTCAAATCCTTCGTTTCGCATACAAAACTCAGTAGTCAGTTCGAAACTGAATTGTCGAGCGTTCACTCTCCTTCTTTCATGAGCCATTCAGCAAAGTCGTCTAGGCGTTGTCGTTCTGCCTGGTCATCGTCGTCGCCCTCTGCATTCGCGTTCGATGCATCGTGACCGCTCCTGCGGAATCTTTGCCTTCCGTCGAAGAATTCGGCAACGACTTTTCGGCCAGCGAAGAATCTGCCATTCATTTTCTATCGAGCCAAATAAATCGAGGGGCCTTGGTAAACAGTAATCAGTGTTACTTACCAATATACATGCTTGAGCGCTAACAGGATCTTTGAATTTGACCGTCATGACTCCATCTTCCTCCTCCTGTAGAGCTAATTAGTGTCTCCGGCAAGTGATATGATGCAGAGACGTACATCATAGAGCACTACATTTGTCACTTCTCCCAGAGTTGAGCACTCTTCTCGTACGTCCTCCTTTAAATCCAAAAGTAGCGTTGCGTCTTCCGCCAGTTCCTCTTTGGTGAACATATGTTTGAGCACAACCACACGAGATGTGACAATTTTGGGTCCTGAGGGGCCAAACTCGTCATCGGAATCCCAATCTGCAAGTTTACTAGCAATCCAAACGCTCAGGAATGTACAATGCATAGTATAGTGAGTTTAACGCACCGTTCCATGTTGCCGATTCTCTTTGACGCTTTCTTCTTGTCAACGGTTCGTTTCTGGCCGCCATTTTCGTTGCCAACAGCCTCATGGTCCCCGCCCTTGTGCCCGTACTCGGCCCTTTGAACTTTCATCCTCGTACCTGCCTCGCCCAACCGTAGTTCGGCGTCGTCCAGCAACGTAACAGCCAACTCCACACTTTCCTCCTTATAATAAACAACCAGTGCCTCTCCAGTGAAAGTTCCATCCTCAGAGCGGTAAAGCTTGACTTTGGGCTTGCCTTCGTCATCCTCCATGATGAGGCCGAAGCGCCCAAAGCGTGCTGCGATCTCGTCTGCTTCAGCGTCTGGAGGCAGAGAACTGACAAATACGGCTGTATTTTTCGATTTGCGAGGTTGTGCTGGTGCTGTAGATTCATCCTTCTTATCACCTTTGTTGTTTTTCCCTCGCTTAATGGACGGACCTGGCGCTGCAGGATCGGTGTTGGAAGTATAATCGATGGGCTCTTTCTTTCGTTTCTTGTTGGTGCGTGCAAGTACGGGTGCTGCAGGGGTCTAAAAAACCGATCACATTACATCGCCATGATATGTATACTACAATTCGCACGCAACAGCAGGACACTTACCTCTTCGTCTACGCCTTCAACCGCATACGCCGCTTGCTGGGCCTTCACCAGCTCATCGTCAACCACTTCTACCCAAGCATTCTTGTTCGCGTCCCACTGCATCTCGCGTCCATCATCGGCTTCAAAATGCCACGCTCCAGTTTCTCTGCTAAAGTGTACTCGGGGGTCACTGGCGAATTGCGCCTGTAGGCGTGCATGGGTTTGTTCCGCTGCCTCCGCCTGTGCTTGGGCGTCTTGGGATTGGGCAATCTGTCTCGCGGTTTCTGGGTCCATTTGGGCTATTTCGGTTGACATATTTCAAGTCAGTGGTGGAGAGGAAGTCGAGAGATGATGTGTAACATCAAGCGCACGCACATTGCTTTGGTTCGGCGAGAAGTCACGTGCGAGGTGGGGCCTGTCTAAATTACTTCCCCGACCCTTGGAGGCAATATGTTTCGTCAATTATCTCGCCCGGTGTCTCGTCAGCTATGCAGGGCACGAATGAGACAAGCAGTTACAGTTGAGCAAAGATGTTTTCGCCTAGTTTGATCGAGTACGGTTTGACCAACATGCAGGCTCCGCTTCGTTCCAGCTGCCTACCGAGAATACAATTGCAGGCTGGACGTGGGTTTGGACCAGGTGGGCCTTCTTTATCGTAGCTCAATGGAGAACAAATTTATAAGGATAGTGATTAGACTTTACGAGGAGCCTTCAGACCTCAATTAAAATATATAATCAACCTCCAGAACCTTCACTTCCTAGGGAAGATTATACCGAGGCCCAGTGGTTAGATTATCTTCACCGAGTGTCTTTCACTGCCTCGCAGAGTCAAAAGCTTCTGGCTGAGCTCGACGTCAAGAACCCGGACGCCGGGGTATTCGACGCACCCAACCGAATAGAACGCGCATATGCGCTTATTTTTCAACTTTTCCTTTTCTTGAGCCGTCCTCAACCTGATTCATCTCCAGAGCACTATTTACAGGTACGCCATCAATTTAGTTAATCCGGCTGGCATTCATACTCTTTGTAGACATTCGAAACTATACCCTCCTTTGACGGAGACGATCTTCATCTCGCTCGTCTCTGTGCTATTCACATTCTCAAAACTATTGTCTGGGAGCTTGACAGTATCCCGACTTCGGATCCTCAGCGAACAAAGTACCCCAACGTGTTTGAAGATGCGAAAGGTCTATCTATGCTATGTGCACAGTTCTTGAAAGGTACACACCTTGATATCCTTTTATGATCTATCCGTTGAGCCTCTGCTCGAATACAGATCAGGACTCTGTCCCCGAGACGTGGCCAGTCTTCTGGTCAGAAGCTCAACAAGCACTCGTTGCGTTGGGAATGGATCTAGGTGACGCAGGCTATGCGATTCAAGCACCACCGGACCCATCCGAAACACCTGATACAGATCCGGATGCCCCAGGCCTAACTCGTGCGGAAGGCTTTAAGGGCGTGGACTTGACAGGTAATGCGGGAGCACCTGTACGTGGTGCACCAAATGTTTTGGAGACAGCTCAGCCTGGGGACAACATACCAGACAGGATAGAGATGGAGTACGAGGCCAAGGCGAAGGAAACACCGAAGGAGAGAAACCCTCGAAAAAAGGGGGAGGATTTTTCTAATGTCCGGAGACCCCCAAGAAGGGCGATAAAAATGAAATATATTCAAGAAAGGACGAAAAATAAAGTATTGGCTTTCATTGAGAGAAACAATCAATTCGATTTCGTTGAAGCTCACTGAAGACCTTGCGATCAGTGAGGGGCGAGGCAATGAGACCAAGGTAATACCACTAACATTGAAATGGTTATCCGGTATGCACAACTTCAGAGATCCCATGGGTGGAGCCTGTAGCCCTTATATGGCGAAGAGACGATTGATCTTCCAAGATAAAGACAGTAATCACCCTCTTTTGAACACCCTCCTTCGGCCCATACCTGTGTCAAATATCTGCATGCTGGGAAAAAAATGTCAAGATATTGTCACATAGACTTGAAGTTGCGAAAGACACACTGGCACCTACTGAATTGAAGCTGGCTCGTCGTTACTCTCGCGGACGAGTTTCCGAGGAAATTTGTTACTACTATGTGTCCGGCCCAAATTGTATGTAACAATCAAACAGCGAGAGAGTTCAGAGAGAACGGAAGACCGCTGATGTGAGGGGCACAAACAACCAAAATTAACGTGTACCTATATGCGCCCCTTTGTAAATATTAGACCAGCTGGAATTTACGCTCCTGGCTTGAAAATTCAGACATGTTCTGAAGCGTAGCACGATAAAACAAAGCTCGCGTACTGTAATCAAGCCTATGATTCAATGCATCCAATTCTGGTAGGTAGTAGCGGCCGAGTAACTAGGGTCCTCGTAACACGGGGGTGCCGTGTGACCCAGTGGCGAATCTTGTTAGCCACTGGCATATCGCCAACTACGACCACCCGCACAAGCTTACCCCCCGAGAGTATTCTAGCGATTTTTCTGCAACAAATAGACATGAGCCCTGTATCTCCAAAGCTCGAATCTTTTCAGAGCAGTCCCGTATCTATTAGGGCAGTATCATCAGGCTTTTCCGACATTGAATCGGTTGTCTCTCTGGTGGATCAGAGTACGTATCAAGTTGATGATCGCGCCTTTCTCAGTACGCTAACTTCTATCCTTGTTGAACGTACTAAATTAAACCAGAGCTCCCGGACGAAGCTGTTGTGGCTGAAGACCGAAAACTCGCACCAGTTCATCCAGAGTTTGCATTTTCAGATGGCACAGTCGAGATTCAGGCAAGCGAACGAGTGAACCGTTGAGAAGCAATCGCTCATTCCGTATAACAGACGATGAATCAAGTCTTCTGGGTTCATGAAATCTTTATAAATAAGTTTTCAGTACTCGCCGCCCTCATACAAAGGGCAAAAGCCTCCAACACAAACTTGGAACCTGGAAGTCGCATTGTGCTCGTTTGCGAGCCAAAAATTCAAGGGGCAGATATTTTCAACACTCTCAAAGTTATATACGCATCGTGAGTGATGGCATCCCATCTATGAATGTGCAATCACAATAACCTGGCCTTCAGTTACATCGACGGGATCCCTGATTTTGATTCAAACATTATGATATCTGCCCTACGCATCGCCTCCATTTTTGACTATCCTAATCTACGGAAATTCGCCCTTTCGAGACTGGAAGGAATGAGCCTTTCTGCCCTTCACAGAATTCAGCTCTCCGATGAACTTCTAATTCCCTCATGGGAGATGCCTGCGTTTGTTGAGCTTTGTAATCGCGCAGAGCCTATTACATTGACCGAGGCCGACGTCCTAGGAATGTCCCGGTTTGTCGAAATCGCTCGAATTAGGGAAACTCAAAAAGGTCATCAGGTGACCAAACTGGTGAACAAGGCCCTTCCTAAACTTTTAGAAAGCTCGCAGTCGAATAATTCTAGCGCCTCTGAGTCTACTCAAGATGAATCTGGTTAGTTCGTACTTTCCCCAATGTGCTACAAACTAAATTCATTTGCGTATGTCCCTATATCAAGGCTATCTCTCAGGTCGTTCACAATTACCTGAATGCAAATGTCGCGTTAGTGCGCATAACAACAAGGTCAAGCCCTGTAGTATTCATAGTATCGCGTGTCAAGTTCTGGAGGAGGGTCGAGCATTATTCAAATAACGAAACGAACTCTTGGAGCGGGTTGGAACCTTACGGTCTTCCTTTGGTAGTCTTGAACAAGTGATTTCCTCTTCTAGCTCTGAAGTGCTAGACATCCATGCAGAGCTCTCAAAAGCGCCCTGGATTCGCAAAAAGCATACTGTAGAATCCGACATAGATCCTGCCGACGAACCTACGCCGAAATCTGCAACGAGGGCCACCGAAGAAGCCACGGCTGAATCCATCGGGGAATCCACCACTAAAACCTTTGCGCAGGAATGAGTTACAACACCGTCCGAGGTACCATGACGTACTCGGGAGTGGTCACCCGCTAGACAGTAGCCACCGGTGAATTCTCAGTCTTCATGAAAGCAACCAACTTAATGTTTTGCTCAAAGCCTTGCGCTATACTCTTTCCCCTGTATACTAAGTGCCCAATTCTGTATACGAAAGCATGGTCATGACTGTGTATAGCCTTTCAGTAAAGTATTATGAAACCGGATGCGCCTTATAAGTCGGCACCGTGCTACCTTGCTTGCCTTAGAGATCATTGATGCGTTTTGTACCCTTGGCTGAATAAATTTGATGCGTCGCATAGCCATTGAGAACGTGCGTATATGCAATGTCTACTAATGCCACTGGCCGCTTGGACACTATACCTACAATGGGTAACAGCGATCCATTCACCTCAACAAACAAAATTCCAAGTCCCCACGAAAACCGAGTACAAAACAGAGGCAGAAAGCACACGCAAAACCACATGGGAAAAAATGCCACAACAAGAAACCGATGCGATGTATGTATATATGGGGTGGGATGTAATCAACAATGATCGATGGAATAAAAAAAAAACAAGACCCTTTATACGATAATAGACGAAGCTCTAAAGACTTGCACGCGGGGCCCCGCGCTCTAGAATTTCCAGTCTTCGTCGATCTCCATGGCCCAAGGGACTATGAGTCGCGTGCCGTCAGTGATGATGCGTGTGGAAGCAAATGATGGCACTTACATTTGTTCAACAACGTCTTGGCGAAAATCTTTTCGATGGGGACGTCGTGTTTTTTGCACCAAGCAGCGGTAATTCTAAGTTTGGAAGTTAGCCTCGTGGTGCGTATACGAGATTTCGAGTAACATACCTTGGGTCCAAATAGTTGATCTTACTCGTACCCAGCGCAACCTCCTTTCCTTCTTCCTTATCTTGCATCTTGAACTTGAACATCTTGATCTTCTCGTCCAGCTTGGTGATTGCATCCAAAACCTTTTCGGGCGTACGACCCTTGGGTCCAGCAGCCTGCTCCGTTCCACGCTCCTCTTTTAGGCGATCGTACTCGGCGTTAATGTCATCAATCTTCTCGTCGAGTGCGCTCTCCTTTTCTTCCTTTTCACCCTTTTCGACCCGCTTCTCGTTGTCCTTTTCAAACTTTTTCCGTGCCTTGGCGATGTCCTCTTCGCGTTTGGCGTCTTCCCAGCGCTCAATAAACTCGTCGTCGAGGTCAGACTCGAGTTCATCAAGCTCGGGGTGCTTCTTCTTAAGCTTCTTGTCGAGGGTGAATAATTGATGACGGAGCTTCATGCGATTGTACTTGAGACCTCTCAACTATATTCATTCACATAAGTACCCTTTCGAACAGTACTCGCGGGGATACATACCTGGTCGCCAAGTTTGCCCATACTTGCATCGTGGTTCTTGCTCACACTCTTTTGATGGTTACACAAGATGGCCACCATACGATTAGCCCGATTGTACGCCGCAAGCTTCTGAGTAATGTCTGCGTCAGCCGGAGTGTTTTCGTCGAGCTGTTTCTGGAAGGTGATCGAGGCGTTATAGGTACGGAAGACCTTGGCGGACAAGCCCTTCATGTACGAATTCAAATGCTTATTCAAGCCACCAGTCTTTACCAAAGTTAGTGTAAGCCCATAACGGAATAGGCCAAGACATACCGAGACACGATCAAACAGGGCATCTCCCTCGCTCTTGCCATCACCCTTGAAGATTCGAATGTTCTTAAAGATCTGGGGCTCAACTTCGACAACGTTGTAATAACGAATCGAATCTTTACCCAAAAAGTCGAAGATGAGTTTGTTGGGAGGCTCAAGCATGATGTGCTCATAACGCAGGGAACAACAGCCGACTGTATCAGCCTCATCTTCGCCCTTTTCGTTACCTGCTCGGAGCGCCAGGCGATCGATAAAGTACATGGCAGTGGCGCGTTGTCGGTCGGCGCTGGTCTTGTTCTTGAGATCACGGGTGTAATCTTCTCGGATGCGATCGACATGTTTCTGTTTACATCGGAGCCAATAACGTTTAATTTGGTATTGATAAATATATCAACGAATGGCTAACCTTGAGTTCGCGGGCCTTTTCGAATTTTTGCATGTCGGACTGGCCCTTGAGTGAACTACCAGCGGCGAGGAAGACATACTTGAAGTTGCCATTGACGTTCTCCTTCCAGCTTGCGAGCCACGTCACGGTTTGGTCGTGCTGAATCTTTCCCCACTTGCCAGGAATGTTTGGTACGGGGATCGGTGCATTCTGACCAATATTGATTGTAATGTCCTCTGGGCGCAGACGATACTAAGTATAAGACGTAAGTGCAAGTGCAGACACTATATCATAGTACCCACCTTGTGTTTGCCTTTTTTGGGATGCTTGCCTCGTCCTCTGAAGAGACCTGGAGGTTCTATCCTGAAGTTGCCAACCTTTTCGGGGCGACCGTCCATCGTACAAGCAGTATACTTTTCTTCGTCCTTGGACTTGGCCTCCTTGATAGCCTTTTTTTCGGCGGCAGTCATGGATTTCTTCTTTGCCTTTTCGGCTTCAAAGAAATCGAACATGGGCCGGAAGTCGCACTTGTCAAAGTCTTTGATGACTATACCATTGCGCTATAGCCAAAAGAAGAAGTAAATTAAAATCGGTTGCAATGACAGTACGATGTGGCGCACAGGAAACGGAAAAGATGAAGGGACGAGAACTTACGGGAGGGTGATCCTTGAGCACAGCCTGCCAGTCACCAAAAAAGTTCTTTTGGAAGACCTCATCGGCAGCGTGTTCAGTCTCGAGTAAGGCTCCGAACCAGCCTGCGAGCTCTTCGGACTCGGGAGGGAGGTCGACCTCCTTGCCTGTATGCATGTATAAGTAGATGCTGAATGTATGCATGAAACGACAAACCATTGTATTTCATCTTGACGTGCTTGGGTAGAGGTTCGTAGGGAGGAGGGAAGAGTACGCCAGCATGCTCGAGGGTTGTCCATTTGGTGGTACCGTCGCCCAGAGCTTCAGTCTCCCACCTGGAGAGGGGTGAGGGTGGGACGATAGCAAAAGCACTACAACATACCACTTGAAGCGTTCGGCCTCTTCCTCTTCCTCCTTTTGTTTCTTGAGGGCACGAGCGCTTAGCTTTTTGTCACCGTCCTCCTTCTTGACCTTGGCTTTACCTTTTGAGGGCTTGACATCTTCGTCAGACTCTTCCTTCTTGACAGCCTTGCCGTTCTTCTTGGGAGTCTTGCGAGCAGGCTTGACATCTTCGTCTTCGTCAGACTCCTGCTTGACTTTTTTTCGGGAGGCAGGCTTCTTCTTAGAGAGTGGAACATCTGGCTCGGACTCGGACTCGGATGCTGAAACCTCTTCCTCGCCACTCTCGTTGGCTCCATTCTTGTTCCGAGTGACGGAATCGTCGTCGTCGTCGTCGTCGTCGTCGTCTGTCGTCGCTCGACTCCTTCTTGACAGGGGCCTTGGTCTTCATGCGCGAGCTAACTGGTTTGGACTTGGACTTGCCATTGGCAGCTGCCTTGATGCGCTTGTTGAGGGGCTCGTCGTCGGACTCGTCGGCGTCGGCCATGTCGACATCGCCATCCTCGGTCTTGACGAGGGGAACAGCAGCCTCATGTTGGCCAAGTTCAGTCATATCCTTCTTGGATGCGGGGGTGCGGGATTTGCCATTGGACTTCTTGAGTGCGCCAGGGAGGGGCACGGCTGCGGCGGCAAGCTGCTTAGCAGGCCGGGCAACGTCTGGGCCGCTGTCGTCGCTGTTGACAGTGCTGCGTGGGCGCTTGGCCTGGACACAGTAAGCATCGTGAATTCAAAATTGCAGAGTCGCAGACACTCACTGGGCCACCGTCCGCGGAGGCCGAGGGCCGTGGGCGTTTGCTAGTTGCACGGCTCGTGGCAGTCGACGACTGCGCCAACGGAGCGTCGTCGCCACTCTCCGAGTCGCTCGTCACGCGTCGGGCCATATCCTCGAATTATTCCACAATTACAATTTATCGTCTGAAATTTCAAATCACGGCCTCCAACCAGTCGTGGGCAGGCAAGAGCAGGATGGGTGGAGAGAGGCAGAGGCAGAGCGGAATGCGAACAAGGCAGCACACCTCGTCCCTTTTATAGCGATCGGAGCGTGTGCTGTGGTTTGTTGGAGGCACCCTAGCCGGCCCTAAAGCAGCCCGATTTCCCACCACTTCGAGGTCCCTGTAATCCAATTTCATCTCGTGACCTCACCCATACCCATACACTTACCTCCCAACCCATCTGCCGCGGCGTATATATCTATACTTGCCATGTCCGAACCCCTATACCGTGACCCATGGGCCAAGCGCGAGGCCTGGCGTAAACATCCTATTTTCACCACCCGCAACATGTTCAAAAACTCGCTTCCGGGCTTTGGTATCGCCGTCGTAGCCTTTACCGCCTATGTCGCCGCCGAAAAGTTTGTCTTTGCCGAGAAAAAGAGTCATCACTAGATATGCGTTGGAAGTAGGTCTGTGGGCGGAAATACTGCAGCTAGGGCGAGTGAGTCGAGGAGCGTATTCGTCGGGAAAGCGTACTGATTCGAATCAATCAGCAGGTGACGTGCCTACACCTCTTTATCTCCTCTTCTTGCCGCAATGTGCCAGTGCGGCTGTTGCGTGTTCAGTAGAAATTCCAAGCCTCGTGGCTCCAATGCATCTCGTGCGGTCCAGGTGTCTGCGGCCTCTGTATCCGGATTCTACTCATTAAATGCCTTCATGAAAGATTGGACACCCAATCCCAGTCTCCATAATTAGGCCCAAGATAACATATATGGCACAACGGATTACCATACATCAACCAATCACAAATAAGCCAATACACCTAGACCGTCACACAGCTCCGATCAGCTTCCTTTCTTCTCACCTCTCAAAAATTCTACGCTTTTGCAATTGGCAGCGTATGCGCGCTTGCAGAGTCAATTGAGATCCATATCCGAGCACAGGCGCTCAGCTGCGTGTTTTGATTAAGTCTTGATTAGAACTAGGGACCAATAGCGTCACGCCTGGGAGCTGTGTCTCCATGCGCGGCAGGCTGTACTGGATCGTAAAGACTTGCAGCACAAGTAACCAAGAGACATTTCGTTCTGTCATATGACGTCTTGTACAAATTCCCGGGCCTTCGCCAAGCGTTAGCAAATTCCGAACTCCATTAACTGGTACAAGGCCAGAATTCATAAACCATTTTACTACCTATGTCAATGTGCAGGCGGAGATGCTAGTGGACGACTCCTTTGATTCGAAGTCCTCGGTCAATTCGGGGTGTACACGATGCGTGGAAAATTATAGTTCGCTATAGGCCCCTTAATTATAGTAGTAATGCTCGGAGTGCTATGTACGATCGATTTACTTGAACGCGCCCCGGCAATACTAGAACGAACGTCACGACACCAATATTTAGAGTCATGAGGCCGCACGATACACGAGTTCCAGAAAAGGATAACATTAGATATATACAGACGAACGTCACACTGATGCCATAGAAGGGATGAATCCATCCCCTCTCGGCAAGAGACGCTGGTCCCGATATTGTTACCCCAGCCGGCCGGTCGACACGAGGGATTAACGTGCTACTCAACTGAGAGCGATCTGCATTTATAGCGTGGTTTTTGTGAGCGGCACAAAGCACATGGGATCGACAGGAGGGCTATGCGCATAAGATTTCCTGTAGATCCAACAGTGTCGTGCTGGGTGATGGATGTACATATATGTTCCAATCTATGAGGTAAATGTCGACTAGTGCTGCTATTGGTTTCGTGATGTATTAATATAAATCTGCGGGGAATACTCTAATACTGCACGGCGGCAATGACACACTCTGGATCTGGGTGCGAGGCAAGTCCTTGGAATGTGTCCAGGCCAGAGTCATGATAATCTGGAAAGTTGGGGAGCAAGATCAAGAGCATGAATTACTGCGACCTTCGGAGTTTTCAGGACCAACTCGGTACATCTACTTCCTACAGCCTTTACCTCTCGTTCCTTGTCTAGAAGTTTCGAGCGAGAACTTGGTCCACTGAAGCGGTTTACAGTTATCTTGACGCGTTGTGCCTTTACACGATAAAGTTCCCACATTGAGATATGACGTACGCTCACAGGGTTTCAATCCGAGGGAAGCACACAGTGATGCGAATACCGAGTCGATATAGTCATAAGAAACATCTACCTCGGGGCTTCCTCATGGTTGGGGTCTCTTTAGGACACCGACGTCCAGTAAGACCCTATAGAGAACCATAGGTAAGTTCTATCACCTAAAGATACCGTAGTCCAGCCAGCCAAGTGTGTATCTAATTTTGACATATATGCAGTCTCGGGATCATCTAGGTCCGGGCATTGTAATAGCAGAACGTGTCGCATTGACAAAACATTCTATCAAGAGGCTGGTTCATTCCAACCTTAAGGGTTCCGAAGTCACTCTAGCGGAGATATACCCACTAACCACAAAAGCATATATAGGATCCATGTAATGTACATTTACTATCGTAGGGTGCCATGTTGAATAATACCAAAAAACCATACGGATTGGAGTCACCAGCGTGCATAAAACATAGGTCAGAAGGACCCTATACAACCATCTCGAAGTAGGTTATGGAGTGGCGATTTTGCCATGCTATTCTAGATCTGAAACTACATATATCATGCTTTGGATGAGAATGAGTCCTTTCGACATATTAACGTGCACTAGAAGCTTACCGTTACATCGATTATATAGTCCTATTAGGGAGCTTGTGTTTAGCCCATAATTTGCTATCACCGAAAAACTGTAGACCCCATAACTCGGTCAATCTTTGGATATTTTATCACAGGATCACAGGAGAGTAAGAGTAAACACACTTGATTCGGACGACTTGGCTCCGGAGTTGAGCTTGGTATAACGAGTTCAAAGTTTAGGTGATTGCTCATGTATAAACTCTCTACCACTCAATTCAAGGCTGAATTGAACCCGTATATAACTTACTGGAAAATCTGATTGTTGGATTAAAGCATACACGTTGCTCATGATCAGGTAGGTAGCATTTCACAGTCATGATCAAACCAGGTACTTACGGCATATAGGGTTGGCCCATCACTTGGCGTTGTCAAGGATCCCTCCAAACTAGCAGTACTACCGATTTCGTGGAATGTTGAGCGCCAACATCGAACTGAAATATGCGGCGAAGTCGGGGTTACCCAAGAATTTGTCAGGGCAACTAGGCACTGCCCAACTATGTGCAACTTAAAATTGACCACACCTATTGATCCTATCTTCTAACTTTTCTGGTCTGAAAAAACATGGGCAGGTTATCTTTCGTGTCTTTTGTGAACAAACTCCTTCCAGAACGAAAGCACTACTGCTTATTGTCCTACACTGTGGCTCTTTTTGCATGCTCATCCACTATTGCAGCATTCGGAGTTGCTGGCTCATGGTACATCTACAGGAGCATATTTGCAACATTTTCTTCCCGCCTGGGGGCTCGCACGCTCCTCTACCACCTTACAGTTATTCTCCTTCGCTTGCGGAACCCGAAAATACTGGAACATGGTTTGAATATTATTGCATCAATAGCATTGAGCTTTATATGGATTGGAGGTGCAGTCTGGTCCCAGTGGTTTGATGCGGATATATGGGGGTATAAGCTCTGCGCCGGTTGTCAAGGGTGGGGAATATTGAAGTTTCATGGCGGAGTCCTTGCTGGAATAGAGGCCACTATACTCGCTATGAGCGCCACCCTTTTCATCCGGAGCCGAGTGGCAGATTTCAGTTCTGGGGAGCCATCGAGAGACGAGTAGTACGAGGTAAGCATGCATGTTGGCCTTATCGTTCAATTCCCAAAATTAACGCGCGTTATAGGCGCCGTTTCTTGGGTAGTTCGCATGCCTTTATATCCCCTCTGAGTACGCGTTTCTTCAGATTTAGTCCAGCTATGTACTCAAGTACATTTCATTCAAGTGTGTTAATACCCATTTGAATGCCCTTATTTACTGATACCCCCAAAATGTGTACTTTTTCAAACTGCCTGGGTCGTAAGATAATCATGATTATACCCCATGCTTTCTCGTGAAGCGTTTGAAAATCTTGCTGCGACCCTTCCGAAAGCATGTTCAGTCTAAGGTATTGGATCTCTGAGCACAGTCAAGTATGTACCTCTTGATGTTTCATGACCACAAGGGTTACGATTGCCGAAATCCAGTAGAAGATGTACGAGAGCACAGTCCCAACTAAATTAGAGCGCCAATCAGAAGAGAGCATAATATGTTGGGTAGACTCGGGCGCTTACGACTGCCATTGTTGCTCCATCCAAAAATGGCACTGAAAATACTCCAGCCAAGAGCATCCGTTTTGCTTTCTGGATTACAGCAATTTAGGTGCCAAATGTTCCCCACGACGTCGTAGGATCCGGGTCCATTGCCAGCTTCGGCGACGTCGCCTCCAACCTATTCAGAGATTGTGAGCAATTGATTCTTAGAGGTATGCTTAAACCAACCTTGGTGTTAAATTTATATCTCTCGAACGCGCCAACTGACTTGGAAAATAGCCCAGCGCCTATCAAGAGTAGGAATGAGGTACTAGCAATGAGGAATATAGAAAGGCCTGTGGTAATCAAAGTTAAGACGCTTAAGCTAGGTATAAGTGCGTGTGATAGTTACTAGTACGAGAAGAGGTTGCATAAATCAAGTATCCAACGAGCAGTCCGCATATAAGCCCTATAATTGCTGCAAGAGGGATAGAAGTGGCCGATTGTCCGAGAGATACCTGTATAGTCAAGCCACTACCATAAATTAGGGTAGAGGATGGTCAACAAAACACTGTACCCCGCCGACGAATACAACCGCCTCCAAGCCTTCTCGAAGTACAGTGATAAATGGAAGAATAAAAAGAATCCATTTGCCATTTTTTCCAGAGGCGTTTCCCATTTTACCCTTGATCATGGTCTGAGCTCTGGTATGGTATTGTAAAAAGACTGACTCACTTCGAATGCGTCCGAAAGCTTTACCCTCCACTTTTCTCGAGCTCGATCCATACGAAGCATAGTCAAACCCATGACGAAAATGAGTATAGAGCTTGAAAGGGTATAAGAAGCTATGTAATATGAGTAGCTGAATAAGAACTCACGCGATAAGGCTGAAAATTCCTTCCCAGAGTTCTTCCGCGGATGAAAACAGATCTACCACCTTGGTGAACCATACTGCTATGAAAGCTGCGCCGCTATTCACAGAGCATGAGCAGTTGTATTGGTTGAAACGGAGTACGTACATAGCAAGTGCGATAACCAATCCTGCAGCTGCCCCTGTCAATACTTGCAATCTCATCTTACGGATGAGACGGCGCTTGTCGTGGGGTAATGGCTGCGCTCCTCTGCGTGGTCTTGTGGGGGCGTATCCGTGCCGCTTTCATCTGGGCCTTCCGCCTTGGACTCACGAGTTCGGGAACGTCCGAGCGATGGATCTGAGCCCCTCGATGAGCCTGTGAGGATAGCGAAGGGTGTCCAAGGGATGCGTTTAAAACGATCTGTTCAACGAGAGACAAAAGGACTGCGACAATGATGGACGCCTCGAGCGATTCACGGAAGAGCTGTAATTAAATGAATTGACTAGAGCAATCAAAATATGCTAGGAATACCTACTATAAAAATATGGGAACCTGAAGAGAACATAATTTTATGAGATTTACCTGCAAGCAAAACTCATATATACTCACGCTGAAAACATTCTTCGGCATGACTTGCTGGGGGGGTGAAGTTTTAGTGGGTGAATCTGGCTCTAAAAGGTCAGTAGTGCTGGGCGACTGAGTTTGGGGTATCCATTCTCGACCGAAGAGCTCCGCCGAACGGTTTCAGGCCAGGGGCAGAAAGTCGTGCAATCTTATCGGTCTACCAATAGGATCGCTCTATCAGATACTCGTAAAACGATTCACGCAACGATGATTATTTTTAGCTTGCCCCGGACATAAACACATGCTTGGATGTGAGACCTCGAAGACCCGGTGGACCAATTGGGAGTCAGCATGCTCTCGCCCGTGGTCAAAAGAACTCAGTAGATCAGGAACGTCCAATTTTGTCTGAGGGATCTATCGGCTTAAATCTTATCTGATGCCGGTATCAATTTCGAATTTGAGATCCAATCCCAAGACGTCCACATATGAAAATGGTCCAGTTCCTCAAGCTCGACGACCGCACCGTCGTACAGTCTTGTTCCTTCACCATGAGGCTCCTTGAGGCTGTATTACTAGCTTATTCTACCTCACTATCCTCTGTGCTAGCCGCCACTCACGAGATATGGTGCGCCTTCACCGATTGTATTTCCCCGATCTAGCCACAATTATCTGATACCGCCTGTAGGTGGGATATTACTTATCTTAATGCCAATCCAGATGGGTTACACGAAAGGAGGGTGATTGGAATCAACGGTACCTGGCCGTAAGCGCAAATAAAACTTTGATTGGCTTGGCTCGCTCACTCCTCGGCTACGTACTAGGCCCCCGCCGATCGAATTGAGCAGCAATGACACACTGTGGTCCACGCTGTAAGTACCCAAACCAAGAGTTGCTGTAGTCAACTAGAATGCATTGGCTCTCCAGCATAACTCTTTGGATGTCCCTACGTCTCTACACCACCACGGAATGTTCTTTCCAAACAGAACATATTTCGACGGAGCGGTCGGAGTTTCCCAATGGTGAGTTGGCCATATGATACAATCCATCATAATTAACGTAAGCTACTTAGCGGAATTCCTCCTGGAGAATCCTTTACCTATGAAGTTCCGGTCTTCGAGTCCGCACAGTGGGGCACCTATTGGATTCATGCACATGCATCGGCCAATATGTAGATGGTCTCCGTGGGCCTGTTGTGGTTCACCACAAAGACGCAGCCGGAGAATCTCTCGAGGCTCATAGGTCATCCTATGATGACGAAATGACCGTCGTCCTGGCTGATTGGTACCACGACGAACACTCGGTCAACAACGCCAAATTTCTCTCACGATGGAACCCTGGTGGAGCTGAGCCTGTCCCTGGTAAGGCGTAAAATCGTACCATTCTCGAATTTATATCTAACCCAGCTTGCAGAATCGTCTTTGATATACTTCACTGCCAATGGGACTAACATTCCAGGGTTTAACGAGAATACGACTCTGAATTTCGTACCAGGGAAGACGTATCGCTTGCGCGTGATCAACACCAGTGCACTGGCAATGTTTTATTTCTGGATCGATGGTCATGAAATGCGCATTATTGAAGTTGATGGGGTGAGTGATTCTAAACCACAAGATGATAGCGCCCTAATGTCTATGCAGACCGATGTTGTAGAGGCACCGACGCCGTTGTTGACCCTGACTGTCGCCCAACGCTACTCCGTTTTAGTAACAGCAAGAAACGACACGTCCCAAAATTTTTTCGTTCATGCGAATATGGAGTGCGTGTTTTGATACAAAGCTTGAACAAAACTGACATTATCTACCCCAGTGCCGAAATGTTTGACTTTATTCCAGATGGGCTCGAGTTAAGTGAGTAGCAGGTATTGTATGACCATACTTGTTTTAACTAGTAACCCAGACATAACTTCATCAATTACTTATTCTGCCGACGCCCCAATGGCTCCCGAACAAACTATGGACGATTACGATTCGATGCCATGGGATACGACGTTCAAGCCTTTAGAACCAATGACTCTTCCTAATCCTACCAAGGAGCTGGAACTTGGGGTCTTCTTCGATACTATGGATAACGGCATCAATCGTGGGATGTTTAACAGTATGTTGCCTCGCTGTGTCAAAGCCTCATCTAACAACACTCCAGATGTTACGTGGAACGTTCCAATTGTCCC